>NC_049254.1:18656094-19281094 GCF_011100685.1 Canis lupus familiaris | reverse complement strand
TGTATCTTAGTATCTTATCAAAGTATGAGTTCTAATCCGAGGGCACTGAGTCAACAAGTTTAAACGCATTACAGACTGGGCTACTCCTTATTTCCTAAGCACACACCACATTTTCACATCCCTGTTCCTTTTCCCCTGGTGTTCTTTATTGCTACAATACTCTATCTTTTAATGTCTCTTGCCATATTCTATCTTATAGGTTAGTCATCTGTGTATCTGTTTGTAACATATGGAACAGGTCTATGTAATTTGGGGCAATGCACTTAATTTCACTGGGCCTCTGTGAAATCCACATCTGTAAATAGGAAAATAATAACTATCTTGCTGAAATATTGTTAAGAATTTTTATGAAATGCAGTGTATAAAGTGCTTGGCACAAAGACTAGCATGTGGCCATCAGTCAATATCATTGCTGCTGTTACTACTACTATTATTAATATTCCCTTGTCTGCAGTTCTTTCCCAACAACATTCTTCGTGGGGTCATAGGTTGATCTCATTGAGTTCATTATCTCCTCAAGCAACAAACACAAACACCATGACTTTTACATAATAGGAACTGAATAAAATGTACTAAATCTTATGCAAGTCTATAGGGTCTATCACTCCTTTACTGAGATCCTTACGTTGTTTCCTGGAAGTGGAGAATAGTGGCTGGTGTTGGCCAGTGCCGACCTGCGTACACCATAAAAGATGGGAGTGTCGCTCACTGTACACTAGCAGGGCCGCATTCTCTTTCAGGTTCCCCACAGACCCCCAACCACTTAGGATTGCTCTTTGCAACATCCCCAGGAGTGTCAGCTTATAGTTCTGGTTCATGTGATTAATGAGCTTGTTATACCTCTGTCTGTAGCCTGAACTAGAAACTTTCACTTTAGAGAGCAGGTCAAGATATCGAATTTAATTTTAGTTGCATCTGTTATAAGCCAATTGTGTATTCATTACATTTATAGATTCCCTCTCCAGCCATATATTTTCATGGCTGTTGAGAGCACCTGAATCTGTGTTGAATGTCCTTAGATTTTACTTTGGGGACCTGACAATGAGGCAGTGAGACAATTTTGATAGCTAGCTATCATCTTGGCATTTTTTCCCCCTTTATGTCTAATCTGGTCTGTTTGAAGAAGGGGGCACATATAGACTTTTTCTCTAACTTGGCATATGCCATGGTAATTTCTGTATTAATGATGGCTGTGGTCAACGTAGTTCACCTACGTCTCTGTTTGTCCTGGCATGCAACCACATCCTGTGGAAATGGGAAACTGGAAAAATGCAAGTGAGAAATTAACTTGTGGCGGGGTCAGGGTGGAGATGTAGCATTAAATGCGTGGGTTCGGCTGCGGCGCTGTGGCATGCAAGGTGGGCCCGGGGAGTCCATGGGCCTTGTTGGTCCTTCAGGTTTGCAGCGAATAATGAGAACATTTTAAAGGAGCAGGTCACGTGATCATGGCCGAGGAGAGACTGACTGATGGGAGGGTATGCTCAAGTCAGAAAGAATGTTGCTTCTTACTCAGCCAAAAGTTCCATGTCTTTGAGAGTGTTGCTGGTATTCAGGAGGGGAAAGGGTCACACTTAGTGGAGCTGGTAATTCAATAAAGGGTTCTGACTTTGCCAGAGTAATGGTGTTGGCATCAAGAGAAGAAAGTTTTGCAGATTTCTGCGTGTGCACTTGCTGTTACTGGTGTTCCTGGTGGGTGGCTGAATCATCCTGATGGTATTCAACAGGAACCAGCTGCTGAGAATATTAAAATGCAAGCATTTATTCCTCTAGAGAGACAGTAGCATCTGCAAAGTTTTCCTATCTTGATAGTACAGATAATCCCAGGGAGCATTCTCTAGTAGTTTTAACTTTCTATTTATTTATACGTTTTCTTTTCATCATTATTGTCAGAATCTCAAGTTCCAACTGGAGAGTCCACACCAGGTTGTGGAGACGGATAGTAAGCACTTGGCCCAGGGACATGGTATTGCTTCTCGGGCTTTATCTTGAATTCTGATTCTCTAGAGGAGAAATGGGTATTTCCTTCCCTTGGCCTGTCTTCCCAGCAAAGTGCTGCCCAAAATCCTAAGTCCTCGGTGAGCCCCACTAGCAGGAAGGGAAGGCCTCGGACCTCCCCACCCTCAATACAGGCTTCTTCTTTGGAGCTTTCCTTTTTACTTGTAAAAATTGTGAATTTGTTGCTTTTCCTGTGTGATTTGTTGTTGTCGCTGTTGTTTTGAGCAAGCATCAACAGTTGGGGGAAATGGAGGTGCGGAAAGGCGGTTTGGTCTCAGTAATCTACTAGGTCTTTTCCATCTCTAATATTTATGAATAATGTATTGAACTGATGGAAAAATGTTGAATATGTTCATTATGAATTATATTCACCGGCGTGTTGCCTGGAATATAAAAGAGCAAAGCCGTTGCAGCATAACTAGTTCCTTACAATAACTGCACTGGTACAACAGAGCCTTGTCCCTTCCTGGCCCATTGTGTGTCACACACACACACACACACACACACACACAACACACACACACAGGGGCTCTCCGTGTCTGAGTGGCAGCTGCAGACTGGGTACCTGATGGGATGACAGCCAGCCAAGGTTCTGAGGGGCCCGGAGACACCCTTTGTGGAGTCTGGGTTCTAAACAGAAGTAGCTTTCCTGAACATGTTGATGGGGTGGTCTCCTCCAGGAGGACTCACCGAAGCTGGCTCCATGCAGCAGATGGTTCTCAGGTGCTAGTGTGCTGCAGGGGTTGTAGCTCTCCTCACCGGAAAGGAAACTTATCATTCTGTCCCTTCTTTAAAAAAAAAAAAAAGAAAAGAAAAAAAACACCTTCACCCGGATAACTACTTTGTCAGCAACGTTACATTCTGATGATATAAACAAATAAGAATGGCAGATATTTCAGAATTAAGGAACTTATACCATTTAGCTTCAAAATTCATTATATATGTTCTTCTCTCTTGCTTCTCTTTCACAATTATGTTTTATTTGGGATGCATTAAAGTAAAATTGTGTTTCCGAAGCATTAACCGATATCATTGGGAAACATTAACCAGAAGCATGAGAAGTGGCAAGAAACCTAATATTCTTTTTTTATTCCCATAAATAATCAACAAAATACATAATAAGGAGTTAAAACAATACTGAAATAGTCTTTCCGTGGCTAAATAACAGTCTGGCCCAGGTTTTTTTTGTTGTTGTTGTTGTTGCTTTAATCAAATATAGCTCTGTAAGTGACATGCAAATATGTACCAAAATAGAGAAAGACTATCTAAGGTCAGGAACTTAGAGGATGCAGCCCTGATGTACAGTAGACAGCAGTTGCAAGTTGAAGCAGAAAGAGGCAGCGAAAATTCTGACCCTCATCTGAGATCCCAAGAGAACAACAGTGTACCGATGAGCAAGTCGTGCCTCCGAGAAGCTTTTGCTCCTGTTGTATCACTTCAGAGCCATGGACTAGCTCTTGTGAGAGGGGATTCTAAGACCTCACTTGTACCAATATTCTAAGACCCCCAATATCACTTGTACCAATACCAATTTTCTTGGGGACATTAACTCAAACAAACTGTCCCAGCTTTATTTATCATTATAACATTTTGGAGGTGATTTTTTTTCCCTATGTCTGTCCTCTTAAGAGCTAAAACCCATCAGAGCCCATGAAGAGCAAGTATAAACATAGAGCAGCCACGTTTATCAATAGTTTATAATAGTCTCAGAGGGAAGAGAGAGCAAGGAAGCATGAGAAAGAGAAGAAAGAGTTAAACTCTTTTTTTCAGAAAATTGCCTTGTCCAACCTTTCAGTCAGGTAGCCCGAAAACAGTAGTGGTTGCCCGGTTCCAGAGTGATATAATAGGAGAAAAGATATGGCAGGGTTTTGTTTTTTGTTTTTTTGTTTTTTTCTCCAGCTCCACCCTTCCTTACAGGACAGATCTCCTAACCCAGCTCTGTAATAGTACATTTGTCAAATAAATAGAAAACCATCTATCCTCATCTCCCTCACAGCAGTATTGCTAAGGCTGATTGTACACATGTATATAAATGTATATATTATAGCTATCTATTTACAGCAGGGGAGAATGATTTAAAAATAAACAAATTGGGATTTCATACATGCAACTGTTGCGAAGGTCAATCACTTTTTTTTTAAGACCTTCTTAGCTAATTACCGATTGTTAAAACATTTGCAAATGATGACTGGGCCTAAATCACCTCTGTGAAATGGAAGATTTTTAGAAATCTAAGCATGATTATAGAGATTCAAAGACATTTCTATCTACTTATGGACCCGTGTGGCCTTACTAAAGGCAGTACAAGCCTACCAAGCAAAATAAATGATTAGCTTTGCCAATAGATACCATTAAAAAAAAAAAATCTAAATCGAGGTGTGGTATCAAAGTACAATTCTGGCTGTAGGAATGAACTGGTTCTCTATATTAGACAGCTATCTTTTAGAAAATGGGACAAGGATAAGGAGAGGATAAGCTTCAACCTATACAAACATTCTGGGCACCTGCCCAGGCCACTGGTCTGTCCCAGTGAGAATCAGACTCAGTATACATAAAGCCCTTAAGATCATTGGAAAAGAGGCCACATTCATCTATTTTGTACGGCCACTATTCTTCTGATGTTCTTCCTAGGGTAAGGACGTTCATTTGCTTCTTGTTCAATCTCTGCTTCTTGTTCAATCTCTGCTTTCTCTATCCAGACCTCAATGGGATGGCAATGACATGAGGGGGGCAGGTGAAAATAAATAAATGTGATGTTTTGGTGGGTTTTTTTTAAAGATTTTATTTATTTATTCATGAGAGACACAGAGAGAGAGAGAAGCAGGCTCTGTGCAGGGAGCCCGATGCGGGACTCGATCTCGGGACCCCAGGATCACACCCTGAGCCAAAGGCAGGCACTAAACCGCTGAGCCACCAAGGGATCCCTCAAATGTGATGTTTTTAACAGGACTGGTACCCTCTGCTTGCTTTTCTCTGGTCCATTCCCAGCACCCAGAGAAGGGAAACTGGCTTCCATGGAAAGTGAAGTCACAGTTCCAACTTAGCATAATAAGGAGTGAAAAAGAGAGAGAGAGGCAGCAGGCATACTGTTAGCGAAACAAGGAGTTTCTACTGGGCTATGACCAGGTTCTCTTGTTTCCTCTGTTTTTCCCCCAAACTGAAAAGAGTCATTGTGGTAATTCACCTGTGCTTTGAGCCTGTGTGCACATGTCCAAGAACTGCTCAAGGTAAGGCCAGAAAGAAATCGGGGACAGGACTTCCATCCAGGAAACTCCTTCTTTTTAGTAACTTCTGCTTGTTTTGTTGCGTGTGCATGCGCGCGCACGTGTGTGTGCATGTGTGTGTTTTCAGGGAATTTGTGTTTTTAGAAAATATGTTTCAATTCCCAGACATTGATATCCTGGGCATCTTTGGGTTGTGACAGAAGCGGGGATTAGTGCCTGTGACAAATGTAGCAGAAGCCAGTGCAGTTGCAATCTATCAAACATGTTGGCAGACCCCAGATTTTTCTGATCCTTGCTGCAGGATTCAGTTGCGTCCTTACCCTAGGAAGACAGGATTCACTGAGAATTTTGAGAGCAATGGTGCACCTTTCTTAATTTTGGTCTTGGTAATTATGGGACTGGACTCTGAAAACAGTAACTAGAATCAGGACCGCCCTCCTGGGAGGTAAACCTGCACAATTGCTCATGGTCCCATGATTACGAGGGCCGTGTGCTTGGTTTAATGCTCTGCTGTTGCTGTCTTGAAATTCTTAACGATTTTCAAATAAGGGGCCCTCCACTTCCATTTTTCCTTGAGCCCTACAAATTATATAGCTGGTCCTATCTGGAATGCAAATTCTCCTGGCATGCCCACTGGAGGTAACAGGCACATGTCTTTTCTTACTGAAAACGATCCTCTTCTGATTCCTCAGAAGCTAATTCCTGTGTTAAACTTGGAAGATTTCTGTCCATATAATGTGGTTCCGAAGAACCCATCACTCCTTCCATCCTCCAGACAACTTGAGATGATTATAATCAAGATGGTCTTGTCTTGTAATCAGAAACTCAGTAGTAGTTGTCTCAGCCAAGTATCTTTTTGCTAGAGGTTGATATTTGGAAGAAATAGTTGTGGTAGGGAAGTCTTTGCCCTTTATTGGATGATTAAAATAGCGTCAACCATTAAATGAAGATTGAAGAAACAACATCGAACATTCAGGTTACTTTAGACCAGGACTTCCCAAGCATTATGTGATCAAACACACTAGGGTATTCTAAAAACAAATTGATCTCCCAGCTCCGGCCCTGGGCTTCTGTCTCTTAGACTCCCACCATGGCAGGCCACAGTAGCTCTGTTTCCTCTGTGCTCCACACCTCCCCTCCTGCCTTCAGCCCAGGGCAGTCCTTTCATCCTGCTTACTCAACACTGGCATCAGGAGGATGAAGTTCCTCTACATATGGCATCTAATAAGACTGATTTTTGCTGGGCATCTGGGTGGCTCAGTGGTTGAGTGTCTGCTCTTGGTTCGGGTCGTGATCCCAGCATGGCATCCTAGGATCCAGGCCTGCCTCAGGCTCCCCACAGGGAGCCTGCTTCTCCTTCCGCCTATGTCTCTGCTTCTCTCTGTGTCTCTCATGAATAAAATAAGAATGGTTTTGCTAAATTTTGTACATGCACACTAACCCCTACTACCACCCTGGAGAGTACGAATGACAGAAATTTAAGACCGGTCTGGATTAGACCCCAGGGAGATGTGGGGACCTGTCCCCAGTGACAGTCTGTTAGAACGAGGCTTTCACCAGAAGAATCCAAGCCTCCAGACTCCTAGCAGGGTTTGCTTTTGACGACTCAGGGCATCGGCAACATTTTTAAAAGACCTATTCTAAATGACGGGCCCATACCCCAATACCTAAGCGCCCATTAGCAGGAGGAGGAGGAGGAAAGCAGCAGGGAGAGGTATGTGTGAAAAAGAACCTGACTGGTCACCTGAAGTGAGCTAGCTTCTCTGCACCTATAAAAATACTTCCTACCACTAATAATGCCTCCTGGCTTGCTGGGAAGATCCAGAGAGAGGTTCACTTAACGTGGGAAGCCTCGCTGGCGGCAGAAACCCCGGTGGGGTTAGCTTCCTCCACCCTCTCTGCTCCTTCCCTGCACCCTCTTTTCTCCCTGCCTCTTCGCCCTTCCTGCGTAAGGAAGGAAAGCCAGAGGAGTCTGGTGGGGGGGTCCTAGACTGCGGAGTCTTTTCACATTTTTAAAAAATATTTTATTTATTTATTCATGAGAGACACAGAGACACAGGCAGAGGGAGAAGCAGGCTCCATGCAGGGAACCTGATGTGGGACTCGATCCCAGGACCCTGGGATCAGGCCCTGAGCCAAAGGCATATGCCCAACCACTGAGCCACCCAGGTGTCCCCAATCTTTGCGAGTTTAAGCCTCAGATGAGAATAACCTATCCTTGCCTGAACCAGGTAGGCCGAAGTTTGCTAGGTTTTAAATCAGTGCCAATATCTGCCTGCCCCGGCACAGTCATGGCACCGCAGAAGGGCCAGAAGCTTTGCTCAGAAACCCGAGCATCTCCAGACAAGGCCCAGGGCAAAAATGGCAAAAGGAAATTGAGTCCTTTTCAGTCATGGCCACTCCCTTCCTCCTTTCCTCTGCCTTGGGGCCCAAAGTCCTTGTGTTAATCTGACCTCCTTCTCCTACACCCCACCCCCCCATCCCTTCCCCTAGCTCCAATTCAAAGCTACTTTAAACTGCAGTAGCCCTCTTGGGGTTGAAGTGCTTAGAGCTTGAGGCATGAATGGCTTAACCCCCCAACAGGATGTTTGCATTTCAGAAGAAGTGTTGGAGATTGAAATGTACCTCATTCACAGGGGGGCTTGGGCTCCTTGCTTTCTGTATGTGGCTGTCCTTCCGAGCCAAACTCCTCTGTCTAGAATCAGCCACGTCCTAATGCAACTGTCCCCACCCACCCCCATCTTTATCTTTGGTCACATATGTGATGTGAACTCAGAAAAGCGAACTTTCTTCCGGGGGGGGGGGGCGGGAAATGTAGGTTTACACAGTGAATAATCAAACCCCAGATGATTGCAGAGGGTCTCTGTTACAAAAATATGCCACAGTAACATTTTTTTTGATATGAAAATAAGTTTCTATCTTGGATAGTCAAGGCCCTAATGGGTATGGTTATGAAAGTAGAGCAAATAAGTGTAAAACTGACTGCTTTGTGATAAATCAAGGCTCCTACCTCCTGTGAACTCAGAGCATTTTGCAAATTTGAATAATCAGTCACCTTGAGTTTCCTCTTTTGCAGAGATGGGTGTTAGGCTTAGATGGGACGTGGCTTTTTTCCCCTGGTCACCCAACTCACATGCGAAGCCAGGTTTGGGGCCCTCAGCTGCAAGGAAAATATAGCTCCTCTAGCCAACCATCCAGGGAACTCCTAAGGGCACCTCCATCTGCCATAGCGAGCTCCTCCACGTTCTAGTCTTTTCACTAGTTGTTGCTGCTGTGATGTGAGAGAAAACGTTAGCAGGAGAATCAAAGGCAGGCGATGGAGCATTAGGAGAACATTAGCAACTATTGAAAAGACATTTTGACCTATTTCTGTAGTTATCAATGTAATAGTATTTGTTGCCAGGAAATGCGCTGATGGCAGGTGGGAGGTTGGATTGCACGAGCAGCCTGCTCTCAGGGGCCCTCCAGTTACAGGAGGTGGTAATTCTAGTTAATAAAAGGGTGAACTTCAAACACATTTTAACCAAATCAAATTGTAGCGGGAAATATCATATTACTGATGTTCAAGCCGACTCACAGCTGGTAACATTAGTCCGCGGATAGGCCCCAAATTCTGGCTTTTCAGCATTTTCAGATGAGTTTCTGGCACTGAGAGAGTTCCCCGGGTGCAATGTTATATAGGAAGAGGAGATTTTTTAACTAATGTAGGAGCTAGCATAAATGAAAAAATTCTTTATTCTTGTTAGACTTTCTATAAGATTGTCAGATACTCAATATGTAACCAAGCCAAACTTCAGGTGGTGGATAGGAAATCTCCTAGAGCCAGGAGTTTTAATTTTTTTGTTGTTTTGGTTTTTTTCTATGACATGTTGGCAAATGATAAAAGCGATTCACTCTGCTAACCAGAGATGCTGGGCAGAGTTCCCCCAACACTGATTCCGTGCCACGAAAAGCACAAGGCATGGCGAGGAGCACAGGCTTTGTGTCTTACCGCTTGGATTGGACTCCCAGCTTAGCCCCTGCTGTGTGGCCAGAGGAGAGTCACCTAACCTCTCTGAACCCTAAGCTCCTTACAGAGAAAATGGGCAAAATATAAATCTTTCCTATTTGTTATAGGATCAAATAGAGAGTGTATGTAGAGAAATACACATATTAAAAAAAAAAAACTGCCGGGCATGTAGCAAGATTCAGAGGTGATCATTCTTACCTTCTACCATTTTTTGCTTCTGTTGTTTGCAAGTCTTTTTTTTTAAGAGCTCCTCCCCCCCCCAGTAAAATGCACAGTTTTTAATATGATAATAAAAGCCATGGGGTGCCAGGGTGGCTGCATTGGTTGGTTAAGCATCTCCCTTCAGCTCAGGTTTGATCCCAGGGTCCTGCTCAGCAGGATGTCTGTTTCTCCCTCTCCCTCTGCCCCTGTCCACAGCTTGTGCATTCTCTCAAATAAATAAATAAAACCTAAAGGGAAAAAAAAAAAAGTGAACACTGCTGCAGATACTCTGCAGGCCGTTCTGGTCAGTTCTTTCTGAGTGAATAGCTGTTGGCCACTTTATCTTGGCCTCAGTTAGCCTAGACTTCTTAGTTAGCCTCCTCTGGGTCCATACAGTCAAACCATAGGACACATAGGAACTAAATCAGCTGGACCCCAGTTGTATGGGTGCAGGTGAGACAATGGATCATATGAGCAACTGGAATTCCCCATGCCCCTTCCTCATCTGCCCTACTCCAGCTCACCTGGAATTAGGGAAGATGTCAGACATCTTTCTGTGGGATTGCCTTCTTGCCTGGATTCTTTTCTAAACTTTTTCCATGTGCCTGAATCTCCATTTTCACAGAGATTAATTCTGATTTGGTTCGCCTACACTTTTGAAGCTCTAAAAGCTTTCCATTGTGGGCAGATTGTCTCAAATACTGTATCTGAGGATGGAAAAAGAAAACTCTGCCCAAATGTAAGCACCAATGAATCAAAGAAATGGTATTCTTTTTTCAAATGCATTCTTTGAGGATCCAGACAACCTTGAATCCTTTACAAAAGCACATCAGTAAAGCCATCCTCCCCCTTAAAAAGACACACACACATACACACACATACACACCAACTACAGAAGGCCACTATTCATGATGCAGAGGGCTGGAGTATCCAAGAAGAAGAAAAATTGAAAAAGAAGGTGATTCTATAGATAGAACCTAGACCTAGAAGCCACACCATCCAAATTCTGTTTCCTTTTGCATGATACCGACCTTCTTGTATGGACCACCACATATCGGCTGAGGCCCTGCTCCACTATCATTATTTCTAGAGTGTGTGGGTTCTGACACCCCATGCACATCCCACGCATCCTCCTGAGGGGCTAGCGGGGAGTTCATTTGTTGCTGTTCTGACAGACATTGTGATACCTGTACCATGGGCAAAGTGCTTCCTCACGTGGAAGGATGAAACCCTGAAAGGCACCTTCTATCACTCTAGAGTGGATAAAGGACTCAAGTTTTCACATTTTGGTAGGAAGAAAATCACGTCATAACAATGCCAACTTCTACCCGGTATTAATAATCATTAATATCCAGGAGTGATGCAGAACCACTGACCTGGCCTATCGTCCATATTGACTCATCTTTCATCCATGCATCCTTTGGGTAAACATTAGTGTGAGAGGTGTTGTGGATACAGGGTGCATTTCCCTCCCCTCGCAGCCTAGCTAAATCCCGATGTGCACTGGTAGCTAGTTGCCTTGAAGCTTGGTCCAGGCCCTTTCCTTTCTGTGCGTTGAACCATTTTAGTAAGTCTGTGGAAGGGCTGTTCCACAGCCAGAAGGTCTTGCTTCTTCCCAACTGTTAAAGCACTTATTTCTATGTCTCATGTGGCACTGATTACATACTCTTCTATACTAGAGTATGTTTATCTGTGTCTCATTCCTCCTACTACTGCACAGTAAGCTTCATAAATACAGAGATTGTGTTTATACACAGTTGGTATCCCCTTCAACACCTAGAAAGTACCAGCAGAATTAAAAGGTACATAGTAAATACAGTCATTCTAATGAGTCAAATTAACAATAGCATATAAGTATTTGGCAGCAGACTCTTTGAGCTCTATAAATGCCTACCCAGAAGCTAGCCTACAGAGAACAGCACTCAGTTGTATCTGTAAAGCTTAAGGATTTTTTTTTTTTGAATCTAGTATTTATAGATTTCATTCTTCCCTCCTCTTGGCTGGCAGTATTTGCACACAGTAGGTTTTTAACAAATGATTATCGATTTATTAATTTAAATCATAGAATAAAGCAGCGATTTCCCACTTCTTTATGCTAAAATAGTCATTTTGATCCCCATCTACATCTTTGTGTTCTGACCCTGTCAACCTCCACAATACAAATATCCTGAGATTTCATTCTAAGTGGCACCTGGCATAGGCTTAAGAATGGTCGTGAGTTTCAATTTGGCCTCTTTCTCAACCCTTTTACAAGGCAGAGGAAATTCTTTTTTTTTTTTTTTCTGTCTGTCTCCTCTTCCTCATAGAACTGTTATATAGAGTAATGAGTAATGAGACCCATGTCTGTATAAAAATCTTTTAATTCCTGGAACAAACATAATAGATTCATAATGTCAGATTGGGGAAGCTTTGGCATCCCAGCACACCAAATAATTTCGTACATCCTATGTTTTGAACTTTCTCATGGACTTTTAGGGGTGAGGGGCATATTCCTCTAAGCTATCGGGTTGGGTGCGTATGATCTGTACCAGCTACAAACGAGACAGCCGATTTAATAGGGTCTCTCCAGCCACACAAAAGCACCACCATTACCCTCTAACTCGATTAAATCCTAAATTTCATCCACACAAAATGATCTGAAACCAGTCACTTTCGTGCTAGGTCACAGGACGTGATGTGGCAAAGAATTCCAAAATAGATACATTATTCCAGTTTTTCCTTGGTTCTTCCTCAGAGAATCTGTCTCACAAAAAGCCGGGGGAGCCAGTCCCTCCTAGGCTAGACATTCTGTTGAGTCATGTTTACTGTCCCCCTCAGAAAGGTTCCAAAAGCAAATGCGAGAGGTTGCCGAATGCAGGGACATGTGGCGTGCACGCTACCGAAGTGAGAGGCATAGCGTACACCTGCTTTTTGGCTGTGGCAGGCCATCTTGACTGTGCCATGCCACAAGTTAGCATTTTGGATGAGCAATTGCCATTCTGTTGTTTTCTTCTCAACACATGGTGTTCAAAAACAGTTAAAAGAAAACTGTACCCATTTGCTCATCCCAGAAATCTAAAATTTCAAAGAAGCATGCCAAATTAATTTTCACATAATATTTTCCAAGCTTTTTCTTTGCACTGAGAAATGATATTTCACTTTTTGAACTCTTGGTGTCCCGGCCTGAGGTAAATGGGTGCAGTTTCTCTTTAAATGGCATTAAACATATCAAAGCAGGATTATATCTGTCACCGTCTTTTTTTTTTTTTTTTTCTAATGGAATCAAAATCCTTCAGGGAGTGTCCTAAATCCACATTAATGTCTTTGAGTGCTAATGTTTCCACTGGGACTTTTACATTAGCAAAATACAAGTGTGTGGTTTCCCCCCACCTCTGCTGTCTGTATAAGAGAGAGACGAGTGCACATCCCTTATTCTCCATGGCCTTCAGCTAACCCGTGTCAAGATGGTTGAAGATGACTGGAGATTTTGGTGCTCAGGCTTCCTTCTCTACCCTTTCCTTCCCACGGGTGGCTCACTTGCAAAGCTAACATGAGTGCTCTTTCCAGCAAGGGTGAATCTTTGGCACCCCAACCGCCAAATTTTATTCAGAAAAGGCTAACCTGCAGTGGCCATCAGTACTGTCTTTTGAGGGCCTGTTACAACCTAAATTTCACCTGTAGCTCTGATCGTGGAAAAATTCAACAGAGATCCAGGGGTTTAGGACCTCGCTATTGACATTTTTGTTGCTGATTTGGGGATATCGGTCTTGCGTTCTTATTATCGCAGGACAATTAATTCCTGTCTACCTGAACCGTTCTTTTTTTATTTCTTTAACAAGCCAGTGGAAGTGGCATGCTGTCAACTCTTGATTACCAAGGGGCAAGGAAAGCCCGCAGGGTCGTAGTTAGATAATAATTATAAATAAAGAATTGGGGCATAATAAATAATGAATTATTCTCACGTCACATTTCATGTTAGAGTGCACCTTTTTCTTGCATTTGAAGGTACTCTGGAAAGTTACAGCATTTCCAGAATAATTGTTTTTTTATATGTGGCATAGAAGGGGCTGGAAAACTGAGTAGCATCACTCTCCAGCCTCTGTCCAGGGCCTGCCTTCTTCCAGTGGGATCCTGGCCACAGAGGGCTTTAGTTCTGGAGCTGATGGAGGCACCCCTCCCCGTCCCCAGGGATCTGGGAGGAGCCCTGCTGCCTCAGCTCTGCTCTTTGCATACTTTCACTTCGGGCAGCCCTCTGGAGGCCACCACCACTTCCCCTGACTCTCCTCCTGTCCCCTCCTCTTTCTTCCTCTTCTACACCCTTCCGTGCTTTTTCTTTCCTTCCTTTTCTTTTTCTCCCGTGCATGAAACTAAGGAGAGGGAGCTTGTGTGCCTGGCTGGCGGAGCGCAGGCAGGAGGAGGACCTCCCAATGCCCCAGCCGGCCACTAGGAAAGAAACGGTGCTTTCACTTAAACAACCTGTCCCCACAGCTAAGCCTTTATTATGTGGAAGAAACACCCAAACCTTTCCCTTTCCACGCTTTACGAAAGACAAGGTAAGCAGAGGCAGTGATAATGTCAACCCTGGACCGAATGTGAAGCCTTTAAGTACAAACTAGATGCTCACCTTTAAATATTTTTGAGGATAAATCCCTATCTATTGGCAATTAATGAAGAATTGGCTGTGCTAGATTTTTGTGGAGATTGTGCGTGTTTTTCTGTTGTTGAAAGAGTTTAGGGGGGTTGTTTGTTTATGTTTTTAAGCATTAGCTGCACAAAAGCTTTGCAATGTCAGGTAGACTGTCTGTCTTTAGAACTGAAAAAAGTCCCCTTTTGTACATGAGTCATTTGAATTTTCCACATTAATATTCTTTTTGGTGGGTCCAATGTCAGTTTGTTCATGTTAGCATATTTAAATGTCAAGGTGGCAGAAAATGTGTGTTTATATTTGTATAAACTTCTGCACACAATTTAGCACTATATAGCAGACACTCACTAAAAATACTGCCAGTGGCATTCACAGTTGTTTCATCTTTGGGTTTCCCTCTTAGTAAACTTTGGCAAAGAACGCAGGCTTTGTAGACGGACACACTTGGATCCGCACGTGAGTGCCATAAATTACGTCCTGCCTTGTGAGTCTGATCAAACCACAATCTTGCTGAGCCTCAGTTTCTTTACCTGAAGAAATGGGGATAATAATCTCTACTCTGGAAGGTTTTTATAAGGATGAAATGAGATGATATGTGCAAATCCCCTAGTATAGTCTCTGAACATGGTAGGCCCTCAAATGTTACTACTCCTTTCCCTCCTTATTAAGAGAAATGCCTGGATGACATGATCACTTCTTTGGTCGTAAGCTTACTATTCATGATTTTTCTCCATAACGAGATTACTTCAACCCAGCATATTCATCAGGTTTTAGCCACTCAGTTTCTGTTGATCTCAAAGGAAATCATTGTGCTCTGCCATAGACTAAAATATAAGTGAAAGGACTTAGAGGTTAGGTAGTGTGTGGAGCTGATAGACACAGGCTCAGCCAGGTTCCTTGCTTTATCCCCAGCTCCACCCTCATCCTTGACCTAAATACCCTCTCCGAGACCACGCAGAAGCAGAGCAGCAAGGTCTACAGAGCCTGTTTCCAAGCTACTTAGGGCAGTGAATTTGGTAGATTCTGAAGGGAAAAACACGTCCAAATGCTGGGAACAGCTGAAATCAATGGCTCAACCTCTAGATTTGTGGGGTTAGAAACATTCCAAATTATTTCCAGTCTCTGACTAAAGTATAGTGCAGAGTTTATGCCTTCTCTCCTGATTCAAAAATCAATGATTATGTTTTAGATTCATCCAGAATGGCTACTCGATTATTTTAGGTGGTTGTGTTGCAGATGGAAACTCTTTGAAACAACACAACCATGCCTAAAAATCATACACTCTTCACTTCATAATACTTGCACATAATCGGAGCTCAATAAATGTTTGTCTAATTAATAAATTAATCTAGCCAGTGGCTTCTTGACCACAGTAGTGATAATGTTACAACACAGGATCCTATTTTTACTGCCCAGTAGTATATTTTATACACATGTCTATATCTATAGATCTCTCCCCCTCTCTGTATGTCTGTGTGTGTGTGTGTGTGTGTGTGTGTGTGTGTGTGTGTGTTTATTTATTTAAATAAAAGGCCTTAAGGGACCCAATTCCATTGGATCACTATTAGTCCTGGATCAGTCTATAGACTCATTACTGGTAAAATTGCCAGCTACTTAATTAACTCTGTGACCACTGGCAAGTCCTCAGTTTCCTTATTTACACAATGACTAGATTAAATAATCACAAAGGTAGGAAAGTCTTCCAATTCCCTAATTCTATTCTTTCTCTCTAGTGAGAAATGTCATGTGTTTTTGAGAGATGTGCTATTGTTTGAACTTTGCGCAAGTTTTTCCCCTAATGCAAGAATCACAAATGGAATCTACTGGGGGCCTAGAAACTTTTACTTGCTTTTAAATCTCAGGGCAGCCATTGAAATAGGTGTCTTTTCAGTTCAATTACTTATCATTTAGACATGGACTCAACATGGTGTGGTCAGCGTGACCCCCAGAGGAGCCTGCCCTATTTCTGTCATTCCAGAAAAGAGAGAGAAAGCTTCCCGGTCCCCCTTCTGGAAGCTTTAAGTGCACTTCCTCACTGGTGGAAATGAGGCCTGCCAGTTCCAGTGTAGATTCATAGACGCTTTTGTAGATCACAGAGTGTGGTTGGTGCTTGATATTAATGGCACAGTCTGCCTTAGTCAGCTGCAATATTTCCAGAGTGGGGTGTTCCTGGTGGGTTGTTTTTTCCCGTTTAATACCTGTGTATTTAATGTGTGTGATAGGGTCTGATTGTCTTCATCAGGCAGGTAGGTTTTCATGTCATTAATACACTGATTTGGTTCATTAAAGAGAGAGCAAACTGCCCCGTATGATGTAACAGTTCTGGGAGTTATTTTCTCCCTCTCCTTTTCCCTATTCCTTTCACTGGAAGAAAAAGACTCTAAATTGTGCCCTTTGGATTATCGGCTTCTCCATATGCGTTTGCATTTCAAAATCCTCTTTAAATGAACAATTCTCAAGGTTTCCATTATGATGGTTGCCCCTGGGTGTGTCCCTGGTGACTTTATGGCTGTAGACACGTCTCCCCTTCAGCTCTTTGTAAATTTTCTGTGTCCTGGCCCTCTCAGAGTCACACTGGCATCCAAACAGTAACTTTTTCCCTAGCTGGTGCTTCTTGTTACCAAAATGACCATGCCATCTCTATTGATTTATCCCTTTTCAAATGCTCCCCACATTCCTGAAGAAAAAAAATGTCTTAACATTTAATTTCTTCCATGATAAGTTTTGATAAGCACCCAAGTATTCAATTTTGATGACTGCCAAGGAGAAGACCCAGACAACAGACACCAAATCTTATTTTTGTAGACTGCTTTATAATATAAATGTACACCACTAGGGAGTACCTAAGTCTTGCACATTTGAATGAAAGAAAAGGGTTGCTACCTCGTCCGTGTCAGGATCTCCTCCTCTTTGGCCTGCAATGCAGTCCTGCTTTGGTTTAATTAATCCATTAAGGTCTATCTTAACCCTAGTCAGTAATGATGGAGGGGCTCACCGGAGCCATCTAGAATGGGAGAAATTAGATGGATAATGATTTTTGTGCTGATGATGTGTTCTGTCTTTTTATATAGTTGATCCCGTGAGGGGCATATTTCTTTGGTGTATTCCTGCTGATGTTCTCAAGACAGATATATTACAGAGAAATAAATCAGACTATGGGATTTTGCTAGTGTCTAATTCTTGGTGTGTAAATTTAGTGTCTCAAAATCAAAGCTATTTTTAAAAGTATATTTTTATCAATGTAATATCAAATAAGAGAATAAGAAATTTAAGAAACTCTTATTTGGGTATTATTTTTCATTACACTTAGATGTCGTTATGGAATATTTATGTTAATAGTCGTCTTCTGACTACTCCTTCCTTCATGAGTAAACTGTTTAAGATGATTCCTCCTCAATCCAATTCAACAAGTGTTTACTGATACCTACCACATGCATAGCAATTGACAGTTCTCAAAAACCAGGAGATTTAAATGGCTTTATATGTCTTAAGGTAATAAAACAGGACAGTTGGAGCTTTTTATATATACTTGTTTGAAATCAAGACCTAAGGTTGCAAGGTAACCAATTAATCATAACTATTGGTTGAGTACCCACAGTATTTTTTCCTGTCATCAGTGGAATTTATAAGCAACTGCAATATACATTTAAAATACAATGAGTTTTTTAAGTATGATGAGGTATATGGAGTCACTTTTACTTTGTTTTCATTGGGTGATAGTAATCCTGGAAGTCTCTCTAAGAGAAGCAGGGTATAAGTTATAACTTGAAGGAAGGAAAGATATTCTACAGTGGATGAGGAATTATTCCACAGTTGCAGGCTTATGGGGGAAAGGTTCCAAGATGAACTTTCCCCACATAAAGGGAAGACTCTCAATGGCAAGAAGCCAGAAGGCAAAGGAGATTTGCTTCGGGGAAACAAGTGGGCTTTCGTGGTACCATTTTCTGACAGATCAGATGAGCAAACCTAGAGAGGGCTTTCAGTGCTGGGAGTTTGGAATTCACAGTTGATCTGAAGTAGGATGGGAATCCACTGGAGGACTGAGAGGGAACTGTGCCACTCAAACCACTGAGAATATGTTTGCCGTGAGGAGGCAATTTTCACATCTTAGATACAGTGTGATCAGAAGCTGCCCAGGGATCGTATTTTAAAATGTATATTTGAATTAAGATCATTACAAGAAATGCTCTAGCGGTGCCTGGGTGGCTTAGTTGGTCAAGCATCTGACTCTTGATTTCGGCTCAAGTTATAATCTCAGGGTCATGAGGTCAAGTCCCACATCAGGCTTCATGCTTGGTGGGGAATCTGCTTGTCCCTATGTTTCTTCCCCTGCTCTCTCTCTCCCTCAAATAAATAAATAAATACAGTCTATTTAAAAAAAAAAAAGAAATTTTCTAGATATGATCATTTTCTATATATGAGAAGCAAAATATTTTAAAATACGAAAGTTTAGCAGAAGTTTGGGACATTGGATCGTGTCACAGACTGTGGTTGTATAAAATTTGGATTGAAGAATGATTTAAAAGGAGAGAGAGAATGTTCTAGATGGAATGTGAGCTGCTGGCAGATCTGATCAGGGGTATTCTGAAGAGGAAGGGTTAACTAAGTAAACTTAACCCTAACTAATAATCGTAGCTTATAGGAAATGATAGAGGAGTGCACCAACCCCTTGAATCCATGATTGTCAAATAAAATACAATCATGGGAATGGGGGCTTTTTGTGGGACAGCATATTTAGGAGACAGTAAAGGAAGAGCGAGGGAATAATTGAAGATTGAGCCAAGATTTTAAACTATAGAACCACCAAAGACATGAAAAGGCAGCCATTTTGGGAAGATTTTAGGAGAGAAACAAGCTTGAGGGAGCCTTGCAGAATCGTCTCAGCCAATGCCCAAATTCTGTGTCTGGGGAGAAGGGGGCCTAGAAGAGAGAAGTGGAAGAATTTGTAACTTGTAGAAGAACCAGGACTTGGGCACAGGGGTCTCTGATGGTGGTCAGGTGCTCCCGCCACTGTGCGATGCCGCCTCAGTGAAGGACTTGCCCACTCACCTCTTGCAAATGTCAAGAGTCAAGCAAAGAAATGCTGAATCTGTAGTGGGCCAAGCTAGCACAAGATGGTTTGTGTAAACCTATTGAGAAAAGGAGAAAGCAATACTAAAATCTCTGTCACTATTTAAGCTGTGGCCAGGATGGTCCCCAGAAGAAGGAGAATGAAGCCTTTTGAGTATTTCAGAGCAACTTCTTATTCTCCACTAAGTATCTGTCCCACATCTGTAAGAGGGCACTTAGGGAATCAGAGCTACACAGCCTTGCAAACGTCAAGGCGTATTTATATTTTACCTAAAGATCACTCTTCAACTTGGTCCTTAGTGGTGAGGGAAAATTCTAGGGGTTGCTTGAGTTAGAATAGTTAAAATTGAACTTCGATTTAGTTGGTTAAAACAAAACAAAAATGACAGGAAAACTGAAGAATCCTTCACTCAAACCTAAACGGAGAAACTGGTTTGCTTTGGACCTTGACTGGCTTTCTTCCGTGTAGCCGTGCAAAGACTCGGCCAACGTATAATTCAGAAAACATGCTTTGCTTGCTAAATATTTTTAAATTGGCCCCTTTTCTTCAGGAAGACCTCCTAGGTTTTGCATGAGTAAGGACCATAAACTTGAGCCCACGCTAACTACAACTGTTAAGGTCTTACAAGGGACGGAGGAGATTCTGTGCAACTGTGACACATTGAAGGGGGCTCCCCTGCATAATGTGATCTATGTCTTCAGGAATAGAGCTTTGCTCCCATGTTAATACATTCTGGAAATTGCTCAAGAGGCAGCTTTGGCATTAGAATAGCAACTTTCAAAGCAGTGAACGTCAGCACTTCTATTTCTCCTTCTTCTTGGCGTGCATTACATGAAGCTGGAAAGACTAATTGGCTAAATGAAGGGACTCAGTGTCGCAGAGTTGAAATCCTGGCATGCAAATGGGGAGGTGGGGAGAGACTTTGCATGCATATCTCTATGGCCTCCCTTTGTGAATTATCATAATAGGAATGGTCCTGCCCCTCCTCTAGTTTCCCTGCGAAATGAGTTGGGGTGTGAAGTGCATGGCACAGAAATTCACCATGCTTTGTATCTATGATTACTTGTCTCTGTGTGCATCTTTCTACTCCTCAATTACATGTTTACCTGAGGTTGCTGAATAATACATTGTTTTAAAAGATGTGTCCCTGAATTAAGGTTATTGTATGACAATTATAATATGGCTGCATGCAAGCTGAATACTGTAAACGAAAAAAAATCAGTAAATGCCATTTTTTAAAGCAAACAAGGAAATCTCTTATTTGTTTTATAGGTATTGGATTTGTTTCCTTGACCTCTGCAAAGCATTTATAAAGACTGATCAATAATGGAACCAAACAGTCCATATGAGATTGGTTCCCTGTGATGGTAGTCAACTTAGCATATGAGCTGTTTCAGTCACTGTGCCCCATGTATGCTTTTTGTGAAAGAGTATTTCAAGATAAGCTCTACGACTCATTTTTAACTTTTATAAAAAGCCGAAGTCTAGAACTCATTTGGTTCAGCTGCCCTGCCTTCTAGCAACACTTTACCTAAATTGTCACAGACAAAAGGAGACCAAATGTATTTCATAAAACTTATAATAGGACATCACAATATTTCATACGAGGATTTAACATCTCCTGAAATATGTCAGAATTTTATAACTAAACCAAATCCCTGATGCTGCTTAAGCCCCCTTTTTAAATGTTTAATCAGAATTATAGATAAAGAACATCTATTAACACATCATCTTACTGATAACCATTATCAAATCACCTCTTAAAATATTTTGGGCAAGGAAGGAGGGAAAGTTCTTTGACCTCTGCCTTGAACCCTCTCTAAGCTCTTCCCATTTCCATTAATTATAGAACTCTGAATCCCAAGGTTGATATAAAACACAGGGTGAATTTAAGTTATCCATTCCTTGTTAACTTTGGTCATCATTTTATTTATAAAGCGCATTTTATGATTAGTGGAATTTATGAGAGCTGAACTTGATACAGCGACAGTCTATAATAGAAACACCTCACAAACTAATCATTGTTAAGCTGTTGATCATTGAGAAAATAGTTCAGTCAGTGGGTACCCTTGTATGAAATCTTATGGTTCAAGAGTGTAGCTCAGCGTTGGAAGAGGGCCTTGGTGACTTAACTGAAAGTTAAGCAAGCTTTGAACGTTGTTAAAACCAACCTCAAAAATACCAATTTTGATTAAAAAAATCAAATAATAAATGTTGCCCTCTGACCCCAGAAGAAAGGGGTTTGCCTTATGGGTAGGGCCAGGTGCTTGCAGCCAATAGATAGAAACTGCCATTCCTAGCAGACAGGCGATAAAATGCAGTGAACTTTGAGTATGGCCAGTCAGGGGTCAGGCCACTCCTAACTGTGTGACTGACCTTAAATATATATAACAACTTTTTGTCTGGTATAAATTCATTCATCTCATCAGTACATAAATATGGATGAATATAAATATAAATGAGGGTGAATGGCCAGAGAGCATGCTCCCCAGATGGGAAATGGGAAAGCTAAGATTCACAAGCTTCAGTGCCTTGTTTACTGTTACCTGTATAACCAATAGTAAAATCAAGAGCAGAACCAGGCTGGATGTTTGGAATCTACAGAGTGTTGTTTTCAGGGCCGAGTGGAGCAAGTTATGTTTAGTTTGGTCTTAATCCACTTCAGAATCTGGACAACATCTTACAAAATGTCTGATTGTATCCTGTTTTTCCTGTAGGTTTCTAGAAAGGGAGCTACAATCGGGGGTGGAGTGTAAATCTATTTTCTGACAACGGGGTGTTTTTGCTCTTATAATTTCATCAGCCGAATTTCCCAAAAAAAATTCATATTCTGTGTCAAACTCACATAAGGTGAGTAATGACAGGTAGCAATAAATTCACAGAATGTACCTTCTTGCCCTGTGTTCCTCACACGTCGGGCTAAAATGGCTTTTGCAGAGCTCTAACTGGTGATTATATAAGGTCCTACCTCACTGCCACGAGGTCTGGAGATCTTTGACACCACAGAAGTGGCAGCAACAACCCCAAAGGGGCCTCTGCCCTTTGTTGTCTTAGAGCAACTGACTGCCTGGTGTGCTCTGAATCCCATTGTGAGAAATCCCGGGGACCAGGGAGGAAAGCCAGAGTTGGAGCAGAAGATAACAGTGGTCGAAGCAAAATATAGTTAGGCTTCTACTTCTCTTCATTTTTTTACCCTGCTGTCCTGCCTGAGGGACAGAGAAACCGGATTTAAAAGGAATAAGCATTCCTCCAAACTTGACCTACCTCTCTGCTCAGCAGGGCTAGGGAGGGGGCCGTGGGACAGAGGAACACCCGTGCCCGGCCCATTCCCTGCAGCAGATTATTCTTCGGGTCCTTCTGCGAGAGATTGCATGATGATACGGGCAGAAACGAAGTGGGGGTGGGGGTGGAGGATAAGAGACAGATGTCAACCAGATGAGGGACACTGAGAGAGGGGATATTTTCCCTGAGAGCTTCACCAACCACAGAGAGTTTAAAAAACAACAACTGTAGCCTTAAAATGACTATAATGTCTTGTTTTCCCCCCTTCATCAGGAAATTAGCATTCTGAAAGTTATGTTTCTGAGTGTGGCCTGATGTACGTCTAAATCACGAGTGCATTTTTATGGCTGGGTTGTAAACCCATCACAGTAGTGAGGGGTTAAAACGGAATGCCTTCAAAAGATAACCTATACCTACTGCAGGCTTGAAACTCGATTAGCCCAGCTATTAAAACCAGGAGGACAAACTGTTTCTTCCCTGGATACAAAAGCTGTTAGGCTACGGCCTGACCCAGTACAAAAGTTTTCTGAATCTCTCTCCACTTTACAAAACGTCGGCTCATTGCTGCCGGCTGCAGTGAAGCTGTTTACAGCTCTGTGCTAAGTGGAAAGTTCAAATCAATTATTGTCCATTAGAGTTTAGGTATAACTGATGAAATATCCCCAGAGGAGTATTGTAAATGTATCAAGACGTCCTTCCCCATTATAGAAATGGGGACGCATAGTGAATTACTTACCTTCTCTCTTACCCTTAATGCCTCTGAAAGGCTGCTGGGCAGACAGAGTTTATCTTGTCTTGCTGGGGTTTAAAGTGAGAACTTTACCATTTGGTGAACATGTGTAGTAAGCTGACAGAAATTCCAGGTTCCAACTCCCTTTATACCTTCCATAAACTTCCCTGTGGACGTAAAGGATGAAGAAACAAAAGATATAAAAGAAAACCCTAAAAAATATATATATGAAAACTGTAACCCAGAAGTCTCCTACCACCAGATTCTTTTAGAAATAGTAAGTTTCTTATTAACAATCAAATAGGAAACGCTTTGACTCCAAATCCTCAACAAGTGACAGTGAGATTTAATGCCAGATAGCTTGTGCCAGGATGCTTTCTTTCATAAAGTGAGGTCTCTACATCAAGGGTCAGCAGGGCAGAAAAGGAGACCCACTCACTGCTCGTCTGTGAGAGGGATTCATTTCCCAGATTCTGTTCTTCAGTTACAGAATCAAACAGTCCTTTCACCCTGTCAAGACCAGAGCTGAGAGGGAAAAGAGGGTCTGATTTGTGATCTGCCATGACAGGAGATGGAATAGAGGTTCTTGACTTCCTTTTAAAGTTGTCTTTACTTACTCTCTCCCTTAGTTCTGCCCCATAGCAGTCTCTGTGCCCTAGAGATCCAAAGGCTGAAATGCCTGTGGCCTCATCTTGTCATGGAAAAGCTTGGATATTATTCCTCAGAGCACTGTGATTGGTCAAAAACCAGAAAGTGACAGAGAAAGGTCGAGGGAACATCATTCTTCTACGTCAACCTTGCCTCATCCACATGTCCAGGTGGGCAAGCCATCTTTTTATTTAAAGCTGGCCCCGTTTGGCTCCAACGGCTGCACCGTGGGGAAGCAGTGGGACACAATTCCGACACGGTTCCACAATCGAGTCCTACTGGGGAGAAGCAGCATCTTTAAATGCAGCACTGATTTGTGTAGATTCTCTAACTCCAAGGATGTTTCTTTCCACTGACAGCTCTGTCCGTGGTGCTAAGTAGGAAATTGGCTGAATTTCTTCCCTGTGGCCCATACTGCTTACCCCCAACTCTCCTGGGGCTTCCAGTCATCTGTCTATAGAGATGCTAATTGCTGTATGGAAATCTGGTTGAGATGAAAACCAAGCTTCCAGGATATTTATTGGGTCAGATTTTCTTCTAGGTCACTCAGGTAATGAGAGATTTCGTGTTGTTTTTCACCTTTATCTAGATAGATCTGTTGCTTTTTTTTTTTTTTTAAGTTGAAAAGGAGAAGTCATTTGGAATCTACCTTTGGTAGGTAAACCATGGCTCCTTACCAGATCTTGTACTGTGAAAACTGCCGCTCACTCAAAGGGAGCAATCTGGCTCCACGCCCAACTAGATCTGCACCTCCCTTGACTGTACATCTAGGCCCACATCGCTGGCTTCTAATAATTTATGGTATTTAAATAATTAGTCCATCTCTTTCCTCCACATTCATAGTAATGGCCATTGCCTTGCTTCACTCAGCACGCATAGGGTATGTTTCTCTTCGTTCAGATCTCGTCTGCCCAATCCAGAATATCAGTTGTTTTCTCAACTCAGATTGTACAATTGGGTCCTCTCAGTATTGGGGGGGGAATTATTTCCCATGCTAAGTTTGAGGCTTAAATTTAGTGATCAGGTCTAAATCCTTTAAAATAATAATATTATACAGAGAGATCTGCCTTCAGATTTATCCTGTGACTTAATGACAAAATTCCACAGAACTCTACAGATCAGTATCTTTCTTTACTGGAGGAGGGCATCTGGATTCTATACCCGAAAAGCAGCTTAAATGTGATAGCATTAAATAGATACCCCAGGACCAAATGTGTGTTCAGACTTATTTTCTTCCCCCATTACTATTGATAAGAGTGCATCTAGTCAGTCCTTTTCAGATCAGCTTCCCTGTGCTGAGCCTGTTTTCCTGCCCTCTTCTGAGTCTCAGCCAGCACACCCCTAGATTGCTAATATCGCTTGCTTAGATTTAAGGAGCAGTCCTGATTTTCAAGTTTCTTCTAGCCATTATTTGTGTTCCAAATTATCTTACTGCATCTGTATTAATTTTCTGTTTCCAAAAGTAAACTCCATGTATTTCAAGGCAGCACGGTTTCTTTTTTACATTTTCCAGGGAACTGGTGTTTTTAATGTCATGTGAGGACAACATTACACAATGGATCTTTGGCAGGGATACCCAGAAATGAATACCGTGTGCGAACAAACATTAAATGGCAGTCTTAATTACAGAGTTTGACTCTGTTGTTTTTAATGCCCTTCAATTTTATAATTTGATGGAAAATGCATCAACACAGCTATTTTCTTTCTACCCTAAATGATTAAGGATTGATAGACCCCCCAAGCCAGAGTAGCTGGTTAGATGGGTCCGATCAGGTAGGTCTTACATTTCATCCACTAGAGGGCAGTAGGGATACACATCCACACCAACATGTGCAACATATGGTCGATGTGGAAACATAGTAGCCATAGCTTTCGTGTGTATGAAAAATTCCCATTACAGTGTTGCTTCACTTATAATTATATTGAAAGTAAACACTAATTCACAGACGGACTACGCATATTTTATTTCAACATACCCCACTAGTGTTTTGTCTATTCTGGTTTAAAATGCCCTGAGTAATGAAACTTCCGACTACTTCCCCTGGGAAGTTGTATCAAACCCCAACTGTTCTCGCTGCTTGATTTTTTTTTTTTAATATACTCAACATCTATTAGTCCTCGTTCGAGTTCATCTAGAACTCTGTTATGCACTGCCTTCTCCCTTGCAACAAGGCTAGGTCTATCCTGGAAAGCAAGTGTTTATTGAGCTGCTATTAGGCATAAGGCACCAGTAAGTGAATGAGTGGCTACAATTAACAAAGGTTGCAGCAACGCTTTGGGTGAATTGGCATGAGTCAGAAAGCTAAAGGGGAAGCTTTCCTAGGTCAAACATCCAAAGGGAAGTTCGTCTAAATTCTAAAATGAGTGATATCCATAAAGCTGTCACAGCTTGGGGAAATGTTTATTTGTGCTTGGGTTTCTGCATCAGAACTCAAAAGGTATTACAAATGCATGATGGTATCAGATATCACCTAGAGAACTGTGAGGTGTGCGGCTGACGTGGCAGTGGCTTCATGCCAAGCAAATGACCTGGATATTTACTAATGAAGGTTTGATCCTTCTTCCTTTTGCAGCTGGTTGTCAGATTAGCCTAGAAACTTCAGAATTTACACTGGGGCTCTTTAGACCCAGTTATGAAGGACAGGAAATGGGTCTTTGAATCTCCCCAAGATAGTGGCACTTTGCTGTGTATCATGTTGTATTGTCTCTTCGCTATCATTGACTCTCTGGATCCAATCTTAGTCACACTGTACACACTACACAATGGAGAAGAGGTCCAAGTTCATGTGCAATACTCTGGTTTGCATCATTAGTTTCTTGGCATATACTTCGATTATTAAGTATCTGAGAGGGAGGTTGGAAGAAATCTAAGCCAAGAAAGTTCCTTTAAGGCTAGAACTCACAATTACACAGTTGTTAAAAAGTCTTTTTTCCCCCTTACATTAGAGACATAGCACAATTTTTTGCTCTATTGGGTATATTCATCTGGAAGGATTTCCATAAGCTGTCCCGATCACCAAGAGCAATCCCCAGATAGACATGTATGCAAACAAGAACTGTTCAGACTCTAAGAGCAAAAATTGAACATTGCAATAATTCTAGAAATTATACTATTTATTATTAACATCCTTTGAGCCTCTGCACGAAGTAACCTATTCTCCAGAGTTTTTGAAATAAAGTGCTTTCCTTTGCCAATTAAGAAGGCAAGAATGCAGTTCCATAGACTGTCTTTCTTTGGGAAAATAATAGGGAAGGGTAGAGAGTCTACACATTCCCATAGCCCAGGTTTCTATCACAAACAAAGCTTAGACATGAAATTTATGTCACCTGTAATAAAATCCACACGGGTATTTTACATGGAAGTAATTAAGTACAACTGTGCAACAGCCATTTTTGTGTTTTTGTTTGTTTCAAAATACCAGAGGTGATTAGGCCATATTATGAACTAATTACTTACTTAATTTATTTAAGTTGAAATGAGTTTTTGAGTTATACAGGGGCCAAAAACAAGAACTCATTAATCCATTCTGCACATCACTGAAAGGAACAAAACAAAGAAGTTAACGCCTTTATTTTATTATGTTACAACACACCAATATTGTGAACACTGATGAAGACCCAAGTGGTCAAAACATCTGTATTTGGTAAGAAACTAAAACAAATAAACTCTTTTTTTCCCCCACCACTTGGTCCTTTCAGTGGTGTGCTGAAATTCAGAATGAATCATTAAAGGTATTAACATGGCGTGTCTTTTTTAGTGCATTTTCCTATGGAAAGTTTAAAAGACTCTTCAAACATATTTGAAAACAGTAAATAAATAACCTACAAAACTCAATATTTTCTTAAATGTGGAGGCAAACCACAGTCATTCTGGGGCTTGGGACTCTGTGCACCAAGTTTCAAACCAGAGCATATTTTGGTATTTTGATGGTTGAGTTACAACCCCCTGAAAAGAGGGACTGCTTGTGTGCAGTAAGGACAGCTGCCCGCGGAAGTACAACAGAGCTACTAAAATAAAACCAGTGTTTACTTGTCACTGCTGACCAGGAGATGGGAGACTCAGTAGATCTGTTCTGTCAGCCATAAGAGGAGCTCTGTCAACACCGTGTGACTGGCTTTCACCCTCCACGTCTGTGCTTGGCCAGGTTCTGGAAGGAAAGGAGAAGGAGTTCACAATCCTCTCATGGCACCAAAAACAAAAGAAAACAAAACCAAACCCTAGTGTTGGAAGCAAACTGAGGATGTCAAAGAACATTTATGACCCCGGGTTATTTGGTCTAATGTTCGAGTTTTCATCTTTCTGATTCTAATTCCTCTTTATTAGTTGGTTTCGCAGGTATTGCTAATGAATTCGAAGTATGGGATATCTGACCACACTGACCAGGTGGTTGATAATATCATCTCAATTTGTATGTTTACCTGTTCTTTTATGAGGCCCGTGATTGCTGCCTCAATCGTGGGGTATGCTAAACATGGGCAAAGTCTATGCTCAAATATTTTACAAAGAGGTAGAGCTTTAGTACTGGTTGACTTGTTTCCCTCGTCTGTAGGAACTAAGGTGACCTGTAGTAGAAGCAGTCTTCTCTTTTCCCGCCAGAGAAATGGAGAGCAAAAGAGCTGTGCTTTGCATACCTCAACCGAACATTGTGAGGAATTGATGAGCTGTTCATATAATCTTAAATTCAGGGAATTCTCTTAGGATTACTATCTTTCTGGAAGAGGGTTTGGGGAAGTTTACTCTCAGCTGATCTGAGGAGTAACAAATACTAACCTTGTTCTTATACCACAGCTAGCTATATAGCAATACCATGGGCTTAACATCAGTGACACCCGCGTTTTGAAATTCTTTTCTCAGAGGCTCAGATGCATTGGTACCAAGTCCTACGGTGTCTCTCAGCTCTCCATTTTAACCTAAATAAGAATCTTTGATTATGAAATAGAGTTTTTCTTTATACCAAGACATTTATTCATTGAACAAATATCTATTGAGCCAGTACTATGTGTGAAGCACTATACAGGGCCATCTTATGTGTATGAGAACTGAATTTATGATGTTAACCTCATGAAACCCACGTTCTAACCAAGAAAACCAGCCAGACAAGACTCACAAAATCACAACTTTAGATTTGAAAGGAGTCCTTCACTTTGCAGAGGAAGGCATTTAGCCTAGACAGTTCAGTCATTTTGTCCATTTTGCCCAACACATCTAATTAGCATCAAGAGCCAGAACCAGAGCTCAGAGCTGCTGGTCATCACTCTAATGCTCTGTCTACTATACGCCCCTCCTCCCCTGAGTCAAAGGACATGAGCCAAGCAGAGACCAACCCCAGCAACTTAGTGTTGTCAGGATTCAATCCAAGGGGCTGAGCTAACCAGTTTTCACTGGGGTTTTATCATTAGGAAGAGGCTATGAAAATTAAGTATTATAGTCAAGATTGCTGCATGGAAGGAGAGAGTCCAATCAGTGCATGATGCTGTGAGCCTTTTAATACATTTAAGGCCTTCACTGAGGAGTTTGTTTCTGAGTCTAGACAATAACCCCTGACATCTTCCTCATACTCTCTTTCTTCTTTGGCACTCATCAGTTCCTTTAGTTCAGTTAAGCAATGACATCATGATACAGCCTGGCCAGGCACAGTGATGCCACAATCCCACTGCAATCCCTCACTTGCAGTGAGATTGGCAACTTTGTGTTGAGGGAAAGTAAGTCTTTAAGTAGGAAGTGTTCGTAAAGAATGAAAGAATTTCTGCTCAGAGAATTATTTCAGTCCTTTCTAAATAATATCAAACCACACTGATTTTTCATCGGCCAGTGATCATCACTATTCAGAGCGCCCAGCTCCGAGGGAAAATTGGTGAAAGCAATAAGTTGCCAGTCAGTGTTACATCTGTGCTAAAATCCTGGAGGTGGGGATGAGAGGAAGAAAAAAAAAGGGAGCAGAAATATAAAAGAAGGAAAAGGAAAAGAACCCTGCAAAACAGATTATAGGTGACTTTACCTGAACTTTTCATAATACACATAAATAGCTCCTCTTTGCTGTAAACATACACAGTAATTTTGAGTATATTTTTTTTAAATGGTCTCATTTGACAAGGACAGACTTTAGGATATAAGTACTCACCAACATATTCAAAGGCATCAATAATTTTGAAAGGCTTTTTATTTTTGTTATGAGGGACAGAAAACTCCTTAAATATGTTATCACAGCCTTTAGGTTGGCAATACTCTTGTATGACAAAACCTCCTGCAACTGAATTTAAAATCCTCAAAATATGAAGAAAACCAGACTCGGGAGGATTAAATCACCCAGAGTTGGGGAAAGTAAATTCTGGCTATTTCTCTAATTTCTCTTCTCCTCCCAATGCTTCTCCTCACCACCCAGACATTTCTTGCACTTTTCATCTTCCATTTTGATCTTCCATCCAACATCAGAACTGGTCAATCAAGGATGTTTTTCGGATCCATGATATTCACGCACTTCCTGGATATTACTTTTATTGAAATCCGTGGGTTTAGATTAGGAAAACTGCGAATGAATCTGTAGATGAGTTGTTAGAGGAAGTTGCCATTCATTCACACTGTAGTCTGTGGTACTCCATCGCATCCCGTATTGCCAGCTACATGTTTTTACCTTCTCGCGATCTGCTTGCTTCTCTCATTCCCTCTTAACAAGAGCTGGAGACATCTTAAGGTAAAGTCGTAGATGTTTACGTGGTTTCTTAGCAAGAAGCCACTGCACACACCATTTAGATACTGAGGGAAATTAAGAACAAGACTTTATATAGCTTTAATAGACTACGCAGGCTACATGGCCAAAAACAGAAGCAGTATGATAGCATAGCTCTGGAAACAGATTATCCTGGGTTCAAACCCCACTTGCCAGCTGTGTGACTTTTGTCAAATGACTTTTCCTCTTTGAACTTCTCTCATCCGTAGTTTTCTCATCTGTAACATGGAGACAATCACAATTTCTGCAGAGAGGGAGTGGCATGGCTTAGGCAGTATGACATGTGGGAATGTAGGCTCAAGAATTTGTGACCCTTCCAGGCCCAGCATCTCAGCATCTCAGTTGGCCTCTAATTTCTTATGACAATATGGTTATAAGAAAAGCCCCCACTGGCTGGGTCCCTTGGACCTTTCAGCTCAACCTTCACCTTCTGATTACAGGCCCAGGAACTTGTTTTGTAAGACACAATTGTCCTTGTTGCTAACTTCAGGAATTAGAGTGACTTTTCTCCAGACATCCTAGTTTCCATGAGTAAACCACCATAGACTTGCTATCTGTGAGTTTAGCTAAACCTTTGTGATACTGTTTCTGTCATCAACTTTTAATGAATTTTATAAGGTTACTGCCTACTGTGTCAAATAGTTGTTTTACTTTGTCTTAAATGCTTTGTTTTAAAGAAGAATAAGATGACTTCTAATTCACATATATTGGAATTGGATAAACGAATCTATATTCACTTTACCCTAGCCTTTCATTTCCCCATAGACATGTATACCCCATCCCTTTCTGGATTTGATCATTATGAATGGAAATCCTCATCTTATATCATGGTTATCACATTGATTCTGAGCTTTCTCCTGTCCGTCCATATGTGTGTCTGCATGCCGGTGTGCATATGTTGAAGCGCTCCATCCAGAAACATTGTCCCACACATGCCCTGCCACTGTCTCCTTCCAGAGTTGTGATTTAACTCTCCCCTTCCTCTGTCAAAATTATATCCTAAGGAGGCTTTGGGCTCTAACCAAAATAACCTTAATGTGAATGCAATCATATATGGGCCAAGGTTCAGCTTACAAGCAGCTGGCAAAATGTTCAATCAACCTGACCAAAAGGAAGAATGGCAACAGAAAATGTGATTCATTCTATTGCAAAGTGAGAAAGTCGCCTTAAGAAAAGGTAGAGACTGAAATTGTCTGCCCATTTTGGAGATCCTAACAAAGAGGTACGAGGTAATGCTGCCTAGCCAATTTGTTCCGTTGGAACTGGAAGTTGATCTTGGCACACCCAGGGGTGCAGAACCAAGTGTAGGTTGGGCTAGGTGGCCTGTGTTGTGGTGAGAGGCTGAGGCTACCATTTCTATAATACCGGCAGAAACCTGCTGTAAAAAAACCTAAAACTACCTACCTCTACATTAGCATCGCTAGCACGAAGTAAGATTGAACTTTACATGACTCATTGTGAGTGGGTGGCAACCTACTGTGGAGGCAATCTGTGAACCCAAGGTCAACATCCCCGGTGAGAAATCCCTGCTGGTAGCGAGTCATACAACCAGTCAGCACTGAGATAGGAGATCCGCGTCCTCCTCAGCTTTGTCAGAGCCTTTTCTGCTTTGTTTCCAATCCTGTTTCTAAGCATATTTGGCATGCTGTTTGGCATGTACTGGGCTCCAAGGTCTTTAGGAAATAGGAATGTCTTATGTGTGTACAGTGCTTTTACATAGATCATCTCACTTCCCAACTCTGCTCATGTGCCCATTTTATGGATGAGGAAAACTGATTAAATTATGTGTGCAAATGTAGCTAGTAAACCATTGAGCGAAGACGATCTTATGATACTAATTTTTTTTGTCCTTTTCATGTCACTAACACATAATAACCAGGTCATCTCTGGACACCAAAAATAGACTTTCTTCCATTTTCCCTTAAATGTATCACATTTTACTTGCTTCTGATAAAGTCTATCTGAAGTCTTTTGGACAATGGCAAGGCTCCTGAGATCATTGGGCAGATTCGACCTTTTGATACCCGGAATACCAATAACACGGAGATTTCCCTGTGTTATCCCGAGTGGAGAACGTGCATACCACGTAAGCCCAGGATAAACCTCGTGTGTGAACATGCAACCCAGAGAAGAGGTCATTTTGCTTCTTTTCCCGACCTTCCTTTCCATAGTCAAATCCCACTCCCGCCCCTTAATTCGAATGTGTTCCAACATTAGTTTAATGACTGAGAGGCGTCCCTACCTTACGTCTTTCTGCACCCTTCCCTTCCTCCCGAGGAGTAGAACCCCTGAATGATCCTAGTAAGTTCTGAAAAGCCTTAGCGGGGTAGATAATGGGTAAAGATCATTGCGTTTCAGCTCCCCGATCCATTACACTCCCGCCTTTCACCAGCATGCAGAGTGTTGTGTTTTTTTTTTTTTTCTAACAGAATAAATTAAATATGAAAGAGAAGGACTAATGTAATTCAAATAAACATGTTAATGACCCTATTTTTCCATTTGGTAACTAGACCGGATGCGGTGGAATGCCAGTTTTTTACTGAGCCTGTAATTTAAAACTTTCAACAAGGACACTTTTTTCCCCTTTTATTTCCATCCTCCACTCCCACCCCCTTGTACTCATACAGACACTCCTTACTGTCCAATTAGTTTTGGAACAGGAAAGCTGTCCTCACTGCTGCCTGGAGTCATCGGGGACCTGGGCTGGTTTATCTCCGGAGGAAGGCCTGCAAGCCTCCGCTTTCACTGGCGGTTACCCTGGCCCAGCTCTGTGCTGTTGGGGGCTGTGGGCCAGGGGGTGACTGGTGCCTTTCACCAACCTCCTCTCTAGCCCTGACACCCCCCCACCCCCGTTTTGTGGATTGTTTTTGTTTTGTTTTGTGTGTACATGCTTGCTGCTGTAGGCAGTACTTGGAAGCTCGGATTTAGGAACTTTAGGAGGAGCTTGAAGATGTTAACCCCGCAGATAGCCATCTGTTCCAGCACCAGTTTTCTGAGTCACAGCCATGTCCTGGGAGCTTGTTACCATCCAAACTGAAATCCCGACTGACCCCCTGTGCCCCAGATCGCTCCCCAGTTTATCACCTCTCCTCTAAGACCCCCGCCTCCGCACCCAAAGAGTGGTCATTTGCCCCCAGGACCTCCCAACCCTCCGTCAGAAAACTGCCCAAAATGAAGCCCTTCCTCTCCCGCAGAATTCGAATTTGCCACCTGTCTGCTACATCAGTCAGCTGCAGAGCCTGACTTTTCTCCAAAGCGGGCTTGCAGGTCTAATCTCCAATTTCTCTTCCACCTTCAAAGTCTGCTGTCCTTTGGCATTTTACCGGCTACAACTAGCTCTCCCTTATTTCTTTGGCTTTGGTCACTTTTCCCGTGTTTGAAGGAAGACTTTTTGATCTGAACTCATTTCGGGTTTGTTTTGTTTTGTTTTGTTTTTCCAGTTTACCCGAGAGGGAGGAATGGAGGGGAGAGGGGGCTCTGGCCCTGTTACTTCCTGTTTGTTTTTGTTCTGGAGAATGCAGACCATCTGTGTCTCTCACAAGCTAGTCCACAGCCATCGTGCTGATTTTGATATTTGACTTAGTTCTTCTTTCCCTCATTTCTCTCTAAATAATTTTTTATTCCTCTTCCCCCGAACTACTAAGCCCCTCATTGAATCTGTCTTCCTGAAATTTCTTAGCTTAATAGTACCTCTGGATACATTTCAGTCTCCATTAAGGCCAGGATTCAAATTAAGTAAACAATAATCGCAGAGAAAAGAGAGAGAGAGAGAAAGAGAGAGAGAGAGAGAGAGAGAGATGGGGGCAGGAGGAAGCAGTAGGCAGAAAAAAAAAAAAGGTAGATTCACATATTAAAACTGGATTCACTTTTTAAAACTGGATTTCACAAATTCCCAGATCTAATTCCTGGGTCCTTGGAGCCATAGTGGAACTACGGCCTCACCTGTCAGATGGGCTTTGCATTTTCTGAAGAAACATCTGTGGCTATTAGGTATCTTTAAGAGTAACCTGGAAGGAGCACCTGAGTGGCTCAGTGGGTCGAGAGTAACCTGGAGGAGTCCCTCCAGAGTATACGTTTCCAGCTTCCACTTTACTTAAGGCTGTGCTTTCTCATAATAATCCAGGTGGTTATTTCTCAGAACCAGTGGAGATCTTCTCACTTTTCTGTGGGCTGCCAATAAATCCCAACGTATAGTCACCCTACATAAAAGTCCTAGATTCTTTCTTTGTTCCTTTTTCATGCAACTTCACCAACAGGGTGGTCTCTTACTAGATCCCCTTCGGGTAGATGACTCTAACTCTGTAACTTAGGAAAATTTAACTTTTTCATAGCACAGTTAAATAGGCTGGTTCCTGAGAAGCCAATTTCCACCTTCGTTTCAGATGTCATTGCAACTTAGGACACAATATTATATTCCCCCATCCGTATTTTTAAAAAATCAAAGGACTTTTTTTTTTTTCCCCTTTAATTCTTAGGGTCAGAATTAAAAAGCTTAAATGAATTCCAGGTTTCCAACTCCCAAAATTATATTTCAGCTGGTTCAAGTCCTCAGCGTGCTATCTGCAGGGCCCTGGTGAAGTGCTAGTAGCTGTGGCCTTCGTGGAGTACCAAGAACGGACTTTCTGGAGCTGTGGGCTTTGGTTTACCATCTCTATTCCTTCAGCAGCTGCTGCTTGTTCCTGCTGTAGTGCCTTCAGCCATGAACATACCATTTAATCAGTGGTGTATTAAAATGGACCTGGTGCAGTCAGCAATAGCGAGGCCAAAATCGATTGGCTATTTTTAAAAGGGAAAAAAAAAAGAGGATAGAAAATTGCTCTTTTAATCTAGGTAAATCAAATCGTGCCTGCCTGCTTTCCACCTGTAGCTAAGTGTAGGCAAGAGCATTCAGATTGCTGATCGTACTTTTTTTGTGCTTCTTTATTCATTCTTATCCACTTGGGGTAAAAGCACCAGGGTATCTTCAGAACTGAGTTTTCACATTCACATGAGAAAGCTTGTGCCCTTTTTCTCTTAGGGGAAAAAAATTTATCTTCCCTTTTGCCCTCTCTTAGAAGATTGGAATAAAAGCAGAACACATTCAACCTTTTCTGCCTTTTTGTTTTTTTTTTCCTGCCATGAAATCATATCTGCCTGTGACATCACAGTGTGTGGCTTTGGGCAGCCTTGTGATGTACGAAGGCGAGGACCTTAATTGGGTTAACAGGGCGCACCAGGAGCCATGGCAGCCGAGCGCTGCTCTCCCACTAGGCAGGTCTCTGCTTTAGGCGGTGAGAAAGCAGCAGAGACCAGCTTGGGAGGAGCTCTTTTTCCCACGGATTTTTTTTTTTTTTTTTTTTTTTTGTAACTCTAGGGCTTTCTCTTCTTTTAGTATATTACTAACCAATGAAATTAATTTTTAAAAAGAAGACGGTGCTTTGTTTTTCAAACTGCAAGTGGGGGGATAGGGGAGGTGGGAATGTGCTGGCAGGTTTATTCTATAGCATTGATTTGTAACCAACAAAGGAAATGTCTACTTATGAGACACAAATCAATGCAACCAGACTGCGAAAGTGCAAACAGAGATGTGAGAAAATTATTCAATCATTAGTCTTCTACGGAATTTCGAAACGTAGTCTTTTGATTGTTTCAATGAAAGAGAGAGAGAGAGAGAGAAAGAAAGAGAGAAAGAAAGAAAGAAAGAGAAAGAAAGAAAGAAAGAAAGAAAGAAAGAAAGAAAGAAAGAAAGAAAGAAAGAAAGAAAGAAAGAAAAAGAAAGAAGAAAGAAAGAACAGAAAGTGAATAACTAGAAGAAAGGAAGGCAGGACATGACAACTGGTTCTAATTTTCTCTCACGATTATGGAAAGGTCAGGCAAGGTTATGAGATTCCTAAAAGATTAACAATGTTGTGAATGAATTTCGGAACTCATTAACCATGTCCTCAGATGATATTGTGGAAAACTGGTAGACCAGTTTATGCCTGAATTTCTGCTTTAGTCTCCAATAACCTTGGCTGCTGTAAAATCGACACTTTCTCAAAAACTCTCTTTATCCAAAAATAATCTGTAACAAGTAGAGCTAGCTCTTCGTAGTATTTTTTTTAATTGTATAAACGTGTTACAAAAATTAACAAATCAAACGAGTACAAAATGTAACTCTAGGAAGCTAAAGATGTTTATTTTGTAAAACTTCACCAGTTCAGACCCACTAGAAAATAGACAACTGATCTGAATTAGCTGAAAGTATGAATCCTCATGGAGTATTTTTATGTAGTTTGAACTGAGATTTCAAACTGTTAACAACTAGAGTTTCTTGAGAACTGACTTCAAAATAAAAATTGTCGACAGCTTATCACATACGCGTATTTTAAAATATTTAAGAAGTTTTTCCCCCTCCTATAGGTTAAACATGGTTCTCTCTTTTCCTTCCCCAACGTTCTTAACGCTATTTTCTTAGAAAACTAAAAATCTCTATTGCTTAAAAATCTGTGTTTTCAGAGATAGGGAAAAGGTAAATTTCAACACAATCCCTATCCTAACCATCACAGATTGTGAATTATGCTGATTTGCCCTTGAGGGAAAAGGAGAAAAGATGATCAGATGTTACTTTTCTGAACACTTAAATTAATATAAATAGCTTCACAAATTTTAAAATCTTTTCATGTGTTCAGTGAGGCCAGAGTCCTGTTCAAAATCTAGGGAAAAACTGGAAGTCCAGAGAAATGTTCTCACTTGCTTATATGTCTTTGCTTTTGTCCCTATGATGAATTTCCAAGACTCTCACTTTACCCTAAGAAAGTGTAGTATTTCTTTACTTCTCAAAGTGATCATGTTAGTCGCATTGCCTGTAGAAATGAAATGAATGAAGTGGAATGGGTCAGAAACCTATAAGCAAAGTGAACAAGAATAGATTACTGAGCCTCAGTGGCTCAGTTGGTTAAGCCCAAGACTCTTGATTTTGGCTCAGGTCATGAATTTAGGATGGTGAGATTGAGCCCCGTCATGATCTCAAGGTCATGAGATGGAGCCCCACCTGGGGCTCTGCCCTAGGCCTTGAGCTTGCTTGAGATTCTCTCTCTCCTTCTCCCTTGCACCCTCTCCCCCCTCCCCCACTCCCTCTCTCCTCTCCCCCACTCCCTCTCTAAAAAACAAAACAAAAAGTTTTTTTTTTTTTTTAAAGAATGGATTACTAAGCAACTTCTTTATTTTTGGTTTGTTTTTTTTTTTAAGATTTTATTTATTTTAGGGATGCTTGGGTGGCTCAGTGGTTGAGCATCTGCCTTTGGCTCAGGGCATAATCCCGGGATCTGGGATCAAGTCCTGCATCGGGCTTCCTGCTAGGAGCCCTGCTTCTCCCTCTACCTGTGTCTCTGCTTCTCTCTCTCTGTGTCTCTCATGAGTAAATAAATAAATCTTAAAAAAAAAAAAAAGATTTATTTTAGAGAGAGAGTATGCAGAGGCACAGGGATGGGGGGCAGAGAGAGAAGGAGAGAGAATGTCGAACAGATTCTCCACTGAGCACGGAGCCCAAAACGGGGCTCAATCCCACAACCCCTCGACCATAACCTGAGCTGAAACCAAAACTTGGTCGCCCAACCAACTAAGCCACCCAGTCATCGCAACTGAGCTACTTCTTTGAAAATGAGAATGCTTGCAACAAAAGAGCATAAGTATCACGCTCTGTGTTACACAATAACACCTCATAGTTTGATTTCTGGCAGTTCAGACTTCTGAATCACAACCCTTAACAAAGTAGTAAATAAAGACCTTCAAACACCCAAATGAGTGTCCCCAAAGTCTCTGACCAAACCCTGCTTCCAAGCAATATTGTCTCTGTAACACGTATGTACCTGACATTCTAACCCAAAGTAGACTAGAAAATATACCTAGCATAGAGGTTTGGAAGGAGATGGCCCTTAAAAACTAGGACAGTGCCACCAATGAGCTGCAGCAGTGGATAGTGGGCCACAGCTTAGTCTATGGCCGTTAGACTGAGCATTGAGGCAGGAGTCCAATTCTCAAGGAAAATAAAAGTGTATTACTGAAAAAACAGGAGCAATGAGTATTCACAAGGATGACCCTGTATCATATGAAAAAATGTAAATGACGTCAGCATCTCTGTTTATAAAAACGGGGATGTGTAAAAGTTTTCCATGGGAAAAAAAAAAGTGTAAAATGTGGTTTATTGCTTAAAGAGGCAAATTGATGTCATTAAAACATATATATGGGACATTTTATTCCCCAGTATGGTTCTTTTTGTTGTTGGTGGTGGTGTTCTTTTTTTTTTTTTTTTTTTTAATTCGGAAAAAATCAGAGAGTTTTGCACTGCCATTAAAAGCCCAGAATCTAGCCAGAACTATTAAGAAAAACACCTTAGAAGGAAGGCTATTTATTCTTGAATAGTTTTTCAAGTACAGATCTTTTAAAATAAAGATGTTCGCTGTCATTGATCTTAGTTATATAATGTATGGTGTCATCTGGCGTAAGGCACAGTTGCTCATATTTAGCTGGTTTACTTTGTAATGCGTCATTATAAGTGACCAAAAACATGGTACAGGAAGTTGTTTGTGTGTTTTTTTCATTGCTTATGCAACTTCCAAGCAGAAAATGTTCTTGAGACCAGATGGTAAAGAACAGTCAAGTGCAAGTTCTATTCTCCAGATGTATTGATGTTTCGTGTCTTCTTGAAGCCAGTTCAAATACATTTGTAAATTCGAGTCTTAACTTCTAGTAACCCTTTCACGTCTGTCAGCCCCTATTTCAATTGACAAAGAATTGGGCTGGAATATTTAATTATAGGCTCTCTGAAGCCAGCTGTACCATGGAGTGGCAATGCCATGGCCACATAACTTCAGCTGAGTAAAAGTTGATCACATGTGCTTTGGCACGGATTTAGTTGCTGTGCTACAGTGATGGCTGTGTGTTTATGTTTATGGTACCAAACCTCTTTTCAACTTTGTCTTTTCCAATAGTGCACTTTGTAAGACAATTAAAACACACACACACACATACACACACACATACATACACACATTTACCCAGTGTTTCTACTTGGCATGTGGGTGGGTTTTTTTTTTTTTTTTTTTTAATCTGCTCAGCAATTTGGGAGTTTGCTTGGAACACAGATGAGTTAAGATAAAAAGCTGTTTTTCAAAAAATGTCCCTAGTAAGTAAAAATGAAGATACTATATCTGAATGAATGTGAAAAGTTGTCCCCTTGTATATTTTTAAAGCTTCCCAAACCATCCCCAGTTCTCAGCCAAACGCAGCCTACCCAGATTGTCTTTAGGAAAGTAGCAATTCACAGAGATTTGCAGTGAACCGTGCATCAAACTGCACTCTCTCTTCAGTTCCTGCTCACAGCTCCACCATTTTAGAATATGGTGAGATTTGCCAGAGCCCTACCATCTGTTTAATGGGCTAATTATGTTTACCACATGCCTACTTCACAGGAATACCATGAGTGAGGTTGCCAAACATCATACAAATATATATGTTTGTATATATAGATATAAAAATATACACATAAATAAAATCATATACATATATAACAGCATCCAGCATTTCTGAGCTTCATTCTATCTCTTACTATCAGAATATATCATGGCCCATCACTTCAGCCCCGCCAGGCACCGTCAGAGTTTGTCATAATTCACGGTGTGGCCATCAGACCCAGGGCGCTTGGGGGCAGATGAAATCCAGATTCTACACATATACCTCTGTCTGCCCATCTTCACGGAGCCCCGTATTCTCTCTGTTAAAAGCTTGACAGTTTAGCTTCATCATTAGTACAATCAAACCCTATGACACTATATGTTGCTATATGCAATGTCTCAGCTCCTTTCAAGAAAGAGTACTTCTCTTCCTTTATTAAAAAAATTAAAAAAAAAAAAGAAAAGTGAAAGAAGGGTCAGGCCATTCAAAAACAATCCCTTTTGTACAAGGCTACAACTTTCCTTTATAAGGCCACAACTTTTATTTACAAGGCTACAGCTCTTCTCTTACATCCCACAGCTTCTATATTGGGCTTGTTCTTAAAGCCCTTTTTCCTTTTATGAGGACTCTGCAAGTCTTCATAGTCTTTTTTTTCTCTGGTGTTCCCCAAGCACTTCCCAGATAGGTGATCCCAGTAACTCCCCTTGTCACATAGGCTAGTTATCACTTGCCAGCCATGAAAATTATCCCTGGGTCCCAAGTTGGATCAGCCTGTTGCTTCTTGGAAAAGGGGTGTGAGCTAGGTGGGTCTCGAAAGATAGGAGGAATCATGGGCAAGAAAGGGAGTCACACGGAGGACATCCTAGGTGTCAGGAATTAAACCAGCAAAGGAACAGGAGAGAGATGGAAAGGAGTGAGTCATGAGTAACTTGCAGCACCTAGTCAGGATATGATATAAGCTCCAGGTACCGGGTTTTCTATGTGGCTCCTTTGTCTACGTAAAACTAGCTCAGCATGCTCTGGGCCTCCTTGGCATCCAGGAGGCAGTGGCCTGAGGAATATTGGGAGATCTAGCCATGTCTTTACACAGACTATAAACCCAATATGTAGCATTCTCTTTGAAAATGGAAAACAGTAACAACAGATGAGACTATCATTGATGTAACATTTTATTTGGTCTTTTCTAAGATACAGGAGTATTTTAAAAAGCTTTTCTTTTTCCTTGAGTGTTACAGTGTTTTCTTACATTGCTTAAACTGAAGTAAATTATTCAAACAGAGCTGTTTTGTTTTATTTGTTTGTTTTTGTTTTTGCAGCTCTATGCTTACCAGAGATTTCAACGAGTTGAAAGAGAAAAAATAGCCAGGACATAAATATAGAAATAACCCAATCAGATAAGCTTGCATGAACATGAGAGAGGGCCTGGGATGAGGATGAGAAAGAGCCTTCCTCAGAGCTAGGATGATCATATTCTTACTCAGTTTGTCAATCTGATTGAGAGGAGACACCAACATAGAGAGAAAAGGAGAACTATTTGCCTATTATTTTCCTACATATACAAGGAAAAAAATGACTTATTTACTGTGGGACATCTAGAACCCAGAAACCTAAACCTAAATCAAATCACATAGACACAGATCAAAATAAGGGGAAGAGGGAATTACTCTGTCATCTTTCCCATCTTTAAAATCAGCAAATGTTAAACTAGAAAGAAACTTCGAATCCACCACTCCCATTTTACAGATGAGGAAGGTGAGGTGAGGCTCAAGAGACGTTTCACTACTCGTAAGATCGTGCAGAGTGGACAAACATGCCTGGGGACCCAGGTCCTCTAATTTATAGTCAGATGTCTTCCAGCAGAACCACTCTGCCATTTCTTCAGTTTCCCTGAAATGGGTTTAGAGAACTCTAACTTTGCCTTATCCCACCAATGTTGCTTCATGTCTCTTTATTGTCAACAAGCATCTCCAGTAATTGCTCTGGACTGAAGTTTAGTTTACAATAATAAATTGTTGGATTCTTATAAAGGATTCTAAAAATTACAATGTGTTCTCAGAAGTATTCTGAGTATGCTCCAAATAGGGAGAAGCTTACTAGATAAACATATATGCCTCTTTTTCATAAGAATCTTAGTATTCTTGTAAAAATGGCATGATCATATGATTAGATTTTTAAAAGTTTCTGGAGTTCCAGACATTTGTTGGAATACATGAAGCAGACCAGATCTGCTCATTTACCCCCTCCAAATTGTCCCTGAGATGTTCTTAAACTGCTGTGCCTTGATAAGGACGTCATTCCCACTGCCATCAGTATCACCAGCGCCTACCATCGTCAGTGTGGCCAGCCACTGCACACTGATTGCCTATCAGGTTCAAAAAAAAAAAAAAGCTGTACTTGGTTTTACTGATATTTGGTTCAGTGTTAGAGGAGAAAGAACATGGTGAGAGCCTGGCATAGCCCAGCTCCCTTCTGTGACCAAAGAGTACATCACTGACAATAGGCATTCTATAAATGCTTAATGAAAGGGGGGAAGGAGCATCCATTTCTCTTTTGAAAAAAAAAAAAAAAAACCCTCTAGATTATTTGATTATTTGAAGATGTGAACTCTAAGCTTCTGATACAATGTCTTGTGGTTTATTGCACACATATGGTTATTATGATCTAGTTGTCAGCAACATCCAGAAATACTCTTATTATTGCAATGCAAATAATAAAATAACCCACTTGTACATTTTAAATGCGTCTGGCCCTTGCTCAGGTGCCAAACACACTACTGTGAAGGAACCAGCTGACGTAGTGCCCTGAAATTTCAGGTAAATATAATCACCTAATGAACATATAGGAGAGGCTAGTGTGTGAGGCCAAGAGGAGGAGAAGAGGCAACGGCCCCCCTGCTCTTCCAGAAGCAGGAATCATTCAGCAATATATTCGCAGTAGTTAGAAGGGAAAGGCTTTTACAAAGAAAACAGTGGTGTCTCGTGGCTGTTTTTATTAAAACATCTAGTCGACCATTGTACCAACTCTAAGATCAATTTACTTCAGTAAACTGTGAATGAAATAAGCAGAAGATTCTAGCCCCATCAGCCACATCCCACCACTGTGGTCCTGTTGTTATGTGGGGTGAAGTAGTGGTGACGATCCCTCCTGTTCTGCATTTGTATATTTGTGAGAAAAACCTAGAACTCATTTCCTCCAGAAACCACATCCATATGGCACATAGCAAAGACCATCAGAGAACAGCAGTGGAGGTTTCGTTATATGCTCCAACCAGGTTTGCAAGTGGGGATAAGGAAACATTAGTGATTTTCCTCCCTCTTCCTCTCTCTTTTCTTCTTTTTTTATTCTTTCTCTTCTTTCTTCTATTTAAAACTCTTTTCCTTATGGATTTAGAAAGTGTTCTAAAAGGAAAATCGGCAAAGTCCTATTTTGAGGGAACACACACCATTTTGACATATAACTATATCCATATGCCTTTTTTATATCACTACACAACTGTCAAGTGGCAGATGAGACCGGGTGCTGGTCTTCAAAGTGGGTGTCTCCAAGGACATTCTTTGGTTTGAACTAGCTTAGTTCACCATTTCATGTTATCCAACAACCAAAACAGAGAAGAAAGTTTTCCTTCTGTAGTCCTGGCCCAAATGAGTGGCAGGGTGTAGCCTCCATCTGCAATTTTCCATGAAGTCCTCCCCGGGTCCAATTTACATGATATCTAGAGTTCTGGGGCTCCGGGGAATGCATGCTCAAAAAATAATGCCTGCGGTGATTGATCTCAGATTGACCAGGATGAGGTAGTGAGCAACTGAAGCCATGCATGTGGCAAATTTATATATATTATTTTTCCCTCATACACTTTTTAATTTGCTGTCTGGAGCCTAATTTTTTTCCCCCCTCACATGGGTGGTTTAAAGGAAAACTCACCTTTATGATTTTCCAGCCGTTTTTTTTTTCAGCCTGTCCTATTATTTGCTTTTTGGTAATCACCTTAACGGGTGGCTGAGTGGGGCTCATGTATGAAAAGACCTCCTCGTGTTGTACAAGGCAGAGATTATGCTCATGGGAAAAATACAAGTCTTCAGATGCAAGGTTCTCTCTCCCAAAGTGAGCAGCTCAGGTTACAATGCCCGACACTGTATCACCTGCATAGTGGGCCACGGCAGCCGTGTTTTCAGTTGCTTTTCACTGTCTGGAATTTTATGCAGTGACTGTAGCCAAGAACCTTTGGAATATCTCTCTCTGGTCAAGCCAAAAGGATAGGAGGAAAAGTCCTTTGAAAATTAAACCTATCTGGTGCTAGCTAGTAGCCAATCCAGCAAAACTTCTAACCCAGCTCCTACCCTTTATACCCTGCTTTCATCTTTGGGGTTTGGGGTTTTTATACAGTCGTAGAGTGGTAGAGAAGGTGGCTGTCTGGTGTGTTTAGGGTTCCTTGCTATTTCAAATTCTTTGAAGAACGCTTGTTTCCTTCAGTTTATTAAACTAGCTCATAAACACACCCATCATCAAGCCTCATGATGTGTGATTACTCGATATATTTTAAAATATTAAAAAAAATCAATTGTGCTGTCCCCTTTCTCCTTCTGCCTCCTCCTTGTCTGTCTCACTCTACTGTGAGGCACTGGGAGTAGAGTGTGTGTGTGTGTGTGTGTGTGTGTGTGTGTGTGTGTCTGGGAGGAAGACAGACTCCCTACCTGTAAATGGCTTGCTATTATTAGACGTTCAGTTACCAGGGGTTATGTAAGACAATTGAAGCTCTGTTTTTTAACAGAGACATGATTCATGCTGCTTGTAGTAACAGTAACCACCTCCAAACGAGACAGAAACCAGACGCAGACAAAGGCTGGAGAAATCAATGCGGACTCGGTGCAGCCATTCTGCTGATACCCTCTGCCTTTCAATCAGAGCAGCACTTAGGTTATCAGGAGAGGAGGCTCCTGCTCATTCTGGGTCTTTTCTGTCTCCTGGGGCTGCCGGGTAAAATCATGTGGGCTGGCAAGGCGTGCGAGAGAAAACCAGGCCTTGGGAGCAGTGCAGTCTGACCTTCCTCCCCAGCTCCCTGGACGGACTGTCCCCGGGGTCTCCCCAGTGTTTCAGATACACTGAAGGAACAGGGATTGTCACCTGCCCTGTGGCTCAGGATCCTCTGGAGCTCCTGCTCAGAAAGGTTTGGAACTGGGAGGTTTGGCTCACCCACTCAAGGAACTTTGCTCGAGTGAGGCTCTGCGGCAGGCCGACAGAGTGGGATTTGACTGATTTATTACCGTTTCTCCAAAAACCTGAATGGAAATGGACTGCGCTGTCAACTCCCACACACACAGGGGACCCATTGCTAATTCTTCCAGTATTCATTCTTTGAGACTACAGTGATTCAGTACTTCGCAGAATGCAAAGTCCTTGCACATGTTCAGCTGACTTGAGCCTCACAACTTCATATAAGATAGGCAAAGCACACATGTTTAATCAATACTGTTTTACAGGTGAGAGGTTTTATGTCTGGAAGGTAATTATGCTATTCATTGATTCCTTGCTCTTGATTTTATAAGGTTCAGGAAAGTTGACTTGACCATCGTCACAACAGCTAGTTCTTATCAGATCCAGAAGATGAGGCAGGCCTTCTGATTCTCCACCTAGTTCTCTGCTACTCAGACTTGCTACAGAGCTCTTTGGCAGCCATGGTATTTTCAGAAAAAAAGGGGGGTGGTGGTGAGGTTTCCTCTAAAAACCTTGGTTTTAGACTAAGCTGTACTCTTCATTATCTGGGCAACCCAGAACGTAAAAGTAAACACCTATTTTTACCACAAAAAGAAGAGACTAAGATATTTTACCATAGAAATGGCCCATGGCTCTCAGAAAGCAGTAGCCTTGACCCAGTGGCCTCTCACACATCTAAAAGGCAGGCCACCGTTCATTTTCACTCTCAAATGTGTAAATTGTCCAAAAAGGCAACTCTAAACAGGAGCATGACAGAAAATATCAAAGCCATTTAGCTTCACTAACCCAAAATCTCCCCTAATAAAAATTCCAGTTTTAAAAATATTTCTTCATTGACTACTACTACTAATAAATATTGTAATACACTCTTAGGAATTTTAACTAAGGACCAACACAGAGTTTTCTTTTACAGAATCTTTACCATTATCCTACTATTTTTCACACATTACATAATACAGTCTATACCTATTTTAGAGTAAACATAAGTAAACATTCTCATTTATAAATAGTTTTTAACTAAATCTTTTGTTTGTATAACACTTTTTATCCAGGAAGGTAGCAAAATACTTCACAGACTGTACTTTAATTAAATACATTTTCTCTTTTGCTAAAACATGAAATCATTTGTTGCTGCAGTTTGAAGAAAGGAAGCTATACTGACTTCTCTCACGTAATAAAACTCCCTGACTAGGTATCAAGGCATTAAATTTCTAGTCCTAGACTCACTATGAACTCTCGACCAGGGAACCTGTTCAGACCCAACTTCAGATAACATCTAATCTGAAAAACTCAAAGCCCTTTAATATCTGGTTATTGCGCACTTGCCTGAGACGTATAGCTGCTGTATGCTCTTATGTCCTGTGGCAATAAGAAGTTTATGGGAAAGAGGGAATTCATCATTTGGGGGCTGCATGTTGTGCTGCTGGTAGCCAAGCCGCCTCGACCTCTCCAGTGTAATATGTCTCCACACGGATCCAAAGAGAGAGTTGGAATATGAGTGGAAGGAAGAGCGCATGCAATCCTCTGACATTCGGCAGGTGGCTGCCTGGTCTATTCTGTATACCAGGCACATTGTGAGCAGTGGGTCCTTGCACAATACTGCCCCTGACTTCCCTGCATAGGGGAACAACCTTTTCTTCTTCATTAGGTTACCATGATTTAATGACCATGAATGGTAATCTCACCATTGGTAGAGAGGCATTCCAGAGATACCTTTCATGGGTCCTTTGATGATCCTAGGTGATTTTACCCTTCTCCCCATTTGGTGTCAACTAATGCAAATTCCTGTTTTCACTTAAAGACAGAGCTGCCTTTGCTCATCTCCATCTACTCTTCATCTCCTCAAAGCATGTGTGTTATCATTTGAAGAGGTGATAATAGTGAGGGTAGGTGGTATTTCTTCCCAACAAGGTGATAGTACATTTCACCTGGGTCTGTAGCATAATAAACTATCCCAATAGCTACAGAAATCACATTCTGTTCACCCATGTCCCAAATGTCCTCTGCCTCTATCTACAGTAACCTTTACTATGGTTAGAGACCCACAGCATGCACAGAGGACTGCATAGTGTGCTGGAGTTTCTGTAACGTGTAAAACAAGATCCACGCCCTACAGAATCGACATTCTCCCCAAAAATATAGAAAATAGGTGTTAGACAATAGCCATTTATTTTAGTGCTCACTGAGTGGCAGAGCTCAATATGGGCAGAGACCGTTTTCACAAGGAAAGGTTTCATAAGGAATACATCATTTCGTGTGGGTCTTGAAGAGGAACGGCCTAGCTGAGGCAAAGGAGATAAAGGCACTTTAAACAGCCAAAATACTATGTTCAGGGTCTCAGAAATACAAATGTGCTCAGTCTTTCCGACACCCTGTAAGTCAACTGGGTTAGACCAAATGGAGTATTGACAGAAAGGAAATCTGAGAGGGCCTATTTGATATAGATTCAGTGAACTTACATACCCAGGCTAAAGTATTTGGAACCAGGGAAATCCATTAAAACATCTTTGTCTAAGTATATTCTGAGGTCGATAAGTGTTCCATTGAAAAGGGCGGGGGATGGTCTGTAATCTAATAAGTTTGGGCAGTGCTGGGGTCTTCAGCACCTTTAATGTCTTTATGTGCCTTATATAAGTTTGCAAGAGAAACATATTGCATGCAGCGTTTCCCATATTTCTTTAAACAAGGAACTTTCTTTGAGGTGCATCTTGAAGTTCTAGTGTTCTATAAAACCCATCTTGAGATATGCCACCTGGAAATATTCTGAAGGGCAGGAGTTGAAGGTGGGACAAAACACTGTATTGTGATGATTAATCTGGTACTATTATAAATGGACATGTCATCGGCTACAGAGAACAAGATATGATTGACAGAACCAAAGGGAAGAAGAAAGATCAGAAGAGGACAACCTCCAAGATAGGAAGAGAATGTGGAAAGAGGTGTAGGTATATCCTGAGGAAACAAAATGACGAAAACTCAGAGATACTGGACATGAGAGCCAGTAAGCTTACCACACTGGATGGTCTAGATTGTCTTACAAATGTGGGAGGCAAGGTCATCAACTGAAGAAGAAAATGGAGAATAAGCTTGATAAAGTAGGACGTGCTAAGAAAACTATTGGAGGCTTGTATTAAGAAGCAACCCTGAGCAGGAGTGAGGGTCCAGATGACATGCATGTGTCAGGTTTTGTTCTGAGAGTGCGAGAGAATGACAAGTGGTGATATGGATTCAGGGTTGCAGAACATGAGAAAAAAGACCCTGTATACAGAAGGTCAGGGAGCAAGGAAATCTGGAGCGTTCTTGAGAACAGTGTTGAAATGGTTGATCCTGGAGTAAAGTCAGACTGGACAAAGACATCCAGTGAAGCCAGCAGGAGCCGACTAGTAGGCCAGGAGCAAAGAGGAGATTCCTTGGGCTTTGAGGAAGGGGAGTTCTCCAGCTGGGGTTGGAACACTTAATGTCAAATGTGAAACCTGGAAAGAGTCCATTGGAATGAAGATGAGGGCTACAAAGTAGCTGGAGAAGGATGGTGGTAAAGATCTATGGAAACAATGGTAATGAGTTTTGGATTGAAGCATCGATCAAAGTAGAGGGAGGGAACATAAATCAAATGTGGAAGGTTTTGAAGAAAGGTTAAAACAGGTACAAGAAGGCAGCAGAGGACTATGATGGAGAGTTGAGTACAAACCCCTGGTGAGGAGCTCAATGAACAGGGGTGGGATGCAGGCAGGAGAGCACTAGCTAGGTGTAGATTAAGATGTAGAGCTCTGTGGCTAAAACCTGGCCTTAAAGCCCTGCTTTGCTACCCTCTGGCTCTATGACTATGGTAAATATTCTTATTTTTCCTAAAATGTCAGTTTCTTCATCTGTAAAATCAGAATATAATTCCTACTCCTAAGGAATGATTATAAGAAATAAAGTTAAGCAAGGGCACCTAGGTGGCTCAGTCAATTAAGTGTCTGCCTTCAGCTCAGGTCATGATCCCAGGGATCATGCCCTGCATCGGACTCCCTGCTTGGTGGGGAGTCTGCTTCTCTCTCTCTTCTCTGCTTGAGCTGTCTCTATCTCTGTCGCTATATCTCTCTCTCTCTCTCTCAAATAAATAAATAAATAAATAAATAAATAAATAAATAAAATCGAGGGACACCTGTGTGGGTCAGTGGTTGAGTGTCTGCCTTTGGCTCAGGGCATGATCCTAGGGCTCTGGGATCGAGTTCCACATCAGGCTTCCCGCAGGGAGCCTGCTTATCCCTCTGCCTGTGTCTCTGCCTCTCTCTGCGTGTCTCTCATGAATAAATAAATAAAATCTTTATAAATAAATAACTAAATCTTTTTTTAAAAAAAAAAAAAGGAAAAGAAAGCTAAACAATGTATGGAAAGTGCCCAACATAAACACCTGCCACCCAGTCAGCACTCAGTTAATGGTACGGTAGAGATGATGGAAGCAGGAAAAGGGGAGTGATGTTCACTTGGAGATGGTGGCAGTGTGTGTTCTTCAGGATAATGTCACTTTGATGTTTCTCAGTACTTGTTTCTCCATTTAGCCAGAAACCGTAATGACTAGTCCAGAACATGTACTCCGTGCAAGAAGCAAGGTACAGATAACTCCGATATTACACAAATAACACGCTGCACCATAAGTCATGTCCCTGTTGGAATCCTCATTACATAGTTTAAAATGGCCTTCTAACCAGGACCTGTGGCAGGCTTGCTGATGGGGAAGATTCCAGTGCAAAGTGACTTAGAGAAGGAGTTCCCATTGCCAGTTATCCATTAAAACCAGAAAAATTATTACTGCCTATATGTGTGTGTCTACATAGGGATATGTGATATGTATATGAGTATTGAAATAGATATCTCTCACCTGATGCAGAGATCTCTTAGTTTAAAATTAAGAATCAACTGTACCTGATAGCTCAAAGTCTCCTGGGACATGCAAGTGTTATTAGCAGAGTTTGTGAATTGTCAAAGAGGAATCAAGAGGTCTCTATGGAGAAAATTAACATAGATTTAATGTGACAAACAGCAGGACCTTCTATTGGCAAGGCCATCCCAGGGGTCTTCAAGCCATCAGACGTATTTCTTCTGGACATGGGTATTAACTAGTGATTAATTAAAGAGCTAAAAAAAAATTTTTTTTAAAAGGACCTAAAGTATTTTAAAGTAAAACATTTATTATAGCATTGGAAAGTGAAGATGGGGCTGATGACTTGTTTGTCTGGCCGTGATGACTTTGGTGCCTTATTAAACGGTTTTTATTACCACTTTCCAGAGAGGTGGGGTTAGTGATGTGGACTTGGGAATTCATTTCAGGAAATTAGTTAAAAAGTTAAAAGTCAAATAGATTTCCTTACAGGTTTAATGGTTTAACAGGTTGATGAGCTACTTAATCTCCACATCTTTCTTCTCGAGGGACTACTGTAGTTTTAAGGACCCTTAAAAATCATAAAATCCACATTTTCTTACAGATGGAAAAGCTGAGCCACCTAGAGGTTAAATGACTCATCCAAGGTCATTGGGCTAGTTCTATAATTTCACTTTCTTCATCCTCTTATTCCCCTTAACTCTCCTTCCTTTTTTCTCTCACCAATATTTTGTGCCCTACTACCACCTCTCTGCTGACTATTTCTTAGATTTACTTTGCCTTTATAAAATTTCTAATGCCTCAAATTATGAGACGTGGGTCTTTGCCAATTAGTAAACCTCCACCACTAATTCATCACTACATTTGGGGCAAAGAAAGGAGGGAAGTGGAACAATTTTAAATTTACTGTGATCTTTGAGACAGCTTTATCTACACCTGGGAATTGCTGTTAGACAATTAAGGTTAGCAAAGCTCATTGAATCTCTCAGAGGAAAGGTGTTATTTGAATTATTACCAGATAATTATTGTTAAAAATAACAATAATGTAAAAAAATAGGAATTTTACATGTTAGAGACATTATCATTTTAATTTCCAATGGGGGTACAGTAGAGCCCTGGGGGATCTAGGAACAATTTTTTTTCATAATGTGCTCTATGCCAGAAACTCCTTGAATTCTATCTAATGCCTGATGACCTGACAAACTGGCCCAGAATCAGAAGCCAGTCGTGCCGTGTGAGCTGTTAGCCAAGTTGTTCAGCTTGAACTCCTCCTTCCAAAACAGTAGGAAGGCAAGTGTCAGACATGAGACCTGTGGTACCCAGACCAGTGTCATCAGTATCACTTGGGAGCTTTCTAGAAATGCAGAATCACAGACTCATTCCCAGACATGCTGACTCAGAAATCCTGCATGATTCATTTGTTCATTAGTCTGAGAAGACCGATAAAAGATCTTCTCGTCTTCAAATAGAAAGGAACTTAGGAAGGAGCTCCACTTACTGATAGTTGCTGAAAGAGCTCCTTCACGTGAGGTCTGTGCTCCTAGTTTTTTCAGTAGCTCTGAATCATCATGGAAATAGCATAAGCGTCTTTCTTATGCTGATGTCACAGTAGGAACTAGAAACATGTCGCTGTGATGGAACAGTTGTTGTAGAGTAAGGAAAACAACAACAACAAACAAAAACAGAACAACTCCCTCCTCCCAGATTTAAAGTCAGAGCAATCTGGCTCAGATCTGACCTTGAATTCTGACCTCACTATCCACAGAATGGATACTTGAGCTCTCTTCGTCTCACTTTTCCTCATCTGTAAAATGGGCATACTAATACCTACAGCACAGCATTGCTGTGAGGATTCAAGGAGCATGTATTTGCATGTAAAAATATTCCCCATCCAGTGCCTAACAAAATGTAGCCATCTAACAAATGGTAGCTATTATTGTTACTATTATCTTTTTTGTAAGCTTTGGTCATGAAGGGGCCCCATCTGTCATTTTAGAATGATTTGGTGTGATTTCCAAAGAATGGGAAGAGCCACACTGAAATGAGACCTCCACAGAAAATTCCTTGAGGTGATGTGTGGCCTTGTGTTACATAACAGCTCTGCTCTCCAAGGGCTTCCAAGGCAGAGCTGCAGAGACGTCAACAATAAAACAGACTGGAATGGAAATGACCCACTGTCTCCTCTGCCTCTGACACCATCAAGAACTCTGCCAGCTGGGTTCCAAGAGCAGATTCTTTATTACAGTGATGATGTAAGAGGCACAGAGAACAGCTGGATTTCCAGACTCCGGGAAGAATGTGTAGCCCCAGCAGCCTCTCAGAATTATCCTTTGACTTAAAAACTATGTACATTGGATATGGAAGTCATTGCAAGAGAATAAATATGAAACCTCATGAAGTCATTCTCACCGAGTCTTTTTTAGAGCATCCCCACCCTTTAAGCAGTAAAACATGACACACTACGCAGTAGTTCTGATTAATAGGCCCCTAGGTGTGTGCTGAGGCGTGCAGGGAAGTGAGGAGAGGGGGAGAGGTGACCGTTTGCCAAAAAATGAAAGGAAGATTACAGCAGCAGGATGTGGGGCTGGGAAAGAGTTTAGATTCAAGGACAGAAAGATTATGTCTCCATTTAATTATAAAATGCACAGTTTAAGCCAAATGTTAGGCATATTTAAAATGCACATTTATCTAATTACACAATGGATTCGTATGCTTCCAGGTGATTTTTCATTGCAATGTACTAGACATATCGGTCAGTGATATCCTTTATCGTTTTAACGTAGTTGCCGTGGGGAGAAAAGAGAAAGGAAGCTGTGTCTGGTGAAGTGTTGATAACCTGTCCAGCCATAAGATGGTTTAGTAAGAACTATAGAGAGCTCTTGAGCCCAGTTTGCCATTTACGTGGCTACTGGGGTGTTGCTATTGAATAGATGTCTCAGTGCATAGCATGGCTCCCCCATATTGGCCAAAAAGGATCTGATTCATAGTACCGAGTTCTTCCTCTGGTGAGTAACACTAAGTTAAGTACTCACCTGGGAGAGGCAGATGAAGTCATGTAGTGCTGGAGGGCTAACATTTAAGAGCTGAGCTTTCCTGGCCAAGGAAACACCACCGTGATTCCCTGGCAAAGTCTGGTTTTCTCACCTAGGTAAACGCCGTTATCCCACATGTTTTCTGGGGAGAGCTTTTCATCTTTGGGCAAAAGGAAAGAATTCTGCTTGAGGATGAGGATAGAAAGGAGATTAAACAATGATACTTCTTCTATCGGGAGGGGAAAAGAAGGGAAGAAAGTTAGGGCAGACTTGGGAGCACTCATCTATGCCTTTCCCCAGGTAAATTGATGATACAGTGAAAGAAAAATCAGGGAAAATTTAGCCAAACTTATAAGATCAACCCCAGGCAAAAACTAGGTGGAAAAGACACGCTGACGTGAGTCGCATAATAGCAGGATTGCCAGTGGCCTCTGTTTCCACAAGGTCAGAATTTAACCAGAGAATTACTGGGGCATGTTTTCACCAAGAACTTCAGCTGAACCCACTGCTTCTGTAAAGCGTGAGAAATTCCTTCATCCTGGTTTTCACCCTGAGTTTATCACCCTGTGGTAGCATTTGCAATATTGTCATAATTGTTTCTGCTGACGGTGTTAGAAAGGTTCGCTTCCTTGTTCTTTAAATCCACCCTCATTTTTTAACATTATTTATCTACAAAAGGATATTTATTATTTCAGTGTACTGAAGTGAATAAGTGAAGCACATTTCTTTATATTTTGGGACCCAATATATCCTTGCTGGCTGTGCACCCCCCCGAGCCCCTCATTCTCTCTGGTCCGGTCACTATTGATGGTCTACTGGGCCTGTTGGTGCTGAGCAAGCACTGGCAGATGTTTAAAGATCTGTGACCTTTTCTATCAGTGATAGCTGTTCAACCAGGAGCAAGGATGTGGCCTTGAGCAAGTCCGTTCCCTTAATCTCATCTGAAAAATGAGAGGCGATGAGCTTTCAGGTCTTTCCAATTCAGTCTCAGTTTCCATGACTCGAAGTATGAATCTTGATTCCTTTTAACTTTGGCTCAGCAGACATCAGCTGAGCACAAATCTCCGTGTAAGGCACTGCATACTTTAGAGTACGCAAAGTAAAAATCGTCTCTGCTTCCTAGGAGCTTATAGAGGGGGAGCCAAGTTGCACAAATAATTACTAGAGTTCACAGAACATGCAAAGCGAGTCATGCAGAAAGTGCCTGAGGACTCAGCTAGGGCACTTTCCTTTGGGAAATGCTTCATAAGTGAGGTGGTATCTGGATGGGAAAGAGTGGGACTTCACTTCCACTGCAAAAAATGGAAATTAGATTGAGGCTACATTGTGGGGGCCTTGAATGCCAAACTGAGAAGTTTGAATTTAATCCAGTGGGCAAAGAGCAAAGGAGTGATATATTTAGAATGGTATTCAAGAAAAATTAATGTGGTAGTGGTGTGAAGGATGGGCTAAAAGTAAAAAGAACCCGGAAGAAGTGAAGCCATTGAGAGGCTCTCATGAAAGTCCTGGCATAGGTGACAGAGGGATAAACAGGTGTTGGGATAGAAAGTAGGTACTGATTTAGGAAGCACAGCCTCAGCACAAACCACATCTCTTGGCCATCGATTGACATTGAGAAGCAAAAGAGAAGGAGGACTTGAAGCTGACTCCTCCATTGTAGGACCAAGTAACTGGGTGGAGATGGTAGGAAATGGAACATGGCAGGAAATGGGAACATATTTTCAGGGAGAGACCATGAATTCTGTTTTAAAATTCTGAATTAGAAGTGCCTGTGCAGTATTTGATGGAGGTGTGAGCTTCTCAGAGTGAGAAGCCCTGTCTTATTCATCTTTTCCAGGTGCCTGATAGATGCTATGCAAACACTGAATGAATGAATGAATGAATGAATGAACAAGCAAATGAGTGAATGAACCAATAACCAGAGGTTATTAAGAATATGGATCTGGAGCTCTGCAGACAAGCAGGAACTAAAGATAGCCATGTGGGTGTTCTCTATGGAGAAGTGATTGTTGAGGTCATGCAGGGTGGGTGTAGGCAAAGATGAAGAAGACAGTCTTGAGGGATATCTACATTTAGGGAACAGGAGGGAGAAGACAAGCCAGGAAAGGAGGCAGATGAGCTGAGGGGTAGAAGGAAAGTCAGGGTAATGCGGTGTCCTGGTGAGAAAGGAGGACAGTTTGGGGAATAATGTGGTCATCGGGGCTCAGTGTGGCCCAAAGGGCAAGGCCTGGGATATGGACCTCTGGGTGCGAGGCTGGAGACGATGGTCGGCCCGGGAGCCCCTAAGGCTGAGCGCCACGTGTGAGGACACAGGAGACAGCGGAGACCTTGAAGTGAGGGGCAGGGGCACAGCACGAGCTCAGACGTGGCCAGCTCAGTGACGTTTTTAGAGCAGAAGAGAACTGGGCACTAAAGTAGGGGAGGCTACCGTGGAGCCAAGAACACCGAAACAGTCGTGACAAGGTGGAAGGACACCTCCCCCTTACACCCCACCTTCCATCTCCCCACCACGAAATCAAGCCCGTGTGCACAGACAGGGTGCTGCTGAAGATCTCAGACCCCCCGGAGCCCGGGCCACATCCTCTCTTCTGCCCCCACCACCCCTGCTGTCCCACTCGCCGGTGCAAAGGGGCAGGAGCAGACTCGCACCCAAGTCCCTGGGCTCGGTCTCCATGGACACAACTGGTCACCATCACCTGTCGTTTAACGGCCTTATCTTTCTTCCTTGTCTGCTCTAGATGCAGCCGCTCTCTGTTCCCTGCCCCAATGAACATCTGCACTAGGCCCAAGCCTCGGAGTGATTTACCTGAAGAGTGACACCATTTATTTGGAAACTACTGTGAGTACATTATGCCTCCAGTGAAAGGCTTCTTAATTCACTTAGTTTGATTTAAAAAAAAAAAAATCTGCCTCCCACAATTGTAAATGCAGGTGAAATTTCTGATGGCTTCATGTCTTGATCGCAGTGAGGTTGCAAGACCCAATGCCGAGGTGCCCACAGCGGCCCTTAGCTGCCAGCCTGCGGTGCCCGCCCTGAGCAGCACATGCCCTTCTCACCAGATGACTGTGCGGGGCCGGATCCAGATGTTCTTTGCAGGGACTGGGGCTGTTCCGCTTGGTCGTCTGCACCCTCCCCGGAATGGTGGCAACTCCCACCCGATCTCTTGGCCCCTTGTCACCTTCCGTGCCATTCTGTTGAATTGCACTGCTACTTGTCATTTCATGGCACCCTGGTCAAGGCCAGGAGCCGGCTTCCCTCATCGGCATCTCCCTGTCGTCGGAGTTGCATCTCTGAGCCAGTGTTGTTGTTTCCTCGCCACTCTGTGGGGCCATGGCCCAGCCTGGGGACTCGGGGCTCCTTCAGCCACGTCTCTCGCCATTGCCCCCAGCTCAGCCCTGCCCTCCGGATGCATGGCTCTGTGCGTGAGGCTGTTCCCTCCATGCCAGGCATTTACATAGAAGTACAGCCCTTACAAGGCAAGGTGCAGAAACAAGTTGGGTTGGGAGGTATGATGCCTACAGGACGATACTTACGAAAGATTGATATCAAGTATTCATTAACCATTGCTAAAAGTAACAGATGAATATATGCTTTTTTAAATGAAAAAGCCAGAAATCTGAATTATTTAGAGGCTATGCATGCAAAATAACTTAATTATATATTTTAAGACAACACCTCATTCTAGTTGTAGTCTCAGGTTTTCCTATATATGGCATGAGGCAGGTGATGGGATGGGGTTTGACAGACATCTCTGTTACTGGAAAACAGTAACCCTGGGAGAGCCACATCCCTCTTAGGCTTTCAGGTAGGATTTTCACATTCAGATTTTCCCTGTCTTCAGTTATTTGGGCATAAATCACACCCAAAGGGACAAAGTCTGAGTTTCTGTTTTGCTTTGTTTTGCATTGCTTTTCATCTTTAATGCTTTGAGTCACCAGGATTGTAATGAGTGGTTGTAGAGTGTGAGTGGCAGGCAGGCTTGCCTGGCCAGCACGGGGATGGGGACCACCAGAGTGATGTGCAGTACTACTGGGTCAGGGCGCTGGGAACTAAAGACGTGACAGAAAATAAAAACTAATTTCTCCATACCCATGCAAGAAACTTACTTGTATATTTTCATCCTCAAGTTGAAGTGCAAGGAGTGCCTTAGAAATTCCCACATCTGGATGGTGTTCTGGGGTTTTCTGCATTACGGGGTCACTGTACTGGAGTAAGTAGCACCACTGGGCTAGGGTGTAAACTGGGTTCCCAGGTTCTTTTGTTTTTAAGATTTTATTTATTTATTCATGAGAGACACAAAGAGGCAGGCAAAGACATAAGCAGAGGGAGAATCAGGCTCCATACAGGAAGCCTGATGTGGGACTCGATCCTGGGACCGTGGAATCACGCCCTGAGTGGAAGGCAGGTGCTCAACGCTGAGCCACCCAGGCATCCCGGCTCCCAGGTTCTGTTCCTTTGGTAGAGGGAAGAGTCTTTACCACTCCTACCTTCCTGCAGAAAACTCAAATCCAGACCCAGAAATTACAACCTAGAGTTTCCTGAAAATCACGGGGAGACCTACCAGTGAGCCTCCGTTTCTGCCCTAGGAAGCATTTTACCTGTGCACAACACCACGTCCTACCTGTGCAACAGGTCCTACCAGTGACAGACTGGGCTTTCAATTTTGCAGGCTCTGCTTTTCAGAAACTCAGCTCTTTCATATAGAAAGAAGAAACAAGAGTAAAGCTTACATACTGGCTAGATACAAAAGCAATAAGGTGAATAAAGCACAAAAATGTGGACTAACCACAAAATTCCTGAGGGTTGACCATGTCCTGGGCCAGGTGTCAAGGCTTGGGGGTGGGCAGGGAGGGGACAAGTGTTAGATTTTAAAACCTACCCACTCCCACACCGCTTGCACAACTATGCTAAGCAGCTGCCTACTTATTTGGACTGTTGTGATCGTTAAATGAGATAATATGTGTATAATGTCTAGCACAGCAGAAGTGAATATATTTACTTGACCAACTGAAATTCACGGGGCAGTTTGCTACGTGCCGGACACTGTTCTGGAAACTAGGGATGTGGCAGCAAAGAAAACACACAAATAGGGCAGCCTCAGTGGCACAGCGGTTTAGTGCCACCTGCAGCCCAGGGTGTGATCCTGGAGGCCGGGGTTCGAGTCCCTCGTCAGGCTCCCTGCATGGATCCTGCTTCTCCCTCTGCCTGTGTCTCTGCCTCCCTCTGTCTCTTTCTGTGTCTCTCATGAATAAATAAATAAAATCTTTAAACAAAAAAAAAGAAAAGAAAAGAAAACACACAAATATCCCGGCTCTCACAGAGCCCACATGCAGTCTTCATCCCCCACAAAGGGCAAATAGACCAGATAGGTTCATGGACCCTGAGAGAACTGACTTCATTTTCTTTTGCTGTGTCTTTCTTTCCAGAAAGTAAGATCGAGAGGGAAGGGTAAAGGCAAGGGAGAAGAGTAAGAAGCGGCCCGCTGATTAGTCTCCCCTCTACACACACACAAAACCCCTGAGCCCTCCTCTGCCCTGGTATGTGGCCCAGGAGGCCGCCTTTCTGGACTGCACTCCCCAGGCTCTCTTTCACTCTGGCTTCCCTTTGAATTTGGCCAAAAGGAACATCCGTGAAGGATGTGCGAGGAGGAGGAGAGTGAGGGCACGGTATTGATTTGTCCAGACCCCCTTCTAACTGCAGTTCTGACTGGACGCAGAGAATGCCATGCCTTCCTTGCCCCTTGGATTTAACAGTTGAAAGCTGAGATTTAAAGTCCTCCCCCCGCCCCCACCCGCTGCTAGTGCTAGTGCTGGTGCTTCACCCTCCCTCGGGCACCCCTTTACCTCCTCTGCACCTTACTGTACAGTCCTTACATTCAACTCTCTCCAGCTAAAACCTGTGAGTGTGCCAGCTGTTTCTTGCCAGGATCCTGACTGATACAGCGAGGGAGAAATACACTGAAAAACACTATAAATCAGCCTTGCCAAGAAGGTAAAAAAAAAAAAAAAAATTGAGAGAATAAAATGTTTTAATTATGAAAACATCTTCAATTGGTCTGGGAACATTAGACCAAGTGGTAAAAGGATAAATTGTAAAAGGACGTAATAAGCGAAAGTGCCAAAGGTTGGCTTCGACGAACAGACCATGGTGCCCAGGCTCGATGGGCTTCTCCGGCCCAAGTGTAGCTTGCTCGATCCTCAAGTTCAAGAGGAGTTCTTGGTAGAGCAGCAGCAAAGGCAAACACATGAACAGAAAGACGGTGTCAGGAAGGTAATACAGTAAGATCAAAGTGTTGAAGAAGAGATGGCTTATCCTTACGTTCTTTCCGCCTCTGCAACAATTACAGTCCATTTGCCCCTGCCAAAGTCTTGACACTAGAAAAAGATTACTAAGACCAAGGAAGTGCCTCCTCAGAGCTGATGAGAACCATAGAACTGATGCCGTCTCATAGCTACCATCATTGAGCACTGACCATGGGCCATCATCACTCTGCCAATCGCTTGGCATGAATTATCTCATTTACTCCTCACATCAGCGCAAGGAGGTAGGTATTATTTCCCCATTATTTCCACCGAGGCCCAGAGAAGCACAGTGACCTGCCTAGGGCCCACAGCTACTTGATGGGAGAGCTGGCTTCCACTGGGGTGGTTTCTTACACCTCTGCTCTCTGCCCCCTCTCCCCAAACACTCTCCTGAGCCTTTTCAGTGTTTTGTTGGGAAAGAGAATAAAGAAATGGTTACCATTCAAAAAAAAAAAAAAATTGGGGGAGGGCATCATGGGGCTAAATTGTCATGATTCAATGACTGAGTAATTATTTATCAAAAGGAGGTTCTGACTAATTCTTTCCTATCCAACCAGGCTGATAAGTGGAAGGCATGTTAATGTGCAGGAGAGGGTGGGGGCCCAGTGAAGAGAGAAAATTGGGAGAGCGAGAAAGAAGAGAGCACTCTCCTCTCAACAGCCCCGGGAGCCTGATAAGAGCTCACACAGATAAAATATTTATTTTCCATATGTTGCAGAAGGCATTGCCATCACTGTGTGTGTGCAATATGTGCAAAGAAGTGTGAAATATATACATCAAATGCCACCGATCTGGTTAATTTCCACGCATTTAACATGCCTAATACCTACCATCTCATCAATATGTTTCAATGCATATTTCTTTCCACATGCAATATGTCTAGTCAGGAAAGAGCCAACATCATCTACAACCTCACTCACTGCTACCTTTCAGCCCAAAACTTGTTGCCAGGACCAGCACAATGAGAGTTAAAAACCAGCCACCAGTCACCTTAAAACGCCTTTCCAGTTCCTGAAGCAGCCCTTTTTTTCTCATAAGAGAAACGTTTCCAGTGGGGAGATGAAAATGTTTTTGTTCTCTGTGGACAATCGGGAGATATTCAGTGAGAATGTCAGAACTGACCGTTGAAAGGCAGGTGCCTGCAGCCACACTTTTTTTTTTCTTTTTCTTTTTCTTTCTTTCTTTCTTTTTTTTTTTTTTTTTTTTTTTGAATGCAGGGCTCCACCAGTGTGGCGGGAGGAAGTGCACAATGATTGGTCTGTTCCTCTGTGGAAGTGTTGAGGGTACACCCAGTTTGGGTTTGCATATATTTACGAAACATCTGCCCTTCTCTTGTTCTTAAATCCTTCTCCCTCACCAGCCCCCTTTCCCCTTTCTCCCGGTTTCTTTCTTTGTTGTTGTTGTTGGCTTGTCTAACTTTTTCATTGGAGCTTTCATTTTCCGGTTGAGGGGCGACTTCATCAGAGTGTATAATTTTAACATTGAGGGAGGGAGGGAGGGAGAGAGGGAGGGGAGAGAGAGAGAGAGAGAGAGAGAGAGAGAGAGACAGAGACAGAGACAGAGACAGAGAGAGAGACAGAATGAGAACTGAAAAGAAAGAAAGAGGCTGAGCGGCCAGAGCTTGGCAAACCAACCTTTGGCATGATGACCGAGAGGAAGGTTCTGGTCTGGTGGGGAGTGTGCCTCTCCGCGGCGCTGCCCCGAGTTGCCTGTGTGCTGCTGCCCTCTAAAGGCTCCAGGGAATAATGCATAGCCAGGGAGGCTTGGACGGGCTTGCCCTCAGATGTGCCATGTTTATGTGATTCGTTTTGCACAGCTAAGGAAGGTATTTTCAATTAATTACCACAAGATTTGCTCTTTCCTCCTTAATAAACTATGGACTGACTGCAAAAATGGAGTCAACATAGCAGCACCTGTGCATGTCTGCACAGACTGCTGCTGCACTTCCGTGTTTCCGCATTTCTCAGCTCCAGAAAAAGGAGTCCCACCGAACTATTAGGGTGAGCGGGGGAAATGAATTGCTTCTAAGGACAGTGAGTGGCCCTCTGTTATCTGTGCAGGTGGAAAACGCCCAGTGGTATCAGGATAAGCAAATGAGGGGGTAAGCCGAAAGGTTGAATTTTCAATATTTTCACTTGTAGAGGTGGCTTCCGATGCCTCCGTGCTGCAGGTGTTTTCTGTAGGTGATCCTTGAGACAACAAACAGAAGGGTGTGGTGTAAAATGTCAGGTGGGAAGCAGGATCAAATCCAGGGAAGGAAGCAAGGGCATTTATATACAAGACAATACCATTTTTGCAGTGTTAAAAGAGTGAGGTTGGTTGTTTGGCCATGCACTCATGTTTGAAAGAGGGCTTTTTTTCAGTTTCCTGAAACAAAAATCCAAAACTAGCCTAGGCCTTGTCTATAAGCGTCAGAAATAAGTATTAAAAATTTTTTTTTCTATTAAGTGATATCTATCAATAGAATTTCATCCTGATATTTAAAGGGCTCATGAGGACCAGCCCAGCTTTGTTGAGCAAAATGATCCTACTCTTATCAAATGCCCGTCCTGGATTCAAAGAAAAAGCAGCCAGTCAAGGTAGATTTCACCGCTGCATAAAGAGTAGGAAAACTTAATTGGGATTTACACTATGACCATTCTCAAAACATACCTTGATTTCAATTCTGCTTTATCCCATCAACAAACAAATATTGAATGACAGCTTTGCCTAAGCTACTCTGCTTAACAGTACGCTCTAGAGAGCAAACTCTGGGAGGAGAGCAACCAGGCTTGCGGCATTCCCTAACCTATGTTGGCCCACCATAGGTGCATGATATTTTAAGATGAATATGTGAAAAGATGAATGGTGGGAAGAAAGGAAAAAGGAAAGAAAGGACGAACATAGGGAATTAAAGAATAACTAATATAGTTCCCTCAGAGAATTTACAGTCTCACGGGATGGATAACCACGTAAATAAATAACGATTATGAAAACAAAATTTAGTGAGTAAAAAAGAGAGAAGTAAAATTTTGGCGGAGGGGAATTTCAGAGAAAGGTGGGAGGGAGTTGAGTTTCAAAGAAAGAGACCTTCTATCTGGTAGAGGTAAATCAAGATGGTTACAAGATGGAGACAACCTTTAATAAGTAAGGATAAATATGATTTCAACAGAGTTGTAAAACAGACAACGCAAGGGAACTAATTTGAACAAAGATGTAGAGCCAAGGATGTAGATGGCCCAAGATGCTCTGGGAATTTTCAAGAACTTTGAGAGTCCTGTATGGCCAACCAGACTCAGCTAGAGCATCTATAGAACTCATCTGGGGTGTTGGGCTAACCTGGTTCCTCAGAGGGGTCTAAGAGGATAGAGAGCCAGTCAATAAACAGTCTAAATGAAAGTGTCAAGGGATAGCAGTAGAAATGGAAAGGAAACATGGACGTGAAAAAATAAGGAAACAGAATTGTCAGGACTTGATGAGTCGGCTTTAAGGCAGAGGAAGGCTCTGCTTGCCTACAGTTTCAGCCGGTTTCAGCCAGTGATAGCCAACAGTAATGGAAATGAGGAGGGACCTTAGAGGGGGCGCTGGCTTCCAAGGATAAAAAAAGGGTTAAGCTCTGGAGACTTTGATCTTGAATATTTTCTCAAACTGCACACCAGAAACCAGGGTCTTGGAGGTCCATGTAGATGCTGAAGACTTGGGGGTTGGTTCTACAGTCACCCATCCAACAAACAGTTGGTAAAGCATTGCAATTTTTGCTTCTCTTATATTGGCTTCCTCCATGCTGAAAAATATGTCTGAAAGCTTCTCCTCTCTCATCATCTTTACCATGCCATCTCTGCCTCCTGCCCTCTGAAAAAAGCAGATTTGATTTCGCAACCTGTTGGACCAGAAACACAGCATGCTAATCATAACACCATATTCTGCGAGGGCAGATTTAACTACCCCGTACCACAAATTTCGATACAAAATATTCTGCATGACAAGTCCACTGCCAGGCTTATAGAAACAAGAAAAACATGGAAACAGAGCTACTTACAACAAATTCTGTCATACACATAGTCTTCCACCAAAAAATAAAATAAAATAATTTCTCTGGTCACCATCCACATAATGATAGAAAAGAGACACAGAGACAAGGAAATTGGAAGGCACGTTCCAATTCAGGATATGCCTAATAACCCAGTATGGCTGGGACCTAGAGTACATGCAGTATTTCTGTGTTTATGGCAATTTTATTGTCCCAGGCGGGGGGGGGGGGGGGGGAGACACCCACAATACCTGAGCTCTTTTGCTTCCTGTTCCTGACCCCAAGCAACAGTGGGCAATAATTGCTTTCTGGTTCCCTTCACCCATCTCTTCCTCACACCCCCAAACACACAGTCCAAGTCCCATACTCCAGGGTCTTGTGCTAAATCAACAAACAAAGGGCATTTTCAGCTTTGGATGAGTAAAGAGTTGGAATAGAGGATATCCATGTGTTACCGCTTTACCTGCTAGAAGCTAAGCTCATCTGTTTCACTTTTCATTTGCTACTTTCACAAAAATCTCCATCACTACCCTCTCATCTCTATGGCCTGCAAATTCAGACTGTGATTGGGAATTATGTGTTAATCTAAAGTGAAATCTAATAACAGCAAGAAACTTGAATGTTCCATGATGCGTTCCATGAATAGAAACTTCAAGCTGGAAGGAACCTTCAAGGCCTTCTAATCCAAGCCCTTTATTTTACAGATGAGGAAACTGAAGCCCAGAGAGGTGAAGTGAGGTGCCCAAGGCCACACAGCAAGTTAGAGGCACAGCTAGTACCATAGCTCAAGTCTCCTGACTCCCAGTCCAGTGCTCCTCCCATTACTCCACGGGTCCTGTCTCTAAGCTTCCTGACAAATGCTAGAACGGTAAACCTCCACTAGTATTTTTCCAGACCATGTTAAAACTCTTAAGGGGGAAAAAAGGATGCTTTCTTGGATAATGTCAGCCATACGTAGCTCAATCTGTCTAAAGTTCTGGGACAGGGTCTTTTTATGCAGCCAACAGAGTCCAAATGTGGTGCTGTTTGCTTGGCCCATATGCTTTCATGTGTTCCCAGTTAGGCCATTACTGGAGGGAAAAAAACAAGAATCAGCTTGTTTTAAAACAAGGGACATACTGGACTCCCTCCCATCCCCCCTCAGAAAAAAAAAATCAAGTTATCTTTAACAGATTCTAAAAATGCCTTTTCCCAAATATGCAGTCAGTTCCTTCAAAGGGCCCTTTGTTTATTTTCAGGAAGAAACCCAAGACAGCTGAAAACCAGAAGGCATCTGAGGAGAATGAGATTACTCAGCCGGGTGGATCCAGCGCCAAGCCGGGCCTTCCCTGCCTGAACTTTGAAGCTGTTTTGTCTCCAGACCCAGCCCTCATCCACTCAACACATTCACTGACAAACTCTCACGCTCACACCGGGTCATCTGATTGTGAGTACACCAGTAAGGTGATGGTGTCTTCGCGGCACTTGGAGCGTGCTTCTCCCCCGGGTTCTGGCTTTTTTGCGTTCCGAACAAGCCATTTCCGTTTGGTCTTCTAGAGTAGTCAAAAGGAACTTGCCTCCATTTTGATTCAGCCAACCGTCTATATTTTCAAACTAGCGTGTATTTTAAAACCAAGTGTCCAGCCACTTGACCTCAAAAGGCTGACTGATTAGATGGACCACATTTTCTTTCATAACATTCACTCAAAAAAAAAAAAAAAAAAAAAGTTAGGTTACTGTTTTCTAATTATTCCTTTGTCCCCTCGATCTGAATAACAGCACTTCCACCATGACTAAACTGAACCACCAAATATGGACCTCAAAAAGCCAGTTAGACACAGGAAACATCCATTTTGAAATTACATAATACAAGTCAGCTTTGCATTAGTTATTGGAGTCTCATTTGGCTTGGCTGAATTTCCGTCCTTCCAGTTTTTAATTTATTTTGAAGTGGTTAAAGGATAGCATAAATTTACAGAAGAAAAGAGAATGGCTTCCAAGAATTCAGAATCCACCCAGACTTCACGTAGCCAATAAGAATTCAGGTTAAAAATATTTTTTAATTAAAAAAACTGCCTACGGGCTAAATTTGGAAATGGGCAGCTTAATGAGATCGTCGCTATTGAAATCACTCCATTGCTGTTTATTTTTGCTGTCTTCCCACTAATCTGGGAGTCACTTCTTCAAATTCTATTTTAAGAAAGTTGATAAATCATGTTTAGGAGCTTTTCTCTTTTTGAAGTGTAACCCAATACTTCAAAGAGAAAGGAACATGTGTGTTGACAATGGAAAGGAATAGAATAATTTTGGGGCCCAATCAGAAAGAATATTCCTTTTGGTCTTAAGATACCCAACAAGTATTCTGAAGTGATCTCCATAAAGGATGTCTAGTAACAGGCAAAGAGCTGGCATGTTCTTCTTTAGAAGGAAGAAGAGTAAGACCAAGACAGTTTGTTTTCAGAAAAGAGCTCCATTTATCCTGTCCATGAACACAAGCATTATTAATTAAGAAATGAGAATCTAAATTTCCTTTTGTTATTTTTCTGACAAAACAAATGGAAAACTCTGCAAAGTGGGCAAGAAATGGATGCTTCTGGGAGATTCCCTTCCCTACTTGCTTCATCATAATTAGTGTCTTGAGTAAAGGGATAAAACCCGGGGGTTGAAGTTGGGGTGAAAGGAGCTCATCCTACATGGTGGCTGGGCTGAGACCCTGCCCCAGCTATCACTACTAGAAAATTAAACGAGAAAGAATGAGATCCCAATCTCTAGAGCCCGTGTGATTTGTACCAAGTTGCTGCTTCTCTGGAGAAACCTGGGGATCAGAAGCAAGGACTATGTTCTGTGGCCCATCGTAATAATAACATCCTTGGCCCTTCTTGCCTGGCAGTCTCCAGCCTAATAGTAATTACAGGAAGAATTGGAAAATAGCATGGCACGGTGCCCGTAGACATGTGCACACTGTCCCTACCTACCAGGAAGGTAGCCCGTTCCTGTGGAGAAGGGCCTGGAGCTCCTGCATGCCGACCTTCATTGCCTGGCTCTCTGCCACACCTTATGGGGAAGATTACATAGAATGGCCTTAGCCCAGAAATCCCCTGTTGCAGTAAAATGAATGTTTTGCGGAATAGAGAAGGCGCCCGGCTTCATTTATTGTACTTTATCATAAGCATCCTCCAGCCAGGTCTTGGCATTAGCGTGGAATACGTACAAGAAACTGTATGAGCATGACACTGCCGTACAGCTCCTTGGTGACCCTGAGGGAGCCCGTAGATCTGAGCTCACAGTGAGGTGTCTGAACGTGCTTGGAAGGAGAACAAATAGGGAGGAGTCACCTAATCTCCAGCTGCTTAGAACGTCATTCTGATTTTGCCATTAAGATGTGTAAGTCTTCTCCCTTCTGACCTGTTGTTTAAATTGATTAGACTTTTCTCCAAATATATTTGGATTGTAGTTTGTCCTGATTTGAGCCTACACTTAGAAGAAAATTGTTTTTAGGAAAGATTCACAGAAATCTGTCCATTTGGAGATTGCTTGAGAGAAGACAGGAAAGAGGTTTATTTTAAGCTGTTAAATTTTTTGGATGCTCTTCTTGCATTCAAGAAGGTTTTTTTGTTTTTTTTTTTCTTTCAAATGTCATTCGTACCATAGATTAATTTAAAAGCCTAATTTCTTTAAGGTAAAATATTCAGTTCCTATTTAGAACTAACAGATTTGGGGCATTTAAAAATAGTGCCCTTGACTTGTTAGTCTCTTTAACTTCAGAAACATTCCACCAGTGTGTGGTGTTCCAAGCTTTCACAAGTGCCTGAATTTTTATAGCACCTTTTTATTTGTTATGTGTTTAGCAAAATTATTCTTAGTCATGCTCTAATGCCCATTTCCTGACAATCATTATAATTCTTCCCAATTTACGGAGGAGAAGACTGAGAAAATTGACACTTCTGTAGATGAATGACTTGCTTGGCACTTAACTCCTTCAGACACCCAGGGTTGTTTATGGAATTGCTCTCCCAGGGAGCAGGCTGCATGCTCTGTTCCAGGCCCATAAATGGCATCCTTGCAAATGTGCAGCTACTCATATTGGTTAGTGAGTTCTAAAACACAATGGGTCACCATCCCCACAAAGGAAGAGCCAGCTCTGCCTCCGACCCGGGGCAGGGTGGGTAAGATGTACTGCTGTCGTACCCGAAGGACCCAGGCCAATGTTGTAGACACTTCTGATCCCTAAAATTCTCAGTTGGCTATTTAACCTGCTGAGCCACTTCACATTTTACAGAAGATCCCAGTAATATTCAAAACAAGAAGGAATATGGCTGAGAAATGCTTCCCTTTGTGAGATGATGAGGTTAATACTGCTACGGAACTGTGTGCTGCTTCGCAGTGCACCCACTAAGTGACCTCTTGGCGACATTCCCCCATGACCTCCGAGCTTGTCGCCTCTCCACCATTTCCAAGCAAACTCAGATGGTGAGAACGCAAGGCACAAAGCGTTGAGATGACTTTTGGAATGCAGAGGGTCCAAAAGCCCTAGGTGTTTGACAGAACCGTTCCCTGCCGAGGAACAGGCTGAGGATGAGCTGAGCCAAGCTCTCTCTTCAAACGCGTCAACAGGCCTAAACCAAGTCAGCAGAGCAGACGAAGCCCTCTCTATCTTGACAACTATCAAGCTGTAGCACGTCACAGTCATACATGTGACAGACCCGACCAGAACTTTGACTTGCGTGCTTCTCCCATTTTGTTTTCCCCCAAATAAGGCTCCCATAGAAGGGAGAAGTGGTTCTCTTTGCCCCTCCTTTGGCAGTGCTCCCTACCTTGGGCTGTAGATGCACCTATTCTGGTGTCTTTTTTTTGTTGGAAGCTGACGTCGTCCGTGGTTACTTACCTTCCAGTGTTTTGCACTGGCCTCAGCAGGCTGTCTCATTTTTTTGTGTCCTTGCCAAGGCGCACTTATGCATTAACAGTTTTTATTTATTTTTAATTTAACCTTTACACATTACCAAACTGTTGTGTGGGTGGGTTTAACTTTAGCTCTGTAGGTATAGCATGACTCTGCTGGGGCTGAGCTCTGTCGAGGAGACGGCCAGGCCCTTCTTTTCTCTGGCCTTCTACCTTCGTGGGTCTTTCCCCTCCCAACCCTTGGCTCTCCCCATCCCACCCACCCCCCACCAGGCCAAGTCCTCGAGTTTACAATTTTTAGTACACTTGGTTCAGTTTGAACTTTTAAGCAATTTTTTAGAGAACACAAGAAAGAGGATTTTTTATGGCAAACTCCATTAATGCCACATTAAGGCTGACATTTTAATTACCCCAAAGTCAGGAAATGCAAAGTTCAGGTTCCCACAGCAACAGAAACTGTCCCCTTGAGTGCCAGCACCACAGCAGATTCTTTCACTCCCTGATTACACAACACCAGGCGTGGTGACATTGTTTTCTATCCACATATGTAGAAAGGAGCACGGTTTTCACCCTTTGTTTTTTTCCTGTAACTACAGTTGAGGATATGGGCCTTTAGCTTCCCTTCCCAGACCATCTATACGTATTATCCTGGAGCGGAAGACTGTTACGGCCCTACATGTGCACACGGACAGAATTAAAGTTGCCGTGGGAACGTTAACTCTGATTTCCGGACTTCCGTGCCAGTCACATTTAAACCATAATGTTGTAATTTTTGGCATGTAATAAATGTGCATTTCATGTACACAGACAGAAAGAAGCATAAAATGTATTTTAAAGAGCAATTAATTACTAACTTTGTGATTAAAAAACATTTGGTGCATGTTCCTTCCCATTTAGCATCAGCTGCTGGTCTTAGCCAGGCCTAATAGATGACATACTGTGCCTCATCCTGTATCTCAGATGTACTTACTGTATGTTCCTGTTCTTCAAGATAATTAATTCCCTTAGTAAAGCTGTAGGGGGAAAACAAAATGGAAGGAATATGCAAGCATGTAAATAGGGTAAAGGATATTTTGAAGGAAATGATTCATTTCTGCAAATAAACCTCTTAGTCCCTGATAGAGAGCCAGAAATCTGCTAAGTGGGTGTAGACAAAGGTTTCTGGCCACCTTAGAGCATCTGGTCCAGGGCTGTAAGAACAACTTGAAAGCAAATTTCCCCCCTGAATTCCGGGCATGCCCAATGGGGGAGTGATTTTACTCCATAATAACTTTTCAGGCTGACGGCTCAAAAAGTTATTTTACTCTGCCTCCACTTTTCAGTTTATGTTCAAACTGGAAAAGAAACCTTGTAAGGAACCAGGTAAAATAAGGGCTTTGTCAAAAAACCCGTTTTAGAGAGTAGAGGTATTTGCTCTTCCTGGATTTGAATCTGGTTGGCCCGTTTGTGTTGGAGAAGGAGGTGTTTCAAAATAAATGTTTGAACAAGTTTGGGAGTAAAAGGGATGGGCAGCAATCCCCTAAAGGTACAGTGTTCAAAATCCCAGATGCTCTGGGCATGCGTTCGAAACTGGGCGAGAGAGGGTATGTGGCTTAAACTCTCCAGTAAAAAAAAAAAAAAAAAAAAACTCTCCAGTAATGCTTTAAGGGGAAAACACTCGGGAAGAGTTTGAGCCTCTGTTCTCGCTATTGGTTCATTCTCTCTCCTGTCACACATTCCTTTTTGTTCAGTTTGGTTGCGTCTGGTATTTAACCTTTAAGAAAGACACTTGAGTTTTACAGGGCTCTGAGTTGCTTTTACGTGGGCTGTCTGTATGTGTGAATGTATGTCTGTATGAGTGAAAACTGCTCAAGCAAGTTTGAAGGTCTCCTTGGCAAATCTGACTGTGCATTCAGAAAGTTTCCAATCAGAAAGCTGATGCAGTGTAAACCCTTCCAAAAACTTCCTGAGGCACCTGTTCACATGAAAAGATTGGATTTCGGCTAGAGGTGCTCAGAAGGCAGTGTTTATAACCGAAGATCTCTGTTTGGAGTGCCAAAAAATGAAAAACATTTTGGCCCCCAAAAACCCTCCATAAATGTTCAAAATGTATAATCAAACAAAAGCTTCATTTGGATTCAAATGCATGTATCTCAGCAGATGTGTCTAAACTAACTGGAATCCCACAGGAGCAGCTGAACTGGATTTGGGTATGTCTTGATAACTGAGAGAGTTATTCTTAGGCTTTGAAAGGACAAAAATGGTCCATCTGTGAAGAACCGTAATAGAGACATGGCAAAAAACAGCATCCTCTGAAAGAGTTTATTTATGGAATTTAGGACAAGTTGGACAATCCTGAAAACAATTTTGGGGTCACACTAATTTGCAGAAGAAATATAATCAAACTGGGATGGAATGAGCAACCACAGAGAGCTATTATCCTATGGCTTTGCTATTAATTTTCTACTGGATTCCGTATCAGTTAAACAGTCAAATAGAACGTCTTTGATAATAACTAAGTGTTCTCGTTAGCCCCAGAGTGCCCTACATCCCTCTGTATTCTACTTCCCATAAAGAATTACATATTTACCTTTTCATACCTATCTTTCTGCTACATCATTAGCCAAGTAAACCTCTTACTTATTAAGTGTGGGTTCATTTCTTTTAGAGATAGTCTTTCCCTTTATAAACAGTCACCTTTCTGCCTCTGAGTTAATTGATACAGAATCTCTTTGGAATTACATTTATTATCTTCGATACCCTCTTATTTAGAGGTCTTGGTGCTTGGTCCAGTGCTTATGCATCAGAAGGCCAGCTGATGTTTTTATTTGCTGTAATTCCTAGAGTCTCTACTTAGAATGCCCGGGGACACATTTCGTGTTAAAAGTCTCTTCCTTGAAGTTTCATGTCACAGTCTACCTCTTGGTAAAAAAGTGTGCCTCCTTTTAGTCAAACCTGTTCTCTCCCTATGCTGCTAATTTAACTTGGTGTCTTCCGTGGTCACTGAATGCAGTAATTTCTAGTAGCCCTTTACCTCATTCATGCGCACAGTCCTTCATTTAGTCGTTCATCAAATGCTATTGTGCCCCTGCTTCTATGCCAAGTCCTCAGTGAGGGCTAGGGGTGAAGACACCAACCAACAAGATGCCATCTCCCCACTTTAGGAGCTCAGTGTGCCCCAAGGACTGGCTAAAACTATAAACTCATCCAGGGGTAGGTACAAATGCAGTGTTAGAGAGTTTTTGAGGAGGGGGCCTGAAGGAGTGGAAAGGGGCCATTAGACCTAGATCATGAAAGAGCAAGTGTGTGCAAAGTAAAAGAGGGAGGGAATGGCATTCCAGGCAAAAGGAACAGAAGCAAAGCCACAGAGACAAAACAAACAAACAAAACAAGCATGATGTTTTCAGAAAACAGAGCATTTCAGTTACAATACTCAGACTTTCTCAGGCTTCACTTCATTTTTATATAAACCCATAGGGCAGTTTATATTTCAGTAACATTGCCTGTCATTAAAATTCAACTGGGCTGAATTGCACATCCTTTCTAGAGACATTTCCTTTCCATATAAAAAATAAAGCAAGACACTCATTTATTTTCTAATAGGTAAAAGTGCCCTCTTTCCTATAATCAGTAGATGTAGGAAAGTGTTGAGGGACCTAGTAATAATTTATTGATGAGCAGATTTCAAAATAACTTTTCCTATTGAGAAGTGTTCATTCTTGGAGCCACAGAGTCACCTGTGTGTCACATTGGAACTCCGTCACTTGGAGACTGGTGGTCTCCCCAGGTTCTAGCAATCTGTCCTTTTATGCAATCCTCTCAGTTCCCCTGGCACATCTGGTCTCGTGACCCATTGCCTCAAGTTACTCCATGCCGGATTGCTCTCCCAAATATTGCATGAAGGTGCCTATAATTGTCCACATATAATTGTTAAGACCGACTGCTGATTTTCAGGGCTCTGTTCTTCATCTCGCCATCCCATATCTTGCTAGAATACGTCTGTAATTCTTATCTGCAGCTGCTAGTGACAGTTTCCTATGTGTTTCCTCCACTCATGGCCAATTTCATTATATAAAATTAGTGTTCCTCCATAACTGTCAGGGCTTCTCACATCCTGACTTAAAAAACCAAAATTGCCTCAGAGAGGGATCGTTTCAGATCAAATGAGAGCATGCCTGAGGATTCTAGGAAATCCTCGCTTCAAGAAATTTCAAGTCAAATCCTTCCACCAATCGTGTCAAGTACCATAGTCAACCCAACCCCCTTGTTAACTCATCAGCTGAATAAGCACTTTGGCTTTTCTCCTGCCTCTGTATCCTTTGTTCTTTCTAGGGAATGTGTACCAGTGAGTACTTTTTATCAGCACTGGAAGAGATGAAAGGTTACCTGATCTAAATCCACTATTGTTTGGTTGAGGAAACTGAGGCCCATAGATAGCAAGTGTCTTACCAAAAGGTTTCCACATAGTGAGTTGAAGAGCCAAAAACAGAACCCTACTCCTTCTCCCACTGTACTGTGCTGCCTGCTACCCAGTCGGCTTCAAGGAGAACTTAACGTTTTCTGAGCAGAAAGAGAGTCAGGACTAGTCATCTATTTATTTACTAAATGCTTTCAATGTGGAGGGCCAGACCTAGGTCTTGTGCAGGATGCAGTTTTATACACCGAAGCCCTATGTACAGAGGCTTGGAGTCTCGTAGACAAGATCAGATACTTTCACAAACAACTACCCCGTGGAGTAGTTGCTTCAAGATACGTCCTATACACCTGGTTGCACTGCAGCATTGATTCATGCCTGGCCCTACATGGAGTTCTTTGGGGGATACAAAGGTGGAGACAACCAGACCCTGCCACCAAGAATCTTAAAACTTAGTGTGTGTCCTCAGATCACCATTATCTGAGATAGAAGTGGGAAAGTGCATAAAATACATTATAATCTGGTTTGTGGTAATATCCAGTTTATCAGGAAAGGTTCCATTTGAGCTCTCTTGAAAAAGGAATAGGATTTCTTTGGAAGTAAAGCATGAGGGTAAGGGATAAGGAGTTTGCATTCTGGTGTAGAGTTGTGGACGGGTTTTAAGTAGGGGTTGCCATGCTCAAGACTTTGCTGTAGGAAGCTTTAATTTAGCAGCAATGGTGTGGAGGGTACATGGACATGCGAAGGGGTGGCTGGGAGCAGGAGAGAGCCAGGGAAGCTTTGTCAGTCGTTCAGACTTTGGGTACCCTGAAGGGGGCTAGGGATGAGGCAGGTTCAACAGACTTTGTAGATGAGAGTGGACAGCTCTAGGAACTGACTGTTAGTTAAGAGAGAGGAGATCATCAGAGATAACTCCAAGTTATCAAAAAGAGGAGAAAAAAAGGAAATGTTCAGAAGAGTAGAATATGGTTCAGTTTTAAACAACCCTGAGAATGAGACACCAGGGTAGACCCAACGGAGACAATTAACTCAGGGTCACAAATAGGGTAGTGGAGTACAGCAGGAAGATTTGAAATTAGGGCTAGTGAATGCTTTCACCAAGAAGCCAAACTTGACGCCATGAATAGGGAGTAGATTCAAAGAAGACATTGTTGAGAGAAAAAAAAAAAAAAAAAAAAAGGAAAATAGAATACCTACAGTGAGTGATAAGAAAGAATGAGGAACAGCAAAGGAGGAGAAGAAAAGAAAGTCTGAGATACAGAACGAACACCAGGATAGTACACAAAGACTCTCAGGGAGGAGAAGGGTCAGCAGCATTGGGTGCTGCAGACACCAAGGCCTGGTAGCTTCCTGGCAGCTGTTAAGAGAGCAGAGTCTGATGCATCACAAAACACCATAAAAGTGGGTTCAAGGGTCACCTGGGTGGCCTGGTTAAGGTACCTGCCTTTGGCTTTGGTCAGGATCCCAAAGTCCTGAGATGGGGCCCCACATCGGGCTCCCTGCTTGATGGGCAGCCTACTTCTCTCCCTCCAGCTCTTGTGCTCTCTTGCAATCTCTCTATCTCCCTCTTTCAAAAAAATAAATAAAATCTCTTAAAAAGGGGGGGGTGGTGGATTCAAGAGCAAAGAGAAGATAAATGAGAAAGAAAGAACTCTGCACTACTTTTTAAAGAAGTTTAATACTTTGCAAAGAAATAATGAACAGGTAATACAAAAGCAGGGTAGGGAATATTTTTATGATATAAGAGTCTCAAGCCCATTTATAGACTGAAGAATAGAAACCAGTGTTAGGGGAGACTGCAATTAAATAGGCGAGGTGAGAGAGAATTAGATCCTCTGTGTACACCACAATTGGAATGATAAATATATTAAAAAAGAAATGTGAAGTCACTACCCAAGCCGAACAAATCAGTAACTGTATCATATTAGTTTTTTTCTCTACTCCTCTCCAGCATGGCTTTCTCTTCCCTTTAGCTAATAAGAACTAATGCTCTGTAAGAATTGTGCACGGCTTCTTCTCTCACCCTTAGTAATCTCTAAGCATTAGCCAGAGGACAGGTACCATATCCTTTGAGTACTAAAACTTTCCTTAAAATTTTAAAAAACTAGTTCTCTTAAAGCATAATCTTTTTGAAATGTCACATTCTAAGAAATTCTTTTTGTGATAGGTTCAAGTAGCTCTGTATTACCAGTAACAAACTTATGTGTTGTTCTCGCGTACTTCTTTATTGTCACAAGACATCGGCAAGTTCATTATTTTGTGGAAGTATTTTTTAACTTTTTACTTGGCCTGTATTGTTCTCTCTGATGGTTGAAGACATCCCTAAGGCCACTGTCACTTGGACACAGTATCTGCAATTACTTCTACTTCAAGATGGTGTTCTAGAACCAGCTAAATCAAGTGTTACTTTCCTCTGCTATTAAATTACCTCTAAAACACATAAGACAGTTAATTTATTACTATGAGAAATTACATAAAAAACCACCTGGAAGAACTGTGAATATGAGTCTTTATCATTTCACAAGGAAGAACAAATTCATAGTTGATGCCAAAATGGACCTTGAGTTTTCCCTTTCCTCTCCAACTCCAAAAAAAGAATTTCTTCCTCCTCATTTACCTTCAGTGTTTTTAACTAGGTTCATGTTATCAGTTTTATACCAAGATCTCGTGCAGTGTTTAACCAGGCATACATAATTTTTTAAAAGATTTATTTATTTATTTATTTATTTATTTATTTATTTATTTATTCATGAGAGAGAGAGAGAGAGAGAGGCAGAGACACAGGCAGAGGGAGAAGCAGGCTCCATGCAGGGAGCCCGACATGGGACTTGATCCCGGGTCTCCAGGATCGCGCCCTGGGCCAAAGGCAAGCAGTAAACCACTGAGCCACCCAGGGATCCCCGGGGCATACATAATTTTTAAGAGCGCTTGGTGTGCCATGAAGAATACCACATGAAAAATTGCGAGAAGTGAAGTGAACTTTGTCATTAATTTTTTTCATATCATTTTCTTTTCTGTATAATATTTGCCTTGTATCTCAACTGGGTACTTAGATATAAAGGAGACAACAGAAGAACAGTGTACACGCATTTGAGCTACAGAGCATAATTCTGTGTCTTTACAGAATGTGTATTATAATACACATGCCAATTCTAGACTTTAACCATTAAATGTTAACTCCAAGTGAAAGGATGCATAGCCTTTTGTCAGGGAAAGCTGTAGGTTTCTGCATGCAGGATGGGGTGGTTTGGGTTTTTTTAAGGAAACTCCTGGAAATCTGGTCTATTCCATTTTGTTCCTGAGGGTCTCAGAGGAGTAGTTGGATCTTGGGCTTCTCAAGTAGACAGTAGTCCTGGGTTAACACACTGAGAGGCACTCTAAGCTGACCTCCTTGGGCAGTGATACAGGCAGAGGCGTCATGCAGAGGCTATTCTTTCCTTCCAGAAGAGGGACCCCTCCAGGAGAGGAGATGTTGACCTGGAGGCTTGGTATTATGGTACAATGACTGGGCCTTCCTCTCAGTCTATGAACCTCCTAAGAAGATACCCACACATGCATGCCTGTGTATGCGCTCTTTTTAACGTGAACTCCAGCCTGTGAATGCATTTTGCGTATCTACTTAACCTCCCTATATTTCCATTTCCTCATGTGCATAATGAGAATGCAAATAGTACCCATCTCATGGGGTTATTACAAGAATTAGATGGAATGCTATATGTAAAGCTCCTAAAACAGCACCAGAAAGATGGCCAACATACAGTGAATTTGAGCATTAGCCCTAGTTTAAATGTTTTACATTATTAAGTAAACATGTACTAAAATTGATGCAACATAAATGATGTATATCGTAGTAGCAGGGCCCGCATCCTTGCCCCTGAGAATGACTGGGAAGAGGTCTGGATCTGGAGGAGAACGTGTGGGGCAGTCGCCCTCCTCACCTCAGGAAAAGCCTAAAGGATGGCCCTCTCTTGGTCCCTTCTCAGATTCAGGACCAGGTCGACTGGGAAGCCTCTCCATTTTCTTTTTGCCTTCTTTCATGCCTTTGTTTGTCTTGGTGTGGGATTTTTTCCCTAAAAGTGGAAGAGGACTAATATTTACTAAGCATCCACCGTGTATCAAGTACATGCTATCATTCTTACAAAACGTTCCATTTTACTGATAAGGAAACTGCAGCTCAAACAAGTTAAAAAAAAAAAACTTTGAATCTTTTCTTCTTGGTATAAGGAAGGTTTAGAGTATTATTTATATGCTGCGACAGTGGGATAGTATTGGCCTATTAATTCCTTTCTTGTCTTCAAGTGTGTTCCAGTCAGTGAGAGGTTTTCAAGTTATGGGGAACAGATCTGTGTGCTGTCTTAGCTCAGGCCCCGTGGTAGCACCTGTACCCGCCCCTGCTAGGCATCCTTCTTTCATCAGAAGCCCCTGCCAGCACCAATACCCGAAGAGGCCAAAACAGCAGTTCCTCACGACGGGCAAAAGGCTGTGCTGCTGCATCCCAGGGCCCTCTCCAAAGAGACATCCTTACAACTAAAGAAACTCATCTTTCAGCTTTTTGAAAGCCAGTCTGCCTGATGGCTTCAGAGTGTTTTGAAATAATTGAAAATAGAGGCAAAGTTAGAAGAGCAAATGTGTTTCACTGCAGAGGAGGATTGCTCTGAATCACCCAGCTCGCTTACCTTCTTCTGTTCCGAAGCCGTTTGCAGGAGTCGAAATAATGTATATAATCTTAAGAAATTCAGTTAAGAACTGTTGGCTCATTGTACCCAGTAAGCCTTTCCTGTCCCGTGGTGCCCACATCGTTTTTGGTAATGGAGATAATTGTGGACATTTGCTTTTCCTAAGTCCGGAGCACTTTTACAGCTGAGTATAGCATTCCAGGGACACATGGGTATGGAACTTGAACCACAGGCCTCTTAGTAAAGAGGTGCAGATCAAATGCTTAACCTAGATTGTATGTATGAAGTCCGTATAAATCCCAAGTCAGAGTTTTAAAATAATGACGTACTGAGTGGCAATTTCTGCATCTCATATGCGATATTCCTTAAATCCTATGTTGACACCTAACCAGCAGAATCCAAAGATACAAATTACCTGGCGCAGTATTTACAGAGAAAATATATGTATAGCTTGAAAAGTAACAATCCCTCAGGGTTGCAGTCCCACCAAGAGAAAAAGAAAAAGAAAAAAGTAGCAGTTGCAATCTGAACTGTCAACATTGTAGCCAAGAAAGGACCCACTATAACAATAGACAAAGCGAGATTGGAGACAGAACATCTTAGTTGAAGGAGTCTGGACCTACAAGAAATATGTTTGAGAAAGATTCAGAAGAAATTCTAGGTAAGACAAATTATCCCCGTTCCTCAAATGACATGCTGGCAGTTAAATTATTAAATGCTTATTTGGGCCAAGCAGAAGAACTCGTGAGGGCAGAAATCTTTTCTTGTTCACTGCTTGATCCTTAGCACCTAGCAGAGTGCTTGGCTGTAGTAGGTGCTCAGCAAATATTTGTTGAATGACTAAATGCATGAATGAATGTGATGGGGGAAGAACAGGGCAAAAGCAAGGGGAGATCGCGTTTGTGAGCGTTTTGCCCATTTGCGAAAGTATAGGTGATTTTTTTTCCTGGATTTTTTCTTCTGCAGACCTGTAAAGCAAAGTGCATCATAGATACCCTCTGGTTTTTATGCTGGGAAAACAGAATGGTTTTCTGTTGGTTGTAGGCTGCTACATGTTTTGATTCTAGTAACAATATGGCAGGGTTAAGGTCAACTTTGTAGTATAATCTGGTGCCTGTTTTTGATAGATATCATGAAAATAGATACTTATTTTCAAGATGCTCAAACAGATGATTAGGCGAAAGCTCCAGCAAACCTTGAAACAAGAAAAAGGAAAGGTTTTCCCACTTCCACCTCGCATTCCTGTACCATCCTGCAGAGTTTCCTGCAACCCCACACCTCCTTGTTTCACCCTTTTTCCTGGTCTAATCCTCGCCTGTGCTGTCAGTCTAGCAAGGAGGCCGTTCTTGAGAAACCCACCCCCCACACAGTGCTCCCCAGCTCCTCTCACGGGGCTGGCGTGATTCGATCAACAGCAGGCAGAGCTGGCCCAGGGAAACAAGAGCTTGGCTTAGAGTCCCAGTGCCCTCCTGCTGGAAGGGCCCTCGAGAGAGTTCTTCACACCCATCCTCCCTCAACTGGCTGGACACTAGAAGAATGTGTAGGAAAACAAACTCCTGGCTGAATGAATAGAGGATTAAATGAATGAGAGATGAGTTCACTCCTCCAGAGTCTCCATCATCCCACTCGAATAGAAAGCTAACTTTGAAGCCACTCTGTTCTCCATGGCACGATTTTGTATATACTCAGCGTTGGAATATGGTTGCCATCTGTGGCCGGTGCATAGGACTAAGGAAGCACTGGGGTGAGTAGGAGGGGGCCAGGAGGGAAGAAAAGAGACACTTAAAACGAGCTAATGATCTCCTTTGTGTTGGAGTCTAGGTTTCAGAACTTCAGTCCTATACTTCAAGAACAAAACACCAGTGTGCCTTAGACCACACCAGGCGCCGGTACATCAGATAAAACCTGCCCTGTGTGGTGTTCAGCCACTGAGCCTCAAGAAGTTCTGAAAGTGAAATTAAAGGAGCAAACTGGGGAAACTGAAAGGAGTAAAAGCTTAGGGAAAAACACAATCGGGAGGGCTCCGCAGATACGCGTCTTTGGGGTTACCGTAGTTCAAAAATGAATCTACTAATTAAAGAGTTGGAAAATGCCATAAATCCCAGGAATTTAAGGATCTTTAGAAGAAATGAGATACTTCTCCATACACTCGGAGCACATTGTGATCCTTTAGTGGAATCTCAGGGTGCAAGTGACCTGGCTATTGTGTATTGCTGCGCATTTCAACGGTTGAGAGTTACAGACAGCTGTACTAGAGTCATGGGCGGGTGGTCTTTTAAAAACAGGAAAAAAGCTGTAAAGCAAAGTCAAATAAGACCAGAGAACATCTCTGAAAGGCAGTGAATAGTTCACACAGCTTCCTAGTTTCCCTGATATTATCTGTATGAATTGGTTATGGTACAGAATGATATTGATGATCTATATACTGAAATCACATGCCAGGGAACAATAATTAAGCTGAGGGTATACACTAGAGGGAAAAATTATTATGGTAAAGTTAACTTTGCTTTTGAAAAAGGTTAGCTAGGGCAGCCTGGGTGGCTCAGCGGTTTAGCACCACCTTCGGTCCAGGGCATGATCCTGGAGACCCGGGATCGAGTCCCAGGTCGGGCTCCCTGCATGGAGCCTGCTTCTCCCTCTGCCTGTGTCTCTGCTTCTCTCTCTCTCTCTCTCTCTCTCTCTCTCTCTCTGTGTCTCTCATGAATAAATAAATAAAATCTTTAAAAAAAATAAAAAGGTTAACTAGTTAGTTAAGCACCACGTTTGAAGGCAAATATTGTTATATGTTTAGCAGTAGTTCTATTATATCAAGTTTGAGGGATTTACAGGGTAGGGAGATGGAAATCCTTTTGGCCTTGCAGGGAAAGAATCTCATCAGGGATATATATATATAATGTATGTTTAGAAGCATTGACAATCCTAGGCATGCACAAATCACTTACGGGAGCACAAAGTGATAGCCTAGCAGTGCATCACGCTTGGTGCCTTAGAGTGGTTGAATCAGTAAATGTTTATTGGCTGCATGTGTCTGGCCTGGACTTTCTGTGTCTGCCATCAGTGACAAGACACACACCTGTGACTCAACAACAATTAGAATATTAGTACCACCCTAAAAATCTGTCGGGTCTACAGTTTCTTTTCCCAGGAACCCTAAGTGCCTCTATATTTGCATCCCTGTTAAGCATAAGGATCTTCATTTTACAGGTGGGATAACTGGTCTACAAAGAAATAATTTAATTCTTTGTCTTTAAATATGAAATGATTCATAGTCATTATATGACCCAACTCAATGTACTGTTTTTTTCCACATTATTTTAGGTTTCCAAGAAGAGAACATATTTTATCTTTCTCATTATTATTTTTAATTGGTTTTCAGAAAAACTGAGATAAAAACAGAATCTAACAAATATCCCATGGAGATATTTGGTGTTCTCTTTTCTCTTGAAGAATAAATTAAGACCTTCTCTGCCCCTCTCTCCTGGCTCTCTATGCAGATAGTCAAAATCCCATGCCAATTTTCAAACAAATAGGAGCTCATTCTAAAAGCTGGATCACAGTCCCCTCTGTTGAAGAAATGGCCTTGTAAATAAATTCTGTGTAGAACTTGCAAAAGTTACTTTGGTTCTAAACCTTACTAATTTTACCTGAGCATTTATAAACAGTACCAATTTCTGACCTGGTTTTAAGTTCAATAATACATTTATACCTAGTATGTGAAAGGCCAAAGAGAAACCTAGTGTCTAATTCCCACTGGTGACCTACAGTAAATAGTGTGTATTTACTTATTTACTTTGTAAATGAGGACACCCAGTGGCCACCAAGTGAAAATATTCTAAACAATCTCTGACACTGTTTATGCAAAAATGCATGCCCAGGTATTAAAGCTGATTGGTAGATATCTCTGTAACATCTGCGAGCAAGCAATTTAGCGTCCCTAAATTAGGCAAGAGGGGTGGGAGTTTGGCCTAACAATTTTTATGTCACATCAGAGATTGGTCGTCTCTTCTCACTTTGGGTTATAAGTTATGGCTCTGCTCTGAGCTCCACTGACTCCTCAGCTGACAGGAGGACCTAATGAACTGTCTCTTGGGTCAAATGGAATCCAGGAGATGAGGACAGTAAGGCCTGTGTCAGAAACCATACTTGAATGAACACAGTTTGTGAGAAACTCAGTGAATGCATCAAAACCCAACTGCCTTAGACCTTAAATTCATATTGGAAATAGAACTATGGCTATTCCCTGATGAGAGACAGTAGATGGTAAAGGAGAGGGAGAAGAGCATTACCCAGAACTTCAGAGACAGAAAGACCCCCTGGGACTATAACATGCAGACATATCTCGGAGAAAAAATGCTGCCGGAAGTTCCCAGCTACATTGTCAGCATGTTTGGCCAGTTCAAAGGAGACTTGATCAAACAGATACTCAGTTAGGACCTACTCAATGTTAGGTAGTGTGAAGGCTCCAAAAATTCGTAGTTGCAGCTATAGTTAGAGCAAGATAAAGTACTAGCCTTCGGGAAGCTTGGAGTCTTCTTGTAGACATAGGTAAGTGTGAATGAAAAGAGACAATAATCAATCATGTACTGAATTATGTGGTCCGTGCGTAAGATGTTCGGATTTATTCCTCAGCATTCGGTTGCAGAAAACATTTCCTTGCATTTCTAAAGCAAATTTAACCTGAGGCTGCTATCGTGAAGTTAGAAATTTCATGAAGCTTCAGGCTCCACTCCCTTCCCCAGACTTGTGCAGGACTCGTGAATTCAAGGGAGAGGTCAGATCCTGAGTCCACAGTGGTCTCCATCATCCACATTGGTTGTCTACCGGACCAAGACCTGGGTCCATCTGACTACTAGTCACTACTGCATTAGCTGTATTTAGAGATGCCCTCCCAGTGGTCCTTGCCCCCAAATCATCACTTTTCCTCTAGAGGCAGTGCCTTTTTCTGTCCAGCCTCCAGAAATGTACCAAGAACTTACCCCGATTACAGTTGTGTATAAGCAGAGACTTCAAACTTTATTACCTTCCCCATTTGAGGGGTAGTTGAGTATTTTTCTCCGTCAGACTACCTCAGTCTAATTCCAAGGCACCAGTCACACCCACTTCTCCCTAGAAAGGGCCTAGCTTAATTCTCTTTAGAAGGCCTAGATTCCAAAAACAAAGCCCTCTGTCTCAGGGCTTTGTCTTTAAGGCTTAGCTTCTGAGTCAGACTCTGAGGCCACGACTTCCTTAGCCTTTCTTAATTGCCGTATTGTTAGGAAAGTCTTCTCATTCAGTTGGGGGGGGGGGGGGGGGGTGGAGACCAAAAAAGAAATTAATGTTTCAATCTATTGCCTCATCAACCAGTTGGAACTAAGAAAAGAGAGAACTCAGGATGGACTCCAGTAATCAAAGAAGGCTCCACAGAGATGGAAGAACTTTGAACAGGGTTCTCGAATGGTACCTAAGGGTTAGTAAGTACAGAAAGCACAGTATTTTAGAACACAGGACAAATTCAACAGGAGAAGAGAATTAAGAATAAATGGATAAACGCAACACATGCAAGGGATGGCAAGATGTCCAATTCCTTATATTAGTGCGGAGATTTTATTCGGGGGAAAATGAGAAAATGAGATCAAACCAGTGACATAAGATGAGATCATTAGAATGTTTCCTATAGCTATAGAAGGCTCTTACAGCTTAATATCATTTTTCCTATGATATGTAAATAACATAAAAATATTTAATGAAAGAACACATAAAGAATACAATAAAAATAAAATAAAAATGAAATATCTTAGTCCTTATTAGAATAATTATACAGTATGCCTTCTGCTTCATTTACTTAACCAGTGTCTCCCAAGCTTTTGAGTTCCAACAACATTTATCTAGGCTCTTCATCTTAGCATGAGCCAGAAGGACTTACATCTTATTCTTTCTTAAAGAAATCCTGTGCTTGGCTTTATAATGGATCATCCTAGGTGGGCTGTTGAGATGTAGTTTCAGCTACTTGTCTTAAACTAGCCCACATCAAACCACCTCTGTGCTTCTCACTTCACTAGTAATCCAGAAAAACAAATTTACCTTTTTCCGTGGCTCTTCCTTGTTGCTTTGAGATAGAAGGCTTTCATTTTTTTCTGTAAAACGATCTATCATGGCTCAAGCCCATGCCCTCTATAGAGAAGTAGTGTAGTCCCTTCTATTGACAAACAGAACTATGCTTGAAAACCAGTTGTCACATTGGAAGTAACTTATTTTTTCTAGGAAGACATAAGCAAAGAGAACATTTGAACGTAAATCTGAAGATCTGCTTCAAAAGCAGTCTCAAAACAGTGCAGCAACAGAGGACCAAAGGAAGTTCTATGGATTGGGAAGCCCTGTGATTATTTTAGTAAAAAGGCTTTTTTAAAACGACGCTATGGGGTTCTGTTTTCTCAGTCGTTGAAGTTCAGATAAAAGTTTTCCCAAAGTCAAAAAACTTAATTTCTTACCTAACCATACTTTAACAACCAGTTGATATTTCCCAAAGGAATGTCATTCCTGGGAGTTATGCTGATCTTTGAACTCACTAAAGATAAAACTTTGTTTTTCCTTTAAGATAAGTATACGATGGTATAGAGATCAAAAGAAAAACAGACTAGTAAGTAAGAAGATGCTGGTTTTTATATAAACACTTTTAAAATGTATAATTTCTTTTCAAGCAGAAAAAAAAAGGACCGAACTTATTAACTGTACATTTGAATATAAAGATTCTTCTTAAGGCCTATCCAAAGCAAAGTTCAAACTGCATACTTTCACCGTGAATTTAAGTAGATCCTTTTGTTCATTTTTGTATCCCACCCACGGATGCAGCATCTCTGTGTTTTTGTTCCCCAGATTTAGTGAACAAAAGAAAAGGTTACAATAGGGCAGCAGCTAAATTTGTAAGGAAAGAGCTTTATAAAAAAAAAAAAAATCAAACTCCTAAAAGGTGTCTCAAAAGGTTTATGATATAAGAGGATTTAAAGGCATCAACCTCAGATTTCATTGACTTTCCTCCTTAGTCCCAGCAGGTCCTCTCTCCTCAAGAAGAAACCATTTCATTTCAGCTTCAGAATGAGGGCATAGGTGTCTTTTAGAATGTTGTCTAGAATTATAGCTGTCCAATGCCTTTGTTCCCAGAGTTAAAACTTAGCTTTCACAAGCTGTACTATAAGAGAATAAAGAAGGTATTTGAACATTCCGTGTTTTATGCCACTGGAATCAGATGCTCAAAGTGTAGAAATTCATAAGGCATGTAGCTTGATAATACCCCAAGCTGAAGGTTTAACTTATATTTAGAATGGGTTCCATAAAGTTGATGTTCAATTACTTCTTGATTGTTTGATTATATCCTTACCTCATAACTAAAGGGATTTCAGTTGGCTTAAAAGAATACTTAATACATTAGTGAATATATAGGAAAATATACATAACTATAAAAAAGAAATCAGCCTTGAAGTAAAATAAGGAATCGACATTTGAGTGAGGCTAAGGAGTAAATTTTACTTAGAATAGCATACCATGAGGTTCCATATAGTTGCAAAAATGGAATCTAAATTTTGATTCTGAGCTCCAGGTATGATTTGCACAGGGTCCACAAAGATAAGAGTAGAACCAGCTTTTCCTGGGCAACGAGGTCTGAGAGAAGCTGATTGATTAATATACGTTTCAAATGTCAAAGGTCCTTACCGATGAATTTCTTCCACTTTTTTTTTATTTTTTATATTTTTTAAAGATTTTATTTATTTATTCATGAGATATATATATAGAGAGAGAGAGAGGCAGAGACACAGGCAGAGGGAGAAGCAGGCTCCATGCAGGGAGCCGGACGTGGGACCCGATCCTGGGTCTCCAGGATCACACCCTGGACTGAAGGTGGTGCCAAACTGCTGAGCCACCCGCGCTGCCCTCTTCCACTGTTTTAGATTTCAGATCATCTATGGCCTTCTGTATCCATTTACACAAGGGTATTCTCAGTAAATGCTTCACTCATGAATTGGTGAAAATTCAAGTGACCCCCAAAACAACTGCTTTCATATCATTGTATTCACAATGCTAGATGCATAGTCAGGCACTTCTTAGTCCCTGCTTGGAGATAACAGACTGAGTGTGGAATCAAGCAAACCAAAGGCCTGGGCTCTGAGGGAGACTGTGACAGCCTCCAGAGCCTAGTAAAAAAGCTTCCCTGGGACTTTTCCTTTGGCCCTGAAAATCCTACCGGTATTATCAGTCTCTTCCTATCCATGAGACAAAGCATAAAGCTTACTTTTTGGTAGAGTGAAGAGAGTGGAAGGACGACAAGAATGGAGACTTGGTCCAGATTTGGGGATGGGCCTGAAGATCATGGGGCAAATGTGTTCCTAGTTCACAATTTTGCCCGCTTGTTCACCATTCTTGAAGCTTAGGAAAACTGAATGGTATAGCAGAAAGAAAGAAGGAAGAAAGGAGTGAGGCAGGGGGGAGAGAGGAAGGAAGGAAGGAAGGAAGGAAGGAAGGAAGGAAGGAAGGGAGGGAGGGAGGGAGGGAGGGAGGGAGGGAGGGAGGGGCGAGAGAGGGAGGGAAAGAGGGAGGGGAGGGAGGGTCATGAAGGGAGAGAGAAAAACAAAGAAAGAAAAGCCAACTGCTGGGGCACCAGGGTGGCTCAGTGGCTGAGCATCAATCTTTGGCTCAGGTGGTGATCCCGGGGTCCTGGGATCGAGTCCCGCATCAGGCTCCCCGCAGGGAGCCTGCTTCTCTCTCTGCCTATGTCTCTGCCTCTTTCTGTGTTTCTCATGAATAAATAAATAAAATCTTAAAAAAAAAAAAAAAAGCCAACTGCCAGTTTGAAGTACTACAGAGCTTTCAGGTGAACTCTATCTTGTTGGCTAGATTAGAAGTGCATATTAAGTTAAAAAAAAAAAGAAAGAAAAGTGCATATTAAGTTTATATTTTTAAATTCAATTTATACCACAATGTCTCATTCTTAACAGTCAAAAAACATTAAAGGATGTTTCCTAGTTCTTCCATGGATCTGTGTTAACCGTCAAAGGGGATCCACTCTGACAAAAACCTGTGGTTGGCCTCATCAACTGTCAAACTATCTAGCTCTGTTACATTCCTCCAGGTGTCAGCCAACATTAGTACTTTATCATCTACATTCCTGTTCTCTTTTTTCTCTCTTCCTTTTCAATCCTCTTTTTATTTTTAAACCATTCTCTTCAGAAAGGTAACTGCTGTCATTTTGGCTAAGACTGTTGAGTTTATCACATAAGTTAGCATCCGATCAGCCTCAGTACATGGGAAGTATCAGCCCACTAGGCCCGCTGCATCAGATGCAGGATGAGGCAGCACCAGTTTCAGAGGCTCTGATTAGTCAGAGTGGTTAAGAGCAGCCTAAAGAGAGATACTGATCCTCAATTCATGGGTCTCAATTTGGGAGGAGGAGGGAGACACAGACCTCTTAGGGATTCTAATGAAAGACACTGACCTTATCCTATGAAAGTAGAAACATACCCATTCATGAAAACATGTGGACACTCCTAAAGTCCAACACATGTACTTCCCAAAGACCTTTTAGTACTTACACTATACTCCCGAATGAATGAAAGTTCATTGTGTGTATGAATGAAAGTTCAAGGAATAGGAAAGACAAACCCAAGTACAGTACTGAGATCATAGATAGAATGGTGTTATAATCACTTTAAGCAAGTTAGAGGGTTGACTATCTCTGTCCATCTAAAATAATAACCATTTACTACAAAAGTATATACAGCCTGTTTCCAATATTCATAGGTGCTGTCCTCCAGAAAATATGTTTGGAAGTCAAATTGCTGAAAGGTGAACAGTTGATTTATGTTGTATGAGAACAATTCTGTTACCAGTGCTAAAAAAGAAAAGAAGGGGAAAAAAAGAAAACAGCCTCTAATGGTTCCTGTACCTTGGGCTTAGATGACTGGGAAGATAGAGGACAACTCTCACTCACCGGGAGACAGCCCAAACACGCCCCCTTTACACCCAGGAGTGGGTGCATAACGCAGTGCAGCTGATGACCCTCCCACGGTCCCCACTTCCAGGAGGCAATGACAGCTGGACTATGCTAGGTGTATGGAGCCAAGGTGAGAGAAAGAGTCTTGTTATACAACCTGCCACCTTTTGTTTGTGTGTTTTCCCCAGTGCCCCCGGCCACCCTCCAAATGATACTGGCAGGCCGGTTCATGGACCCAGAGGCAGTCCCGCAGGATCAGCCAAGAGGATCCTTGCCTGTGTTCAGGATAGAAATCAAACACAAGCCAACAGGAGGTGAAAGCAGAGTTAATTGAAGGTATAGAGAGAGTGCAGGTTAGAGACAGAATGTCTGGAACAGTCAGAAAGGAAAGGAGGGAGTCTCATCTTCACTTAGAGTCTGGGGGTTTTTTATTGACAATTGTGGTCTGGTGTCTGTGTCCTCTCAGGCATCCAGAAACTGGTCAGAACAAGGACAGAGTCCAGGTGTCCATCATAAGTGACTTATTCCCTAGAGCCAGGGGGTCTTGGCGTCGATATGTCTAGCGCCGGTGGTCTGGAATATGCACATGATGGCCATGCCTGGTCACTCCTTAGATGTTATCTGTTGTGCTGGAAGACTCCAAAGAAATCATTAACTCCTTGTCCCTTATATGGAGGACATACATGAAGGCATGTGTAGGGCAGGGGCGTAGGCCCTAACAAGATTTAGAAGCAGGAAAGGGAGCCAAAAGCAGGTTTTTATGGAGTTCTTCAGTTTCTCTGTCTCATAAAGATTGTGAAGATGCCAGTGAGATAGAAAGTATGTGGAGGGACATGTGCTTCAGATGGTGAAAGCTGTGAGCAAGAAAGCTCTATCCTCCCATGATGCAGAGGCTCTGTAGTTGACCACCACCCCTGCACCCTGCATGTAGGTCAAATGGATATGACCGAAGTCTTGGCCCTGGCAGGGGCAACAGATGTAGATCTGGGGAGGAAGGGACCTGAATCTTCCCTAGGAGAAGAATGGGCCTTTCCGAGCATGACCCACTTGGTATGTAACACCAACACACAGTAGCTTAGGACCGTCACTAATCACCTAATATATGAGAGAGCAACCTCAGCAGGATAATGGTATTGGTGTGCAGTGTGGGAAAGAGTGGGATATGAGAGCCTGGGCTGGGGAGGCCTGGCCACCCTAGCCCTAGTTCGTGAGCTGACCCACTTACCTCATGTGAGCCTGGTGACCCAGATTGAATGCTCAAGGGCTTTTCAGCCCTGCCATTTGACTTAGACGTGTTGACTTGACCGAAATTCATGTGGGTTTTAATTTGAGAGCTGGTGTTTCCTCCCAAATCACAGAGACTTCAAATTCCCGTCTCCCTCTGTAGCACCTCACCCTTGCACTGGTCTCATTTTATATATCCGGGCTGAGAAAGGACTGGATTTCACACCTAATTAAAGGAGATTGTATTGCCTGCTGTTTCCTTTCTTGTTCATTCTCCCTTGTGCACAAGCAGCTTTTCATTCTCATGCTAAGTCCTACCCCCCCGGACGCCCGCAGTTGAGGAGACAGGCAGGAGCTGGGTTCCTGCAAGGCAGAGCCAGGCCCTCCACCACCTCTTTCACTACAAGCCCATTTCTCCTTCGGTACTCACCCTGGGTCCGCCCCATCCGCATTGTGCGGGCTCACAGAACAGTCATTCAGGACACATGACCACTCTCGGTGGTAGGATTCCTTGCGTGTTTCCAGTGAATGCCATCTCAGGCTGACTCTGTATTTTCACTCTAGTGGAAAGAAGGTCAGTTATTATTTTTAAACACACAGAGAACCATTGTCATCACTCTTTTCATTTTACCCCATCAGTTCTATGTTCAACACCACCTTGGGGGTATTTTTGGGGTGAGGTGATGTCCCCAGATATACATGATCTTTGTAAAGTTGTATGGTTTTGTGGAGTTGAGAGAGTGGTTGGTGTTTTCTTTCTTCTTTCTTTCTTTCTTTCTTTCTTTCTTTCTTTCTTTCTTTCTTTCTTCTTCTTCTTCTTCTTCTTCTTCTTCTTCTTCTTCTTCTTCTTCTTCTTCTTCTCTCTCTCTCTCTCACTCTCTCTCCCTCTTTTTTTTTTTTTGAATAGCCCAAATGCCTATTCAGTGTCAATCTAAGAAAGAATGGAGTCAGCATTTTCACACCATTCCTTCCTATACAGTCCGTGAATAACCATCTAATCAAGATTTGTTTTCAATGGGGAACAAATCTTCTACAGTAGAGTATTTCAGATTTATTCCATTGGAATCTATACATTAATGCCCATTGGATGAAAGGACCTGCTTCACAAAAGCCTGGACATTGCCTTGCTGTGGCAGAAACTTTTTCCCACTGTATTAGTGCTAAATATAAAAGAAAGCCTGGGAAAGAATTGCTTCAGCATTGTGTGCAGGAGGAACCAGGCGTGCTTGAATGGAAAGGCAGGGTCCCCCATCGCATCTGTACCCGTATCAGCAAAGCCCATTCAGCCTTTCATAGCTGCTCACTGCCGTGTGGGACCAGTGTACTCGGGGAGATGTTTAAAAATTGTGTCTATAAAAATCTAACTAGGCTTGTCTCGGGTCAGGTTGTACATGTGTGCAAGTTTGAGTTTTAAAAACCGTCTCTGTGGTTTCTAATGAAGTTGGTGACAGTACTGCAATAATCATAATTGAGACTATTTAACAACTTTTAGTGATTATCTCTATAGGGTTACCTGATTGTTTAGATAGATTCGACCAAACAAGCACTTTCAATTTTTCTCATGAGATTTTAAGTGTGTGTGTTTGTGTGTGTGTGTGTGTGTATGAGTATGTGTAGTATGAGGACAGCTTTTGCTGTTGACCGTTTCCTACTCTAGAGCAACCTCCATCATCGCTTTCAGTGTTTTTATCTTTTCTTCTATGTCCTGAGGATTAGGATGGCCTTAGATCCCTAGGCAATCCGAGTTTCATCCTTCAGTGACCCAGTGTTATGCAGTGAGAAAAGCATCAAGGGGTATGGGTTCTAATCCCAACCCTGCCTCTTACTAGCTGTGTAAAATTTAGGATAAGTCACTTCAACACTTTGATGGCCTCAACCTTTTTCTTACATCAAATAATAATAATAGGACTTGTCCTAAAAACATAAGGATGGCTTTAAGAAAAGACTAAGATGTTGTATGTGAAAGAGTTTTGTACGCTATGAAATGTTATGTGGATATTAATGATTATGATACTTGTCATAGAGTTTCTTCCCAGAATTATCAGAAAGAAGATGAGTCTTCATCATAAGTGACAAGCCTAGTGATATTGCTGTGACTGGGCTAAGAGCAAATGTGTGTTTAAAGAGTGTTTTCACCTGTGTGGAAAAAAGTTACTTAATAAATCCATCCTACTCAGAGATGGTGACTTTATTAGAGACTCAACCAATTTTAGTGCTTACTGTTTTACTTAAATAAAAAAGACTTTAGTGATAGTAAAACTGTATATAGAAAACTCTACATTTTAGTGCCAGGACAAGTTGTTTGATCTCTTGCATTATTCCATTTATAAACTAAAAAAAAAAAAAAAAAAAAAAGTCTTTTAAGTTAGATTTACTGAGACTACGTTGATGTCCCAAGGCCTAGAAACATGAACACCATGCTAATTCAAGGGTAGGTGTAGAAGCAGCTGGAGAACATATTGAACAAACTTTTTTTACACAGCTTTACAGTGGATCTATGGACACCTAAGGGCCAGACTTCATTTGGGGCAAAACATGCAATGCAATGAAGCAGGTAAGAGTGTGAACTCTAGAGCCAGACCCCCTGTATTCAAATGCCAGCTCTACCACCAATTGCCTCTGTGGCCTTGAATGAGTTTCTTAATTTGTCCAGCCTCAGTTTTCTCATTTGAAAAATGGGGATAATAATAATACTACCTACATGATAAGGGTTGCTGTGATGATTAAATGAAATAATATGTTAATACATGGTAAGCATTAAATAAAGGAGGGTTTACTCTTGTTCTCATGCTCTATGTGCATGGGGGACTCAGCAAGAACTTAGAATTTGGTCTGCTGATTGATTTCCTGAATACCTTCCTGGGTTATTGGGGCCTTCCTCTGGGGCTGTACTTTGTATTAGCACAGTTATAGAGGATTCACCATGATTCTTTAATCTGGCAATGACAATTTGCTTTTACAACAGTGAAAAAAAAAAAAAAACAACCTAGAAACTGTAGCCCAGTGCAATATTTTAGGCACATCACAGACCTAATGGAAGTCAGGACAAGAAGGAATTCTCTTCTGTAAAAATCTTATGCAAATCATATGACTGAAAGTGAGCATAAGAGCCTCTAGGCATGTCTTAAGGTAACTGGATATGTGTGAGGCTGACTAAATGTAAAGATGGGAACAAAGGAAATAAATGAGTATATGAAAGGATGCGGCCGCACCTCCTGAGCTCAGACAGCATGCAGAGATTGAGTGCAGCAAGGTAGAGCTGGTGTGTTCCGACTCTCTTGAACTGGTCCTCTCTCCTAAGGCAGAGGAGAAAGAACCTGAGGAGGTGGGCATTCCTCCTATCCCTCAGATCATTACCTCTGGGGGCTGCTCCTCGCAAGACACAGGGATGCCTGGTCACAGGCCAACAATCAGTGTTTGGGCCACCCTGGTTGTGAAAGGCCCACTCGCGTGGCCTCTCTCAAGGGGACTGTTCACCTACGAAGGCAAGAATGGGGACTCTAAGTGAAGAATGGTTCCGAAAGAGGGATTCTTTAGAGCCATTTGAGAAGTGAAGTAGAAAAATAGGAAAGCCCTAAAACTTAGTGGTATAGCCACCCATTTTAATTCTCAGTCTGTGATCCAAATGTAACCATTTCCCCCGTGTGCAGAGCGCTGGGTGTTAGGGTGGCAATGGGTCAGGCTATGGACAGCCTCTGCATAGCTGACTGTTGCCTTCCCACTGGGAGCCCTTTGATACTTCCCTGGAGCAAGTGCATAGAACACGGTATTGCCTAGGGTGATCACACAGCCCATTCCTGGTTTACTCCTGCTGTCCTCACCTAATTATGAACAGTGCTCCCTTTCACTCACAGAAGTGCCCAGCTGGAACTCTAAATATGATCACCTAGGATACTAAAGTCTCCCAGGTCAGTGCTGCCATGTCCGACCTTTTTAAACACTCCTTCCTCGTTCAGCTTTAGGAAATGCAGAAAACGACCCATGTCACATACCACCACTCTAGAAAGTCCTCAAACAGGTTGTCGGAGATGCCAAGAAGAGTGTGTAGATACAGAAATCAGTGGGTGAGTGCCGCTTTAGCTCACAGGCTGCAGCCTATAGCCTGTCCCTCAAGTGGAAAACATGGTGACAGCTGTTTGGTGGATATCTTAGTGTGGATTGGATTTTCCAAGGGTTTTTGCATACATGATGTGGATTCGGAAATAGACATATAAATTAATAGGAAGGGAGGCAAATTTTTGAACTATGAATATTGTTGCTGTCTATGGATAAAATCAGAAACTGTGGAAACCTGGAGAAAATACAAGCCTTCCCAAAGGACCTCAGCTTAGACCTGTGTAGGGTAGAGCGTTCCATGAGAACCTGTCTTCCATTTGTTTCTCAGGTCTTGTGTGCTGAAGCTGTAGGAAGAGCAGGCAAGTGACCCATCTGTTTATTAGGCTGTCCTACTTCAACTGGCAACCCTGGCTGCAGCTCTAGGGCATTAATAGAGATTCGATACCCAAAATAGCTGGGGTATTGTTGGAGCCAAATTGAAGGCCTTTTTCTCATAGGCGGTCATCCCGGCAGCCCGATCCCCGTGCAAGGCATGTCCGTCTCGCCGCAGAGCCCGCTTGTGTGTGCAAGGTCAGGGGTGGGGGTGCTTCCAGGAGCCATGAGCGTAACCCACCTGAGACCTGGGCGTTAGGCATGCAGTCAGCTAGCTCTGACCCATACACCCTGTCTTGTGTCTTCTGTCTTGCCACCGTGCAGGTGACATCAGTTGCAAGGGGATGACCGAGCGCATTCACAGCATCAACCTTCACAACTTCAGCAATTCCGTGCTCGAGACCCTCAACGAGCAGCGCAACCGTGGCCACTTCTGTGACGTGACGGTGCGCATCCACGGGAGCATGCTGCGCGCACACCGCTGCGTGCTGGCAGCCGGCAGCCCCTTCTTCCAGGACAAGCTGCTGCTGGGCTACAGCGACATCGAGATCCCGTCCGTGGTGTCGGTGCAGTCGGTGCAAAAGCTCATTGACTTCATGTACAGCGGCGTGCTGCGCGTCTCGCAGTCGGAAGCCCTGCAGATCCTCACGGCCGCCAGCATCCTGCAGATCAAAACCGTCATCGATGAGTGCACGCGCATTGTGTCACAGAATGTGGGTGACGTGTTCCCGGGGATCCAGGACTCGGGCCAGGACACGCCACGGGGCACCCCCGAGTCCGGCACTTCGGGCCAGAGCAGCGACACCGAGTCGGGCTACTTGCAGAGCCACCCGCAGCACAGCGTGGACAGGATCTACTCGGCGCTCTATGCGTGCTCCATGCAGAACGGCAGCGGCGAGCGCTCCTTCTACAGCGGTGCGGTGGTCAGCCACCACGAGACGGCCCTGGGCCTGCCCCGCGACCACCACATGGAGGACCCCAGCTGGATCACGCGCATCCACGAGCGCTCGCAGCAGATGGAGCGCTACCTGTCCACCACCCCCGAGACCACGCACTGCCGCAAGCAGCCCCGGCCCGTGCGCATCCAGACCCTGGTGGGCAACATCCACATCAAGCAGGAGATGGAGGACGACTACGACTACTATGGGCAGCAAAGGGTGCAGATCCTGGAGCGCAACGAGTCCGAGGAGTGCACGGAAGACACCGACCAGGCGGAGGGCACTGAGAGCGAGCCCAAGGGCGAAAGCTTCGACTCGGGCGTCAGTTCCTCCATAGGCACCGAGCCTGACTCGGTGGAGCAGCAGTTCGGGCCCGGGGCGGCGCGGGATGGCCAGGCCGAACCCGCCCAAGCCGAGCAGGCCGCAGAGGCTCCTGCCGAGGGCGGCCCGCAGCCGCACCAGCTCGAGACAGGTGCCTCCTCCCCGGAAAGAAGCAACGAGGTGGAGATGGACAGCACGGTCATCACTGTCAGCAACAGCTCCGACAAGAGCGTCCTGCAGCAGCCTTCGGTCAACACGTCCATCGGGCAGCCATTGCCAAGTACCCAGCTCTACTTACGCCAGACAGAAACCCTCACCAGCAACCTGAGGATGCCTCTGACCTTGACCAGCAACACACAGGTCATTGGCACAGCCGGCAACACCTACCTGCCGGCCCTCTTCACTACCCAGCCCGCGGGCAGTGGCCCCAAGCCTTTCCTCTTCAGCCTGCCACAGCCCCTGGCAGGCCAGCAGACCCAGTTTGTGACAGTGTCCCAGCCTGGCCTGTCGACCTTTACTGCACAGCTGCCAGCGCCACAGCCCCTGGCCCCATCCGCAGGCCACAGCACAGCCAGTGGGCAGGGCGAAAAAAAGCCTTATGAGTGCACTCTCTGCAACAAGACTTTCACCGCCAAACAGAACTACGTCAAGCACATGTTCGTACACACAGGTGAGTACAGGCTCCCCCTGGGGGCCTGGAAGCAGGCCGTGGGTATGAGGGGGCTGTAGGAAGAAGGGAGGGGCAGACAGCAAGGGGAAGGGAAGGTTTGGAGTCATCTTTCAGATTTGCAGGAGACCCCGCTGTCAGCCATCTTCTAGAAGCCCCAACAGTACCCCCATTGTAGGAATGAAGCATCCTGCCACCAAAGCTCAAAATGACAGAAACCCTAGGGAGAAGGGCCCAATGGGGAAAAGTCTGACAAAGAATCTACAGGCACAACATCCCTTAAATATGCTGAACTCTGCGATACATTCTTTGATTCTAGCTGTTTCGAACTGGAAAAGTCCTTGGAGATTATATACTCCAGTCACTTCATTTTACAGATCAAAGTCATACAGGCAGAACAGGGATGCGAGTTGCAGTGTGTAGTAAATTCTGTATGAACCATCAGCTTGAAGAGGCCACAACAAGGCTGATGCAGGCTTATGCTGTATTTGTGGTCCCTGAAATGAAGAAACGTGATAGTTTCACTCTATTTTCAATTGCTTATTCTCTCTTTTTGACATCTAGAGACCACAGTCTGGTCTGGGCACTACCTTTTCAAAAAACAGTAGACTGATTGGGACATATTCAGAGGAGTATAATCGGGATGCAAAGGAATGCAAAGCCATGGTGTATCATGGTTGAAGGTCCTAGGGCTGTTCAACCTGCAAAAAAGAAGACTCAGAGTGTCTTATAAGCCACATCCAAGTATTTGAGCTTTGGGGGCAGCATAATATAGTAAGCTGGAGCTCTGGAGACACATTGCCTAGACTTGCAATTAGACTTAGCCACTACTGATGTCTGTCACCTTTCTGTACTTGTTTCCTTGTCTATATAATGGGGATGGTAATAATATATCTCCCTTAGAGTATCGTCTTCAGGATTAAGTGAATTAATATATGAAACTCTTAAAACAATTCCTGGCACATAATCAGCACTCTATAAATGGTAGCTGACATTAGCACTGTTAACTTTATTTAAATGGTTGGGAGGAGAGAAACATTAAGCTTGTCTTGGAGCAGGTGGAGCACTACTTGTCCACCACCCTTCAAAAGGTAGAACTGGACCAACGATTGGAAGCTATAAAGGAGACTCTTTCAACTAAATAAAAGAAGCTGCTCTAAGATAGGATAGACAGCCTCCAAAGGGATTGAGTTTCTATAATTAGAGGTGGTCAGAGAGAGAATGATCATTTCATCTCAGGGATGTTGTAGCGGGGCCTCAGTCATTAGGTGACTAGTTGGGTGGGCTGGTGTTTCATCCCTGGATTCTGTGGTTCTAGAGCTAAGATCTCCTGACTGCCAGCTAGTGCGCTTTTCCGGCTCAATTATGGAACATAGAAGTGGGAACTTCATGGATGCTCCTCCATATAAGTGACCACATATGAGATATGATTTCACATAGATTCTCTTGTATCTGAAAATACTTATCCCAGTGGTGATCCCCGTATTTGAAATTCCTATCATGAGCCCCTCTTCTGGTGTACCTCTGGTTCCAGAGCACCCCTGTTAAATGACAAATAAATTGCCAAAAAAAAAATTACCTACTAGAATTACAATGCATGAAAACAAATTAGTTCCTCCAAGCAACCTTGTTTCTCAGTTCAGCTAGCTGATGATAGGACATAAGGCAGATAAAAATTTAAGTTGGAAAATAGAATGGAAGGAAAACAACAGACACTGAGACAAGGTACCCAACGTAGAAGTGAACAACTAAAACAGAACATTCCTTACGATGCACTTTGCCTTCTTCACAGTCAACTTAAGACAGTAGGTAAATCTGTATGTGCCTTTGTGTGAATCAGTTGTTCTAAAGGAGGATGTTTTCACAACTCCAAAGCAACATAGTAACTCACTACTGAATTCAGGAAGGAAATCAGGTAGTGATAAGTCACCATGTTTATTTAGGGTAAATGTGAATGTACTGATAACCTGAGATCAATCAAGGACAATTTCCCATGTGGTATAGGCATCATCATCATCATTTGGCAAATTGACCAAATAGTAATATTTTTAGTTATGTGGCACTTTATGGTTTACAGAGTGCTCTCACATCATTTGTCATTTCTTCTTCTGAATTATTGTCATACAAACCATCAAATTAAAGGTTAGTGAGGAAAAAGAGACCATTTGTGGAAGTGTCTCATTAGCCAAAGTTCACTTTGCTGGTCTTGGATCCATAAACATTTCTATTCTCCCTCTCCCAGACCATGCATCTCATCCAGTAGACCTACATGGGTATAAAACTCACTTTTCTTTAAGATCACATACTGAAATAAGGCTGTAAATTTGCAACACAAAATTTTCAGTGCACTATCAAAAATTGTTTTTTTGCTATATAAACGCATTTATCCAGTGGATTCACTAAAGGATTCTGTGGTTAACCCAAATAACTAGATTTGCCCATGAGAAAACCAGTAATGGGTTTGTACATTTAGACCTCGTAGATACAAAAACTATGAATAAAGTCATTTTCTAAATCTGAGTTATGCTCAAAGTGTAGCCTTCAGATTTCTAGTAAACTATGAAGATCCTCAGTAAATCATGAAGGTTTTATATTGGTGTGTATAACATGGCAACATCTGGGAACAATTAATAATACACAGATATCACTTGAGCACCTCATTTAGAAGAAGAGACACTCTTCCCATTCACCCTGAATTATTTGGCAGTGGCAGTTTGGAAGGGCCATCTGTCTATCAAGACTTTTTTGTCTAGCTGAAGTGAAGGAGTCCATAACCTAACAAAGTTAAAGAACAATTGGTCTAGATTTTTCAAAAGGCAAGACAGCCTGAACATATGGAAGTAATTCAGGACCTGGATTCACTGCGGCCTCCATTTCAAAACAGAGTTCTCTCCAATTTCTTGGGGGAAAAAAAAAAAAAAACAACAACCCAGGGCCTCCCAACTTCATAAGAGCCCAGTGGAAATGATAAAAATCCAGAGCAAAAAGTCTAAATGTTGGTCTGAAAAGATTCTAGAAAGTATTAGGGACACTTGGAAGGATAGGGATGGTTTCAGTATTCTCACCTATAACCTAATTTAAAAGAATCTTACTAAGAAAGAGTAGCTTGACAGAGCTAAAAGGAAGGAGATTTGGGTTCTCTGCATCACAGCTATTATGCATGCTACCTGGCTTTGCATTTCAGTCACTCCAACATTTAACGTAAATAGTACTTACTATCCACAGCTGCAGGGAATCTATTCTGAGATGTGGACTCCAAATAAAATTCTGTGGAGCTCTGTGTTAATGATCTACATATTCACTGAAAGGAAGTATTTGAAACAAATAAGTAGGCTATTGTATTGACTTTGGAGCTAAGCTCTGCGGTAGAGAACCAGGCAGCCCTGGCTGTAATGCATATTCCATAATGATTATAACACTGAAACTTACAATGGGGACATAAGTGAAATTTATACTAGAATTCGATTATTTGGGTTCTGTTTTGATTCCTTTAATTGGCTGCATGGACTTAAGCAAGTCACTTAATTGTATAACCCTCAGTTTCTTTGAGTTTATAATGGAAAGAATAATTTTCCTGCCTTTTGAGTAGCTGTAAAGGTATCATGCATTTAAGAGGTTTTCATAAAAGGTAAAGTACTAGTTAATGTTTAAAAAAGCCCATCATCATTATTACCTGAGCCCCCTCCACCCAAGAGACATTGACTTTCTTTGCTCTATCTCACATCTCTGAATAATAAGCTCTTGACAGATTTCCTTCCTCTACGGAATTCAAACGCTATAGCCACGTGATACTTCTTGGGTTTCCCCCGAACTTCCTTCATAACATCAGCATTTTTTTTTTCACTTCTGAATGATTTTTTTAAGAGTATAAGAAAATCCCTCACCTAACTACTTTCTCTACTCCCCAACAAACCACAGCGGTACTCCATTTCTCCCAGGAGTGTCTCAAGATCACTTTACTACGGCTTCACAAAAGTTGTGAGATACGAAACTAAGAGTTAAGGATGTATTTGAAAACAAGAGAGTCAGAGAAAAACAGATAACACAAACCATCCTGTCATTGAACCAAGCAGGGCTCCTCTATGTCCCCTCCCCTCAAGAGAAAAAACAAAAGTCAAAAGAATGGGAATAGAAGGGAAAGACAGAGGACATAGAAGGACAAGCTTTGGTGTCAATGTGGATACAGAAGGCAAGCAATAGGGAAAATTCAAAGATAACCCTGAAACAGTGGTTTTCACCACGTGATTCCCATTCCAGCAGCATACAGATTCACAGGCCCATCCAGACCTGAATCATCCATCCAACAATCTGTGTTTCAACAAGCTCTGATTCAGTGTAGGTTGGGAATCATTTCCCTAGATGGCTGGGAAACAGGCAAGGATAGCATCAGGTTGTTTGTGTTATGTAACATGGTTCTCTAAAATTCCACTCTTAAGAACCTATGCATTTGGAAAAAGTAAATCAGTTGAAAATAACAGCTTGATTTTATCGTGGATAAGTTATAATATGGGGGCAAACACCTCATTTATGAGAAATGAGCTAAGTTTCTCAAACTGCACAAGTGACCACAGCAAATACTGCCTTCTGGCACTTAGAAGTACTGACTTGTATTATCATTATGCAATTGTCTCTACACCTTCCCATTATAATGTGAATTCTGTGAGCCAGAAATAACTGATAGGTAGGTAGATAGCCAGAGATAAAGATCGTTATATATCTTATATATCAGCATACCCATCATAATACCTTACATATGATGAACATTCAATAAATATTTGATCAGTGAATGAATCAAATGACCATGATGGCTTTGGAGGATTTATCTACCCCCAAGTATAGGGGGTATTTATTACCCTCAGGATATATATATATATATATATATATATATATATATATATATATATAATATATTTAGGACATATATATAGGACATCCAGTTAAATTTGAATTTTGGATAAACAATTGTATTTCTAAACTAAGTATGTCCCATGCAGTCCCATTCATTGCTTTCCTGAAAGTCAGATTTAATTGGGTGTCATGCATTTTATCTCGCAGTACTATCCAAGTAGAACTTTCTTTTAGGACCCAATCTTAGGACTTCTTGCTTTTTAACCTATATATGGGGGCACCTGGGTGGCTCAGTTGGTTAAGTATCCAACTCTTGATCTCAGCTCAGGTCTCGATCTCAGGGTCATGAGTTCAAGCCCCTTCCATGCCCAGTGTGGACCCTACTTAAACAAACAAACAAAAATTATAAATAAATAAACAAATAAAATCTGAATATGAATACAGGCTGGCATATGTAATTGCTTAACAAATACTTTTTGAGTAAGTGAATGAATGTTCAGAAATGTAGGCACACGTTCCAGGAGAATTTAATTCAAGGGACTTATACATAAATGCATTATTTTCTAGCAATACTTACATTTCTCTTTCTTTCTTTTTCTTTTTTTATTTGCTGGGGAATTTATTGTATCCTCATTTCTACTTGCGTTTTCTTCCCTAACATGTGGTAGATGTTTGAGCGTTTTTCGGAATCATACTATCAACAGCCCGGTTTATCGGTGACTGGCTTTAGTCCATTAGGGTCATCTGCATATATGATAATCTTGTGTGTTACTTTGAGAAGCTCAGCTCTTTCAGCCATGAATTTGATATAAAAAAATATGGGAATAATAGTAACATAACAAAAGTCAGAAATAGTGTAAAAATACTGAGATCAAGATAATAACGGGATAATCCTCATGCAGAATTTGGGCTATTAATTATATCAAGCCAGTGGAGTAATAAACAAATATCATATTTGAAGTAAGAGAGGCTTGTTTTTACCACTCTCTGAGTGACCTTCAATAAATTCTACAATCAACCTGAGCCTTAGTGTTTTTGCCACAAAATATATAGATCTTAATAATTCCTACTTTACACAGTTGCTATAAGAATCAAATAACATTATTTCTGTGAAAGCACTTAATCACAAGTACTGTAAAATTATCAAAGCCATTTAAGAACATATATGTTATTAACATCATAACATTTTGTCACATAATCCAGAGAGCCGGAAATCGTTAACAGGAGGAGGAGGTGATAATCTGGCTAAGCTGGTATCATCCTCTCATCTGTTACTGACTTTTTGGATGACCCTCAGGATGTTACTGTACCTCTTTAAGGGAGATCCCATCTTCTGAGGATATTAATGTCTACCCCGCTCATAAAGTTGTAAGAAAAATGAAGTAACGTAGATGAAGTTCCCTGAGGTCTTCAAATTCTGCCTAACACCAAACTGTTAGTTGTCACTGAGGCCAGAGATGTTTTGTGAATACAGTATGTCCCCCAGTAGGCAGTCCCATCCCCCACCCCACCCTGATCAGCCTTACAGTCCCAGCTGGCACCAGAATCACACCTTCAGAGCTGGAGAGAAAGGCTGGCCCTCAGTCACACCAGCCGCATCTCAGGAATGTAGGCCTCCCTTCAACTAGACTTCTCCAGTGGAAAGCAGACTCTTCAGCCAGTGAAAGCTCTGCGTGACTCTGAGCACCCTTCCATTCTTGCCACTGAAGCTTTCCCATTTTCTGTTGTAACCTTGATGTTCTCCATTCAAGGACTCCTGCTCTCCTCGCCAGTGGCCATCTTCCCCTACCCATACTCTCCTCTTCCTTCCCTACCACCTGCCGTCTCACCAGGCTCCCAGCCTCAGTTGGCTGGCCCCTCACCAGACTCCCCTGAAGAGGAGGGTGTTATGCTAAAGCAGGTGATAGAGAGGCCAAGAGAATGGGAGAGACGGGTGGGAACGGTGCTTCTAGAAAACATCCTGGTAACAGCATTCACTGTACCTTCTGCAAGCCAGTAGAAGCCTGGTAAGAATGAGAAAGAATCAGCCGAATAAATGGGTCCTTGCTAAGCCCCCACTACAGAAGTCACTATTCAGAATTGGGGTGTTGTTCTCGCTTCAGCAGCACATATACCAGAATTGGGGTATCCTTTACTTGAACTTTGGGCAGACCCTCTGTATCTATTAACCTAGCAGTATCTCTCTTCTTCTTTCTTCTTTCTTCTCTTTTTTTTTTCCTGACTTGAAATCATGGTAGAGTGTCAGTGCTAGCCCACAAGGAGTTTAAAAGAGGCCCTTTAGAGAATAGCATCTCTGAAAAAAACTGAAGAAAAGTCTATGTGTCCACCACCCTACCCCCCTACTGTAGGAATTGTAAAGGACACTGCCCTCCCTATGGTTTCTCCACGTTGGACAGTTTCTTGACCTCCAGAGCTCAGTTGTCACTTGCTCAGAACCCCTCTGTCAGTGCTAGGTGCTGATATTTTACTCATGGTGCCAATTCTTTGATTAGCATATGTAACTGAGAGCAGACCATACTCTTAACTCTGAATTACATAGCTTCATTGATTATCTGAAAGTTTTTTGTTTGTTTTTTTAAAATCCTGAGTTGGCTTCCCCATGCAGTGCAAGTTATTTCTCAATTGGTTTCATCTATCATCAGTTCCTTTCTACTGAAAGAACAGTTGTTTTTTTTTTTTTTTCCCTTAAAATAACCGCATACTCTGGCTAAGTGCTTTATCTCTTTAATTTTCAAAATACCTTCACAAGACAGGTATTTATTGTAGTACTCTCAAGTTACAGATAAGGAAACTGAGGCTTCTAGAGGTTAAGTTACATACTCAAGTCATTCAGCCAAGGAAATGGAATTCATATCTGACTCCCACATCTGGATAGCCCCAAATGGAGCATTTTAAAGTGAAGGGGCTTATATGAGCTTCTCCCTCATGTTATAATTCCGGTGTCTGCTTTGGACTTCGTATCCCTTCCTAACACAGTGATAGATTTGCCATTCCTGGCTCTAGACTCAGACCTGAAAAGCCGTCCACTTCCACTCATCTTAACTCTTCATTTCTCCACATCGAGAACAACAATTAGCAGACCTCATCTATTTCATGTATAATGTTGAAAGCCCTTTTGGGGTCCCTATAAGTAAAATGCAGGAGAACAACAAGAAAGAAAAATAGTAACATTTCTACAGAGTGCTATTATTTCAGATCCACACACATATATAAGTGAAAGTTGCAGCTGGCTGACTAATCTGAAAATAAACCCCATTTAGTAAGACAGTTCTGAAATACCTCTGCTCTACCAACACGGCACCCTAATAATTATAGAGAGCATTTTCCTTTAAGGAGCTCCCAAGTGCTTTGCAAATGTTTTTCCTCATTAACTGTCATACCATTTTTTGCGGCAGGGAAGGGAACAGGATACCTTGTCCTATTTAAAATGTGGGACTGCTTATGCTGTGAATGATTGAAGCAGGTTGCCCTCAGGTCATGTGCTGACAAGGCCTAGACCAGAGTCCTCAGGGGTTGTGGGTCAGGATGGGCAGAAGGCCACTGAATCTGCAAAGGGCCATGGCAAGTGCTCCGTCCAGCTCCTCACTTTCCGAAAGGGAGACAAACCCAGGGAGACTTAGAAAGCCCAGGGTCACACAGATAATTAACAGCTGAGCCAATACTACGTGCATACAAACAACATACAGACGTATGCTATGAAGGGAAAGATAACAACTGTGAAGAATCAATTTATAGTCAGATTAGAAGGTTGTGAAAGCAAAAAACCTTCAGAGTGACCTTGCCTAGAGGAAAAACACACTGTAAGAAGGTGAAAGTTTCAAACAGCAAGAGCATTTTAACATAAAGTTTCAACTTCCTAGCAGCCAAAATACCATCTGGAACTTAAGAAGGCAAGCTTCCCATTAAAGGTGACGGGTGGCTGTGTTTTAAAAGTTAGTTGACCAGCCTATCACAGCCTCTAGAAAGTGTACTCCTAGCACAAGGATGGCAAAGACCAGCTCGAGTTCAAGCATGTGTACAGCTGACAGAAATGTTCCAACTAAAAATAACATGCATGACTGTCTCAGGGAATCTCTCATTTCAAAAGAATGTACTTCCATCAACACCATGCGTAGCCTAAATGCGTCGTTTGGGAATGAGGCTTCCCCAAACTCCCCGCTTTGTCTAAAAGTGAACTTCTTCTCTTCTACCCCTGTGATCCTACTGACCATACTGTCCTATCTGTGAAAATAAAGGGAAAGAAACCAGAGAAGAGTCGAGAGGAGAGGGAGTTAGGCCAAAAGGTTTGCAAATAACTAAGGGAAAAAGAGCTCGAAGACCAATGGCATTAGTTAAGAAATTTGTGGCGTGAGTCCTGAACAAATTAGCCATTTCTTCCTATCATGTGCTTCAAAACATATCCTTTTAGGTTTATAAACACAATTAGAAAGGTTTCTGATGAGATAAAGTTCCATGAAACAGATCATGGACATAATATAGCGCTACACTGAGCCTGACACACACTAAGCACCGAATATGTGCCGATTGTTTTCACTGCCGTTATTACCGTGATGACTCAGACCTCTCCTGTTTCAGAATGGGAAACATGGGAACACAGTCAAAGCACATATTTTCATTGGAAGTTAAGTCCATTTTAAGAAATAGATTTCCTACCCTGATAGTCCACTAATTGAACAATGACCCTAGAGAGTTTCAAAGGCTTTGGGCTTTATGCTGGGTTATGGAAGGGTACGTAGAAGGACTTTCTTCTCCGAGGTGGGTGTCTCCACAAGGCAAATCAGTAATGAGGTGGGACAGATGGAAAGACCCTACCTAATGCATTTCATCTCACCTGTCCAGAGTAGAGCTGAGAACTAACAGCACCAACAAAAACAAGGCTCTGCTTATCCAAAAACATGTCAGAGGCCCATGGACATGACTTACAGAGGAATACTTATATGTGGCCAGTTAGTAACAATATTTTTATTTACCTTAGTCTTTTCAACAAGCTTGATCGTTTGGTTTCTACACCAACAGCAAACCAGAGCATTATACTGAGGAGAAAAGAAGGGTTTCGGCCAACAGCCTGAGAACAAAGAAAGAGAAAACTATTTTCTAAATTGACCTGAGAGTTCAGAAATGCGTATGGAACCATTTAATTGGGGTGGGGGGGGGGGAGAATAGTTTTATAATAAGAATACCATGCAAGTATTCCCACACCACCCTTGGTGGTCTGCAAAGTGATTTCATATGTATTTATGTCAACACCAGCGCAGTGAGGTAAGTACGGCTGTATACCTCAGAGGCATCTGGAGATTTGTCAGAGTGCCATGCCGAATGTTGGTGCCCAGATTTGGACAGGACCGTTGGACTCTGAGATCACTGTGTTGTCCACCACCTACCCTACCTCCACACCAGGCAAGACCCATTTGCAGCTCAGGGCAGTCAAGATGGAAATAGCCAATTAACTATAACGCTACATTTCAGGAAGATTTTTGTGTAAAATAAATAAAATCGAAAGCGTAGCTCATCAGAACGACTTGCTCCTACGTTGGACAGTATTTTCCAGACCCATCAAGGCAAAATACATTTCCTAGACAGAATACTGGAAATGGAAACTATCCCCGAAGAGCCAAGCTACGTAAACACTGTCTTTAGTTTCTAAAGATTGCAAAGAACCCTAATTCTTGGACGACCTTTCCCCCTCTCTTATTTCTTGCATGTGTTTGATCGAATTAATGGGAAACACATAGTTAAATCCACACATTCACGAGGAGGCTGAAAATGACCTCCCTAGAAGTAGCCCTCCCTTTTCTCCACAGAATGACCTTTGAAAACCTTTGGTGGGGAATAGCTTGCGGTTTTCCAAGAGAGCCATTTTTTCTGGCATGGGGAGGTGGAAGGCCAGACTGTCCTGGCATCCCCTGAAAGCAAGGTTTCTCAGCACATGAGAAGCCAGGAAGGACTGGATCTTTCCACCCAAGGGTGAACCAATCGGATTTTTTTTTTTAATTTTTCTGTTTTTGTTTTTTGTTGTCTTCGTTTTTCTGTCTCTCATTCTCCCTCCCTCGCTGTGTCTCGCCCTGTTCTGCTTGCTGTCTCTCCCCACCTCAACAGGTGAGAAGCCCCACCAATGCAGCATCTGTTGGCGCTCCTTCTCCTTAAAAGATTACCTTATCAAGCACATGGTGACACACACAGGAGTGAGGGCATACCAGTGCAGTATCTGCAACAAGCGCTTCACCCAGAAGAGCTCCCTCAACGTGCACATGCGCCTCCACCGGGGGGAGAAGTCCTACGAGTGCTACATCTGCAAAAAGAAGTTCTCCCACAAGACCCTCCTGGAGCGACACGTGGCCCTGCACAGTGCCAGCAACGGGACCCCTCCTGCGGGTACACCCCCAGGTGCCCGCGCTGGCCCCCCTGGGGTGGTGGCCTGCACGGAGGGGACCACTTACGTCTGCTCCGTCTGTCCAGCAAAGTTTGACCAAATCGAGCAGTTCAACGACCACATGAGGATGCATGTGTCTGACGGATAAGTAGTCTCTTTCTCTCTTTCTTATGAACAAAACCACAAAAAAGAAACAAACAAACAAACAAACAAAAAAAGCTATGGCACTAGAATTTAAGAAATGTTTTTGGTTTCGTTTTGACTTTCTGTTTTCGTTTTTGTTTCGTTTCATTTTGTACTACATGAAGAACTGTTTTTGCCTGCTGGTACATTACATTTCCGGAGGCTCGGGTGAATGATAGTTTTCCCAGCCTCCCTCGGATGGTGGCCTTAAGGCCTGGTAGTGCTTCAAGAGGTCCACTGGTTGGATCTCTAGCTACTGGCCTCTAAATACAACCCTTCTTTACAAAAAAAAAAAAAAAAAATCTTTAAAAAAAAAAAAAGTAAAAAAAAAATTTTTTTTTCACTTGTGAAGAGCACTACAAAAATATATAACAAAATCTAAAAGGCCTACTGTCTTTAAGTACACCGCTTGCAGTGTTTCAGTGGACATTTTAACAATTCTGGCCGCTTGGACTTCACAGTAACCAGTTAAAACTGTGGAATATCACTTCTGGTCGAAAACCCAGAGGAAAGGCCCTGCTGTTTTCCACCTACCACATTGTCTGATTTCATAAAAGGGCTGGGGGGGTGGGAAGGGGCAGTGGGTTCGGTGGTGTGGGAAAGGCGAATGGCAGGCTTCTCCCCCAGATTCTGCTCAAGTCCACACACCCTGGCCCACCTCCTCCATATCCCCCCTTTCAGCAGAAGCCAGGAAGACTTGGACAAGCATCAAGCAACAGTGGCTATCGTATTTATTCAGTGTCTTCGCTGAGCCACAGCCTCAGCACAATCAAGAGGGACTTTCATGAAAGGCAGGAATGCAGATAAAACAAAGATATCAGAGGTTTGCACCTACGTTTCTAGGTACAAGAGAAGGATTCTTTCCAACAATCTTTGCAAAAAACAAAAACAAAAAAAAAAAGTGTCAGGATATATTCTTGTGGAAGAGAAAAAGAAAGAGAAATGGAGGGTGGGGGGAATAATAAAAAGTTCTTGAGGCTTTTTTAATTCAAAATTTTATAGAGGGGCAAAAGTGACGTTTACCAGATAGAATGCTGATTTTTTTAATATATTTGCAACAGTATTTGTGTAAAAAAAAAAACAAAAAAAAGTGAGATTGTTAAAAGTAATTTTTTTTTCATTTTGGTTTTGCATACACTGCCACCAATCCCTTCTCTTTTATTTTATTTCACACACATATATATATTTTTTGGTAAGTCAAGACTGTTAAGGTTAGCGATACTGCTTCCAGATAGAAAGAATAAAAGGCAATTAAAGTTATATTTGAAAGAGAGGAAGGATATTTTCTTCATATTTTTTTTAATTTTTCTTAATTTTTATTATTTTTAAGTATTGCCTGGGTTGATGAGGGCCTCTGTGGCCAGCCCATCCCTGCTGTAATTTGAACTGCTGCTTTGTATTTTGATATGTAGTTCTTTGACTTTTAGCAAGCTTAAGTTGCTCCACTGACTATTTTTTTCAACTGATCCATCTAGAATTCTGTTCTTTTTCATGGGAGGACTTTATCTTTCAGAAACAGATTTCTTGCTTCTCTAAAAAGTTCATTGAGATCTTATGATTCTAGAATTTCTATTGCCTTTACTTCTTTTCTTTAATGAAACACTAGTAGTCTAGAGGTCGTGACAAATGGGTTTTCTTTTTGTGGTCAGCCAGGAGGAGGAGTTCATGCCTCCTCACCCTTCACAACTACAGAGAGCAGAAGCCTGGTACAGATCGGGAGGGCTTGATGCCAAAATTACTTTCTTCCTTCCAAATACCACCTTCTGACTATTTCCACCATGGTTGAGAGGGCTAAATAAGATGAGCGTCCTTTAGATGATTTATTAACCCTTGCTTTTTGGAACAGTTTTAAGGAAATTAACAAAAATTTCTCAGATACCACCATCCATCATTCAAAAGGCCACCAGTTCATTGCATCATCCTAGATGCCACTCTCTCTTCCTAGTTGGGATTTCTCTCCTCGGTCCTAATCAAAGTATTGAAATAGGGATTTTTCCATTATAGACAGTGTCCTGAAGGGATTCCAAGTCAAATATAAAAATTCTTAAGCCTAACAAAGACTCCAAAGGTGATTTCATTGCTGGGCATATTTTAACACTCTTAAGGGGGAAAACTAAATCTTTAAACAAAGCAGAAACACCAAACTGTAATTTTTAAAAAGAAGCAAAGACAGTATTTTAGTTTCAAAATTTCTTTGCATTTTAATTTTCTTGTCAGCAACGTATTTGCAAAAACTGTGCAACAAATGAGGAGAAATCTTCCAAGGAAAGCAACTCTATAGTAACTAAATGGTTTTACTCATATATTTTAGATACCGGTTAACTTGGATCTTTCCCATAAGTTCTTGGTGATGTTTAGTAGGGTTAGTGCAACTGGAGTACATGTGGGTTTTATTTGGTCCTCTGTCCTTAATTCAGTAAATATTTTGCTGGAAGTTTAATGTAGACTTGGATGGTTAACTGACTATTGGTTAACACTCATGATTTCTAAGAGGAATCCTATCAAGAACTATGTGTCCAAAATTGACCTGTTTTAAAAGTTAGTGGGAAACAGCTTCAAAACTAAGAAAAAGTCCATTTTTCTCTTGCTAATTTTCCTTTTTTAAAATAGCAGTGTTGTAAGACTTTAATATTTCCACTTACTACCAACAGAGGGAGCATTAGTTAGTTAACCATGTCAGGGAATTGTTTTGGTATCTTGAAAAACAAGTCGTTCAAACCATAATATAAAAAGGAAAAAATTGATATTAACTAACCAACTTGTCTAATCTAGAGGAAAAATGATATTAAATCACTTAGTATATGTTACAAATGATGAAGGCCAAAAGCCACTTTAAAATATTTTCACTTATTTGACAGCAGCTGATTTAAGATAGGGTCCTTATTCCAACCTTTGCGAAATAGGCAGGATTTATAGTACCTCTAGAAAAGTTGATCATGGGTGCCATTATGGGCCACGGTTAGCTGTCTGCTTCTCAGTTCAGACGGAGACCCACTTGCCTTAATGTTGATTTGCCACGTGAGAAGCAAAGCAAATTGGGTTCAAATAAAATCCACATTTTGATACAGACATGTAGAGGAAAAAAAAATCCAGTTGGGTTTGAAACGCTAATATTCATCCTTTCCCTTCAAATGAAGTATCTCTTTTCTAAAAATGTTGAAGAACTCGCAGAGAACTCTTGGTGAGGTGATGTAATCATTATAACCACATGGACTCTCCAGGTTTGCATAGTGGTAGACTTCTTCTTACCGTATGTCTATTCCTCCCAAACATTCATAGTCTAAAATAGTTGACAGATTTGTTCTCCGGAGAGAGGGAGAAGCTAGACTGCAGTGGAAGGTCTAATCTGGAGAGCAGTGAACTTGCTTTGGGGTCATTACTATATGCTTTGACCTTCTGAAAGGGCTACTTTCCCAACTGATGTAAGCCAGACTGTACCTATTTCAAAAGGATAGAGATGCTTTCTGATTGCCAGTCCTTACTTTTCAATTAAATAATTACCAACATCTTGGGAAATGGGAAAACATATTTTGCTTCAAGAATAGAGGATGAGCATGAATCCTTTTATTTTTTAGTTTCAAATCCAACAATCTTCTTACATTTAGAACTTCATGCTAGGATGCTATGAGTGCTAAAAAAAAATTTTTTTTCAGTAGTCAGGGGAAAAAATAGATAAAATGGAAGCAAATGTTCCAGATTTAAGACCTCTTAGGAGGAATACAGGGAACAAGAACTGGTTTGGAAAAGCACATTTTTTTTAGTAATTTGTGATTTAAAACTGGGTTAGCTGAACAAGGGAAGGGAAAAAAGTCAAAGGGGAATATTTATCTCGAGACATTTAGATACAGTTTATGAAAAATAAAATTGCCCTGCACTGAAAACATTGGTAGCATCTCAGTATGGTAGGCGACTTTCCCCTTATTACTATAATAAATGCCAATATTTGTACTAAAAAAAAACCCAAGTGGTAAAATATGGCCCCCAAAGAGGAAGGAATTGAAACAGATGGATCTGATACAAATCTACACACATGGGGAAAGATTAAGAAACAAGCCAGGCAAAAATAATTTGAAATGAAAGTCTCTGTACCAAAATGGTTTTTACTATATATTTTAATGGAGTTGTAAACTTCGGCTCCTAATAATAGTTTATAGACTTTTTCCTGCCCAAATTCCTAATGCTCTGAAACTGTCTATGCCATGAGTAAGTGTGGTAGATAACTTCCTTCTCGTGTTCCCGCTTTAGTCCATTCCTTCTTCATAGGCGTCTTGGAGGTCGCAATAGCTCCCAGCTTTATAAGGAAAGACTTGGATTTGCTTTGTTGAAAAATCATGGGTTTCATTTTGTATCATCCCAATATTCTTACAAGGACCAAGAAAACCCTTTGTAACCCATGAACAGTTAGAATGTGTGCACTCTGTTAGAAGAAAAAAGGTTTCCTCTGGGTGTATGAATTACTTTCAAGTAAGCCCGAATGCCTTGACCTACATGTCCCTCCATCACACAACCACACCAATAGTATGCGCCAGCCCATACCCCAAATCTGTTTTCCCTCAGCAGTTGAAAATGAGGTGTGTCCCTTATAAAGTCCCTCGGGTCCTCAACAGAACATAATAAAAGGTTCGTGTTGCTTCCTAGATGTGCTTCCTCCATAACGCTCCCAACACCTGTTGCCTTTAGGAAAGGGAGCAGTGAGCTAGATCTGGCCAAGATTCATACTCAACCTGTCCATTCAGGAACCTTCCTCTGTTGTTATAGAAGATGTTATTTAATTAGCTGAGGCTGGGAGCAGAGGATATGTGATTCTGCAGCAAAGATATCAGATAACCAAATCAGGTCTGCCTCTGCTAGGCAGAAAGAAACAAAACGAAGGTACAATGCAAGAGCAGACACAACCTGAGATGCCCTTGGGATTTGGGAGAAGGGAGGGTGCCCTTTCTGTTGTGACCTGACTCTTAAAAGAAATCTTCTGAAAGAATTCTTTAATTTAGTAATGAGTTGAAGTCCAGGGTAATGGAAGCCCTGGGGAAGAGAACAAAAGGACTGCAAAGTGTATTCAGCACCCAATAATGCGAAACCAAAAAACATCCAATCACAACACTAGGAAGTTTGGCAAGAAGTATTTAGAGAAATCTCTGGGCTTTTCCATGGGTAGTAGGGTCGACAGACTTTCTTTTGAGTGATTTCTGGCTCTGAGAAACCTCTTTACTCACTAGAAAAGAACTTTCTTTAAATGGCCAATTTTATCCCCCAGAAAAAGAAATTTAAAAAAATAAAATAAAAATAGGACACTAAAGACAGAACCATGTGACCTGGTAGCAAACAAAAGGAAGGGCCCACTAGAATTTCAATAGGCTCCCTAATTCCTTAGAAAAAAGCAAGGCAACCCAACGCCTCTCCATCTGCAGTGCTTGAAGAGAGGGTCGCCCTGGCCCAGCCACCTGGGCTTGCTGGGACTCTGGGCAGGACTGCCCCACTGGGGTGGCTGCAGCCCCTTCCTCTTCACCTCGACATGAAGGAAAGAACTGTTCTCTTAGGTGCCCGGAAAATAGATTGCACGGGCCAAAATCTCAAAAACTATCTTCGCCCTGGTGCTCAGGCAGCACATGGAGACAGAGGGGGGCCACAGAGGAGCTCTTGCTCCAGTGAGAATATTCTCGGATTCCCAAGGGCTCTCTGTGTGGAGTTGCCATTTCTAATACCACTTAAATCGCCACAAGAGGAAAAGCCGTGGTGACTCAGTGTTGGTATAAACACAAAACGTGAAAATTGCTAACCCAGAGCATCATTTCTAGCAAGAGGGATTAAGGTGATTAGCTTAACCAAAGTTTCCCAAAGATGTTTCTAAGTCTCCAAACAATCTTTTTTTCCCCCTTGAACACTGAATCCACAGTGGTCAGCGGTGTACATTCACAGATCCCAGAAAATGGTTTGGAACACCAGGGTTTGTTTTCAGTTCTTTTTAGGTTGAAGAAGTAGAAGGTGAGGGCTGCATAGCACGGGTTCTTTTTCAGAACTAGGGATTCCACTGAAAAACTGCTAAAAATGCCCCGGGGTTGAAGCAACCAACTACAACCCCTGGATTCCAGTGGTTTCTCAGGGCCAGCCTATTGCTCCACAAACTAAACAGACTAAAATCTAATCTGAAGCGACCTCAGTTGAGGTGTTTTCACCAGAAGCCACTTATAGTAAAGAATTATTGCCTTAAGTCAGAAAGCCCAGGGAAGAGAACAGAGGACAGAGAGGTTGGAAGGATGTGAAGACATAGACATTTCTTGTTTTTAATTCCGCTTCGTTATCAAAATGGGCCCTCTTCATGAGTGAAGACGATGGAAACCTTGGCTTTGCAGGGACGTGTCAGACTTGTCTGGGACTGACAGTTCTCAGGAAGTGGTTGCTCTTTTTTATATCCTCTTTCAGTGACTTAGGTCTGGGCTGGCTGTAAAATAGGCATCATATTAGTCAAAGAATAAATCCCATAAGACATGATCACAGGTGCCAAGGATGCCAGTTTTAATCATTTCCTTCACAGGGAGAACAGTCTGTACTAAAAGCTTTCATTCCCTATACAGTATATATTTCTAAACTCGGTTTTCCTCGGTTTTAGTGAGCATCTGGTTTATCTGGTGGTACTTTGTTTAAATGCAAACTCACAACTTACAAATCTTCAAGGAGGGAGCATAATCTTCAGATCATAGAGGAAATCTAGCCACACTTGTGGGAGTCCTGGCTTTTGAGACACCTAATTAGGGTATAAAAAGTTCCTACCAGCCGTCTTTCAAATTCAGGGGTTTCCTTGGTTCAAATGCCTCAATGAGATTCTGATAGACCTAAGATAGAAAAACAAAAACAAAAACAAATTTGACCCCACAGGAGACATCTGTTTCTACTACTGTCACAACAGTCACAGCTGCTGTCCAAAATGTCTATAAATGAGTACATGTCATGCAGGTACACACGCAGTGTGAGGTCCTCTCACTGCAGAACTGTTGCATGTCCGTATTCCCCAGTGGTAGATTCTGGAACTTCTAGTTAGTCAAAGGTCTCACATATCTCCTGCCTGCTTCTGCTCTGTTGCCTTAGTTGGGTGCATCAGTGCCGTCCGCTGTCTGTGATGAGGTTCTAGGGCATTCTGAAGGAGCCCCACCATCAGTAATTTCTATTGTACCAGTTTCATGAGAAACTTAAATCTGCTGCGTGGAGTAGAGTGCACTTAACAAACTCTGCACATCCGCTGCATTTACCGACGTGTGCACGGGCGCGTTTGCGTGGATATTTGTAGTGTGCGTGCCTCTCAGAAAGCACACGTGGGCATAGGTCCTGGTGCCTGATACGGTTGCCTCTTCCCACCATTGCGCTCCAGACTTGTGGCTCCCTGCCCAGGAAGCAGTCACCTGCCCACTCTGTTGCTTTTCGTAGCGTGTCAGAGTTGGGAGAAACAAAGGCAGCTTGTTGGATCCACAGCAAACCTACGGTGACAGGCTGTTTTCCTCCAGAAGAAGGTAGAACAGAAGTAGTCAAGTGGTGAGCAGACACAGAGAGAGGCAGTCCGGGCACCCCTCCGGGTCTTCTGGGGAGGAGGAGCACCGAGGCCAGGGAGGGGAGGCCCAGTCCATGGCTCAAAGGCCTTCAGTGCTTTCCTCCGCGCAGCCCAGTGTGTGCACCCAAACACCTGCTCCCCTGTAACTTTCACTCCCAAACCAGAGTTTCCCCATCCTGCCTGCATCTGCAGGACATCATCAGAATTCCAAACCGCGTCTCCTGAAGCCACCGTGGCCTCCGCAAAGTCTTTCCAGCAGCAGGTCGTTTACCGTGTCTAGCAAGCCAGTAGACTCCCGGGGGAATCATGTTTGGTAATCTCTAAGAATCGACAGCTCCGGCCCATCTCCGACGTGAAAGTAGAAGGCCACATGCACTCTCGTGCACGATTCTGAACAAATGGACCTGGCTCTCGTAGCTGACCTTAAAGATTGGCCTGGAAACAGTCGGATTCAGTTTGCTCACCCCCACGCCCTTCTTTCACTAGGTGGCTTATTATTTTTTGTGACATGTAGATTATTTCTGCTGATTTACAGAATTCAGAGGACATTTTCTTGCCTCTTCTATTTTGGTGACTTTTTCCCCTACCCCATTAAGTAAGGCTACTTACAGTTAGAATCTTTTCATTGTTGTTATTTTTAAAAATGTATATTGTCTTTCTATATCCAAAAGAAGTCTGTGACTGTAACCATAGGTATTTCTTTTTACTGGAAAAAAGAGTTGGTTTTTTTTTTTGTTTTTTTGTTTTTTTGTTTTTTTTTTTGTTTGTTTGTTTTAATTAACAGTACTAGTGACTTTGTGGAAGAACATGAGTTACATTTAGGTATGCTTACTTAAGTACAGTACACTACATTGCAGTATTTCTGAAAGCTAGAACATACACATTATATATAACTCTATATTGAAATATATATTACATTATATTCATTTTAACTTTTGAATCTGCCTATGATCATGAGTTGATTGAAATATTATTTCTTTGCATTTATCACCCATCACCATCCTGCTGCAGTTAATCTGGTGCATTTAATAATAATCATTACTGCTCTAGTTCGCTTTTTATATTATCAGCTTCAGTATTGTCTTTACAGGATTTTAGGATTTTTTTAAGCTCAGACTTAGCAAATGTAGGAAAGTGAAAACTTTTTTTAAGAAAACTTTTTTTTTTTTTCGGTGTGGCCGATACAAAGAGGTTCGTATTCAAAGTGATCTTGTTTAGCTGACCCGCTCAATATCTGAAGAACAAAAGAAGTGCATATGAATGTATCTGTGATTTTCCCTTTTAGGACTGTCACTGTCTATATTTGCTTTTGAAAACATGACCAAAAGGGGCTGCTTCACCTCCATAGATCTGACCAACAATTGCAGGCTGCCATTCGAAGGGCTGCTCATCTGAAAAGCTTAAGGGAATGAAATGCCTAAGCTGTCCCAACTGGATTTTCAGACGTTGATTTTAATACTGCTTCTTTGCAGACTACTTTCTGTTTTCAGCATGCTTTACGATGATTTTTAACTAGTCTTCAATGCTTCCCTGGAGGCAGCTTGGCAATATAACATTCATTTTCCTAGGAGATTTTCTTTCTTAAATAAAGCCAGAATTTGAGGAAATCTTTCATGACAGAGGCTGAGAGAAATAGAAGCGAGAAATAGAGATCTCATTTTTTTCCATCTGCAGAATCCATAAAATGGTGGCTCTTGGGGTCTCTTGCCCCCCGTATCTCCATTTGTCTGTGAAGGTGGGGATCTGGTGCCAGGCCATCATGGAAGCTTCAGAAATCAGGCATCCTGTCTTCCTAGCAAGAAATATTTTCAAGTAGTATTTTCAGATAAAGAGCTTCTTCTCCTTCCCTTAGCTACTCAACCCAATGCCTGGAATCTCCGCAGTTGGATAAACTTTACACCCATCCTGGAGACCTAAAATCAGATTCATTCTCTCAGTTCTCCATTCAGGGCAAAATGGAAACAGTGGTTTATAATAGTGTGAAAACCCTTCCCACACTGGACCAATATTAAGGCCTCAGCATGAGTAACAAACACCAACTCCTTCCTTTCTTCTCTCCTAGTAAATTTTTATTTCCAAATCCCATCCCATTCTGCTGTGCCCGCCCCCCAACCACTGGCAGCAACAAATCTTTCCTGACCTCCCCTTATGCAAGCCCCCAGAAGTGCCCTCCACTTGTAAAGCCTCGTAGACCTACCCCAAGCCTACTTTGAAGAGGTTACCATTGAGTCTGGTAGCAAAATTCTGAGTCTGTTTCTCCACAGTTTTCAACTAAAAATATTTCTACAGGCACCAGACATAATTGTGAATTGGGATTCACCGAGCCTGTTGCTTTCCCAGTGACCTTGTAATACCCAAATCGTATCAGTTTAATTATTTTCCTCTTTCCTTTTCCTAACTATGTTCCTTTATTTCTTGTTTCTCTTCAGGACTGTTTAAATTACTTTTTCTCCTCCTCACCACCTGAAGAACTTAAACAGTTATGACCCCTGAGTGCTCATTTCCCTCCCTCTCCCACCTGTCCTGAATGTCCTCTAACTTTTGTGCAGTTAAAGAGCATTGACAGGAGTCAGCTCATCAACTTGAGACTCGTAGGCAGAGCGAAGAAGCATGTCTTCACTGTACCTTCAAATTTTAAAAGTTATCAATATTCTTTTGAGAGTGGGAGGACCTGAGTCACAATTTTAAATGTCAGCTGAGCTAGTGAGGTCATTAATTCCTTTCACCTTCACATCTGGCCAAAGGTAAAGAGGAGAAAATATTTTCTGAGGGTTTTTTTTTTCTTTAAATATCACAGTGTTCAAATTCCTGATACGAAGAGACCATTTCTGAGAGGGGAAAAAATTTTTATCAATGTTGACTGTCTCAAGTCCTGCTGATATTTAGTCAAATGACATATTTACCACATACTAGATTTACAGAAGTCTAACAGAAGAGGTACCATTTTAAAATAATTTTGATAACTGCTCGAGCCTTAGTGAACTCTCTTAAAACAAGCAAAGCCACTTCTGCTAAAGTAGGAAGAAACAACTAGGAAGAATTTTTTCATATGTCATCTTTCTGAAAAAACAAATAATTGTTGATTGATTTAGAACTTTAAGCAGTGATCTGTTGAGGGATGGAAAGATGCATAAAGTGTCTAAAGTATCTATCTCACAAGCAGTTGTTTTTAAAATGTAAACCATGTGTGTATATAAAATAGGGCTGACCAGATACTTGAAGGGCCATGTAATACACTCCCCAGTACCTAAACATTCAACATGTAATTTAGTCATCATGCTAGATCTCATTTCAATGAGTTACAACTGCCTTGTTGCCAAAATGTTGCCCCAAAACTGATACCATTCTGGATCTATCCCTTTACAGGTTGTTCATAATGTAATACCTTCTTTCCTGACTTCCAGTCCAACGTTCTTGCTGTGCTCCTGCATTGCCTCTTGGCTCCCATGAAGACAAATTCTGTGTCATTTAGAGTATTACCTGGTTCTGAGTGCCCAGAAGAAGGACGCTATCTCATTTCTTGCTTTACTCACTGACAAACAGAATCAACATTTAGTATGAGAAATGCATTCCTGATGTGACCAGAGGCCTGACCCATCTCCTACCTTAATTAAACCAGTTTATAACATCAACTCACACCACAGAAAGCAATGAAATAAGAGATAGTTCAAACCCTTCCTGGGTTATATTATACATCTAGTAGGAAATCAACATTTCTTAAAGCCAGTATTTATGCTGCCTAGGATGGTGAGCTTCACTTGGTTTCCCCAGTCAATCCCATCTTCCCTTCCTTTGTCTGTTCTCCCTCTATCTTTTTTGTAAAAGTGCTCTTTATCTAAAGTACTCTTCTCCTCAGGCTTTGGTTTCTGAAACAGGAGAAGACTCTCTTTTAAATCCTAATTACTATTGTCTAAAGGATAGTGTAGAGTAGGAGAGGATCTAGTTCTGACAGGTCCCATTTGGTCCAGTCAATCACAGGGATTCCTCCAGGATGCCTTCTTGATATTATTCCTTCTGGTTTCCTGAGAAGAGCTCTAACCCTGAGATGAGGATTTCTCACCGCAACCTCTGCATTAGTCTGGAATTATGTGCAAATCCCGGTAATATTCTAGAGACTCCAGGGTGTGAATTTCTTATTGCTCATGAGCCTCCTGCTTTTCTAAACTGACACCTGTCAGGAACTCCAAGAGCCCCACCAGTAACTAATGCAGCAAAATGATGGTCAGAAACATTATAGTACATAATAGGGAGGATGGGAAGAGATTTGTTTCTTCTTTTCTCCCACAAAAAGCTTGCTTCCCCACCCCACCCCACCACCACCACCATGCGTTTCAGAAAGTCTGCATCTCATTTTACAGATATGTAGTTTTAGGATTTGCAAATATAGCTTAGGAAATGTTCTGAGATTGAAGCTGGTGGCAAACCAGTTTATTTTCTGCACTGGACTTTAGGACAAGTGTGCACAGATACAATTCCTTCAAAGAAAGTGAAACTAATATAGTAAAGCAAAGGGATAATACTTTTACACATTAAAACAGTTGTTTGCTATCTGTAAACCTTGATTTAAGCATAATTATTATTTTTAGAAACCTGAAACTGGAGGAATGTGTATTTTAGTAAAGTTTGTTTGTCGATTTGTTTGTTTCCCTTTATCTCTTTCTTCTCAAGATAGTAAAAGATTTGGATTCTTTAATTTGATACTGTCCCTGGCCATAGGTATCAGTCAAATAATGCCTGCCCTGACCATACTCTTTTCCTTTTAGAGTAAGAGCCTTCCTGCCTGCCATTAAGGAGCCTTTTCTCCTTGAAAATCTTATCTTCCTTTTCAATTAGTATGTGAGAGCTTTGAGGAGAAAATCTCTCCCTGCACTTTGAGAGTAGAATAGTTAAAAACTGTTTCTTGAGAGAAACCCCATTTAGCTAAACTAACAAGTCTGAGGCCAAAGAATGGGAATTGATTGCAGATGAAGGTCATGTATTTTACACTACAAATCTTTATTGCCTCTTCCAATTTTTGGAATAAGGCTGAGAATAAATTAATTTCATGAAAATCTGCTTTGGATGTTTCTTATTAATAACTAATGCAAAATACCCAGAAAAGACAAAGAAAGATGCTACTAAATGCAAAGTCAATCTATAGATTTTTATAATTATTCAGATTTCTTTTCTACTCATTTTCAAAAATATGTGTCCATGAGATCTTAAGTAGAGAAACATCTGCTTTTCCATTGCTTCTCATCTCCCCCACCTAGCACTGGAGATGAGAGTCACAGAGGGAGACCGGCAATGCATTGCCGGTCCTACACCCATTTGTACCACCCCACCACCACCACTACCACAAAATAAGGAAAAACTAAATTAGAAACTTTTTTTTGAAAAAAAGGAAATTGTAGTGCTTCATTTGAAAGCATACAGTTTTTAACTCAATTCAATTTACAGATAGCCTGACAACCTTTTTATAACCTGTCTTTTGTGCTATAATTTGCATTTTTAACTCAATCTTTAAAATAATTGCCATTTCAATTAAGTGAACAGAAGAAAAGCAAAGAGGGGAGACAGGGCAATGTGATGGGGCTAAATCTGATACAGTTCTGGATTCATAAAGCCAGTTCTCAGAGTTACCAGAGAAAGCTAATACCACTCACCCTTTGCCATTCTTGCCCATCCTTACTATTCTAGTCTTAAGAATTGGTCAGGAAACCTCACTTCTTTAGGATTTAAGACTTTTCTTATTTCTGTCAAACCCATTCAGAGAAATCATACAAACCCTTGACTGCTCCTATACCTAATCTGCTCTCCAGGGCATATGCAGAGAGATATCTGAAAAAAAAAAAGTGATGGTTCAAATTTGGTACAAGATTTAGACATAGTCTAAAATACTTTGTGTACCTTCACTGCGGAGAGGTTCTTTGACAGATAAGGCTAGTTTCTCTGCTTCCTACTCTCCCTGGGACAAATTTGATTTGGAACCATCTGTATGAAGATTTGTAGGAAAAAATTCTCAAAAGCACTGTCAGCAGTTAAACTCCTTCCTTAGTTCCAATGATTTGAACCTCAGTTTTCCTGGGAGGGGCCTATTAATATAGACATTAAGGGTAACTTTCATATATTGAATTAAAATTGGTTTTTTGCCCCCTGTTGAAAGAATTGTGGTTTTCAGAAAAAAAAAAAAAAATGAAAGCAGGATTTCTTCGTAATCCTCCGTGTGGCAAAACAAAGGCAAGAAGTTGATAGGGTAGAGAAAATCTATGGTAACTTTATGTCTTAAAGTAATTTGACTGTACTAGCCCCACTATGCCAAACACCTTTGTTTCCACAATGTATTCAATACTACGTCTTGATTCTCCTGAGACTTCCAGCATGCATGTGTGGGTAGGAGCAGACAAGCAGATTTACATTTGGAGAATGGAGACCCAGACAAACCAAAAAAATCCACTCTTAGAGGAGTATCAAATACAAAATATTTCCCCAGAATCACTCAGCACTGCGGTATCCCAAACCAATTCCAGATTGATCGTTAAGTGAGAAGTAAGCTCCCTAAGATATCCTACTATGAATGTTTTTTTCTTACAGAATAATACAAGAAGAGGTACAATGCAGATTCTTAATTTGGGTGTAATTATAATTCACTTTTATATTTAATAGCTGTACTTTTGTGTGAGTGTGTCATTGAGCTATTCGTACCAGTTTTCAATCTATCATCCTGAGAGGGGCCTCGAAAATTTCTGCTTATGTGTATGTAGATCTGTATTTCTGTGTAGTCAGAAAACAAAGCAAACGGGAGGAACGAGAGGAGGGAGTAGGCAGTCAATGTGAAGAAGTGAGTGCTCCTAGCGTCCCTATTTATGTTAGGTAAGGTGGCTGCTGCCAGAAGCCCTCCAGGAAGAGTTGATTGCACTATTCTAAAATAAGAGCCCAGCACTGTTCAATTTAGAACCATGTTTTGGGAAACAGGAAAGTTTTATCTTTTTCTGTACCCATTCTCTTTAGCATCAGAGCCATTTGACGTGATGAAAACCATTCAGTAAAAACCACTACTGACCTTTGCATTAAATAGCTATTTTCCTCTTCTAAATACTACCCCTGGTTTCAACTCATCTACTTCCCTTTATTCTCTGCCTATTGATTTAACATTTTACAGAATAATACATAGGCGCATGCTACTTGTTTCTCTCTTTGGAGCTGAAACAAACAGGGGCAACAAGAGATGACTCACAGAAGTGTGAGGTAAAGACTGAACTTCCCACTTGTGTGGCACTGGTAACCTTTACTAAGAACTGTTTAGGGTTGAGCTTGGGTCTATAATAGGGCTTTTTTTTTTATTTTTTTTTTTTTGTTGTTGGGGGATATTTTTTTTTGTTTTGAGGTTTGGTTTTTTTGTTTTGTTTTTGTTTTTTTTGTTTTTGTTTTTTTTTGCACTAAATATGACTGCACTGCATTGCACTACTGAACTGTATTTACTTGTGCTGGGAGAGAGTGTGTGAGGTATGGGGAAGAAAGAGGCAGTTATGAAACAGGAAGCATCACAAAATGGAGAATTCTTTCCATCGTGCTTGGTCTTAGCAGGGTTGGTGAGAATCTGTGAATCTACTAACTCTTGATCAGGCCCAGAAACTGCCATGCTGATAGGATTTATTGTCTTATTATAAAGAAGCAGGGCTAGTACAGTAAATTGAAGATGTTCAAGGAAAAGTTTGCCCAATGTTGTCTCCAACTAAGCTTTCAGTAACAGTTGCAATGGTAAGGGAGCCAGCTGAGGTGAGGTTGAAGTCTTCACCTTGGCCTCACCACAAATCCCCTTGATGACGCACATTCCAGTGTGGCAGAGGGCAGTGGCATTTCCTACATTCAAGAAAAAAAAAAACAAAAACAAAACAAAACCTAGCCTTGTGTGTATAGGAGATATCCATTCAGCCTGAGCATGCTTTTCCATCCCTGGGTGAGACCTAGGTCAGGCTAACCAAAGAGGAAGGCCATGCACGTGGAAAAATCCTTTAAGATGGCAGTAAGGGAACAGTGCAATAAACACTGAAAACCAGTGAGGTGAAAGGTTTATTTTGAAACAAGTTAGACCAACATTGAAATTGAAGGGAGGGTTGGAGAAGTGATCAGAACCTACTTACTAGCTGCTCCATCATAGACTATCCTTTATTAAGCGGAAGACCTTAACAGTGCCTAAAAGTTTAGTTTTGAAGTTGCTGAATCTTTTCCACTTTTTTATTGGGTTTATTTTTATTGCCTTTGTAAACCTGAGAAGTAATTAGCATGTGACAGCTCTTCAGTGACTATTCGTAAAAGAATCTTGCACCACAGGAAAACAATAGATTCTGTAAAGGAAGTAGATTCTGTAGGGCACAAGAGTAAAGATGCTTGAAGAGCTCTTCCAGAATCCAAGGTGACAGCTTTGAAGATTCTGGTTCCGTAGGAAAGGGTCACAACACATATAAATGGCTAATGTTGAATTTTTCCGAACACTATCACATGTGGGGACATCAATTTGGAAAACTGTCAGTTGAGGTCTCTTTCCTAAGATTACAACATTGCTACCTATCTCTCGCTCGCTCTCCTCCTTAGCATCCATCCAAGTCTACTATTAGAAGGAAAAAAAATTGTAAGAGAACTGTCAGCCTTACGAATTAGGAAAAAACACCACCCCAGGGCTTTCAGAACTAACGTAAGCAATCCCTTAAGCACTCAAAGCATTATCTCAGTTTTAAATAGGAACCTCTAATTCAGAGCTCTTCACAGGTACTTAGAGATGTGTATTGCGTAAGCACTAAGACGGTATTGACTGCACCAAACCAAAGGTATAGAAAGAAATAATTGACCTTTTAAAATACACTCACATTAACTGTCCTAGTATACTTCTCTTGAGGCTTTGCGGAAACAACTTCTCTTGTGAAACTTGCATACCCACTCCAGTTTTGTCACCAAAGATTTTAATCACCAGAGCCTAATCTCCTCTCTCCCACACAAAAATAATACGACAGGCTCGACGGGTATGCTTTGGTGGTCAAAGGAGGACACTTTGGTTTTCATTCTGTTCACGGTGATATTTACAGGGAACTCATTATTAGAGGAGCTACTGAACTGTCTTTGTGACTTAGGGTTTAGTCAGAGGTTTAAAAAAAGTAGGGGGAAAAACTACAATTGTACTTTGACACTGTAAACTGGTCTTTAATAGAGTCATGACCTGAAGACTGATGGAGAGAAAGAAACATCCATGGAAGAGAGTGAGCTAAATCACATAGAACCAAACAAGGTCATTGGTGAAATGTGGGGCAGTGTAGACAACAGAGCAGATCGCTGCTCTTTGTGGCCAGAGCCAACAACAACGGCCAGAGGGAGAGTCAGATAACCGGCAAGTGAATTCAAGTACCGAAAAGGCCACGATCTGGGTTTCACTGTGGTTGCTGGAGTGGTTAAAATGCCCATGCCCATGGCAAGGACAGTGCTGAGGCTGACCTGTTGTGATAGTGCCTTTCTTGTAGCAAGTACTCAATAATTTGTTCAGTTAGGCTTTTCTGGACCATTACCCCCAGTCTTCTGAGGAGGTCTGAAGGGATAGTATTCACTTTGGATGAAGGGACAGGATATTGCTCCTGGGATGATGTGATTTGATGATATTTGCACTAGATTCTAAACTCTACTTTAAACTGGAGCAACTGAATAAGAGAAAAACCAAGGATGGTTCAATGTTAAAAGAAACCAAAAGCAGTATTTTCTGACTGATGCCTCTTCTCTTTCTTCTCTTTATTCTCATTCTTCTCCTTCTCCTTCTTCTTCTTTTCCCTTGAAGGAAGCTTCATACTTGCTGATTACCAAGCCCAACCCTTACCAATTCTTTTCCTTCATTATTTTTTCTCCCCACACTGAACCTTCCGTGTGAATTAACCATCAGGTAGGAATGGTCAACGTAAAGGGCATCTGTCCTTACAACTTTGCATGGGTCCTCTGTGTCATCGAGGGCATGAGGCATTGGAGGTGGGGGTGGGAGTCTCCTCCAGAGCCACCTGGCCCTTAGGAAGGCTGAAAAGCAGAGATCTCATATGGAGAGCTGAGCTGACACATATTTGCCCAGAGGACATTAGAGCCTGTGGTTAATCCTAACAAATGCTTAGAAAGAGAAGGAAACCCATGTGTTGGAGAAAAACAAGGAAGGTGGTGCGCACTGTGCCCGTTTCCCCTCTCTCTTCTCTCTCCCACCTCACCTCCTATCCTCTCTATCATAATTATATTTCATCTCATTTATTTATGTTACCAGAAGAATTATTGGGTTCCTTGGTTTTTCTCTTTATCAGTGGGCTGGGAACTCTTCCAAAATTAAAAGCAGATCCCATCAGCGGCTCCCCTGTAGCCTACCAGTTTCTCAAATGCTGTCCACCTGGTCTTGACCCAGTCAACTAAGATAACTTGGAAGCTTTGGCTGGCTCAACCACCTGTCACTTTATTTTCATTTTGTTTTCATTTCCATTTGAATTCTGAGTGATCCTATGAGAAGGTGGAAATCACAGAAAAGGTTTAGAGGCTGCAATTCTAGGGCATAGCTTGTCAAGAGTTTGTATTATCCAAAATATAGCTTTCTACGCCTGTTTTTCTGTTGAATCTGTTGCCCTGATTATAATTTCTATTATATTTGTGGTTATTTTTATAAGAATAGAGTCCATTTGCTATGTCTATTTGAGTACTTTTTTTCTATTTTCCCCACATGGATGCAGTACCAACCTGTTAATGAAATATCTTTTTATTATATTATTAATATGTAATTCTACTGTAGACCAAAAATATAAAAACAAATTTGCTCATTTTAAAGATATAAAGAACTAGTGAGTAAAAGATTAAGAGTTGAAGGAAAAGACAGAAGAGCAGTGGTTAACTATGTTGAGTTAGAAATCTAAGAGTAGCCTTACCTATTTTTTAACCAGTGCTTGCCAATCATACCATAGTTGGGATTATATAGTCTTGGCTCCTTCATGCTTATGTTCTATAATTTTTGTTTGTCTGTTTGTTTTTCTTTGATGTAATTGAGGTTGCACATCATGCTATTTTTGGCGATGCCTGATTTTATTATATTGTACTTTTATCAGTCATTTCCTTTAGAAGGATGGGGGGAAAAGTTTTATTTCTTTTTTTAATTTAAAATTTGTTTAATGCACTGGAAATAAAATTGGACACATTTCACTGTTCAAAAATTCAAAAACAGGGATCCCTGGGTGGCGCAGCGGTTTGGCGCCTGCCTTTGTCCCAGGGCGCGATCCTGGAGACCCGGGATCGAATCCCACGTCGGGCTCCCGGTGCATGGAGCCTGCTTCTCCCTCTGCCTGTGTCTCTGCGCCTCTCTCTCTCTCTCTGTGTGACTACCATAAATAAATAAAAATTAAAAAAAAAAAAAAAAAAAAAAAAAAAAAAAAACAAAAATTCAAAAACAAAACAGAACAAACACCACAAAGAAAAAACCAGCAACCAAATAAGCAACAGGAGAAAAAAAAAAAAGCTATGAGAAAAATCATCTAGTCCTACTGAATTCCCATACAAAATCCATCTCACACAAAAGACAAACATCATCAAATAAGAAAGATAAGTCCTAAAAGTGACCGTGCTGAAAATATAAAAGAAACCTGGGCTCAGTGGGGATGGGGAAAATGAGGCATTCCTTTGAGATCTGAGATCTTACCATTGTCCCAGTGAATGCCAAAAGAGTTAAATGTGGGAGAGACCATGATGGGGGAAATAAACCCAGCATTTCTGAAACTCTCTCTCTCACATTTATCCTATGCTCGGGCTCCATTTTGGGGGGGAGGGGGGAGATGTGCTATGATTGAAAAATTGGCTTGTAGAGAGGTGTGTGTACAGTACACAGGTGCACCCAGTTCGGTCCTCCGCCCACGTACTACCTCACGTGTTTCTTTTCCCCGTGAGGATTGCAGGGGGGAGACCCACAACATGGGAGTCCATAAGTGACCCACTAGAACATCAGCTAGTGCTAAAGAACCTCTTGACTCCAAGTCGACCCTCCTTCTTCAGCATTCCCGATACCAACAGAGCCAGTTAACCCATTCAAATGCACAGTGAGAGGAACGACAGAGATCATTTGCCTAGCCAAGTGGTTATATCATTTGTTTCACGTTTGCTGGGTTTTTCTGGTTTTGTTTTGTTTTGGAGTAGGGGTGGGAGTGGATGTAACTTCACAATCCTAATACAGTAATTGTTTTGCATCTTCCATGTTTTATGCAAAAACAGACATTTGAATCAATAACTAATTGTGCCCTAGACTGAAAGTTAATGTTTAGGAGAGGAAAAAAATTGTTGGAATTTTTTCTACATTTTTTTGTGAAGAATCTTTTTTGGAAAGGAAGGATACATATTTTTGTTGTGTAATATTTTCTATTTTTGAATGCATTTTATTGGTACAAGACTGTTTTTTTGGTGAAGACATTATTTAAAAAAAAAAAAAGAAAAAAACTAATCGAAAAGTTTGCCCTTAAGGATATGCTGCAGTTTTGAGGTTAAAAAAAAAAAAAATAACTGATTCAAGATGCGTGTTAAAAGTTGGGATTATATTGTTGTTTTTTGTAATTGTTACAAGAAGAAGTTTGTACCCACTGCTGTTTATTTTGTTTCAGATGAGTAAGTAAAGGGATTGTTCTTGTTTTATTCTTTTTTTAGAGAAAAAAAAGCTATTTATGAAATGTCAAAAACACTGGACTGTGAGTTTAAGTGTGGAAGCATTTTACCACCCTGTGTCTTCGACCAATTATGGGAAACCCCTTTTCTCTTTCCCCCCGCCTTAGCCTTGCCAAATGAGAAAAAATATAACAGCTGTCAGATGATGAAAGCCACTGAAGCCCTGCTTTAATTTTTACGGTTCGAAAAAGTCAGAAAACCAAAGTTCAATTTGTTTCTGAAATCCCACTGTCTGTAGCCCTTTTTTGTATGACACAGCCAGCCGGCTCTGCCTCTCCGTCTTGGATCATTGCCTTCTTAAGGACTGGGGGCCAACTGTGATGCAAAGAGAAGCATGAAGGTGGTGGGCCTGGGGGCTGAGGTCTCATGAAGTCCATGTGAGTGGGACCTCAGCCTCCCGGTGGGCAACCACGCTTCCCCAGCCAGTGGCCAGGCTGCTCAGAGGGCGCAGCGCTCTCCCTGCCGGAGGAGAGAGCCCGATGCCTCCACCCTCAGCTTCTGAGACCTTCTGTGACCATCGCTCTCCAGAATGGCTTCGCCTTTCTCGGCAGCCCAAGTTCCGTGGACGGGCTGGAAGAGGGAGGATCCAGTTGAAAGAAATGGGGAAGGTAGGGCAAGGGACCATCGAGCACAAGGGATCTTGTCTGCCTCATCTTTGATTCTGTGGATTGTCCATCCATCTGCTCACTGTGAAGACGGAGAGGCAGAGTGCCCTAAGGCTGTCCAATAGCTTTCCATATTTTTTCAACATTGAAAAAATAATTTTTAAAAACTGTGATTTTTTAAAAAAAAAATCATTTGGCTGGAGGGAAGGGAAAAGGGAAACACCAAAAGCTGTAACATGATTAACTGGAGATATTTAACTGGGGGCACTTTCTAGACCAAGACAAATGAATTCCATTCTGGACCCTAAAGCAGCCAAATCTTGAGACTGTCAATGACAGAAAGCTGAAGAGAGGCCTCCACTTCCTCCTTTCTCCTTTTTTCTCTCTGTCTTAGAACTCTCTCTGTTCTCCTTTTCCGACTTCCCCTGGACTACTGCCCCGGTGGCCCTCAGACTCCCATTTCATGTGTGTGTGTGTGTGAGCGCATGCACGTGCACACACACACACACACACACTTGGAAAATACCATTTTTCTTAAGGATTGTGGGACCGAATAAAATCATGTGCCTTCATTTTTTTCCTTTTATAGTTAGATGAACCTCTTCCTTTTTACAGTGCTTAAAAAAAATAGGGGAGGTTGAAGTGTTAGTGGAGGACTTGGGCATCGTTTTGAGAAGTGATTTTTGTTGAACACATTCCCCCTAACTATTAACACAGACACGCCAACCCCTTCGTGATGCTCCTTGGACATTTAGAGCATTACCTAGCCAGATACACGACAGCCTGAACCCATTTGACTTTAGAGCAATTCCTGAAAAGTCTATTTCGTACGCTTCTTTCATTTTTATCAAAAATGAGGTGAACAACGGCAAGCGGCCTTGTTCTCCGGATTTGGTGCTTCTGAGTGTGGCATGGGATGGGCGTGGGGGTGGGGGAGTGGGTGTGTTTCGATAAAGGGTGCATTCCTATAGCTCTCTGGTGCTGAAGGGCCTCAAGTTCCTTCCAGAGACTTGCATTTGACACACTTTAAGTACACACAAATGAATGGTATCACATGCAATATTTTAATGGAGCAACGGGAGAGGCTCTTTGAAACGGGGTTTTGCATCTTTTTGTAACATTTTGATTTCTCTGGTGCCTTATTCCTACTTGATGCTGGCACTCACATACCCACAGGAAGGGACACGGAAGTCAGCCTGGGGAGTGGGGACGCTCCAGCGATGCTGGGGCGTGCGGGCGCGGGGGGCGGTGGGGGGTTGGTGTCAGGTGGCGGGGAAGGGACTAGATGGCATCTCTTAGCTGAAGCCAAGAAGGAACTGCACAAACCCATACAAAGTGAACAATTCCGACCTGCAAACACACCGCAACCCCATCCTTCCTCATCTGAGCTTTCCTTCCTTCTTCCTCTTTGATCTCCGCCTTCTCGTAAAGGTGCTGCTGCTGCTGCTGCTAGGTGCCCGGAGTCCAGAATGCCCAGTAATCACTCAGGCACAAGCCTGGCACTGCCACGTCAGCCCCCGGCATGACCAAACCCAGGTTTCTCTTGCTTGGGGCTGAGAACTGTCAGATTTTTCTCATCAAAAATGTTTTCCAAGGAATCAGTGGATTACAGTTATTCTGCATTGAAAATGCACTTTAAAAAATAAATAAAAGCTCCAGACTGTTTAAAATGTACAGAGGGAGCAGGGGAAAGATAAACATGTGCTAGTGTCTGAACCCAGTTCAGTTTATCTCCAGTTGAAACAATATACACTATATTATGTATAAATGTATACACACTTCCTATATATATCCATATATATATAGTGTATATATTATACATGTATAGGTGTGTATATGTGCATATACACACACATGCACATAACAAAATCAGATGCTCATTATAAATCCAGATGCTCATTACAGATGCTACACAAACAGCAGCAGAGGAAACAAGGTTGGACTCTTGCAACAGATCACAAAAAATAAAAACAGCCACTTGCAGTGATTTTGGTTACTTCTGTATGTTCACAAGGAACGGATTGTAACAAAGAAAAAAAAGGAACAGTGTTAGCGAAAGAGGAAAAAATGGGCGAAACCATCTTGATCCAATGGGAATGCAGTAATGTTCTATACCATTTCATCTGTTATTTCTTTTAGTCATGTTGATTTGATTTCAGTTTTTGGCCATTTAAAAAAAAAATCTTTAGACTCAAGTGACCCACAACAAACTGAATAAAACTACAGTGAAAGCCCTTTTCAATGGAAGATGTCAGAAATCTCAAAACCCTTGGCCTGGCTCAGAACTACCATGTGCAAATCAGTACTCTCTTAATGTTTGAAATAAAAACTGAAAAAAAAAAAAAAAAACTTTTTTGAAGCACCTTAAATGTGGCCATCCATTCGAAGAGTGGGTGCCACTTTTTTCTTTGAGCACCTTATTGACGTGTTTTGCTATCTGCTGTCTTTCTGTTACCTGTTGGCTGAATGGCTAGCTGTTAACATACGCATGTGCGCAGACCAGATGTCTGAGCATGTGTGTTCTCAATGAAGTTTACTGTGGTGACTGCTGAAAGGTGAACCCATTTCCTGATTTTCCCGCCACAGTGTTGTGATAAGATTCAAAGAAACCCTATTCCCTGCACAGAAATGTTTCTTATCACATTGTATCTTAGTATGGAAAGGAATATGGTCCCTTTTCTGCAATTGCTACTGTACACACACGCACGCACGCGCGCACACACACACACATGCACATATTCATTCGTCCAAGTGGTATTTTCAACGTCTGTGTGGGTGTCACTGTTCATGCAGTATCTATTTCCCAGCGAACTTTGAATGGAGGGCAACTTTTCTAACCAGATTGTCTTTTCAGACCGAAGACCTGGGAACTGGGGAAGAGTTTGGAAAGAGGGAAAGGCAAGGAAAGAGTGAGCTTTAAATTGAAAGAATAATTTCCCAACAGGAACTTGGGCTCGATGACTGCAGAGACTATAACCCTCCGATCTTTGCAGGTGGGCATGGAACACTGCTTGTATCAATCTGTGTACCCTATAAACCCATGTATACACACACACATCCATCCATCCATCAGTATATACGTGGTTTGGGATGAGCAGGTCAATAGTTTTGAGAGGGAGTTTGTTCCTTTTTTTTTTTCCTCATTATACTCTTAAATTGTTGTCAGTTATCAAACAAACAAAAAATTGTTTTGAAAAACCTTGCATACGCCTTTTCTATCAAGTGCTTTAAAATATAGACTAAATACACACATCCTGCCAGTTTTTTCTTACAGTGACAGTATCCTTACCTGCCATTTAATATTAGCCTCGTATTTTTCTCACGTATATTTACCTGTGACTTGTATTTGTTATTTAAACAGGAAAAAAAAAACATTCAAAAAAAGAAAAATTAACTGTAGCGCTTCATTATACTATTATATTATTATTATTATTGTGACATTTTGGAATACTGTGAAGTTTTATCTCTTGCATATACTTTATACGGAAGTATTACGCCTTAAAAATACGAAAATAAATTTTACAAGGTTTCTGTTTTGTGTGGAAGAGTAATTGATGTTGCTAAGAATGATGTTTGTTTTTTGGGGTTTTTGTTGTTTTTTTTTAAATGTTACCAGCACTTTTTTTGTAAGTTTCACTTTCCGAGGTATTGTACAAGTTCACACTGTTTGTGAAGTTTGAATATGAAGGAATAATTAAAAAAAAAAAAACTCTTCTCTGGGTTTCCTATTGCGTCTTTATGTTGTGGCAGGGTCTCTGTTTCAGGTGGTCCTTCACAGTCTCTCATACCCTGTGATCAAGGTCTAGCTGGAAATTATCCAAACTGAGGATTATACCCAAAGACCAGAGAAATTTTCAATTCATCAGTCCTCTTGATATAAGACATAAAAATCCCAGAATTGGTGATATCATTTTGGGGTTACAAAGGCAAATTTGGGCATTTTCGTCCTCCCGTCCAAAGCTCACGTGTAATCATGTGACTCAATTAGTGTTGTCTAAACTGATTCACCATTTTTTTTCCTTCCCATGTGCAAATCAGTATCTATCTGCCTCCCATGGAAATAACCATGTGACACTACACCCTTCTATCCTTGTATTGAAGGAAAACTCATGGCTCAAAATATGTCCCCATTTGATGATTTGGGGGACCTCCAAGAGGCTTCTATTTGCTCCATAACCCCCTTCTCGTATACCTACACATAAGAGCTCTCAATCTCATGGTCCTCATGGAAATTACTGGCATGATGAAGAAAACGTACATCTTATTTGTCCCTAGGGCAGTCAACGCGACAAGTAAATTCACCAAGTCTTCAGTAAGCACCTATATTTCACTCAACATTGTGCAGTTTGTGAAGGGAATGAAGACAATTAACCCTGACAAGCTTTGAAATCTAACAACTAGGAGTAAAGATTCCATAAGATCAAGAGCTAGGTTGTACTGTTCAGATTGTCGGTGCCACGGAAGTTCATGAACTAACAGAAAGATATACGGGCTGGGTTCATCAAAGAGGGGTCCAAGGAATGAGCAGTTTGGGGACTCCCAGGTACTTGCAAGCTTTGGGTTGGAGGAGGTGAGTGTGGATGGACATTTCCACCAATGTGAGAAACACGGATGCCTTGGCAGGGGCTTGGGATGGGGAGAGTCTGAAGGAGAACTCTGGGCTGAAAGGTGACTTCTATGAATTTAAATATTGACTTCTTGCATCTCAGTCACTGAACCCCTAAGTTCTCCTGATACTCTAGCAAGTCGAAAATAAAGAAAAGCAAACATTTCACAATGCATGATTTGCCCGTATTTGATTTTTTGTGAACCCAAAAAAACACCTTGATGAATTATTTATTTTAATAATTTGAAATAACAATTTCATATGTTGGATGATGCTTTGCTGCTCACAAAGTTAGAGCCCTGCTTCGGCCCATGTCCTTCTGAGGACGGCATCCCTATAGTGTGCAAGGTGAAGACAACTCTCTAATCACTTTCCTACTCTTTCAACTACTGCAAAATCTTCCACTATTCCACACCCCCCCCCCCCGGAGCAAATGAATCATTTATGAGTTAAATTTCCATGTCTTGAGATCAACTTAATTGTAAACACAAATACAGAGACTGAAGGCAATGACAATACTCTGCTTTAAAAAGTCATCGATATCCAAGATATGTTCGACTTATTAAAAGTTTATCTCACTTAAAACACAAAATTTTAAAATACAGAGAACTTGTAGACCCCAAGGATACATCTGCAACTCTTAGCATTCCTTACATCCCAGTTTTCAAGAGTTCGATAATTCCAGACACCTGGGTTGCTCCCAACAAGGTTTGATGCCCCCTCAGGGACCTCTGTGGCATCAGCAGCAGTGCCGTGGAACAATAATGAGAACATTAATTCTGCATTTTTAGCTTACAAAGACTCAACCACATTTTCTTCGTCTTCCCGAGAACCTTAAGAAGTAGGTATTATTATCACCATTTTACAAATGAGGAAACATTTATAATGAGGATCAGGAGGTTAAGTGGCTTATCCAATGTCATAAAACTAAATAGCAGCACTTAGCACTTAACCAAGTATCCTCTCTGTCCATAACACATCCTAGCTACTTCTCTTTTGATCTCTGCAAAATCAATTAGACTTTTAGCACCAGAGGAAGTATTCTTCACATGAAGTCAGAATAAGTGTAGTCTAGGGCAAATCCTGTGATACGAGTCTATTCCTGCATAACACCTACGAGTTGCAAACCTTTTGACAACGATGACCCTGTTTACCTGAACTCGATCCCTTAGCTAATTCAGATACCTTTTGGGAAGAGTCTGAAATAAACAAATACACAGTCTGTTTTTTGGGCTCATGCTTTGTTTTGATCAAAGGAAGGACACAGCAAAAGAAAAACGAAGGACACGGAGAATAGAAGAAGACCTCCATGTTTATTCCTGGTGGGAGCCCTTTCAAATGCACAGCATCTCTACACCCACCCAATGGCTTCTAAACATATCTCTTCTGTGTTTTCTCCATACGCAAGGGAATTACTAGAATTGTGATGTCTAATATAGTAGCCATGCCATTATTTACACTTAAGTTAATTAAAATGAAAAGAAATTTAAAATTCAGTTCCTTAGTCACATTCACCACGTTTCAAGTGCTCAAGAGTCACATGTGGCTGGTGGCTGCCATATTGAATGGCACAGATACAAAACATTTCTATCATCATGGAAAGTTCTATTGGGTAGTATTATCCTAGACTCTACTTTCTAAAAAAAAAAAAAAAAAATTCTATCAAACATCAAAGTACCTAATTCTGATTTCTTGAAAGCTCAGGCTCTTGCACACATAAGAATCCTTTGGGCCTCTTGGCAGGTGTACTTTGGAGTGGATGTGGAAGTTTACTAGTTACAGCCATGAATTAGGATTGGGAAGAACTGGAAGATGGAATAAAACTCACAGCCCACAGCTGGCAGCCACAGCCATGCTGCTGAGTCCTTCCCCTTTGTGGGTATAGTGTGCCCACCAGAATGCTGCCAAGCGTACGCAGCACACACAGCCACCCTGTCTGTCCAGCTTAGCACTGACGGAAACTGTATGCACCTGAGTATATGATGAAGCACCTCAAAATCACAGGTGAGAAGGAATGAGTCATGAAATAAAATTGTATGGGAAAATACTGTCTACTCATGAAGATCACCTACCTCAAAACTCCATGAATCAAAATTCCTCATATTTATTCAGGGCAATTCTCTGGATTATAGATCAGACTCTAGATGCCGAGGCTTAGAATGTGAAGTAATAAAGGGTTGGGAATCAATACGTTTATTCCTTCCCAAACTCTCATTCATTAATTCATTTTTTCTCCCCTTCTCCTACCATGAAATCCAAGAGGGGATCCAAGAGGGGATCCAAGAGAGCGTAGGATCACTTCCTGTGTGCACTTAACAGTCTCCCACCTCCATCTCCCCTGTAATACTTTCCTATGTGTTTTTTTCAAATGTCATAGTAGGAGGGAAAAGCCTCCTCAAACTCTATTTTGAATTAGAGAAAAAGAGAGAGCCCACCAGTCAGAGATAGACACCCTTCCTTGGTGCCAGCTTGGCTTGGGTGTAGGGTCTAGTGCTGCGTGGTCCAATAAAAACATAATGGGAGCCACATACACAGTTTTAGATTTTCCAGTAGCCACATTAAGAAAGTAAAAAAAGAAACAGGTGAAATCAATTTTAATAATTTTATTTAACCGACTATATCCCAAATACATCCTCTCAACATGTAATCAATATTTTTAAATTACTAACATGATAGTTTATATTCTGATTATTCACACTAAGCCTTCAAAATCTAGCGTGTATTTTACACGTCTAGCACAGTACATCTCAATTCAGATTAACCACATCTCATACACTAGACGGCTACCCATGCAGAGTGGCTATCCCACTGGACAGCCCATGTGTCCAGGAACCCGGCTTTATGGGATCATCTTCTCTGGTCCTCCATGGAAGATCCACTTCAATGAATTCCATTTTAAAATGTATTTTCTAATTCAATCTCATTTTAGCAACCTGACCTATTTATAACATCTATGGGTCCTTTTATATTTTTATTACCATCCAAATGGCATTTCCTGTTTACCATAACCACGTTAACACTGCGACTCTCAGTCTAGCCGAGACCCAGTCGCCATCTCTCCATCAAACTGCCACTCCCTTTTGTCATGACATTTTAGTTCCTCTCCAACTCATGAATTGGGTTCTACTCCCAAGCAGTTTGCAGGAGTTCAGCAAGAAGAGTGGGGTGACCTGCCCTGGCACATCACAGCATCTTACGTGCATCTGTCTGTCTTCCGAAAGATTTAGCACTCTGGACAGATTTCAGCTCCTTGCTCCTAACTACATACGTATTTGGTAGAGTGACCAAAATCCAAATCCAAATCCAAGGAGCAGGAGTTGAATCGTCTTCTTGCTCAGGCTGCCTAATTCTTAGGGAGCAGAGCAGAGCTTGATTTCAACCACCAGTAAGACAGCCTTCTTCCCATCCTCACTCAGTTCCTATGGCCGTGGAAGAAAACCTGTCACCTGTAAGCCCACCTTCCCTCCTCACTCCTGTAAGAGAAGTGGTGGCAGGATAGAGGCCGGATGCCAGTTAAACAGAAACTGGCACTTAGATGCCACCCAAACCCCAGCACGAAGAGCTCAAGGGGTGAATTTAAGGGTTCAGAGAAGCTAGGGAGAGGGCATTCACCTTAAACCCTCGATCCCCCTCTTTCTTCTTTTTCTTAGGAAGAGTCCCTATGTTTTAAAATCCAGGTTTTCCTTTTGGTAGGACACAGATTCCTTCCTCACAAGCTCAATGGTGGATTGATAGAGAAAAGGTGGGTCCTGGCCGGGGGCTAGGATGCAGCTCCTATAGTGGACCAGCACTCCTGCGCATGTCCCTGGCAGGCATCTGGAAGGCCTCGAGTCCCCTGAGCAGGCCATCCCTGGACTCCAGGCCCACCCAACAGAAGGAGTCCTGAAGGATCTGCCCGAGGAATAAAATCCCAAGCACTCTCAGCTCCCTTGGTTCTTCCATGTGGGAATTTCATCAGCTCTGCTTCAGTTTCTCCACCCTCCCTAGACACAATTCCTGATCTCACCACACTAGCCTCACTGTTCCCTCCATCCTCCCGAGCCACTTCACCCAGGCAAGCTTGGCCTGATGACCACAGCCTACGCCAGTGGCTCTTCCCAAAGGCCTGCGTCTTATATCTCTGTTTTCGCACTACCTTTCATGGAAATGTCATTACCCTCACTTATCTGTACGGTCTAAGGGGGCTGAGATCCGAAAGCCTGGTGTAGTCCTGTCCGAACCTCCCCTTGGCAGCCAGTGCCAGGCCTTGTTCATAAAATGCTTTGAAAAAAAAATAATAAAATAAAATAAAATGTTTTGAATGCGTGGTTGCTGATGAAAATGACTGGGAGAAATGAGATGAGTCTTACCATCATCATCGTCGTTGTCATCACCATCATCCACGACAAAACTGCCACTTGCCAGGACCACCAAAGCCCTGCCCGGTGCTACGAGGGGGAATGCGTTCCTCAGAGCCACAGGGTCTGCCCACACTGCCCGATTCAGAACCGACTCATTGTTTCTTGACTCTGCATTCACAACCAAGATACAAGCTGCCCACTGTGGGTCTGCCACAAGGGAGGGGAGGGAAGGGCGGGGACGAGGATGACATTCACTCACTCAACTGAACACACACTCACATGCACACACAGCAGCGATGGAGACCGCAGACCCTTATGTCACCACCTGTCACAGCAGGGACAGGAATGCGTCTCCCAGAAGATGCCTCTGCGAGCTAACCAGTCTCGGCCAGGAAGCTGAAGCTTCCAAGGCTCCTGTAGCTCAGGACGTTGAAGTAGTCGTGTGGCTCAGCATAGTCGTCTGCCCTCTGCTCCGTGTAGAGGCCCACGGGCACCATCTCTACCTGGATGGCCCTTCCAGTGGACGACAGGATGCAGGGACTCTGTTCCTCCTGTTCATACGTCATCGTCCTGAGGCCACTTTCCCCACAATGGACTCTGCGACATTTCTTCTAAAAACAAACAAACTAGTAAGTGAGGATGTAGGGATGTTATTCAGAAGTTACTTCTCAGCATAATACATAGTTATGATGATCTCTCTCTTCCTTTCTTACACACACACACACACACACACACTAACAAGGTTGTGTTCTTACCGACACCAATTCCCCAACCCTTAATTGCTCAACGTCATTACAACTAGATTTCAGGACTAACCGCTCCAGTGAACCTACACTTGCTCCACATGCAATGAGCCCTGCACCCCATTACTTACTACTCTCTAAGGCCAGTGAGGTGGCTTTCTGCCTCAAACTCGCTTGTTCTCTTTACTGCATCTGACGCTGTCGACTTCTTCCCTTATAAAATGTTCTCCTTCCCTGGCTTCCATGGCATCACTCTCTCTTGGTTCTCCTCTTCCTGAACTCCCACTTTCACCCTCAGCTAGCCCTGCTTTTCTTCTGCCCCCACACTGGCTCCCCAAATAAGGGGGTTCCCCAGAGCTCGACTTTCTGTTTCCTCACACTCAACACCCTCTCTGAGTCACTTCATCCAACGTCCCTCTACAAGCACCATCGGCCCTCTGAAGATTCCCGATCTCTACCCAAACTAACCCAGGCTTCTGCCCTGAGCTCCAGGCCTAGGCAGTCATAGCAAGTCATCATAGCAAGCCCAGACTCACCATGTCTCAAATGAGACCATCATGTTCCCTCCTCTACAAACTGTTCCTGTCTCTGCATTCTCTACTGGCTCATGGCACCAGCTAACCAGAAACCTGAAGCCCGATGTTAAACTCCAATCAGTCTAATCCCATCCAATTGTACTCCTAAGTCACCCTGAAATCACTTCTCACTTCTTTATTCCCACCCTCGTGTTTTATCTCACCCTATGCTTCTACACCTGCCTGCCTCTGGACTCCCTCTTTCTTCTGGTCTGACTTTCAAATGGCCACCAGCATAGTGATAGTTCAGGACTGGGAGTTGGAAAAGCTGTGCTTCTGCCTACAGCCCTTTGATGACTCCCCTTGTCTGCTGAAGGATGCTTAATCTTGTATAGAAGCTACAGGTAGATGTCAAGGGGTTTGTAAAACCCCACAAGTCAGTCCATAACTTCACTACATTCCCTGCAGGAGATTGTATGTGATGCCCCCTAAAATGCCTTTTGTGATTTGGTCACACTTACCTTTCCAGCTACACCTCCTGCAGTGTTTCCCCACCCAACACCCCAACTTTTGGTATAGGGCCTGGGTGCCAGAGAGATGCCATTTTTTGAGAAGCTGCTATGAGTATGCACTGGCTCACAGCATATGTAATCTCAGCAACAATCTTATTGAAGTTTCTACTTTTGAATAAGTAAAGAGGCATCAATAGGTGAAGCACCTTGTCCTGGACCAAGTTCTGAGTTGGGGCCAGGCCATGCTCTGTCTCCTCGGCCAGGCTGTCTCTCATCTGATAGCTTCTTGAATGCCATGCACTGTTTCCGACCTCCCCAATTTTATATATGCTACTACCACTGTCCATTTCTTGTAGTTCCCCAAAAAGTTGTCTCTTCTTTCCTCCCAACTCAGCTCTATAGCACATTGTCCAAGAAGCCTTCTTTGACCTTTCTGGGAGAGTGACATTCTCCCTGGATGCTAGAATATGTTCCTGGATGTTCTCTGTTACAACATTCAGTGCTATCCTGAACTTATTATTACTCCTCTCACCTCTTCAGCCCCAAACCGTAAGCCTCCTGAGGGAAGGATCTCTTCTCTACTCCCCTTTGCAACCTCATAGCCCATACAGACATTCAATATATGTCTTAGGACTGAAATGTGTGTGTACTCACACATGTGTGCACACACACATATGCACATGCAAGCATTCTTCCTCAGCACCGTACCTCAAAGTCCCAAGCAGGGACTCATGGTCAGATAACTATGATTGCTCTTTTGGGAAAATAGAATAGACAGCAAAATCTGTTTGGGAAAATAAAGGGTGTGAAATCAGCCATTACCCCATAGAAGAGCATCACAGGGGAAGGTTGTCCTAAGCCAAGGAAATCAAAGACTAATAAGCACAAGCAGGATGGCAGAAGAAATACCTGATAACATCCCAATGTAAAGGTAACACCCTCTTGGTCTTTCTGGAAACTGTTCTAAACATGTCCTCATCCCCACCATAGGTCTGGATAACAAAATCCCAAAAAGCAACACACAGGCTTAGAAAATAACAGCAAACACAAACCAAATCTCATTCTTCCCACCTTCATTGCTTCCTGGGATAGGAAGCAGCAGCATCATGGGCTAGAGCCAAGCTCAGCAGTGCACAAATAAAAGCGAACAGGTAGGGTGAGTGGGCTGCATAGATGTACATCATGAATAAATATCAAAAATTAGGGTAGGTGCCACACTGCAGACCCTGAGGAACCTGGCCTAGAGAGAGGCCATCATCTCAAAAGCACACATAGGAGCCAGGTGGTCTCTCTCCACTGTGTCATTCATTCCTTTTCAATAGCAATGGCTGCACCCTAACCACAGGTATGAAGAAAGAGCATGGTCATCATGGATCGTGCTGATGCTGGACTTCAAAGAGTACTACATCCCTTGATGCAACCCAGTCCATTTAAAAAATATAAATACCCAATTCTTTCTCAAAGAACTGATTGTGACCTCTGATGCTGGTGTGTTCTCATTTCCATTCTTAGACTAGCCACACTTGCCCTGGAATATTAAGACCATTTTGGTTTCCAAGGTCTTCTGAGAAATGTAAACATGCCTGAAATGGGTCTGTCAACTGTCCGGTTTTCATTTCACCCCGCCTAGGGGACTCTGTAATTGTCAGTATAAAAAATAAGCCTGGGACTGATGTCCTAAAGGACCAAAGGGAGCTACAGAGATTGCAGCTGGGTCCTAGGAGGACAAACATTGCCCCTAGGAGAATGTGAGGAGGACGGACAGTTGGCAGTCATTGTTATGGAGCTGGACACACCCATCCCTCCTTTCTCAGAAGGTCCCGTAGGGGAATTTTTTTTTTCAATAGCTGCTTAGCAAACAATATCCATTCATTTAGTCATAATCAATCCATGCAGGATCCATATTTTTGAGTACCAAGTATTATGAAGTGCCACGGTAAATAAAATTCATAATAAGAACTTAATCACCAATACTTATTACTACATGCCAGGAAAAATGCCAAGTGCCTTACATGAATTATTTGACTCAAGTTTTCCCACAACCCTACAAATCATAATTATTCCCATTTTACAGATACTACCACAGCAACTCAAGTGGTAGAGCCAGGATCCAAAACTAGGTCTGATTCCAAAGTCTATGCTCCTAAATAATGCAATCAACAGGCTCTCCGGGTCCGTAAGGAAGGCTGTTGGTACCCCGCTCAGATCCTCCCTACCTAACCAGTGCTCCCACTCCCCAGACACTGGGACTATCGGCTACCGGTGGCTCATAGCTGCCCCTTCTCTGGAGAATGGCTTTTGGGCCCTTTCTGGTGAGTAGCCAATGGGCAGTGATGACCGAGGTGAGTGTTCAAAAAGCCAGCTCCCTGCCTCAAGGTACAACCAACTCTGCATAAAATCTTACTGCAACCAAGTCTCCTGCTGAGACCACGTCAAGCAGAGCTTTCTTCCCTCAGCCTTATCCTGATTCCCTCACTACCCTTTACCTGAGAGTCCATCCCAATAAATCACTGTCACCAGAATTCGCATGTCAGGCTCTATTTCTGATTTAAAAGGGTGTTCCCACTAGACGGGATGAGCACTAGGTGATATGCTATATGTTGGCAAATTGAACTCCAATAAATAAATAGATAGATAGATAGATAGATAGATAAATAAATAAATAAATAAATGCTCCCGTAAGTGACCCTAGAAGCAGAAGCAGACACAGGATGGGATTATGGAGGAGAACCTCCCCCTCTCCCGAGGTGGATGGGAATATAAACCCCACTACCAGTTGTGAAATGGGATGGGACACAGATGGAAGGGGATTAATGGGATGGGACACAGATGGAAGGGGATTCTCAGCTGGTGTCACATCTCTAATATCTGAGATATATGGGAAAACAGTATTAGAACTGTGGAACTTGAGACACCTGGGTGGCTCAGGGGTTGAGCACCTGCCTTCTGCCCAGGTCATGATCCTGGAGTCCCAGGACCAAGTCCCACGTCGGGCTCCATGCATGGAGCCTACTTCTCCCTCTGCCTGTGTCTCTGCCTCTCTCTTTGTGCCTCTCATGAATAAGTAAATAAAATCTTTGAGAAAAAAAAAGAAAAAGAACTGTGGGACTGAGTAGCTTTTACTTAATTCCCCCAGATGCACTGAGGACAGATCAGGATAGGCTTAGATCTATCAGCACCTGGAAGCAGCACCTGGAAGCAAGAAGTACCTGGCAGCTTCAGGTGAAACTTGGATGTTTCAGGAAACATCCATCTCCAGCACTAAAGGCCAGGCACAGGACCTACCTGTAAGAGAGAGAGAACTTCGAAGCAGAGCTGGATTCTAAGCTTGGGCAAGCCTCCTATGTCTAGAAAAGAAGAGATCTCTATGACTCGGGAGGAGGATCCCTGGGTAGATGCATTTGAAAGCCACCTGCTTCTCTCGTATCATCTGGAGCTGCCAAAATGGCCCACTTCCCCTTCATGGAAGGTAAGGCCCTCTTAGGACCTGTCTCCACCTCTTGTATGGGCCATCAGCCCCATATTTAGGGCAAGACTACAGCCTGGACTAGCTGAGAGAATGTCGGGAATCCTGAGGGAGGAGAGAGGTTTTACCTAAAGGACATGGGTAACGTGTACTGGCAACAATGGGAGAACGTGTCTGGGAGGGAATCCTGAGAGTGATGGTCTGGGCTGGGCAAGTAGATTATGAGACTGGGCGAGGTGTAACTTGTCAATATTGAGACCTATCTCATGACTGAAGATGTAACACCCGCACAAGGGTCCCAGAAGATAAGGCTAATATACTACTGTCAAGAGAGATGCTAATACTGCTTTGGCAAATTATGGAAGAGAAAAACAAAATGCTCAAAGAGGTGGGGGTGCTATAATGGATATGTGCAAAATCATAAGGAACATATATCTATTGGTCCCTACCCTCAGTTTCTACTAATGTTTGGTCTTTAATCCTGGCTCCTGACACAGTGCTCCTTAAACCCTTATAATCTCCTGGGTGATAGGAATGTCTGACACAGGACTCCTAAATCTGGAATTTCCTGGTGATAGGAATGTCTTTTTGTTCCAGTGAGGCAATGTTGGCTGGGCTCCTGGATGGAGGCTGGTGACCAGAAAGACCAAGCCATGATTAGAAACTTAGAACTGTCAGCCTCACTCGACTCTCATACTCCAGAGAGAGGAGAGAGGCTGGAAAATGAGTTCATAATCAATCATGCTTCTGCGATGAAGTCTCCATAAAAATCTCCCAAGTGTGGGGTTCAAAAGGCTTCCAGTTTTCTGACAACATCCACACGCCAGGAGGGTAGCATACCCCAACTCTCCAGGGACAGAAGCTCCTGTGCTTGAGACCTTTCTTGACTTCGTCTTGTGTACCTCCTTCATCTGGCTATTCATCTGTATCCCTTATCATATTCTTTATTATATAATAAACCAGTAAATGTAAGTGTTCCTCTGAGTTCTGTGAGCTGTCAGCAACTTATCAAATCCAAGAAGGGGGTTGTAGGAACTTCAATTTATAGCCGGTCAGTCAGAAGTACAGGTGACAATCTGGGACTTGCAGTTGGTGTCTGAAGTGAGGGCAGTCTTGTAGGACTGAGTCCTTAATTTGTGGGTTCTCATGTTAATTCCAAGTAGATAGTGTCAGAACTGAATTGATTGTAGGACACCCAGATGGTGTAGAAGAATTGGTCAGTGTGGGAATAAACCCACCCATCTGGTGTTTAGAAGTGTTCTGTGCAGTGTTAAGAGTAGAGAAGAGGAAAAAAACAGAGTTTTCCCCAATATAACCTACTAAATCAGGGATTGGCAAACTAAGGCCCATGGCTCAAATCTGGCCCACCACAGATTTTTGTACTGCCCGGGAGCTAAAAATGATTTTTATATTTTTAAGTGGTTGAAAACAAATTCAAAAGAAGAATAATATTTCATGACACATGAAAATTATATGAAATTCAAATTTCAGTGTTTATAAATAAAAGTTTGTTGGAACACAGCCATACTCATCCATTTGCATATTGTCTGTGGTGCTTCATGCTACAGCGGCAGCGTTGAATTGTTGCAACAGAGACCATATAGCCCACAAAGCCTAAAAGATTTACTATCTGGCCCTTTACAGAGAAACTTGGCCCTTCCCTGTACTACGTAATTTTGAAAATCCAATAGCTAATTATGTTTCTAGGGAGGAGCCAGAGGACACTCTTGGAATTTCCTGGTGATAGGAGTGTCTTTCCCAAAGGTGGGAAGGAATGCGCTAGGGAAGAGAGCAACGGGCATCACTAGGAGGCTTCGTGGTATCTCTCGTCTCTATGCTGGGGCTCAATGCTTTCATAGAACTGGATCAACACGAATGAGAAGACCCCCAAATAATATAGGGGCAGTGGCAGCTTAAGAAACAAAGTGGATGCAATTACTGCAATGGCAGCCAGGGAAGCCTGACCCACGGGGATATTAAAATGGTTAATAAAGCAGTGTTCCTAAGAGAGATAGAGATGGACAGCCAATAAGGGGCGTTACTTATATATGTAATCAAGAGATCAAGAATACATGAGAGAAGGCCGAGGTCAGCACCCCCTAGAAAGTCAAGACCTCTTGCCCAGTTTCCAGGTCTTTGAGCGACACTGGGTTGAATATCATCTGTTCACCCCTCAACTCCATCCTCCAACCAGCCTTCTGTTTCCTTCCATCCTGATTGTTTCCTAAGGAGACTGAACTAGAGGTGTTGCATCAGTGGGCTCCCTTGCTGTCAGGCTTGAGTTGGGTTCAGCCAATGCAGTAGGGGAATGCAGGGAAGGAGAGTGAGGTGAGGGTATATTGTCACCTGGCATTCTGTGTGCCAAGGGTGGCCTTGGGCTGGCTATAACCTTCCCTCAGGACTACAGAACTTCTCAAGGTGGTCCCGTCCACAAATCTCTCTCTATTCAGGTTCTGGTAATCATCCTCTCCTTTCCCCTAAAGACTAAGGGTGACACCAACATGCTGCTACATCCTCCTTAATGCCCAGTCCTTTGTAAATGTCTGTTTTAAACTGTCCTTAACCTACCCACCTTAAAAGCCCTACATGGTCCCTTCTACATCTAATTATATCACTGTACAGTTGCTGAAAATCAAAGAGAAAGAAAAATTTAAAAGAAGCAGAAGAAAAAGCCATGTCTGCAAAGGAGCAAAAATAAGATTCACATAATTTCTCAACAGAAATATAGGAAGCCAGAGCCCATGGAAAAATGTTCTCCATGTGCTGAAACACAGAAACGTAGACCAGCAAAACAGATACATCACTTTTAAATTAAGGAAAAATATATTTTCAGACAAACAAAAACCAGGATGACTCATCACCAGCACAAAAGGAAATACTAAATAATATTCTTCAGACAGAAGGAAAATGATCCTAGTTACAAGATAGGAAATGCAGGAAGTGAAGAGCAACAGAAAAGATAAGTCTAAGTGAATATTAACTTTATATTAACTAATAACTATAATATTAACTATTAACATTTCCTAAGATTCTTGCATAATCCAAGAAATGATAAAAGCACTCATTTATACTAGACCTTAATAAGTCAAGGGTATATTTTGTAAACTCCAGTGTAACCACTAAAAGAATAGCAAAAAATGCCTCATTACCAAATAGGTCTTTTTTTTTTGTCATAAAAGACAGCAAGAAAGACCAGGGGGAAAAAAAAAACAGGCAAAACAAATATGAAGAAAATAAGGTGGTGGCTATAAATCCACTTATATCAGTACCAACAGCAGCAAGTACACATTCCAGAGAAAAAAAAGTCAGGGATGAAGAGTTAGGTTGTTAACTGAGTGGAACCCAGGTTGGGGAGAAGTGAATCAGGAACTAGGGAGGGGGGTCTGGATGAGGCGGAAAATAATGTTGGCAATCCCATTCTTGCCTTCCCCAAAATGTTTGGTGACTAGAATGAGGGTGACCAGGGAAGTCTTCAAAAGTCCAAAAGGGCAGACAAAACAAGTGGTGGAAATCCCTTCACTCATCAGTAGCTACGGTTACAATACAAGCACGTGACAACGTGCCACTTGTTCACCACAACCCTGTGACAGAAAGCAAGCAGAGTCACCATCGTCCCCACTTTCTGTACGAGGAAATGGAGGCTCAGGAGATTCAGCAGCTTCTCTGTAGTCACACTCGGTGCTGACATTAGAAACTACATCATCCGCTTCCCCATCCAGGGCTCTTTCAGCTGAGTCGCCCTCTTAAGCTGGAGTCACAGAGGATTTGCAGTCTGCTGATCCTGCCATGGACCTTTCACTCCTCAATCTGGGGAGTGCTTATTACACACCCTACGGAAGTGCTACGTAGCCCAAGAATCTGGAAATGTTGTTAAAGATTTAAAAAGCTAACATACAAGACTCCCTAGATGCCCAAGATGCATCCAACTCACAAGAGATCAATCGAACTCTCAAGGGAGTAGCTTTAGGGACAGGCAGGAACTACAAACTGTTAGGTGATAGCAAGATGGGAAGCATACCCCAGGCTTTCTGGGGTCCCCAGACAGAAGGGGGGCAAGGAGACAGAAGAAGAATGGAAACAGCTTCCCTGAAAGGCAGAGCAAGGACCATAGAAAAGCATGAAGAGCAGTGGGAGAGTTTACATCTAGATATTTCTCTGGGCAGAAGGGGACATGGAAGGACAGGGATGGGGTGCCCATGACCGAGACGTGCAGCCAGAATCATTACCTTTCTGGTCCAGAGGCCCCCCAGGATGACTGCCACACAGATGACGGCCAGCACTGAGGCCATGGCTCCCAGCAGTGGGATCTGGAACGCAGCGCTGCGCTCAGCCACTGGAGGGATGACAAGGTAAAGAGGACGGGGTCAAAACCAGAGTAAGAGGCACCCACCACACAGTGAAGCCCCTGTGTCGGGGCACTGAGATGGGGGCTCGCCAGACCTTTCTCGAACCCCAGGTCAGGGGTTCGAGAAAGCCCAGCTCTTCGGACAGCAGGGCATCAGCTGGCCTGTCGTGACATCAACAGCGGATCTCCCGAGCAGTGGCGCACCGCTGCTCCACCTTGACGTCAGAGCTGACCACTGTTAACACCCCTTCCTCTAATCGATAAAATCCACTTTCTATAATAATCGTGAAATGAAACAAACAATAACATCCAGGATTTAAAATAAAAAAAACCAGAAAGTGCATGTTTGCTTTTTATTAAATTTCACATTTATAACCATACTAAGTAAAAAAAAAAGTTTAATTAAAAATTAAAATAACGTTAATATTAAAATACCAAAAAAAAGAGAGCAAAAAGCATATAACCTTTCACCTTAAGCCAGTAACATTATTCCTGCTGTGAGATCCTAAAGAGAATAAAGATCTAGAGCTTTATTCTTCACTTCTTCTCAGCACCTGGCACGTAGCAGGTGCTTAGTGAATATTTGTGACATGAATTAAAGCGTGAACAAATGAACTTCTATTAAGATGTAAAATGTAAGGAGGAGAAGCAGAAAGAGGGTTTTGAAGAGAAGAGGGGAACGCCTGGGTGGCTCAGGGGTTAAGCGTCTGCCTTTGGCTCAGGCCATGCTCCCAGGGTCCTGGGATCGAGTCCGGCATAGTGCTCCCTGCATGGAGCCTGCTTCTCCCTCTGCCTGTGTCTCTCATGAATTTAAAAAAAAAAAAAAAAAAAGAGGGATAGCTGACCCAAGGGGAGTGTGAAAGGAACAGGACAACTGCCAAGATGTGAGCTATACTGTCGATGGAGGAGTTTCCAGGCACTTAGTCCCACCCCCCACCCCACCCCCACCCCTCCTTCCCAGAAGTTCTGGAAGATCTCAGGTGTCCAGGGAAGTCTTGAAAGAATGGCCTAGCGGAGGCTATCCCCTCTAACTAAGGGGTTACAGTGTGGGAAAGGCGGCTAAGGGATGCAGTCACTTAGGGCAAGGCAGTGCTCACCGTACCCAAGGGTGCGAGGGCGAGAGCCCGAGCTCCCCAGATGAGTTCCTTGCCCCGCAGGTGGGGAAGGGGGCAGGTGGGGAGCCAAGTGGTCATGCGGAACACAGCTCCCGGGCCAGAAAGGGCGCAGGCTCTCACCCCGCTGCTGCGTTGACCTATGTCAGAGCCAGCCAAGGAGCAGCATTTGAAAGGAAACTTTAAAGTGGCCTTTCATCTTCTCAGTCATAAAATTTAATCTCTAACACAATAGATGGCAGCAGATAGAAGTTCTGAGGCTGGGGCAGCCCGGGTGGCTCAGCGGTTTAGCGCCGCCTTCAGCCCGGGGCGTGATCCTGGAGACCAGGGATCGAGTCCCATATTGGGCTCCCTGCATGGAGCCTGCTTCTCCCTCTGCCTGTGTCTCTGCCTCTCTCTTTCTCTGTGTCTCTCATGAATAAATAAAATCTTAAAAAAAAAAAAAAAAAGTTCTGAGGGTGTAGTTTAGTGAAACCAGAGGCTCTGTGTTAAAACCAGCTCGGCTGCCCTGAGCAACAGAGCTAGTAAAGCTCAGGCCCTGCCTCCATCAGGCAGTCCCATGTGAGTGGCCGGCACTCAGAGCTAACGCTTGGCGCTTACCGTGTTCAAGCCCCTGGTAGCACCTCATAAGGTTACATTTATTTCCATTTCACAGATGAGAAAACTGAGGCGCGGAGAAGCTAAGTAATCTTGTCTGAAGTCAACTGCTGTTGACCAGGCTTTGGACCCAAGCTGTCAGGTGCCCGAGTCTGACCTCATGAGCACTCTGCTCTACTGTCTCTCAGGTCAGTAATCTCTTCCCACTTTCCAGAGAACTGGTTTAGGTGTTCGGGTGGATAATGAATGTGAGAGCATTCTGGAAAGTGTGAAGTACCATACAGATGTAAATTACTGTACTTGGGCATTTAGCGCACACTGTGTCTAAATCCTTTATCAAGGGATCCCTGGGTGGCGCAGCGGTTTGGCGCCTGCCTTTGGCTCAGGGCGCGATCCTGGAGACTCGGAATCGAATCCCACGTCGGGTTCCCGGTGCATGGAGCCTGCTTCTCCCTCTGCCTATGTCTCTGCCTCTCTCTCTCTCTCTCTCTCTGTGTGTGACTATCATAAATAAATAAAAAATTTAAAATAAATAAATAAATCCTTTATCAAACTTTGATGCTAATTTTAATTTGCATGATTGAAGCTAAACTAATAAGCAAGAATGACCTTCCCAAATGACCCCAAAGACTATTCTTCCTAACCAACACACATAAAATGCACCTCTTACCCAAAACAGTGGTTCTCAATTCTGGCTGTGCACTTGAACCACCAGGCTTTTAGGGCCTATGACATCCCAACCTTGCCCCTGGAGGTTCTGATTAGGCTGGTCGGCAATGGGGCTCCAGCAGCAGTACCACTGACGCTCCCCAGTGATTTGAATGTGAACCGAGGTTGAGAAACTCTGCTCTTGCACACTGTTTGGCAGAAACACATTTTCTATCCTGGAGCATGAAGGTCATCAGCCACCCTGCTCCAGAGGGCATACCTGAGCTTTGCAGGACCTCCAGAAAGAACGTCCCTCTGTAAATCCCATCAGGGTAGGTGTGATAGGTACAGAGGTACTCCCCCGTGTCATTCCTGGTCAGCGACTGCAGGGTGAGGCCCAGGTTGGGGCCTGGGGCCACTCGCTCCCTGAAGGCCGGATAGATGTGCCACCCCAAGTCAGTGTGATGAACGGCCAGAAGTTGGTCCTGCTTCTCCCAGTTGACCTGAGTCACGTTGGCAGTGGTGGAGGAGAGGTGACATTGCAAGGTGACAGAGCCACCTTCCTTAGCAGAAATGTTCCCCATTGTCATTATCCTGCCTGACACAGCTCCTAGGGAAGAGGAGAAAGCGAGCATGAGTCCCAGGTCAACAGCTCTCCTTGAATCTTCCCATAGAAATCCCAAAGGGCTTTAAGGCTCGAATTGGTTTCGGGGATGACAGACTTTCCTGTCCATCCTGTCACTCCCCACGTGGACTATAACTGCTACGTAATGGGGCACTTCACCCACTCAGGATATCCTGCTGTAATCTAGCTCCATGACGAGCCCATTGATTATTTCCATACTTACTCTGTGTCCCTACCTAGAATATAAACCCTTTATCTTTCAGCAGCCAGTTCTGTGCTGGGCACATTGTCCTTTGAAAGAAAACCTGGCTGTTTGGTTGACTGCCATTTGGGGTGCCTGGAAAAAACCTTCAGGAAAGCCACAAACTCCAAAGGAAAGGAGGACTGGAGAGAAACTCTTTCCCCCAGACCAAAGCGCCCTCCTCGGCACTGACCACCCCCAGCACCTTGGGCTTAGCTCCAGCCTCAAATGGTTCAAAAAACAAGATAAAAATGAAATTATATTATAGTTTCTCAGTATCTGTGTCAGATATCTCAGAAACATTTGTCTATGATTTTCAATACCGAAGGAAACAGATGTAAAAATTCAATCTATAATGAATCTCTGGAATCCATGAAGAAGACATTATTGATCCCCAGAAAACAGTGCCCTTCTAAAAGTCTCCTCAAGGACAGGACACAGAATGATGGAGCAGAAGTGAACTCCTACAAACGAACGGATCCTTCCTCCCCCTTGTCCCTTTCTTTCCCTCAATTTCCTTTCTTGGGTTGGCCAGTCAGGCACCCCAACCCAAGTCCTTCATCCGCCCCCCAAAACAGAACCGGACCTCCTTCCCCAACGCTGCCTTTTCTCACCCAGCAGGACACAGGAAGGACCCTGACAACCATGTGTTTCCTCCCCTCGCTTCCCCTCTGCTCCCAACCTCCCTTTCCTCTTCCTCTTCCTCCAGATCCAAGCTGGCTTTTTAGGCCTTACCTGAGGTAGGGAGGGGAGCCTGCCCCAGCCCCTGGGCCCAAATCAGGAGGAGATACCATTGCATGTTTCCACCCAGCGAGGGGGCCCACAGGAAGCAGCCGAGGCCTCTTCTGCCGCCGAAACCTGTGGACTGCAGCTGCGAGGCCAGAACTGAGCCTATGAGGAGAGAGGGTCTCGGAAAAACTGAGTTCAGCGAAAACAATGTCAGAGGCATATATGAAACGCTCTCAACAAGTACACAAACTGCATAGGGCAAGCCCACAAGAAAGACCATGAAGGAAACACACTAAAAAATAAACAAAAATGTGGTTAGAGGCACACTGGTCTTTGGGTTACTATTAGTCAATCTACTGTTTTTTTAAAGTCCTGTCTTAATGCGCTTGTTTTGTATCAACCTTTGTCTCCCGAACCCGAGGGCCCTGTGTATCTGTGTGATGCCCAAGATTCTGACATTCTTGTTACTGATGGAGTTCACTGGGCTCCCCCTGGCTTCATCCAAGAAAGGAAGGTGTGCCCGTAAGAGAAACCGAGGCATGCACACTTACAGACCAGGACCCGGGCCTGAAATCTAATGAGCCAGTGAACTAGAGGCGTTGACTTCAGAGATGAGTTGTGGGCAGGACAAAAAGTCTTGGACAATAGGCCAACTTTCCTTTGAATGAGGTTCTGTTCCTGAATCTGATTTCTTCCGTCTTTGTTTATCTGGACTGAGACTTTGTTGAACTCTGGCTTAGTTTTTTCCAATCCAGCAGAATCAGAGGAGACCAGAGGAGTGAGCGTTCTTGTGACTCTTGACCCACCATGGAAACCAGCAATGCAGAGAAGGGTGAGCCCCAGTTACCTGACCCTGGGAAGGGGTTCGTTGACACTAGCCTGGAGTCCCTGACTCATTATCAAGTCTTACTGTTGACCCATCCCTCTTCCTTCCCTCCCTCTGTCTGTTCCTGCATCTATTTGAAAGTCCCGAAGGCCTATGAAGCACCAGACTCAGCACCAGGCTCTGGGGATACAAGGGTGAATGATCATAGACCCTGCCTTCAGGCAGTCAGAGCTTGCTCTCTGGTGAAGCTACATTCTGGGGAAAGCAGGTGGAGGGTCTCCATTGACCTGCCTCTAGGGCCGCCCTCTGCTACCTTGGGCATGTTTCCTGATATATGTCCTGAAAATCTGCTCCTCCCCCAGGGAAACATCTTCTGCTTCCTTCCAGGAAAGCACCTGGAGCATTCCACACCGTCCAGGCTCCTGGCCTCCACCTCCCCTTCTCCCTGCAGGGTGCTCCATCTCCAATCAGTCTCCTCTCCTCCCTGGGTTCCACCCATTCCCAGCTGGAAACCATGACCCATGCACCCCCTACAGCCCACCTCCAGCCTCTTAGACAACATACACCTCATCAACCTCACTCTACCCTAATTCAACCTGCCCTTCGAGGCTCAGGTCAAGATACACCTCCTCCACCTCCTTTCAGTGGTCCGAGGGCCTGTAGCCAAAGAAGTTGCAATACCTCTGTGTGTCCCAGGGAGGGTGCACAGTAGGACTGGTAGAGTGTTTCCAAAACCAGCTGTCTAGGTAGAGGAGCCAGGGCTGCGAGAGCTGAGAGCAGCTAGTAGAAACAGCACAAAGAGGAGGACATGGGGGTTTGGGCTATGAAAAATTTACAGTCTATGTTTCCATGGTTTGTATAGGTGGGTGAAAGCCAGAGGCAGGACCTGTCTTATATAATGAGAAATCCCAAGAAACTTAGACTAAGTTAAAAAAAAAAATGGTTAAAGAATGTCTCTGTTTCTAAGCAGTCTGGAAAGGAACACAGTCAAGTCCATTTTGACCAGTGACGCTCTCCAGAGCTATTTGAGGGTGATGATTAATAGACTATGGTGAAAAAGATAGGTAGGGCCAGATTCAATTTGGTTTGGTGATCTATGGAAAATTGCTCAATCTTCATAAGCCTCAGTTTCCTCCTCTGTAAACAAGAACCATAGTGCCCCCTTCACCTCCCTCCCCACTGCCTTGTAGGCTGATGAGGATTCAGGGAACTAATTTGTTTGGTAAGCTGTTAAGCACAGCACCTGGAACACAGGAAGGGTTCCATACATCAGTAATCATATTGATAATAATATTAATTCAAGAAGTATGGGGCGCCTGGGTGGCTCAGTGGTTGAGCATCTGCCTTCGGTTCAGGTTGCGATCCCAGGGTCCTGGAATCCAGTCCCGCGTCTGGCTCCCTGCGGGGAGCCCGCTTCTCCCTCTGCCTTTGTCTCTGCATCTTTGTGTCTCTCATGAATAAATAAATAAAATCTTAAAGAAGTAAAAGGAAAATTAGAGGAGACTATCCCTCTTCTATGTCATGCATTTGGGAGGAATAAAGCCCTGGTCTCTGGATTCCAAGGCCAAGGTTCTAGCTACCCTCTTTATCCAGTCATATGCAAATAATACACGAATATCAGAACAAAATATGCCTGCAGAGAAGTGGCCACTGGACCAAACAGCCCCTGAGGAGGCCTTGGAGAAATGTGAATGACCGAAGAGTCTGTCCAGGAAACCTTCCCGAAGTCCATCGAGGAGCCTCCTTTCTGGGGCTCCATCTGGAAGCCCAGCTGGTATGGCCACTCCCTGAGCAGGCCCCAAACAGAGCTGAGCAGGCCAGGGGTGAGGAGCAGGTCTGGGCCAATCCTAGGGCCACCCTGAGCCTTGAAGATAGTCGTCGGTTTCTGTAGCACAGTATGAACCTCTGTGGTCAGTTAGGTGCTAACTCACATCTCTTTTGCAGAGTCTAAAAGGAGCCACTAGTTTTCCCCCCACTTTTGCAGTTGTGGGCTGGACAAGCTTGGCCAGCTCTGATACGGAGGCGTGCTGGGGAAGGGATTCCATTTGCATCTAAAGGGTAAAGAAGTGCTGGCCTGGAACATAGATCACCCCCCAGATGCCCCAAGTCCTCTCATGGCCCAGCCTTCCTCTCACCCTGCAAGCCCACTGTAGGGTCCCCTGCTCCAGCAAGAAGCCTGCAGCCTGGCAGGGTCATAGCACTGGGTGCTGGGGGAGTGGTCCCACTTTCCACAAGACCCACAACAGGAAGCATGACCTGAGGCACAGAAGAATCTCCCGGCAGTGCCTTTGAGCTTCAGCTTCTCTCAGAAGTCTTCCCTCTGGCTCAGAAGTGGTGAGGAGCTTCAGGGATATCACAGCTTCCTCTCCCTCCCCCTCCCTGCCTCTAATCAAGCACAACATCCTGCAGCTGCCAGAGAGGTGACATGTTTTGGCCAAGGGCTCCCACTCTCTACCTCACAGACCAGCACTTCCTGCTGGTAGGCTGTTGGGGGGGGGGCGGCAAGGAGACCCCTGACTCCTACAGGTCCACAGAGGGCTGAGGGAGCAGGGAGACAGGAAGTAGGGGAAAGGAGGGGGCACCTGGAAGAGCCTGCCCCCATCCACCATTTGCCATAGCAAAGCCCACCTCATAGCAGAGCTATGGTTGTTCCAAAGCCCTTGTGGAGAGACCTGCCTCAGAAAATAAAAGATTCAACGTGAAAGGAATGTGTATAACCTCAGGATTTTGGATAAGTCTGTGAACTGCAGGGCTTGTTGGCTGAAACTGGCTCAGGACAAATGTAAATGAGGAGATTTGGGGGGTAGGATTGCTGACTGTTGTTCTAAGCTCCATCAGGTGAGGTGACTCAGAGGACCTCCCCCACGGAGGCTGTCAAGGGGTTCAGTGGACCATGGGAAATTTCCTTTGCCTTCTCAGCTGTGAAAATAGGACAGAGACCCCCCAGGAGAGGTTGGAATGCAGAGTCAGAAGAGAAGTCTGGGAAGAAGCAGCTGATCTTTCCTCAGTTTGGGCCTCTCTGGCATCTACTCACAGCCCGCCCACCCAACACAACTCCCCTCTTGTCTCTTCTCTATCCTAGAGGTGATTATACTATCCATCCATCCCCAGGCTCCATCTGCCTTGAGAAAGGTATCTTCTATCCCTGGGACCTTACTTCCTACTTCCTGCTACCCAGAGCCCTCAGCATCCCAGACAACTAGGATGGGGAATTGCAGTACAAAGAACTTATCATTCCCAGCTCCTCACCATCAAGAGCTCTTCCTCCCCGACTGAAAAGAATGCCACACCTAGATGATTTCACAGAGAGACTATAACAAGCCTTTAGAGAGCAGATCATTTCAATGTTACTTAAAATATACAGACAAATAACACAAAAGAAAACTTCCAAATTAATTTTATGAAGTGAATTTCAAACTGATATAAAAATGATTAAGATTGCACATGGTAAAGGAAAATCAGATCCTAATCTCTTATAAATATGGAAGGAAAGTTCTTTTTTTTAAGATTTTATTTATTTATTTACTCGTGAGACACACACACACACACACAGAGAGAGAGAGAGAGAGAGAGAGAGAGAGAGGCAGAGACACAGGCAGAGGGAGAAGCAGGCTCCATGCAAGGAGCCCAACGTGGGACTGGATCCCAGGTCTCTAGGATCATGCCCTGGGCTGAAGGCAGTGCTAAACCGCTGAGCAACCCAGGGATCCCCTTGAAGGAAAAATTCTAAATAAAAATTGTCACACAAATGCCAAGAGCATGTTACACAAAATACATAAGCACCAGGTACAATCTATTCCTCAATCTCAAAGATGATTCAATGCCAAAAAATTCATTCGCATTAAGTACTATATCTACATAGAAAAAGCAAATGGTCATTTTCTTTGATGCTGAAAAGAAAATTCAATCCCATGGCTGATTAAAAAAAAATACCACTCAGCAAAATAAAAATCAATTATTGTTTTCTTAATTACACACACACACACACACACCCCAGCCCCAAAGCCAACATCTTTTTTGATGGGAACACACTAGAGGTATTCCCACTAAAATCAGGAATAAGACCAGGTACTCACTATTGCTGCAATTAATCACTTATCAGGAGGATTAGCCAATTTGATTAAATAAGAGGAGCAGTTAGAGGCATAAGAATTAGAAATAAAGGTATAAAAACTATCTCTAGTTATCAATGTTAAATCAGCAAGGTATAAAATTAATATAAATAAACAGTCTTCCTATATATCATCAACCAGTTAGAAGACATTTGGAAGAGAACCCTCATTCACAATAGCAGCGAGAGAGAGAGAGAGAGAGAGAGAGAGAGAGAGAGAGAGAGAGAGAAAGAAAGAAAGAAAGAAAGAAAGAAAGAAAGAAGAGAGGAAAGGAAGGAAGAAAGGAAGGAAAAGAAAAGATACTTCGGAATAAATTTAACAAGAAATGTGCAAAAGCCACAAAAAAAAACTTTCCTAAATGATCAGCTATTCAAATATACTTTTAAATTAAACCATATAAATACTAAAAGAAAACATGGGTGAATTGCTTTAAAACCTGGAAGTGTAGACAATCTTTTTAACTGTGACTCAACATCTAGAATCAATAAATAATTTGGTGAATAATCTGACTACATAATTTTTTTAAAAAGACTTGTATTAAAAAAAACCATAAAGGTGAAAAGACAAATGACACAGTAGGAACAAATATTTGGAACTTATTTCACAGCCAAATGATTCATCTCCTTAACTAAAGAGTTCCCAGAAATCAAAAAAGAAAAAGACCAACAATCCTAAACATGCCAAGATACACGAACTGATGGTTTATAGAAAAAGGAATACAAATGTTTCTTAAACATACGGAAAAATCCTCAACTCCAGTTGTAAAGGAGAGATGCGTGTTAAAGCTACACTGTAGGAAAAAAAAAAAAAAAAAAAAGCTACACTGTAGGAGGCGCCTGGTGGCTCTGTCCCTTGGCCTGACTCTTGATTTCGGCTCAGGTCATGATCTCAGAGGCCTGGGATCAAGTCTGGGTGGGGTTCCCGGCTCCCCAGGGAGTCGGCCAGGGACTTTACATATACACTCTCACCCTCTCCCTCTGCCCCTCCCCTCATGCTGGCTCTCTCTCTCTCTCAAAATAAAAATAAAAATAAAACAAAATAAGCTACACAGTGATACCATGTCTCCCCCATCCCCCATTGGATTGGGCAAAGTTGGAATTGTAGCAGTAGGCTTTACTAGTGAGGCTGTGGAGAAGCGAGTGCTGCTACAGAATGTTGTTGGGAATATGAAATGATATCATTCCTTTGGAGGAGAATTTGTCAGTATCTATCACGACTACAGCTGCATTTACCTTTTGACCAAGGAGTCCCACTTCTGGAAATCTTCTCTAAGGATATAACTTCGCAAACATGAAATGTCATATGCACAACGTTACTCATGGAGGCATCATGGATACTAGCAAAAAAAAAAAAAAAAAAAAAAAAAAAAAACACGAAATGGCTCAAATTTCCACAAGAGTCTTGTTGAATACACTGTGACACCCAGTCGCTTATTGAGTAAACTCTAGTACCTTCATGCGAAGCACACGAGGCAACCATAAAAAGAATGAGAGTAATCTCAATGTATGAATATGGAGCCATCTCCAGACTTGTTAAGAGAAAACATGTGGTCCAAAAAGAATGTATAATAGGTAACCCACATGGGAAAGGATAGAGGGGAATAAGAAGACGAGCACAATCTCACCTGTGTTTGTAATAAGAAACACTGTAAGAATTAATCAGAACTCAATTTTTTAAATTAGTTAACAGATGGCAGAGGAGGGGGTGGAGAGAGAGGGGACTGGGATGAAGGGAAACTTCTTTGGATATAGCTTTTAACTTCTAGGATCTAAATGTTTTACATCTCTAAAAAATACATATTATATAAAAATAAAAACAGAAGGCCATACCTAAAACTGAAGGGAAAAAAAAAACAAATTAATCTAATTGCATTAAAAATTAACAGCAGAACCACATAGAGAAATAGTTTAACTGAGTTTAAAACTTAGTATGTTGTATGCCCTTAGTGATTGATTCTAGGATAAACAAATATATTCTGGTCATTCAGTTTCCTTATTGTTTTGAAATAATATATATAACAAGTAATTATATTAAGTAATATATTAAATATATTAATATATTAACATTATATTAATGTTTCAGCATAAGAGGAAATAGAAGTATAAATTCAAGTAAATAAAGCCCTGTAACATTAAATTCAAAATTGAACTATCAATACAATTGATTTTAAATCAATACATGATTTACACATATACATAATATATGGATACATATATTCTTGAATGAATGGATTCTGGAGTCAGTGTATACAATATATTCTTTTAAATCATATATTTAACCAAATATATATATTCCTTTAAATCATCTCCTGCAAGCCAAGGAGAGAAGCCTCAGAAGAAACCAAACCTGCCCACAACTTGATCTTGAACTTCTAGCCTCCAGAGCCACGAGAAGATAAATTTCTGTTGTGTAAGCCACACGGTCGTGGTTATCTATGGGTGTTATACTTGCCTTAGGAAATAAGTATGGTGTGATAATGACATTGCAGTTACATAGGAAAAATTTTTTCAAAACTTTTACTGAAGTTTTTAAGTGTGAAATGTCATAATGTCTGTGATTTTAAAATCCTTAAAAATAATTTTTTAAAAGGTACATAATGTTGATTGCTCAATATAGGTGATATGGGTATTTAGTATTATCTATTTCTCTGTAAGTTCAAAGTTCATAGTAAGAAGTCAAAATTGAAGGGCAGGAAACACTCAGGTCCAGCTGCGAGAAGGTGGGCACCAGGTGGGATGCACAACTAGGATGGAGAAGCCCAAGGACTAAGAGCCAGTGCTGGGGAAGAAGGAAGGGCAGATCCCTTACAAAGAGGCCCTGCCTGTTTCAGGATTGAACTCAGGGCCTCGGTCTTCTAACCCACCTGAACATGCCAAAGGGTGATTAGAATTCAAGGGCACAATGCATCAGGGGAATTGCCAATAGGAAGGCTGAGAGAACAGAACAATTAAAAATGAATTTGGTTAGGCTGTAAAACATTACTAATCTCAGTCGCTTACATTAACTACCAAACATTTCAGCATAAATACTGTTTAGCATAATAATAATTATGCATAAAACTGAAAAATACAGTTGGAAATATATAATTAATTTAAAATGTCATAATAACCAAAGGAGCTTTTCAGTATTTAGCCAAATTCCTCATATTGGGTAGGCAGTTCCTAGTCTGAGCTAAGTCTGCTTGATTCTCTGTCATAACAAATCTAGCAGCCCTAACACATTTCTTCGTGTCAATCAATCAACAAATATTGAGCACTTACTTTGCAAAACTGCTATGCTAGGCATTCTGGTCGATACGAAAAAGAAAAAGTTTTTTCAAGGAGTTCACAATCTAAGGAGAAAGGCTTAGACCTAAAGAAACAGAACATAAAATATGTAGGCTGCACACGCGAATGATCGGCAGAGACCAGCAGAAGTAGATTTATAGGATAGTCATCTGCATTAGGTAAAAGAAGCAAAAGGTAGTTGTGTGGTTGAAGCAAGGATATCTAATCTTAGAGCAAGGAGATATATCTAAATAATATAAAGGCACATGGGGAAGCAGTAATAAATGTTGGCATGCAGCCAATGCCTGGACAGAGCCGCGATGACAGTGTTAATTCACATACCGAGATTCATGTGCTCCTAGGCAACACTTCAGAAATATGGTGGGACACTCGGGCATGCTTAGACTGAATGTTTACAAACATATACTATGAAAAACAAAACATTACGGATGTGGATGGTGTCCTGGCTCAAGGACAGATATGATCGAAGTCTCAGTAAAAGTGGAGACCATTGATTTTGCAAGTCCCCACCCGATCTCACAATGGTTGATGTGCATAGCCCGCTCCCTTGGTCAAGCAGGTCAAGTGGTAACACAAATGCTTGGTGCTCCTTTAAAGGTAGCTGGGTACACCGTGCCTCCTGCAGGGCTGGAGGGTGAGTGGAAGTGTCAGACTGTGGCACACGTCATCCTGCCCTAAAACAGCCACACATTCTCTTGGCCTTCTAGAATCTAAACTACATTTCCAGAGTGTCCTAGAAGACTTCGAAAGAAAGGACAGACGTGATCTGAGGGATGAATTACCAAGAGCATGTAGAATTTTTCCAGTTGGGGGAAGACAGTCAAAATGGAGGTATGGCCTCCAGAGCTTGATTTGGCTCTTGGTAAGACCTTCCCCAGCCCCTCCAGCAAGCCAAACCACCCCCTGCTTCACCATAACAATCGGCTGTAAAGATTGTCACCAGCAAGGAGACTACACACAGAGCTAAAGCCCAGCATGGCTTATATCCCTGCTTATCTTAACTAGGACCACAAGTCCAAGGCTCCTAGGTCAACACTTCTCACTTGGGCTCTTCTTTCTTTAAGGCTTTAATCTGATCCAGTTTCCCAGCCTTCCTGCCCACCCCACTCAAAATGCTTCTGTTCTCCCTTCTGCGTCTCATGGATTGCCATCAGCAACATCCCTATCACCTTCAAAAGATAAAATTCTTCTTTAAATCACTTGTTTGCAAAGTATGAGCCTAGTCCAACATCATCACATTGCTTAAAACTTGGAAGAAAGGCAAATTCTCCTGGCCTATCCCAGCCTGACTGAATCCCAGTCTCTGGGGGCGGGGCCAGCAGTCCTCCAGGTAACAAGCCCTCCAAGTTGTGAAATCCTCCTGCAAAGACTCCCCAGATCCAAGAGCTGTTCGTCTCACCGCCTTGATGGCCTTGATCACTGCAGTGGCCCACCTTCCTTCTTGCATGTTAATTAATCAACACATCCCACCCTAAAATAGCGATGAGGCCACCTTTTCTACTTCTTATCTTCAGCTCTAACTTCTAGTTTCACTACCACCACCCCGACATACATACCCTACTTCTACATCATCCTGCCTGGATTTCTTAGAGCCAATCCTCTTTTCTCCTACCCTAAAACAGTGGTCTTCCCATTTTGTCCGTTTAATTTCATATACCATCAGTTAAAAAAATTTAAGCAATGACCTCCCAAATGTGTGTGAAGTCTGTAGACATAAGACTATAGTAATATATTTTATACATTATAAAACAAAACCTGAGATTAGAAAAAAAACCTATTATATAAAAAGATTTAAATAACAAATGTGGGATCTTCTTTATGTACCCCAATGACTCATCTTGTACAAATCGTGTTGCAGATATCAGCTTTGAAGGAATTAAGACATTGCAAGAGCCGTGCTTCTACAAGTTTCTAGACCCAGAGACACGTGGGCCCTCTGACTAGGAATACACGTTAGATTTTTGCAGTTGTATGGTAGTAATACAGTGAGCAACGTGCTCCTAGGAAAAAGTCCCAAGTTTGTAGCCTTTGTCAATGTCAGGGGTATAAATACTCCCACGGTGGGGGAAGTCAAGCTGCCAACACCATGTCACTGAATGTGAAGTTTGAAAGGTGCACAATCGTCTCAAATCAGCCAGTTCTAGCTAGTTCCCGTGCTGGATTTTTGCGCCCAAAACTTCTTGATTAAGGTCTATTTTTCAATTAATTCCCTTTCTTCTAGGGAACTGGTTTCCTAATTAAGCATTTTCTAATTAACATGCTCCCTTTTAATTTCTCAAAGCCCTGGCTCTGGCTGGGGTAGATCTTCAGTCCTTCTGGCTTTGGTGGGGGCCTCCACATCTGATACAGGAGCAGATGGCCACCTGGGATTTGTCCACTTGGGGGTGAGAGCAGTGAGTGAGAGAAACAGTGACAGCCCTGCCTTGGAAATCCTTGCCATGTGGCCCTATGTCAAAGACATGGGCTTATGCAAATTCATCCAGCCGATACAGGGGGAAGCTGGGGTTTAGAGTTCTCCAGATCCCATGCTCTTTAACTGCAATTGCTACTGCCTCTCTGTTCCCCTCCCCACATGCAAACCCCAAACCTGACAGCAGTGAGTGGGTAGGAGCTCTTAAACTTTTAGAGCCAAATGGAAGTAAAAAATCTACATATATTTAGAAAGAGATACTGAGCGCCTGTGCATACACACGCACACATGATGGGGAGGGGTAGGGCCAGAGAGAGAGAGAATCTTAAGCAGGTTCCAGTTCATATTTCTACCTGGGGTTCTATCCCATGACCCTGAGATCATGACCTGAGCCAAAATCAAGAGCCTGGCGCTTGACCAACTGAGCCACCCAGGTGCCCCTAAAAAATAATTATTAAGATGAGAACTTTTTAATGTGAATGAAGCATTTACGTCCTTCAGTTCCAACTGTACATGCACACTGGTTTATTAGGTAGGTACTGTTAGTATTTCTATTTTGCAGATAAGGATACAGGTTTGGAGAAATTAGATAATTTTTCCAAGGTCACAAAGCTAATAGGAAAAAAAATTTGGATTTGAACCCAACAAGGCTGACCCCAGAGCCCAGTGACTCAATACAGTGACTCATATTCTACCGTCTATCTCTACTATCCAGTGTCTGTGGGGTAACTGGTACTGAAGAGGGCTCTGCATGGGGTAGAAAACCCAGAGAAGTGTGCCCCTGTCCTCAAGATGCTTTCCAAAGGCTTACAGGATCCTTAAGAAAGCAAGACTAATGTAAGTGAAGTAATTAGAAAATCTTAGCAGACAGCCTGTAATTAGCTGTAATGTAATATCCCCCACGGCTAAGAAAAGTGCTTCCTGGTGGAGACCATGAGACTTAACCCCTGCCTCCAGAGCTATAATCACTCTTTTAAAAAATCAGAATCTAGGTCAGACGGGGCCCTCGGCCTGCAATCTGGTACTGTAATTCTCTCTCCCAAGGAATCCCACCTGACCAAATGACATAGACATAGAATAACTGTATGAAGTTGCATTTTATGCACAGTTCTTCCCATTTTTCTCAGACTAATGAAAAAAATAGTTTTAAACCTCTGTTTTAAAAGTTTCTGGTTCTCAAGTGCCACAGAAGCTGGAAGTCTGAGCTCTGACTTTTCACTGCATCCTCTCTCTGGTAGTACCGATTCTTGAAGGTCACCTGCTATGCATCCTAAACTAACAATGTGGTTAGAAGCTAGATATCCCTAGAGGAAGAGGAACTTTAGAAATCCAGATTTGTTCCTTTTCCCACTGCTGTGGGATAAACTATCTGAAAACTCAATGACTTAAAACAATTGCTATTTAAGTATCTTTCACAATTTCTGTAAGGTAAGAAATTCGTAGCTGGGTGAATATATCAATTTGCTAGGGCTGCCATGACAAAGTACCACAGAGTGGGTGGTTTAAACAACAGAAACTAATTTTCTCACAATTCTGAAGGCTGGAAATCTAAGACTAAGGTATTGTCAGGCAAGGTGGATTTCTTCTGACGCCTCTTAAAGTAACCAGATTAGGTCCAATATGGTGTCACTCATGCTAAGCCTCACATCAGCAAACCAATACTTCACTCAGCTTCCATGTTAGGCTCTCCCAGAAAAGGAAGACCTAGATCAACCAATCAGCACAAGTTACCTGACCTGGCTCTAAGACTTATCTTTGCTCCATATAAGGAAAGCAATTGTGCTTTGACCAGTCGGCAAATGCCCAGTACAAAGCCCTTGTTCCTGCTCACTTTGGTCTTTAAAAACCCTCTTGCTTTGTACAATTCTTTGGAACGCCTTTCTAACTTCTAGACTAGATGCTGATTCACAAGTCGTTGAATAAAAGCCTACTAGACCAATAAATTAGCTGTCGAAAAAGTTATTTTAACAGGTCTCTCTTCCTGCCATGTAGAGGGCCATCTTCTCCATAGGCCTTCACATAGTCTTCCTCTGTATGTGTCCACACCCTAATCTCTCTCCTCTTCTTAGAAGGAAACTAGTCATATTGGATTATGGCCCACTCATGTAACCTCATTTTACCTTTTTTTCCACTTTAAAGACCCTCTTTCCAAATATAGTCACAGAAGCTGGAAGTCTGAGCTCTGAGGTACATTCTCAACTACTGATGGTTAGGATTTCAACATCTGAATTTGGCAGGGGGATACAATTTGGGCCATCACAATAAGTTTTTTGCTTCTGGTGTATTGACTGATATCATTCCTTGGAACTCAGTTGGCAGATAGGATGGTCTGGAGGTTCCAAAATGTCTTCAGTTGTATATCTGGTGCCTTGGTGAGGATGGCTGGAAGGTGAGCTCTCAGTTGACCAGAGAGCCTTCACATGGCATATTCATCCTGGCTGTCTTAGGGTGGTTGGATATTTTTATAGATACTAGTACCTCAAAAGAACCAGGCATGACTTTTTATGACCTAGCCTCAAAAGCTACAGAGCACTGCTTCTTAGGTCAAAGTAGTAACAACCTGCCCAGACTTGAGAGGAGGGGACATAGACCCCACCTCTCAATGTAAGGAGTCTCAATGAATATTGGGCCATTTTTTAATTGCTGTAAGTTATTTATAGTTCAGCCATATCATCTATAAAGTTTCCTACCACTCAGCCATCTTGACCCAAAGGAAAAGAGCTTGATGAACAGCATAGTTATTCTGTCTTATGGGTTCTTATCTACTTCTTGAGGGCTAATGAAGGTGGCTCGGGTTTATAAGAACCAAATGGTCCCTTTCTGGTCTTATCTGTCATTTGAACTCATTGATTCTTCAGAATCTTTCCTAGGGGTCCAAACACTCCAATTTTGGCATACTGGATTCCTGTTCACTAATTTGACTGCTGTGTCAGGTCATAGGAAGTCCTGACTTCCTATAGTTTCTATCCCGACCCCATCTCTTCATCATGCCTGGAAGATATTTTGTGGTGCCCTCTGTTTCCTTTTTAGAGCTATCTTACTGGACTCAGATCTCTCCTATATCTCAGAACTACCAATTTTCTACCATGCATGCCACTTGCCCTCCTCCCATCTCAGTCCCTTCTTTTTATTGTAAAAAAATTGACATTTCAATATGTCCTGACCCAGGTGGGGCAGGTCTTCCAAGAAAGACTGAAAAATTTGCTGAAAAGACTGGACGGCCCAGAACATGAGACTCTGTATGAGAAGACAGCATGAGGCACTGGCAGTCCAATTTAGGAACTGTCAACATGCTCATTCTTGTGCTCCTCATCTTAGTTGGTGGCATCCATCTAAACAGTCATCCAAGTTAGAAACCTATAAGTCCTTCTTGACACCACATTTTTCTTTGCCACTACCCAACATCCAATTACCAAGTCCTTTAATTTTTGGAATTTTCTCCCACTTCCACATTTCCAATGTCCCTGCCAGAATGGAAGCTTTCATCACCTGTCACTTGGAATACTTCAGTTGCTTCCTGTCAGCCCTTGATGTGATCCACCTACCACTCAGATATGAACCTGTTGTTATTTCCTTAAATCATGTCTGCAGTGCCTCTAAATCTATAAAATAGAGCCTAAAGATTTTCAGCAAAGGTGCTTCATTGAGCACTCAAGCTCTCCCACGTGTGTAGGCCCTGCTTACATCTTCAGTCTACCTCTCTCCATTTACTCTTGTGCTTTATACATCTACTACCACAAATTGATTGTTCTTTTTCCAGCATATTGGCTATTAGCTGGAGTGAGCCAGGTGGTATCAAAAAGATTTTCCATACTCCTAGGCTGCTTTTGGCTAAAAAAAGAAGAATGGGGGTGGGGGAGTTGTTTATTGTTCTGGTTTGGTTCAGTTTGGTCCTGCTGGGGGTTTCAGGTTGAAGACTTTAGCATCCTGTAGTTTGGGACATACTGGAGGCAAAATCAAACAAACCAACCCAGGGAACTCATCATTGTGTCATTTGTGAAGTCTTGGGTTTCAAGGCAGTGCACCTTTTCCTTTTACTTTGCAGAGTTTCTCTGTGTTTGTTGTGTTATGTGAGGAGTTTTTTAGCTCTAAGAGAGAGAACAGGTGAGAAAAGGAACTATCCTATCTTGGCCAGAACCAGAGTCCATTAATTAAGCTTTAATGAATAAATCAAAGAGGCTTCTTGAGAAATATTTAGGGGAAACACCAATTGGGTATTTTGAAGGATGTACACTCTTCTATTATGAAAAATGTTGAAGAGAGGCTTCCCCAGTGAAGCATTGCCCTGGGTTCTGGGATGTACTCTGCATATTGGAGTAAGCTACTCTCTATCAACAACTAGAGAAGAATTTCAAACTGTGAACACAATAGAAACCTATAAAACTGAGCACTGTCTTACAGTGGGCTAGAGAGATAGTGGGCTGGAATACATCAAGCTATCTTATATCAGGCTAGTTCTAGAGAGCAGGACCACAATAATCAGTCCTATCTCTACCAAAAGTCAAAACAGTTCTAGGACATTCCCAGATGAGCTCTATCAGTTCCCATTGTGGAAGGAAGACCCAAAAATCTTCAGGACAGTTGAAGGTCTCAACTAGTAACAACCACACCTCTCCAGTCACTGATAGAAGAGACTTCAAGTTGGCAGCTGTAGGCAACCATATGGAGCAGCCCTTAATGGATAAGAAAATAAGAAGCCTAGGACAGCCAAGACTGGGAAAGCATTGTTTGGGAGATCCCCTAGTTAGGCTTTAGTAAAGGCAGTATTCAGAATCCCTCAGTCCTTATCCTAGCCCACCTTCTGCAGGTGGGAGTGATGGGTTGGGAAGGACGGGAATGGGAGGAGTTACTTAATGAGTTCTTAGGGGTGGAATATCATCCATCCAGACTCTTAGAGACAGCCAACACTGGACCAGACTTTTTGGCAAAGGACTTTGAAAGTTTTGAGGTGAAAAATTCTAAGATATTTTGAATTAAAATAGAGCATAGTGGTCCACATGATATTTGCTCTTTAAATCCCAAATTGGAGTTATAAATGTAATTATGGTTTTATGAATTCATGAATTCTGCTTCTGATGGCATTTTCTCTTTAATATCCCTTTCCTATTCTGAGATTTATGCTTTTTTTTTTTTTCACCCTTGGATCCATATTGTCCCATATCCCACAGTCTCACTGAAGACCTAAATAGCCCAACACTGGTGAGGGGGGAGTACATAGATCCAGATAAGCTGAGCTAATCCCTCATTTTCCAAATGAAGAAACTGATGGGTGAAGTGAATTTCCTGAGGTTATCCCACAAGTCATACTATCTCAAACCTAGATCTCCCCAAGAAACAATAAAGCTTTCTCTCTGGTTTCCTAGTCCTGAATCTTTTTAGTGGGATATAACAGAGTGAAACTTTGACATCTCATGACAACCTGTGAAGAATTTGCTGTTGGCCTGGTAATGGGAAACACGCCAATGAAGAAATAAATAAATTTTATTTATTTATATATAAGTATATGAATAATTGAGGAGACGGGCAACCTGTCAGCAAATGGTAGACAAGTAGAACAGACAAGAAGCACATGGGAAACCTCAAGTCAGAAAGAATATTTTCTGAGGAAAACAGAAATTCATCCTTCCTTACAGCAACCACCGTGGGGAGGGACTGCAGAATCCACTGGGCATCTGAGAGGCAGGTGTTCAGCTCGCTGCAACAGCTCCAGGGCCCAGAGGCAACTCCCACAGCCAGAAAGGAGGAGGGGCGGGTCCTAACTGGGGCAGGGGTAACGACTTGCTTTTGCATTGGAAGTGGGCTGCTCCCTGGTGAGGCCGAAACAGAGCTGTCCCACACAAAGGGAAGTTGGCTTCCCAGACAGAAAACCAATGGCTACACTTCACTGAGTTTCATGCTTTGGTATTTTTCTTTGTTGTCTGTTAGACTTAATATCGCCTAAAACAGTAGCAGTGGTAACAGACTTCTCCGTGGGCAGGTCGTTCTCATCTTTGGGCCACGGGAACATAGTCCGGAATACCGTAATAGCTTTGTACAGTGACAGATGATCACTAGACTTCTGTTGGGAACATTTTGGCATCAAATCACTGTGACGTACCCCTGAAACTAACAGGATACTGTAGGACAATTATACTTCAATGAAAAAGAGGGGGGTGGGTACTAAGCACCTTTTTCTGATTTATAAAAGGAATCAAATTAGACAGGACGTGTATTCATTCAAGGGCCACATGCAAGGCACAGTGTTTCCTACTCCGGGAGATATAAAGATGAATTCAACAGGAATCATGTTCTTGTGAACTCGGGGGCGGGGGGGGTGGGGGGGGGGGGGGGGGGGGGAGTGGGGAGGGTCAGGCTGAGCACCTTAGCCTTATCACCAGGCAGGAGGCGAAAAGCCATATGAGCTAAAGGATAAAGGCCTAGGGAGATACAAAGGAGAGTTTATTCCTAATGCGGAGAATCCACGTGTTTAGAGGAAGGGCATTTTAGGTGGGTCTCGCACATTTTGAGAAGGAATAAAAACTTGCCAGGCTGGAAAGGATGGGTACTTCAAGAGGCCTTACTACAGGAGGAAGAAGGAAATTGAGTTAACAAGTTTCTAGAATCTGGCTGGCCACCAGAAGTGCCTGGGGAGATTTAGTTGTCTCTTTGTTTCCTTTCCCTTTAAATAGAGTCTTAAGCTCCCAAAGGCTTCCCTCCTCTAGGAGCCTGGGCTGGGGGGAGGGAGCAATCAAAAGACCACCAGGGCTTAAAGCGGTTTGAACTCCCCTCTAAAAACATTTCAAGACCTTTCTGTGCCATTGGACTTTTCTCCCAGATGCAAAATATGTGCGAGCATTGAAATACATCACTCATGTCAGTGTCTTGAAAAGTCACCAATTTGATTTTCATTTTCCTGCCCGCAGGTCAGGAGACCTGTTGCTAAGAGCCCAGGGCCCATCAGCTTTTATAGTTTCTCCTCCTCATCTCCTTCTGGAAGCATTGAAAGGGCAGCAGGCAGGCTTGCTGTGGTGGGAGGGGTGGGACTGTGCTGCATTCAAGAAATCTGTAGGTGCTCCTGAGGGCAGGCATCAGTGCCCCACTAGACAATGGGGTGTGGGGTTGTAGCAGCCGGCCCAGGGAGGCTCTGAGCAGGGCTGTGAGCCCTCTGGTTCTCTTCCATCTCTGCTCCCCTCCTCTCTACCAGCACAGAGGGAAAAGGGGAGAAGAGGTCTGGCTCCACTGTAAGGCCCTGGATGTTTTCACACTGTAAATTCTTCTTCCTCCTCCTACTCTGTTTTATGCAGAGCCATGGTAGACAGATCTGACAAGGGAGGGATGATCCCTCTGGCATGAACATTTGAATAGGAGACATTTGGAGCTGACTTTAGGCTTAGCAGCCCAGATGAACCCATGAAGGACCTTGAGCCAAGTGGGAAAAAAGTCAAAGGGCAAACCTACCATGTTTAGGGACTTCCCAGGTAGAAATAACCTGTTCCAGTTCTTCTTAGAGAAGGAACTGTGGCCCTCTGCTGCTATAGCCGGACCCAGGAATCAGATTCTATGTTGAAAAGATGGGAATACTTCTATTTCTGCTAACTGGCAACAGAAGAGATCTGGAAAACAAAGCACATATTTTCAAGATTAGGTGAAACGCAGCATTTACCAGTGGAAAGTTAATCCTATGGAAACACCTTCTAGAAGAAATGGACACCACAGATAAGCAGAGGTCATGGAACTACTCTGGTGCCAAGAAGCTAAATTTTCTGTGTGGTCCTATGGAGCTTTACCTGCATAGCAGACAAGCGTGGACCTCAGCAGACCCTGTCTGCAGAAGGATGGGTTTAGACTCTTGAGAGAACTGCAAGGCAGGTGATCTCCACTCACTCAGGGCTTCTGGAAGGGGATCCCCACAAAGCTTTGTGGAAATGCAGCCTGGATCACACAGTGGATGTCCTATTTAAAACAAAACAACCTAGCCTTTGGGAAGGTTGAAATGGTAAAAGTTAAAATGGTATCTCCACCTTTAAATTTTTGAGGAACTACTGGGCTGTTTTCCAAAATGGCTAAACCATTTTACATTCTCACCAGCAGTGCACGAGGCTTGCAATTTCTCCACGTCCCCACCAACAGTTGTTATTGTCTTTTCAACTGAGTCATCCCACTAAGTGTGAAATAGTATCTCATTGCGGTTTTGATTTTCACTGTCCTAGTGGCTAATGACATTGAACATCTTTTCATGTGCTATTGGCTTTTTGTATATCCTTTATGAAGAAATAGCTTTTCAAATTCTTTGCCCATTTTGATTAGGTTTTTTGTCTTCTGATTATTAAGTTATAAGAGTTATACAATTGTGCACATATAATTTGTAAATATTTGTTTCTATTCTGTGGGTCCTCTTTTCACTTTATCAGTGGCATCCTTTGAAGCACAGAAGCTTCTAATTTGAATGAAGCCCAACTTACCTATTTTCTCTTTTGTTGCTCATTCTTGTGGTGTCATGTCTAAGAAGCGAATACCTAAACCAAGACCACAGAAATTTACAACTATGTTTTCTTCTAAGAGTGTTATAGTTTTAGCTCTTACATTTTGGTCTATGACCCATTTTGAGTAAATGTTTGTGTATTACGTGAGGTAAGAATCCAAGTTCTTTCTTTTGCATGTGGATCTAGTTGTCTCAGTACCGTTTGTTGAAAACACTATTCTTTCCCATCATAATCATTCTTTTTAATGAATGAAAAGAGCTCTTTTTTCCAAAAGCTTTTTATAAGGACAAGTCATATTAGTCTAGGACCTACCCTAATGACCTCAATCTTAACTTGATCATTTGCAAAGATCCTATTTCCAAATGAATCACATTCACATGTACTGGGGTTAGAACTTCAACATCTTTTGCAGAAGATGCTATCAACCCCTAAGAGTAAGTATGTATATTTTACATAAATATTGCTCTATTTTGTCCTGGAGGGATGTACTAATGGAGACATAAGGTAATATTGTGTGGGTGGGGTCAGAGTCTCCACTAAAGGAAGCAGATACTACACCCAGCAGTCCTCCTTAATAGTAAAAGACAGGAACAGAAAATGGGGAAGACAGTCCTAAGATGGAGCTGAGAAGGAAACTCCTTCCTCTCCCAGCTCCTTGACTTGGGCCTAGACTCTGGGGAATTAAGGCATGTTTGAGGTGTTTCTGGGTGTTGGAGAAAACCTAGATTCTTCCTTAAGGGGGAAAGAGTATGCTCTGAACAGAAATGCAGTCCTATAGAGGCCCCAGGAGGACAGATTAGGAACTGAGGGCTTTAAGAACAACCATAGCTAGTAGTCAATTGTAAGTTATTCTTTGCGTGAAAGCCCCTTGCAATCTCCAGCCTTCAGCAAAGTCTTAATAAACTCACAGACTGGTCTAATATCAGAGAAAAAGTCTATATTCATGTGGGGACTACAGTGCTAAAGGGAGGCAGAGGAAGAGTGGCGGACACTCTCCCCATGAGTGTGTCCAAGGACCAAAACTTGCAGGTGACAGCTGCATTCACCATGGTTGTGGACTGGAGTAGCCCCAGCTGACACAGGAGCCTCCTGAGAAGCCCTTGAGAACTGCTGGTAGGAGACTCTGAGTAGAGCATAGTTTCTGACCTAATTGATACAAACTCCCAGCTAAGATACTCAGGCTACTTAAAAGCATTGCTACTGAAGGGCTCAAATGACTGCACGTATCAATCATTTCAGAAATTGCTCTGTAACCTTGAAACCATGTACAGAAAGATAGACTCACTAAGGAAAAAAGTACTTTTTCAAGAAGCAAAGCTACCTCAATTGCCCACACTATCATGGTTATGATGTCGGTATCAAGTGGTCAGCTTTCTTGAACTCTTAAAAGTGGATACAATTGAGAACAAGGGCCACACTCGGAGAACCAGTGCCGGAGATAACTTTGTCTCAAGTGTGTAGCATCCTTAGACTGATGGAGTCACCTGTCCTGGGCAAGACAGTCCAGCACCTATTCAGACCAGCTCATGCATAGCAGCCTTACACATGGCCATCCACTATTGCTTCCCATTCTAGAAAATGCAGCTGACCTCTCTGCCTTGTATTCTCACTGCACTGACTTCCAATGAATCCCATGGTTGAGAACACACTATTGGCTTTTCCCAGGTGATATGTTTGTCGAGTCCTTCACTTCTCTGACCTTAATATTTACATATGCTATGAAAGTGATCAAGCCGGTGATACCAACAAAAATCAATACTAAACACAATCTTGGGGCACCTGGGTGGTTCAGTGGTGGAGTGTCTGCCTTTGGCTTGGGTCGTGATCCTGGGGTCCTGGAATGGAGTCCCTGCAGGGAGCCTGCTTCTCTCTCTGCCTATGCCTCTGTCTCACTCTGTGCAGGTCTCTCATGAATAAATAAAATCTTTAAAAATAAGTAAATAAACACAATCTCAATTATGCAAAAATAGATTTTTTTTTTGACATCAGGGAAATGCAAAGAGCATCTGCTATCGCCCCTTCTCTTCAACGTCGTGGATGGAGGTTTTTGGCCAGCACAGAAGACAGAAAAATGAAACAAAATTTAAGTATTGGCTGAATGTCAGCCTGTCTAGCCATTTCACCGGAGGTCCTGTAATGGGCAGTATCTTTGGCTCTCTTGTCTTGAGATGATCATACTCTCAGAGAAGACCAGTCCAAACAGCTACAAGAAGATTAACAATGGGCAGAGGTCCCAAAACCCAAAGTGTTAATGACCATCAATCCTTTTATAAGAAACTTCAAATTAGCCTCTCCTTCTCTAGTTCCAAGATCTTCTCTTCACGGTCATAACCAGTTCCAGCTTGGGCAGGGAAGACAGCGAATTGGGGTCCTGCTCAAACTGCTCTCCCCATCTTCCCCACGATGGCCTCCGCTCTTCACCAATTCCAGAGGGACTTGGCACTTCCCAGGATTCTGCAATGCCGATTGCGATGCTTCCAATTCCTTGCTACAGCCTAGGCTAGAACACTCTTGAACTGCTGAGTAATGTTCCATTCTGTGGAGAAGCCATTTATCTACCCTCTTTCCTGGACTCCCTCCAGGTGTTTGCTATTGTAAACATTCTTATACATGTCTCCTGAGGCATATGTGGAAAAGCTTCTCTTTGGAAAGACTGGTAGGAAGCAGCCAAACTTTTTCAAAGTGGTTTTACAAATAATAACAGAACCACATACAACATGAAAGAGATCTTGAATTTCCATGCCTCCTCCAACACCCAGTATTTGGACTGGACTGACTTTAATACCCAGCCCATACAGTTTTCTGTGGGCCAGTGCAGAGAATAAAGCAGCAAATAAAATTTGCCCCAGACCCTGCATGACCAAATTCCTTGCATGCATGTTCACATATATATCTGGGTGCGTGTTTGTAGTTTCTCCCTGACACAACTTGAGTGCACTTCCTACTGCTATATGAACTTCCTTCCAGGGCAACTGAAGTTTCAATTCCCAGAAATTAAAAAAAAAATAAAAAAGTGAAACTGAAGCCCCCTGGGAGTTATAGTCCCAATGCTTGGCTGGGCACAGTGCTCTCTGGTATCTGCAGTCACAGGCATGCGCTGTGCTGGTGGAAGCAGTGCTACATACACCTTTTGTCTTGTTAGATTGTGGTGGTGTTCCAGGCAGCAGTGTTTGGACCTGCCCGTGACCTTCCCTTGGAAGGACTGAGGGCCGGTGGACCAGGCCCAGAGGACTCTATTCTGGGAAATACCACGAGAGACCTGCAGACCCATGGTCTCACTGGAGCATGCAGTTCTTGAACCAGAGTGGATCTAACAGCTTGCAGCATCAGTAAGAGACAGAAAGAGGTCTTTGCTGAAGCACTTGGCCAGGTGACCCGTTAAACTCAAGACTAGCCTGCTTTGTCTAAGGAGGCCTTGCTTCGGGGAAAGACAGGAAGCCAGAAGGTCCTCCAGGTTGGGGCAAGCCAGAGATCAGGAAAGGTTGTTGGAAATGCAGGAAGGGCACTTGAGACCAGTTATAGTCTCCCACAAGGAGACCCTCCTGGAGAAGATGAGCCTTCAACACAACAGGTTGGGGACAGATGAGAGTCTGTACTCGAGGGTTTTAACAGAAGTAAGACACTGCAGGAGATGCTATTCATGACTGACTCATAGGAACCAAGTATAGACACTCGGGTTCAGGCAGCGAAGACCCTCTACAAATGCAAAGGAGGTGGGAAAGTGTTCAACAAGATCTGCCTCTCCTTGTTCAGCATCAGCAGATTCACACTGGAGTGAAGTCTGATGAATGCCACGGTGTAGGAAAGCCTTTTGTGAAAAGGTAGACTTTGCTTGACACTTGAGGATTCACACCAGAGAGAAACCCTACCAGGGCAGCGAATGTGGAAAGACTTTCCCCTTCCACTCTGTTTTTATCTGATACAGTATGACCCTCACTGCCCAAAAGCCCTGTGAGGGTAAAGAATGTGGGGAAGATTTATACTACAGCTTCTCCCTCACTCGACACACCAGGAGTCACGCTGGAGAGAAGCTCTATGTGAACATGGAAAGGCCTTTGCCTACTACTCTGCTTTCAGCCGACGTATGATGATCCACACTAGAGAAGCAAAACGTTGAGTGCAAATAGTGTGGGAAAGGCTTCGTAACACCTTTTCTTTCCCTTGACACTTGAGGAGTGGTGCTGGGGAGAAGCACTCTGAATGCAGTAAGTGTAGGAAAGCCTTAAGCTGCTGCTCGTGGCTCACTCAGCTCACTCATTCATGCTGCAGAGCAACTCCTTGAGCCTAGGATACGTGGGTACGTGCCTTTTGCACCTGCCTACCTCAGTCAACATCCAAGAACTTGTACAAGGAAAAGACCTCTTGAATATAACTACTACAGAAAATCGCTTGGTCACAGGAAACATCTTACTTGGCATCTGAGAATTCACGTAGGAGAGAGACCTCTTGATTACCGCACACTTAGAAGAAAGGTCAGCCACACATCTCCCCAAAGGCTGTATCACTAAGCCATCTCAGGATTATTTCAAAGAACAAGGAGGAGGGAGCAGAAGAGAAAAAAAGAAATGAGTGCACAGCTTCTCTCAGACTTCTCTGAAAGCCATGTGTATGAAAATGTGCATACTTTTCTTTCTTCGGGGCTGTCTGAGAACTAACAGGGCTTTGCCCCTTTCTTTGTGCTTGATATTTGTGTTCACTCATGTCTAGTGACAGGGGAGTTGGACTGTTGAGAGCAGCTCTACAAAGATTTGTTGAAAGCACTCTTTATTGCAAAACATTGTCTTTAGTCTTAATGAGCATAAGTCTATATGAGAAATATGAAGTTTGTAAGAAGTTAGAATATTAAAAGTACTGCCACGTAAGATTATTTTATATTTAAGGAGATGAGGATCTACATATGAATAGGCACATCTTAATGCATCATTTAAGACTATGGAAGGTTTTAATTTTTAAAACAGTAGTTCTTCATGTGGTTTTGAACACCCAGGGACACTGGAGCTACGTGGCTTTCACAAGTGAGCTTGCAGTCTTTCCCTCATGGTTTCTCAGCTTCTTTCGTCCTCTGTAGAGGGGCTTCTCCAAAACAATGTCAGCAGTTTTCTAGAGGTTACACTGGAGCTGGTTAAACAAACAAAAAATATAGCTACCTTAAACTAATGAAAAACTCAGGAAGAAATTTTAAAAAAATGTTTAAATGAATACAATGTATTAAAATGTGAAACATGCATGGAGATCCTTTGACATATTAATGCAATTTCTAGAAATCTAGTCAAAAGAAATATTCTGACAAATGTGCAGAGATATGTGTACAAAAATAACTGCCAAAAATGTGTTTTTATATATGAAACAGTGAAAACAACCTAAATGTCTATCAGTAAAGAAATAAATTATGGCACATCTGTTCTATGAAATACCATGGAAGGATAAAATATCTCTGTGTGTATTGAGGTTAGAATATCTCCCAGATACAGTGTTAGGTAAAAAAGCAAGTTGCAGGAAATGAAATTAGATCTGGAAGGAGAAACATAACACTGTTAACAGTGGCTCTCAGTGGGAAGTGGGGTGGATCATGGATATAGGGAACTTGCAGTTTTTACTTTATATATTTAAACATTGTTTGCAAGTTTTTAAATAAAGAACGTGTATTATTTTTGTACTAATGTTTCAAATATTTTAATCAAAATGGTGCCTTGCAATAAAAGTGACTCCTATTATTTCTTATGAGGCATGGATTTTACAGGATGTTTCAAAGTTCTGGTGTTATTATGCCTTAAAAAAAAAAACAAATCAAAGATTCAGAGCTATTTGACAATATCTAATAAATGATAAGGAAGTTTAAAAACATTGAGACAAGACATATGTAGAATAACATGTAAAAAAAAAATGAGAGCTCAGCATAGGCTACTCTTCAACAAATAACAAACACTCATTTTTCTTTAAAATCCTGGTAACTTGGGGCAGCTGGGTGGCTCAGTGGTTGAGCGTCTGCCTTTGGCTCAGGGCGTGATCCCGGAGTCCCAGGATCCAGTCCTCCATGGGGCTCCCCACAGAGAGTCTGCTTCTCCCTCTGCCTGTGTCTCTGCCTCTCTCTCTGTGTCTCTCATGAATAAATAAAATCTTTTAAAAATATAAAATAAAAAATAAAATGCCCTTTTACAAGTGGTTACGTTTTAGGTGTCAGGTTTTAATCTCCTTGGAGCTGATCACAAGGGAAGTACTCTGATTGCTAGTAATGTCAGTGTATCCTGTGTATATACACACATATACACACAAACATAAAGACACGTGTACTGGCCACAGCTGGTTCTAGATGTTTGCTGCAGAATGAATGTGGTTAGGTGTACTGGATTTACTTTCAGTCCTCATGATACAGGTCAGTTTTCTGAATGGAGAGAAGCGTGGCTGCTTCTGTCCAACATAATATTCATGCCAAGCAATCAGACCTTTTTTCCAGAAAAGAACACGAGTTTGATATCTAATGATTTAATATAATCTTAAGATTTGTCTGCAGCCTCCCCCACAACATATTTGAATATTTGTTAACATCATGCATTGAGAATCATGAACTGAGAATCATGAACCATCGGACATACTTCCCTTGTTTAGAAATAAGGATGGGGCGTCTGGGTGGCTCAGTCAGTTAAGTGTCTGCCTTCGGCTCAGGTCATGATCCCAGGGTCCTGAGATCGAGCCCCGTGTTGGGCTCTGTGCTCAACAGGATGTCTGCTTCTCCCTCTCTCTCTTAGCACTCATTCTCTCTGTCTCTGTCTCTCCTCTCTCAAGTAAATAAATAAATAAATCTTTTAAGAAAGAAGAGGAAAGGAGAGAGTGAGATTTTCACACAAGCATACCTGTAACCCACAGGTAAAAGTCTGTCCAGGCAAATTGTAGTTTGCCTGACAGAGTTGTCCCACCAGAAACTGTGAGTTTTGTTCTCTTCTAACAGGAGAAGTTGGCAGCTACAGCATGGTACAAGTGGATCCTACCCATTTGGGGTCAGTCGCTGAAAGTGGACTGTGAATGAGAAGCCAAGTGACCTTTTCCTTTAGAAGAATGTCTTAGTCCAGGTTACAATACCAAAATACCATAAACTAGGTGGCTTATAAACAACAGAAATCTATTTCTCACAGTTCTGGAAGCTGGCAAGTCCAAGATCAAAGTCCCAGCAGATTGGGTGCCTGGTGAAAACCATTTCCTTGTTCACAGACAGTTGTCTTCTCACTGTGCCCTCACATGGTGGGAGGAACAAGGGAGCCCTCATGGGTTTCTTTTACCAGAGAACCAATCCCATTCATGAGGCTTCCACCCTCATGACCTAATTACCTCCAAAATCGTCACTTCCAAATATCATCACCCTGGGGGTTAGAGTTCAACATGGATTTCAAGGGGACATGCACAGTCTGTAACAGAGGAGAAAAGATCACCTGGAGAAGATACCGTGAAGATCATCGAGTAGTCCCCCTGGTCATATAAGGGTAGACTAAGCAGGTATCATGGCCTTGGGAGAGATGAATACAAGATCTTTGGTATTTCCCATGGTTTTAAAACTCTGCCTCCACCCCGAGAAGGAAGGTGGCCACCCTAAGAAATAAGGACAGTAATTTTGCGTCTGAGAATGGTGTTGGTGGTGATGGTAGTCAGGGTGACCCACTGTTTTCCAGGAGGTTATGATTGTCACTCAAGAAAGTTATACGCAAAGTGATTATGCAATGATCTGAACTCATCAAAATGTCCTTGTAATGGAAAAATAGCCACAGAAATTTTCAGGGCCAAATTCAACGGCAATACATAACATACAGCAGTGAACAAGTTACTGCACAGGGGGGTGTAAACTGACCAAATTTCATTTCCCTCTACATCTGACTTTAGGACTAATCCCCTTTGGAGTATAAGTATCCAGTGTTCTTAGACAACTCAATTTAAGGGACATGGGAACCCTCAAAGCAAGACACTGAGCTCCACGATAATGAAGCACATGGGACATGTGAGTGATCAAGTGGCTATGTGAAAATATAGGGGGGAAAGTTCTGTATTTCAAATTTGTGGGCCAATTCATCCCAGTTATAGGTAAAAATGTGTTTTCTTAAGGCTAAGACAATCTAAGCCTTTTGAAGAGCTAATTCGTTAGATATTACCTTTGGCTTCTTACTGACTTTTCAATGAAGGATTGTGAATGTCTGTCTCTTCTTTGATTTCCATAGCTGCTGCTGCCAGCTATCAACATATTAGCATTCCTTCATAGCTTTTCTCTTTTCTGTAGCTTTTTCCAGATCTGTTTATCTTTATATTCTACAGCTTCAATATAGTAGGTCTAGATGGGGCTCTCCAGTTTATCATGTTTGGTATTTATAGGGATTTCTGAATCTAAAGGTTCCTCTATTTCATCAATTCTGGAAATGTTTCCTTCATTATAACGTTGGGCATGCATCTCCTTCATTACCTCTATTACTCTATTATTACTTTCCATAATTCTCAAATGTATATTGTACCTTCTTACTCTTTTCTTTCTCTTACCCTATCTCCCTTATTTTCAACCTCATCCTTCTTTGCTTTCAGAGTAGTTATTTCATATCTATCTCCCAGTTCACTAATTCTCTCTTCACCTGTGTAAGTAAAATGCCAGTGGTTATATTTTTCATTTATACAAGCCCTAATTGGTTCTTTTTCAAAATATATAGTTGCTAATTTCTTACACTTTTAATACCTCTTTTATATTTTATATCCAACATTTCTAATATCTGAAATTTTGATTAAACTTCTGATTTTGTTTCTTGATGGTTCTTTTGATTTCAAACCAGGACGTCTTATTTCCTCATATATTTTGTGATTTTTAATTCTGAGCTAATGTTAATTGGAATTATATCTGTAGGAATTCTTTAAGGCCTGAAATCAAGATGCACACCTTCAGAGAAAATTTACTTGCTCCTATCAGGCCCCTGGAGACACTACCTAACAGACTATTTTGGATTCTCAGCTTGGGATTTTTCAGTTCATATTAGTAATGGGGATTCTAGCTTAAATCCAAAGAGAATGACTCATGGTTATGAATTCCTCAAGAGAAATTTATCCTTCCTAGCATCCCAAAGGTAAGACAGGCAGTTATATTTACTGGGCTTCCCCTAAGGGGCACTTTTTTCCCTACTTCCTCTTTTCACCAAGGATAGCACCTTTTGGGAGCTCTGGCTTTAGGCAAAAGTCTTTGACCCTATTTCCCACATTACACACACCTTGAGTCTTGTCTTTCCCAAATGTAGTTTTCTCTGATTTGTGCTTTCCTGTCATTTTTGGACTCTTAAGAATTTTCCTTTCTTAAAAAAAAAAAAAAAAAAAAGAGAGAGAATTTTCCTTTCTTGCCAATACAACTAGGCATTTTTTAAATATATAATTCTTCTAATTTTACGTTCTTTTTAGGCATTTTGCACTGAGAGACCTTTTTTTTTAACACCTAGTATTTCATACTGCCAGAAACAGGGCTTCATTATTCATTTCATTAGCTAAATCATGTTCCCCCAACCTTTTGAATTTACCAAACAGTAAATTGTAACAAAAGATGAATTGACACACATAGGCTCACCAGTTTTTTATTTTGTAAAATAATAATTTAAAAAACAAATGTAATGTGTTGAGCACTGGGTATTATACTATATGTTGGCAAGTTGAATTTATTTTTAAAAAATGCCTAACTACCTTTTACTTTCATCATCTCATAAAAAATAAGTTGAGAAGACATTATGAGGGAAACAGCTTTTAACTTAAATTTATTTTGCATTTTGCTGAGATTGATGACAACTTTGTCATAGACCATCATTGCTCCACGGATTTAGCAACTGGGAACCACTAAGCTATGTCGTATGCCATTTCAGACAACTGTATCTAAAAGTGTACTCACCATAAAATCTATTAACTGGGAACTCCAAGCACCACCAACAAACTAACTGGGCTAATGTCATTAAATTTACTTATTTGCAGTTGAGCAAATAACTCCCAGTTTATGAAAAACAGAAATAAAAAATGGCATGCAAAGTCCAAATCCTGAATCCCTCCTCCATTTGGGAAAATCACTTAAGCTCTCAGCCTCATTGTCTTCATCTGTGACAATACATACTCACAGATACTTTGAAGACTGATAAGAGGAGTGTTCTTCAGAGTGATGAACTTCTCTATTGTTCCCCTCCCTTTCATTCCTATCATGGAGGAAGAAGTTAGGGCCAACTGAGACGTCCAGTAGAATAAAATTGGCTAACAAGAAAGATAGCCCAGCAAAATTTAAGCTCTACAGAAGCTGAGATTGTGTTCGTGGAAATATCCCGAATACCTGTAACAGTGCTTGGCACACTGTGAGTGGTCAATGAATGAGGACTGAGAAAACAGATCGGAGCTTTACACCAAAATGATCCACAATGAAACTATTACCAACATTACCCAAAAGGAGCAGAAATCCTGTGTCCCACATCATAGTCTCCCTTCTCATCAATACTTTTCCCTCACTCCTCCCTATCCTCCCATGCATCCTACCATGCAATGCTTCTCCAACAGGTTCTACGGTCCCAGAGACAGAACCTGGCTTTAGGAGAGAACAGCAGAATTAAAGAATATCCTAAACCTTTTTAGAGTCCTTGCAATCTGTGCATAAGCCTGTCTTGCAATAATATCTTTGTACAGTGCTCTGCGGTGACTCTGAAGGCCTGCAGGACCATCAGCCAACTGTGTGGAGGCTGGTCAGATAATATCTATGAATAACAATGCTGGTTAACATTCATTGAGCATTTTAATTACACCAGGCTCTATGCTAGTGCCTTTATATATGGATTATCTCATTTAATTCTCAGAGCAACCCACTGAGTTTGGTACTATTAAGCCTCATTTTATAGACACTGAATCTGAAGCTTAGAAAGGTGAAATAGCCCATCTGAGGTCACATAGCTAATACTCTGTCTGCAAAATCCATGCTCTTAACCATGGCATTGTATATAATACAGACTATATACCACTCCAAAGTCTTTGGCATGGATTATATGTAAGCATATCCATATTGTGATGTGACATTTCTTAAATGAATCTATGCCTTTTGATTTTCTTATGCTAGTGTACAAGTTGAAAAGATAAATATGAAAAAAGAAAACCACGTCTAAAAGTGAAAATAGTGTTTGAAGTGACTAGAGAGAAAAGAACAAAACTGTCCCTTTCTTATATTGTTTTCTTCCTCCTCTATCGAAATGTCTCTTCCTCACCATCACCACCCTCTGTCTGATTATGATTTCTTAGCTTCACGATGACTGCAAAGCTTTCCACATGATCTCCCTATATCAACTTTAGCCCCTCCCCATCTTATCAATCCCTCAAGAAAGCAAGTATGGGACTGATAATAAAGCATCATCTAATCCATCTTCCCAACTAAAACCCTTTTCAATGGTTTCCCTATACCTTTAGGAGAAGGTAAAAGTCCCTAACAGAGCCAATAAAGCCATACCTGTCCGGCCCCTACCCATCTACCCAGCCACGCTGCATTTCGTTACTTCTACTTCAGCAACAAGGCTTGTGCACATCCTGCTCTCTCTTGCAGGATATGCTCTTCCATCACTTCTCCACCTAATAGAGTCTGACTCATCTTTCAGACTGCTTGCCATTATGTCACCCTGCAGACTGTGCACATGCCTGCTGCATAAGAGGCTCAATAGGTAATGGTTAAGTGAGTGAATAAAGGGAATTAACCCATGGTGGTCTACAAGCCAGGTCTGTTGGCATCTAGTTTTCACTCTGAATCTTCTTGAATGATGATGCTGGAATTCTTTTACCTCCTGCCTCTGCCACAGTTGGCTCAGGATCTGGTTCAGACTGAGCTTGCAGGTAAAACTCATGATCCAATCCCACTGGGGAAGACAAAGCCTATCTCAGAGGAAAGCTGCTCGGTGAAGCAATCTCAAGAAATCTTGAGGCTTAAGTCAACGACTGAGTGACTAGAAAGTTGGGAGGACACTGGGCAGTATGCATATGCCCTCCTAATTAACTCAGTAATAAATCAACTTCTAGCACAATTAGAAAAACCAAGAGCCATTCCTGAATTCCTGCTCTTGGAATTTCAACTGCTTTCTCTGGCCTCTGAGGCTCAGCTACCCCTCTGAATTCTGTACCTCCATTACTCCTCATTCATCTCTCACTGTACTCTGTTGGCTGTGCCTGGCCCTTCCTCTCACATCCTCATCAGCTCCATGGCTATCCTTCTCCAAGTCCCACAGTCCTTGAAAAGGTACCCAAATCCCTGACCCTTCAGGGCCAGAAGGATCCAATATTCCATCCCCACCCTTTTAATTAAAATGATGGGAATTGGGTATGTTCTTTGGCTTCAAATCTCCCCATTGTACTTGATTAGACCTTGGAGGCATACACACCCAGGAGTATACTGTAGGAGATACTGTAATTAGCTTGCTCCAAATTTATTCTAACCCCCTCCTACTGTGCCTTCCTGTGCTGAAGAGTCCAGAAAGCCAAAAACTACATTTCCCAAACTGCCTTACAGGTGGGATTCCATAAAGACTCCTGTTTCACCATATAAACTTGAAATGAGGAAGATTGAAAGCACCCATTCAGTTGCTGGCATGGGCTGAGGCAGAGGCAGCATAACCTGTAGTCAGCAGCCCCCTATAATTCAGGGTCCTCCTGCAGCAGAAATGCAACTGCTTGAATTATGGCTGAGGTTTGTATGACTTTGGAATCTGGAAGTGTTTTTGGAAGCTCAGCCTAGAACCAGCTCTTCTAACCAGTATCCAGTGATATTAGTATCTGGTAATATTTCTGCTTAAATTCACTAGAGTGGTTTCTGTTGTATGAAGCTGAATTCACCAATAGAAAGCTCAAAGAGTGACTGTAAATCCCTGGGACACCAGGTACAGATTTATTCAGTCTACCTGACCTTGTTCCAGGCCCAGGCAATTTCCCATCTGTAAGCATCAGTCGCTGGGCAACACCCTAAAGACACCATGCCACACAGCAACCCATGTCCAGCCTTACACCAAACTAAAGGATCATTCCCAGGAACGATCACTCAGAGGCCAGTCCTTAAATTGTTGACTCTAATTGCCTTTTTTGCTGTCCCTATTTACAGACTCTGCACTCTGTTTGTCCCATGAGTCAGCTTATGGGCCCTCCCAAACACCTTGTTACCCCTACTTCTTAGGCCATGAAACAAAGTCTCAAACTACTTTAACGAATCACTTCAAATGTAAATTGATATCCCTCTTATGTGCCCATAGCACTCTATATCCACTCCAAGGTAGAGTTTGTCACATTGGGTTAAAATTACCTGTCCACTCCTCTGTAACTCCTACTAGAAGGTATCCACATGAGAGTAAGGTCAGGGCCCATTTCATGGAGTATTAACTCCTAGTGCTGAACACTATGCTTGGTACATAGTAGGTGCTCAACAAATAGTTCAGAAGTTCTTAATGAATATATAAATGTTATGTTAACATGGTGTTTCTAGCTAAATTCCAAGGGGCTTTCCCTAGATCTCTAAATAAATCCTCAGCCAATCTACAAAGCACTACTATAAGGAGAGAAAGAATTACCAAAAGTCCACTATTTGGACAAATAGACTATTCTGGAATTGATCAATCGTAAAAAATTGTATAATTTCATGCTTCCTCTGAAAGATGTCAAAATTCCACAAAGGTCAGTTATTGTGTAACCTCTACAGAGCCTTCTCTCCATGTTATGATTTTCTTGGGCTGGGAATTGAATATATCTCACTATTGTCTATTAAAGCATAATTGTAATGAGATTTCTGAAATGCAAAATAAAATTCTTTGGCCATATCAAAGCCCTCCTTGGCAGCTCCTTGTCTTGAAGATTGGCATTCACAGATCTCCAGTTACACCCATGTTCCTGTTCATAGCAAGCAATACACAAATGAATAGCAAATGGTGTCAGAAAAACAATCCTGAACACCTGTGTATGTTTGTTTGCTTTTGGCATTTCATTCAACTGCTAGCTATAAATTAATTATCCCAGTCAAAATTAATTTCTCCCTCTTCTGTTGCCCAATAGCACTTTCTTTATTCTGCAATTATAGCACCTCGCACATTTTCCCATGTATTGCAGAATTAGGTTCACCACTATCCTTGTCTAGGAAATATTATACCATTTATTCAAAGACTAGAAGAGAACCACAAACTACCATTATAGAGATGAGGGTCCTAGATGGTTAATTAACTTTACTAAGTGGCTGGTTCTCACACACCAGGCTCAAAGCACTTGGATTCAAATTTATTCTACGGCAATATTATAAATGATATTCATTACATTCATATAAGCTGTAGGCTTACTATACTGTTACCCAAAGAGTGTGTCTCCAGCCATTTAAATCAGAATCACCCAGGGTTGTAATTAGTACATGCAGATTCCCAGGGTCTACAGTGGAGCTACAGAAACAGAGGTCTCATCTGGAAGAGGGAACACACTAACAAAAAATACATTCTGTGACCAGTCTGTTGGATAGTCCACTATTTTACCAATCCTGGACCTGCACATTATAGTGTCCAATAATTGTTGTTGCTGCTTCTAAATTCTTTTGCCCACCGAGGTTTGAGGGCTACTAATCAAGTAGATAACCCACCACAATAAGTGAAGTAAGTATAGATAATAAAGGCAAATAATAAGTAAGCAAAATGTTACTAAAAGAAAAAAGAAAATAGGACAGATACGTATGAACCAAGTCTTAGGAAACACCAAGGTGGAGGCAATCAATTCTATGTGGAAGGCTCTAGGAAGACATTTATAGCAGATTATAGTTGAATTTGGGTCATTCTGAAGGCACTGGAATTAGCCAATTAGAGAAGCAATACAAAAACACTGGATGGGAGCACGTGAGCTAGCTTGGAGAGAGAAACATGTCTTGGGTGTCAGAGACAAGCAGAGAGCTTGGGAGGCAGGGGGCAAAATGCAGGGAAAGGAGATTGGTAGGAGGTGAGGCTGAGCTGTAATGACTGGGGCCAGACTGTGAGGCATCTTGGCCATCTATGCTTTCCCCCGTATTCTCAGAGCTGCTGGGGATCTCAAGAGGTAAACTGGCATAGCTATAGTCTCACCTACCAACAGGGTTCTCTCAGACATGAAACTTCCACATACTTGGGCGGGGGGCGGGTGGGGGGGAGTTTCAGTGTGTAGTTGTCCTTATACAGCCTCCAGATGACCATTTTCAGTGACTTGGAGGCCTGTTTCATTAACCAGCCAAGTCAGAGAACCTAAATATGCTGAGATCTGCAGTGGCCACTGCAACTTTCAAACATACTAGATGTGTCTGGCTTGTGATTTATCTGAAAAGGAATCACAAATGTGGCCATGAGTTATTTTCGGTGTCCATGATTTTAGAGCCCAACAGTCAATTCTGAGAAACCAATTTCCACCATGGGCAGAACCCAGCTCCCCGTGACTGATCATTTGTTCAAGCTGCAGAAGGAAGAAAGTTGAGGAAAGATCGGGTAACAGGTGCAACCTGCCTAGATTTGCTCAGGGCATTGTAGATCTCGGCAAAGGGTGGGCTCCCTTATCTCCCTGCCTCCCAGCAGGGAGGGTGAGGCAAGTCCCCTCCTAAGACATTCATACTCCAGTCCCAAGAAGTCAGGTAGAAGTGATGTCTGTAGAAGGACAGAGAAAGCTCACTGGACCTCAAGAAAGATGGGCAAGAACTCAAATTGAAGGGTTATTCTGGACCTTTTCCCTGTGGTTCCACTGAGAGAGGAAAAGCACCCTGAGCAGGGTCCTGACACTATTCTCATATCCCCACTGGTGTTTCTGCCTCCTGGTGGGTCCTGTCCCTCCAATCCTAGATGGAAACAGCAAAGCATAGTCCTTTGCTCAACATCAATCTACCTACCTATGCCCCTGAGCTCAATTGTTTCCTGTAAGGAGGTCCACACTCAACAATTCCTAAATCATGACCGTACCCTCTGCACGAAGGCTGAATCCTCCCAACAACCTCATGGGGTCCAAACTATCTCTGTGTGACTGTCTCTGTGTTGCAAATGAGGCAACCATGACACAGGGAGTGGATGATTTCATCCATTCATGGTCTCCAGCCACTGCACGGGATGTGAACTCAGGTGTTCTGACTCCACAGCCATATGCTTAGCTTCTTTCTACATATGGTAGAGCTGCTGCATATGCCGTGCTGCTTCCCAGGCAGAAATGAAGCTTGACCGTGACAGCAACATAGATCCATTATGGGGAACTTGGAAAGATATTGAAAAGGTACAAAAAGGAAATAAAAATCACCCACAAACCCACTACTTCTACCTTTTGGGGGAATGATGCAAAGTAAAAACTGAAAATTCCTGCTTATCTCTAACTTTAGCTCTCAAAGGTATCCACTGTCTTCCCAGACTTTTTTCTTTAATGTTTACACAAATATGTGTAGGTATATACAGACAGCAATTTTTAAATAAGAGTAAGACCACACTTGCACATTACACAATAAGATTATTCTGCGCACTTTCTCAATATAACATCTATTCAAGCCCTTTTTAATGACTGCATAGTAATCCACTGTCTGCTGACCCACAATGTCTTCAGCCAGTCCTATATAATAAATACCTTTGTCCATATATCTTTATGTACCCGTGCTAGTAGTTCCGTAAGATACATTCCAACAAGGGGCTCACAGAACATGTGCGCTTTTCATTTTGCTAATTGTCAGATTACTCAGTGGATCTTTAATTCTTGACTTGATGACGGCAAAGAGAGGGTTGATGAGAATGAAGCTATATTAGCTAATGAGAATCACATGAAGCTGGGCTAAGCATCGTCTACGACGCTGGATGAGTGACATGAAAGGGGTTCCTCATGCACATCTCAAACTCTTTCTCACTAAGAAACCACTGGAGAAATGCCCTCCCTTGCTCTGGCTAAGAGAATATGTCTCTTTCTGGCCTCTCTAGAATTCTCTTCTCCACTGGGCACTGCTCTTGCCCCCACATGAGTCCACACTAAGGTATGGATGTCTTGTGTCTGTGACTTATTGTTTTCTGAAAATGCACCTCCTTGATACCCATACGTGCCCAACATTTATTTCAAATACCAAATCTTTGCCAACAGGTCCCCTTAATGTCTGCTCCCTGCAATTTCCTCGGCGAATGCTCACCACTGATTCTCCTGCCTGTCTGCCCTGCCTGCATGTTTGCTCCAGAGCCGTCAAATCCAAGGACCCCTGGCCTCTGACCAGTGAGAGAAGGGCACTGTTCTTTCAGAAACAATAACTTCCAGATTAAGTTGGACCTGGTCAGACCCTTCCAAGTTCCCTCCTGAGGGCTGTCACCCCCACACTTTTCCTCTTAACCTGCTCCTACTCCCCACCCTGCCCGCCAAAAGCCCCTCTCCTCAGGGGCCCTCTGCCGTTAGCCAAAGCTGGGATGCCCACTTTTCCAACAAACATAATCCCCTTTACTAGACACACACCTCCTGATATTAGTTATTCCTCCCGCCTGAAAGGCAGTGTAGCCAAATGCAGAGAGCATAGGACTCTGGACTCAGAAAGTTAGGGGTTTGAATCTTGGCTCTAACCCTGTTTGGCTGTGTGATCTCAAGCAAGGCATTAACCTCTCTGCACCTGAACTCCCTCAGTTATAAATTAGGGGTAAGGAGAAAAAGAAAACACAGAACTGTTGAAAGCACCTGGTGTAGAGTGCCTGCACCCACAGACCTAATAATCAGCTATTCTTAATATCCTTCCACAGCCAAACTTCTGAAGTGAGGCATTACTGGTAGTGTCATATAAAATTTTACGATAGTTTCAAATTTGGGGATCTTATCAAGTTCCTTTCACACACAAGCCTTAGAAGAGGTTCCGAATCTTAAGCTCCATTAGCCTTAGATCCAATCCCCCTCTGCCGGTGGTATGCAATGAAGCGGGACACTTCTGCATGGCTGGAGCAGTGTGACTAACACAACCCTTTCCGAGGAGGGCACATCTCCAAGGAGGGGGACAGTCAGGACCGTAATCTTTAAATACTTGTTCGACTCTGAGAAGTCACTCTGCCGGGCTCCCCCACTTCAGAACCCGGATCAGGGTGACGGGGCTGAGGTCAGGCGGCTGGCCAGCTGGCTGCTGTGCAGGGCCATGGGCAGGGAGGATAGTCCAAGCTCATCGTTGTTCCTCATACTGCCCTTCCCAACCTGGGGAGGTTGGGAGACCTTTTGGTTATTGCTGCACTGCTGAGGTAAGACGCTCTACTGACAGGACTGAGGCAGGGGCCTCAGGTACCGTATATCCTGCATTGCTTGGGGCAGGCCTACTCATTGAAGAATTGTCACACACACACACACAAATGCCAATAGCACTCCTCTTGAGAACCGTCTGTCGGGCTTGGACCTCCACAAGGCTTTATTATTGTTCCCCACCCTGGTGACCTGGGCTGGACCCTCTAGCCTGGAGGCTAGTTTTATACCCAGTCCGTGTCTCCCTCCCTGGGGGGCACATCAGTGCTCACTGAGCTACCGGCACACGGGGGCAGAAGGCAAATGCATATTATCTGATCTACAAAGTTTTTACTTCAAACCCTTAGGTAACACCCCTGCTGGTGAACTGCCACTTGGCATCCTGCCCACAGGCCTAAACCAGTCCACTCAAGGAAAAACTCCCGCCACTGAACCTCGGGTGTCCCAAGGGGCATATAACCCACTAGTTCCACGGCCCTATAGGGCCACTGACCCTCTCTGGGCTCTCTCCCCCCCACATCCCCAGGGCTGGGAGCGTGCCACATACGAGCGGCTCTAAGTCTTATCAGAAGAACGAACCCAAGAAAATAATAACTAATGAGCCAACGCTTTCCGAGTGCTTGCTATGTGCCAAGCCCTGACACTTTACATACATTATCACACTTAATCCCGAGTAGCATAAAATAAAGCTCACTTTAGAGAAAAGCGATGGGGTCCGTGTCAATCCCGCCCCTCGGCCTCTGTGGGTGAGTCACTGTTGGACGGAAGCTGTTCTCTGGGCGCCTGCGCCCCCAGAACCCCTCAGGTTCTCAGGGACTCGGGGGCCCACACGGGGACGCCTTATCGCCCACATGTCTCCTGCCATTACCAGAGATAAATCCAGGGACTGTCATTACGGTAATGGCCTCTGTGACTAAGAGGAGTTAAACAGAAAGTCAGTGAATGTCACATATCTTGAAAAATCTATTCACCATGAAGTCACCTTCTAATGTGTTCTGAGGAAACAATAACATCCATTTTCACTCCAGACACTACTCTCCATGGTAAATAATATCACGAGGTGACTCTATCCTGTAAGTCCCCAGAAATTGTTTCTAATTATTGTCAGAGGCACATCAATTACCAATAGAGCCTCCAGGCGGCCCTCGTCGTGGCTCTGATTAGCAACATGTTTTACTTCCATTTCTTCTGTCAAGCCTCTCAGCCGTCTACGTGGTTACTTGCTCCGTCTTGGCTGCAGGCCTGCTCCGCTCACCCTCCTCCGGGCGCTGCGGCCCTCACGGCTCAGGCCCGCACCTCACCTTCCGCGAGCGGCTCCTCAGCACCTGCCAACGACTCATTCCGTCCCTTCAAAACACAAGAGCTCCGCTGACCCATATTGAAGCTGATAAAACCGCCTCCGTTGAAAAGCAGACAAGCCAGCGGCGCTGGGCCGCGACCTGTGACAGGCACATCTCCTGCGTCCTCATCAAACCCTCAGAACGTCCCTGCGAGGGAGGCACAGCTACCGTCTCCGTTTTCCATCTGACAGAACCAAGGCACAACGAGGTCAAGTAACTCCCCCCGAGTCACATAACCAACAGGTGGAGGACCAGCTGCCCCCCAGACGGAGTCGTCTTCGCTTCCATTCCTCTCCAGCCCTGTGGCGAGCCAGACTTCCTCTTTACTGTCCCTCTCTCTCCTTTCTCCGCACCTCTGCATCCCTCCCACTTAGTCTTGGAAGATTCTAGTTTAGTTGGACTCTTTCCAAAGCCACTTCTATCACAATTCTTGGTGCTTTCAACATCCAACCAGACTCCACAGCGTTGGGCTTCGGGGAGCGCCACCATGTACACTACAACAGGAAGCTGATTCTGTTCTACCCCAAGTCAGCGGGCGCCCCCCCCCAAGTTCCTGCCGCTGCCTAGACATCACCACCAACTACAACTGCAACTGTACTGTTTCAGACCCCCCTCTCGGACCACGGCCTCTACTCTTTCCAGCTCATCCTTTCCAGCGTCCCAGCCCCAACAGTTTTTGGGCCACACCAGGACCTATGAACCATGGTTGCTGGCACCTACCTTTCATTGTCTCTCACGCCTTCATGACCTCCTGCGCTCCTTACCCAACTTTCATGGGCCGTCATGGTGTTACCCCCTGAGTATACCCATCTCCACCCACTTTCCCTTCATTGTGCTCAGCTGGTAAAACCCAAAGCTGAGTTCAAGCCAACTGTCCCCTTCCTCCACGTCTATATGAGGGCAGCCAAGTGCAACTGAAGAAAACGACCGCCCCGCCAGGTCTCCCTTTGGTTGTTACCACAAACCTCACGTGGACCCCGCGCTCCCTGGCAGCCCACCTTATCACCCACGTCCACTCACCTTCCCAGGACTCTTTCACCTCTTCTCCCTCCAAACCTCCAATACCCTTTTTTTCCCTTCAGGAGCTCACAGCTAGTAACTTCACTTCCCACTCCACTGAGAAACTGGAGCATTATTCCAGCAACTGGAATAATGAGTTTCTACTGCCACACCTGCCCATCTTTCTGCATTTCTGCCCATGTGCTTTCCCTGCCCTCTTGTGGCTCTGGGTGGACTGTCTGTATGGTGTCTAAAGCCAACTCTTCTCCACTTTGCACGAGATCCCACCCCCTCCTGCCTTCCTACCCAAGGACGTTGCTTTAGTACCAATTTCCTTGTCTTAGGATCCATTTGCAAACATGATGTTATTTCTTCAATCACAAACAACTTCTGACTCCATATCTAAATCAACCTGCTAACTCCGTTTCTGTTCCCCCTTACAACTAAACTCCCTAAAATGATTGTCTTAATGCCCTCTCTCCCATCCTTCTATTTTTTTCTTGAACACATCCCAGGTAGGCTTCTGTTGCCTCCATCCCTTGTCAAGGGCACCAGTGACCTTCCATTGCTGAGTGTGGTGGTAAATTCTCATTCAAATGGAACTGCCAGTAGTATTTGACTCAGGTGTTCACACCTTCCTTCTTAAGATGCTTTTTATCCTTCTATTCAGAACAACGCTCTCACCAGTTGACCACCTCAGTTTCCTGCAGTTATTCCTTCCAGTTTCCTTCAACATTTAGCTGTTGCCATTTCCCAGGGTTTCAGATCTTTCCCTTCCTCTAGCTACAGTCATTCCTCGGGTGACAGGTCTGGCCTAGACCCCTCCTTTGCTATCCACACTCATGTAGTCAACCGGCCTCCTCACTGTTCCTGGGACACACCAAGCATACTCCTGCCTCCATGGCTTTGTGCCTACTGCTCTCTCTTCTTCCATTCATTTCCCCCACCCCCCACCCCACAGGACTTGTCCCTGTCAGTGTCTACTAAAGTATCACCGCAGAAGTGAGTTTTGTATTTGCAACAACATGGATAGACAACCCTAGAGGGTATTATGTAGGTGAAATAAGTCAGACACAGAGAGACCGTATGATCTCATTTATACGTGGAATCTAAAAAACAAAACAAATGAACTAACCAAATAGAAACAGACTCACAGTTACAGGAAACAAACTGCTGGCTCCCAGAGTAGGGGGGAGTTGGGGGCCTGGTGAAGTAACTGAGGGGATTGAGAGGTACAAACTTCCAGTTATAAAATAAGTAGGTTGAAGGGATGTAATGTACAGCATAGGGAATATAGTCAGTAATATCGTAATAACTTTGTATGGTGACAGATGGTAACTAGACTTATCGTGGGGATCATTTCATAATGTATAAAAATATTGAATCACTGTGATGTACACCTGAAACTAATAGGATATTGTATGTCAATTATACTTCAATTAAAAAAAAAAAGAAGTGAGCCCTTCACTGCCTAATTGGTCTAACATCGAACCAACATTACCTCCACCACCTGTTCTCTCTACCCCCCTATGCCAATGTATTTTTCTCCATAGCATTTATCCCTATCTGGTATCTTATACATTCAGTTGCTTATTTATTTATATTTGTTCCCTTCACTGGAACCTAAATTACAAGGAGAGCTTGGACTGCATTTTTCTTAGCTTCTAGAATAGTGCCAGGTTCATAGTGGGCACTCCCTTTAAGTGCATGTTGAATGAATGAATTTGGGATTCGAACCCATGCAGTCTAACTCTAATGGCATGGAGTCAGAACAAAAGAGGGACATCCTTGCCACCAGGGTTTCCAAGAACTGTTGGAGAATAGGAAAGACTGGAGGTTCCACCGAGTAAGGGCAGAGCTCAAAGAACAAAAGCTGTTTTTTATAACCTTATTTTTGCCCTGTCTGGCAGGTGAACCCAAGTTACATATCTGTATTATTATGAAATTCAAAAAACCCTGTATCCTGAGAACATCTTGTTTGGCCTGACATGTAACTGCATCCATATATCACTATGGGTTTCTTCTGAGTCATTTTTTTTTTTTTTGAACTCAGCAGTTTCTATCCCAACTGCCATATGTTCACCCCGCCGCCAAACCTGCCCTGAGGTCTCTTTCCCCATCTGAGCACACCTGTGCGCATCCATGGGTAAATGTGGCCCATGCAGACGGTGACATCTTGCCCTGCTTGGATGGGAAATGCATCTGTAACACTATAATCACAACCACCATCTGAGCAGAGCTAGATAGAATCAGAACATTCATTGGTCTATTAAAATAAGGATGGGCTCTTCAGCCCTGCTTGCTCTTCAAAAAAAAAAAAAGCTAACTTTTTTTTTTCTTTGCATTCACCTAGATATTCATGCCAGGACTTGCATGAGAAAAACACTTCTTTCTGACCCCTGTAGTGATCAACTGATGCCTTGAAGCAGGAAATTTGATTGCCCTCATCTCAGGCTGAGTCTCTGTTTACCAATCACAAAATGACTCAACCCCTTTTTAAAAGCCAGCTGTGACCATTGACTCTGTGACCTCCTGTGGTGCTGAACTCAGTTTAAAAAATAATAATGATAAAATAACAAAGGTTATCGAAGCCATTATGCCTCCATTCCCAACCCTTTGGGGGCAGGAGGAAATAAAGCAAGTCAGCCAGACCTGAGGACTTGATGACACATTCTCTTGCTCCAGAAGCTTCCTGTAACTTGTCCCACACCAGCAGTGACTTCCCAGTACAGCTCTCCTCCCCGCTGTTCCCCATCAGCAAGAGCGTGCTGACACACAGGCTGATGAGCTGCACCGAAACTTATCGAGTGTGTCCTTCCTGCCTCAACCCTCACAGCCTGTCAGCCCCTGTTGTCACAGGGCTCTTGCTCATTCACTCGCTGCTCACACTAATCTAGAAGATGATCAAAGAAAAACTCCACTGACTCACCCCTGCCTAGACCAGCACAGGGATTGGTCAAGCATGTGCATTAAATAGGACCAGATTCGAATCTATTCTTTTCACCCAGCTCACTGGCTCTCTTTCTCTCTCTCTCTCTCTCTCTCTCTCTCTCTCTCTCTCTCTCCCCTCCTCTCCCTCTCTCTCTCTTTCTCTCTCTTCCTCTCTTTCATTTTTCAAAAAATAAATAAATGAATTCTGGGTTGGCTGAAGATTTCAGCAATGTGACTGCTGTGCAGATGGATCCTGCTGAAGCTGGTGCTGGCTCTCTGGGGAGTAGCATGAAATGCTGGTTTTCAAAACCTGAGCAGCGTGTAAATGGCAGCTAAAAAGGAAATGCAGATTGGTGCTGAGTGTTAATTGTCTCTTCCTCTCTTCTTCACACACTTCAGAGACTGAATGGTGGCGGAAGACAGGGAAGCGGGCCTGCCCCCTCGTGGGGTGGGCTCTTTTCTTTCAAGCTGGACTGAGAGAATAACACCTAGAGTCCAAGTCAAAACATGGAACGGGATTTTTTTTTCTTTATTCTTTTTTTTTTTCAAGTTCTCATCTGATGAAAGTCAGGGAGGTGGCACCAAGCTTGTAATGAAAGTAAGATTCTGCCGAGAATGAGTCGATGAGATGTGACACAGAAAGGAGAAGCAGGATGTCTTTGTTTTGAAATGACAGGCGATAAGCTATGGGGGTGCCTGGTGAGATTTTAGTCCATAACTAGGTAGCAACCTGTCAAATGCAGGCCCTTAAATGCATCACAAGAATTCTCACTTGAGATGATTTCAATTCCAGCTCCGTGTGTGTGAGTGTGTGAGTGCATGCACGCACGCAGAGCAAACATAATTGAATGCCAAAGCCACCGCCATGTCCTGTTAAGGGTACAACTGTAATCACACTGGGACGGGAGCTCCAATTCCCTCCTCTGCCTTCCTCACTTAGGCAGCGCCAAGGTCAGCCTTAGGACCACAGCCCAGGCTCAGAGCCATTTATTTTCATCCCTGAAGACTCACGTTAGCTTTCTCCCGAGACGTTAATCAAGCAGATTCCTGATTGACTGTCTTTTCCTTTTATGTTTTTGCCTAGATGAAGGGGGATTATTTGAATTTGGGCAGTTTTGAATAAGAGGGGGGCCAATAGAGAAACAACTGGGAAGACTGACTATCATTTGGCATGGGGGGGAAAAGAAGAATCTAGGATCTTTTTTTAAAGCCATGAAATCCCTGGGCCCCACCGGAAGCCATTGTACCCTGTACCTGCTAATGCCTTATTTCTCCACGCATTTATGAAAAGGCTATGACTCCCTGCTGCTGTTGCCGGAGTGCCAGCTCCATTCTAGCTTGCCAGTTGGAGACGAAGATAGGCAATGACAAATGAAAACAAGTTTCTGTCTGGATCCATTCTCTCTTTCATAACCAGGAATGTGTAGGTGAAATGATCCCCACCCCTGCACTTCATTAGCATGACCAAGAAGAGCATGTGCTGAAAACTTTCCAAAAAAAAAAAGGCTCTCTCCTGCTGCTGCCCCCGACTTAGCTGGACAGTGTGCTCTACCTTCCAGCTTCTCCTAGCCCCTTTCCTAACCAGGACAGAGAGAATGAGCTCAGGCTAGGATGGGAAAACCATGAGCAGGATCTTGCTCCAAGTACAAAATGGCTTCGCTCTAGCTGTGTGTGTAAAGGAAGCAAAGAGTATCCTTTCAAGGAAAGGCAAGAAAGACAGTTTTGGGGTGGAGGGAAAACATCCTGGCTGACCCTCCTCCCCTGAATGAGCTTCCCTGGCTAGAAATGGGCCTGAGGTTTGGGACACCGTACTGAGAAGCCAGGCATCTCTCCTTAGATGTATCTCCTAAGTCCGGTCCAGTCACTTACCTGTCACCTTCTGGCTATTATCCAATTCTCAGACCTATTTCCTTCCCAAAAGGAGTGGCCTCACATGCATGTCACTGCAGACAGAATCAACACAGAGTCACGACTAATAAATGGGAGTAGGGTGGCTGCCATTGAAGACGATGTTGGCTAATGGACATTAGGGAGTAACTCCTCTTCCCATCCCCGTATGCAGGGTAAAATCTGTGCCTGAGGAGGAGCCCTAGAGTAGACATCTATGCGCTTACAACCCACTCTCCCCAAAGGTGGAATAGGATGGGGGTAATATTTTATTTTGTCTCAACATTAACTGGATTCCAGTGGTATGTTATGTGTGAGCAAACAAAAGCTGCAGGCAAGGTCTTAAAGCTGTTTAAATGTCACTCACTGCCTAGTGAATGCAGAAGGGAGTTATTGTCACAGAGACAATGCCTCTGTTCAGTGATAAAGTTGGCAGACCCAACCAAGTGGCTCACATGTAGCCTGATTCCAGGTTGACCATGGCAACCAAGAGATGACACAGCCACTACTGCCTGTGACAGTGCCATTGGTGACCAAAACAGAACCACCATAAACCAGTTCTCCAAATCCATGGGACAGAAATTACAATGGAGGTTATTTGGCAGGAGAATGTTATTGAGAGGACTGGTGGGGAAGGAGGGAGAGATTGATTGAGAAGGGTATGAAGTGATGGAAATGTTCCTGGAGTGATGGGAATGTTCTGCATCTTGATTGTATGTGGGTTACACGAGTATCTGCATTTGTCAAAACTGATCAAACTGTACACTTAGCGTCTGTGCATTTCACTGTATGTAAATTATGCTCTCATTATTAAAAAAAAGCTATTGTTTCTCTTACAGGAAGCCAAAAGAGGGGCAATTCTGATACTCCTTATCTCCAACCTACTTTTCTGGTACTAGTTGGGAAAGAACAGCCCCAAAGTTCCATTCCTGGCTCACTATACCCCACGCTGTGCAGTGGTAGATGGCACCCAGGATTAGGAATCCCCCTGCGCTGGAAGCCCCCGCCGCCCACCTCTACCACCACTCACCAAGTCTATGATTTTGGAAAGTCCCTTGATCTCTCTGAGGCTCTGCTTCTTCATCTGTAAAATAGAGGGTAATGATCCCTGCCTACACTATAAGAACATTGGAGAAAACAAAAAAAAAAAAGTCTTATAAGTTGGGAAGAGCTTCAGAAATACAAATTGTATACTGTCTTGAAAAGACCATCACTGTTTGGACCCATACCTGAAATGGACAAGCTCCTTGGTATAGTGTTAAAACTCTAATTGGACAATATGGTACAAAAACTCCCATAAACAAAGATGCAACTAAATAGTCATAAATGGTATGAAGCACCCCATGGTGCTCAGTCTTTATATAATGTTAGAACTCCTTATTTCTTTAATCATATGATCTATTCCAAGCTTTCACTGGCCTGAGAGGCAGGAAGTTTACTTTCAGTCAGTTTGGGGGTACCCTGATCAACCCCTGCATAGACACTGCCTTCTGATACCCTCAGATTAATTATATACTATGGTACTGAGAAATACATGTTCTATGCTCTCTCCACCACCCCTCCCACAGTGGAGATGGTCGAGTAAGATTTTACCACAGTGATGGCTTCTCTTTATAAAGTGGGGAAATGAGATGTTAACACTTGCTGGTAATAGTATACAAATATGTGTGCATAAACATAACATATGTAAACATATACACATATGTGTAAACATAATATTAGCAACATCTTCTCCAGCATTTAAAGCCTGTCACTGACAAATCACAGTACAAAATGAAAGCAAGGTAGACTTAATGGATACAAGTCATTTCAAGAAGCATGAAGTGAAAAGAAAAACACTCTCCTTAACTGTAGACAATCAGTACTTTCAGATTGGATGAGATGAGGGGGCTCAAAAATATGACATAAACAAATTCTGAAAGTAACTCAAGAGCTTTCTTCAATTATTAAAATGATTGCCAATGTGGGAGAAGAAAGAACAACCTTAGGATCATCCTAGGGAGAGAACAAAGACCAATCCATATAAGTCACAGAAAACATAGAGAACCTAAAAGTTTAAAAAAAGAAAAAAGTATTTCAACAAAAGCTGTCTAACAATGGATTCAGCTTTTTTCATTGGTGATAGAAATTCCTCAACACTGGAGAGTGTCAAGAAGACTATGATAATATAATAGAGATTTGGACTAGAGGCCTTATACATTCAGTGTTTCTTTTTAATTAATTAATTTGTTTATTCATGAGTGATACAAAAAAAGAGGCAGAGACATAGGCAGAGGGAGAAGCAGGCTCCCTGTGGGGAACCCTATGCAGGACAGCATCCCAGGACCCCAGGATCATGCCCTAAGCCAAAGGCAGATGCTCAACCACTGAGCCATCCAGGTGCCCTACATTCAATGCTGTTTGTCATTCTGACACTAGACAAAAGATTGAAATTTGCCAAAGTCTCTTCTTGAAATTATTAAGTATGTTTAAGACTAAATTGCTTTGGGAGAGAAGCAACAACATCGAGGAGACTACAGCAGGGAGAAGGATTTAGACTCTACTGACTGGACCAGAGGTCCTATTAGGAGAGTGTCTGGCCATCCCAGGAACAGTATTTTGAAAGACTGTGGCTACTTTGGGCCACGGTGAGTTGCTGTCGGTATCCAAACAGTCTAGTTTAGTGATCTGAAAAACAACAAGAGGCTCTAGACATCATAAAAGATCCACACTGATCTGAGATTCCAGACAGGAGTAGGCATGCCAGTAAGAAACTCAAGCAGTCGTTTTTCACTGTTTCAGGATCCCGTACCCCTTTGAGAATCTATGAAAGCTATGGTCCCTCTCTGCAGAAAAATGTACATTTGTGCAAACATTACACCATCATGCTTATAATTTCAAGGGCTTCTTTGAACCCCCTATAGTTCATTCAAGAACTACAGGTTCATATTACCAATCACCATCAATAGTTGTTACTGATGCTGTTGTTGAAGATGATGATGATGGACTGGCCTTCTTGTATAATTCAGTCTTCCCGAAGCCTAAACAACAACTTCTCAAAGACTGAACAACACAGTAAATAACGTTGCAATCCAACAAGTTCTAAAGTAGGAAGAAATCATAACCCATTTATTCCTCTCCTTAGTATCTTTCCACCCAATGGTAGAACAAAGAGAAGCAGGTAAAGCTATTTCAGAAGATAGCTCTCTGTGCTCCCAGGGAAACTACAGTATAGGCTGAACCTGAACCATCTAGAGACCCATACACAAATATATTCTGTATACTATTCACAACCACGGATTGCTCAACTATTCCCACTTCCCAGTTTAGCTCTTCTTCAGGCTGGCCCTGGATGCTGTGCCCAAATAAGTCCCCAGAGATTACTTTTTCCATTATTTTAAGTGTCTTTGGCTGGCATTTAAACCAATTTCAGGTCCTCACCAAAAGAACAGTAAACATGGCGTGTTAGTTATAGGTTGCTGTATAAGTAATTACTCCAAAACTTAGCAGCTTAAAACAGTAAACAGCTATTATCTCACAAATTTAGTGGATCAAGAATGTGGGGACAGATTACCTAGAAGCCTCTATCTCAAGGTCTCTCACAAGGCTACAATCAAGGTGCTGGCTAGGACTAGCAGTCTCATCTGAAGGCTTGACTGAGGAAAGATCCACTTCTAAGCACTTCACACAGTCACAGGGAGAATTAAGTTCCTCAGAGTATTCATTCTGAACTAAAGCCTCACCTCCCCACTGGCTGCTGACCAGAGGCCTCCCTTGGTTCCTTGCCACATAAGCCTCTCTATCACATAGCTCACAGCATGGCAACTCTCTTCCCTCAGAGCAAACAAGCAAGAGAAGGAAGGAGGGCAAATAAGGTGGAAGTTACATTTTTCTGCAGCCTAATCTCAGAAGTGACATCCCATCTCTTTCGCCCCATTCTATTCATTGTAAGTGAGTCATTAACATCAGCCCACACTCAAGGGGAAAGGATTATACAAGGGCATGAATACCAGGAGGTGGGCATCATGGGAGCCATCCTAGAGACCATCGACCACATATGACTTCATATTCTGGCTTGGCCACTTATTGTAGGATCTCAAGCAAGTAACCCAACCTCCCCCAGCCTTGGTTTTCTCCTCTGTGAAGTTAGAGTAATAAAGCCTAATTTGCAGGGCTGTGATGAAGATTCAAGATACCAAATGTAACTCCTACAGCTCACAAACAAAAAGGTGACAACTCCATTTAAAAATGTGCAAAATTGCTTGACTGAGCAATTCTCCAAAGAAGATATACGAATGGCCAATAACACACAAAAGGATGCTCAACATCATTAGTCATTAGGGAAATGCAAGTCAAAATCAAAATGAGATGCCATTTCATAAATACGAAGTTGACTATCATTTTTTTAAAAGGGAAATGAGGGTTGGTAAGGATGTAGAGAAATTGAAACCTTTGTACAGAAGAGGTAAATTCATAGAAGCTATCAGGGACTGGTTACCAGGGACTGGGGGGAGAGAGGAATGGAAAGTTAATGCTCAAGAGATACAGAGTTTCTGTGTGGGATGATGAAAGGGGTTTTAGAGACAGAGAGTAGTGTTGGTTGCATGGCATTATGAATGTAATTAAAACCATTAATCTGTACACTTAAAATGGCAAGTTTTATGTTATATCTATTTTACCACAATTTAAGAAAAAATAAATATGGTATAGTATGGTAGTTGCTCAACAAATTATAGAATTAAATACTTAACCATCAGCAGAGGCCATCCAGGCAATAGTATGGATGCCTTGGACAATGGTCCTGCCAGATCTTCGATATGAAAGAGGTTGTAAGGGGGAGGTCAGATTTGCTTCCACCAACAGTTACTTCCCTGGTTGCCATTTTTTGGAGCTCTAAATTTTCCACAAATTCTCAGCTCTAATAATCTGAGAAGGGATTAGGGGAAGGGACTACCATACTGCCTACAAGAATTTAGGAGATAGATACACACTCAGTGTTAGGTAAAATTTATACAAAAGCAAAATCTACCTTCAAGAGATCATCCTTTTTTCACTTCTGTTTCCCTCAGGATTTGAAGTGATTTCACAGCGTTCTAAAGTTACTCATCTGTCTCTCCATAGTAGCTATTTCCCTACAGCAATCAGTGGTTAAGGGCTCAGACTTGAAGCCAGGTGTTCTGAGGTTCAAATCCTGGCTCTGCTGCTCCTTGAGACAGTGATCATGAGCTGGTTACTCAATTTCTCTGATGCTTCAGTCTCTTTCTCCGTAAAATGAAGATAACAATGCCTAGCTCATAAGGTATTATAAAGCATAAATGAAATTATGCATATAAATTATTTAGGAAGGGGCCTGACACATATCAAAGTGTACATTAAATGGCAGCTAATATTATTTTAGAGCACTATTACTTTCCTACCAAAGCTTATAAACATCTGTCTGTGCAACTTTAAATGAGAGAATTATTTAACTTTAGTTTCCAGGTACCTGATGCATAAAACAGACCATTCATTTCTCCATGCAAATATGTAATGGACACTTCCTATGTGAATGGCATTCAATTGTACTATTATGCAATCTTGCTTTGTTCAACTAATGAAGTGGGGGCAGGGAAGGGAGGGAGGGAGGTGTGAATTGAATAATAGCCATGACTGAAGTGACTGTAAGAATTAGGTGAAATCCCCAAAGCAATTAAAATCTCCCAGGTAGTTTCTAGTGTCCAGATCACCTTATGCTTACAAATGTTTTTGAAAAGTCAATATGACTGTGCCAACATCTTTAGATAAAACATAGTACTTCCTGAGTATGACTAATTATGAACACTAAGTCTGTTCTAACCTTTCTTGATAGGAAATAAGACTCATTTTGGTACTGTTTATGATGATTATCTGATAGCTAGACCAGAAGGCAAAGAACACCTGTTTGAGTGTTCAAATTGTGTAACACTCCAACAGATAGCTTTTCCTTTGAAAATATAAAGAACTAGCAAAAGAAAGAGAGTTGAGCATATGAATGCTTCAAGGTTCTGAGAGCATGCCATAGGCCATCCCATCACAATTCAAATTTCTTCTACAGGGATAATTTCAAATTATTTTAAAACAGGTATTTTCAGTTTCACATGCTGATTGTTTCAAATAACTGATTGTAATCAAATAATTGCTTTAAAAAATGTTCTAATACCCTGTTCATGCCCCCTTCCACCAGAATATTCTAAAGTCATTAGACAATATCTGCCCTAGTTCTTTAATCCTTGCTCTTCAAAATGTAAAATACCTAGCCATACAGCTGGGGGGGTGGGGGGTGGACCTCTTTTTTGATTCATTCATGCAATAAATTCAATAAATATTTGTTTATACAATATTTAGTCATTGAGTGCCTGCTATGTGCCAGGGAGAACACAGTAACATGTTCTCCCACTACCCCCCATAATAAAAGTAGAGGTAATTAGAAGAAAGCATGGATGATCATTAAGCTTCCATTTGAACGATTCCAGTGATAAACAACCCACTATATATGTGGGGTCAAACTCAGTATTGGCAAGATCTAATTGTTAGAAAGTTAATTCATATATTGAGCTGAGTACAGGCAAGGCTTAATTCCAACATAATATCTGGCAGAGGTTGCCCTGCCAGGCAAAAAGTCAGAAACATTGCTAAGGTCATCCCATACCAAACACAAGAGAGAAATCCTCTGTCACAGAGGCAAAATTGCCTGTAGAGTTTGCTCCTGGCTCCAGCAACTTCTTCATTCCCTGAAGTCCTTCAATAGCTCTACAATAATAACATAGATTTACAAGATAAGTAAACTTTCACTTTATACTTTTTTTTTTCCATTTTGCACTTGGGGGTTGAGAAACTGACCACATCAACCTCTTAAAGACGTCATTCCAACTCTTGCTTTAAAGCAAGCTAATAAAATGTCAAACATAAACTGACTTCCTAAAGATGAGTAAGCACAGGAAAATTACTGTCTTTAAAAGATTCTGTGATTCAAAAGAAAAGAATTTGGTTCCAATTCTGCTTATGACAAAGTAAGTTCCACCCAGACTGATTCTCTTGCAGATGACAGCTGTAAACTTTGCACAAAATACCAAAAGTGAACTATCTGAAGGCACTGGAGAATGAATAAAAGCAGGTAGCTTCTGGAGGAGTGTGAAAGGAATGAGCACATGTCAAATTTCCCCTTTTTATGATGGTGAGCTCGAAGGCAGACTGCATTGAGTAACTGCTCAGAGCAGCTACAACTCCAATAGAATATCATATTCTGTCTCGTCTGAAGAACCAGATGACAGTGTTGGAGACCTGCAGCCACTGGAAATTGAGGGATGAATCCCAGGAAAAAAAGAAGCCAGAGTGGAAGGACCCCAAATTCCGTGTATAAATTCAGTCTAAATCTCTGGCTCACTCCTGAACCACACATATTTATGGAGCAAACTCCAACTAAAGATAAAAGAAATGAATTAAAATTTGATTTGCCACCTAAAAGACAGAATTTGCATTTTAGCACAATTAGGTCACTTGCCAAATTAAATAGTACCAGCAAAATAAATTTGTAGAGTATAACAGAATCCATACCTACCATTTGCAATGTCAGGGATGAAATTACTCAACACACATAGAACCGAGAAAATGTGACTTATTTCCAAGAGAAAAATAAATGAAAAACAACTACCAAATGGCTCAAATGTTGGATTAGCAGCTATAATAACTATGCTTGACGAGTTAAAGAAAATCATGCTTGAAAAAAAAAAAAAAAAAGATAGGAAACCTCATCAGACATATAGAAGCTATATTTTAAAGACCAAATGTAAATTCAAGAACTGAAAAATTAAAACATTTTTTTAAGGAAGCTTGGGTGGCTCAGCAGTTGAGCATCTGCCTTCATCTCAGGGCGTGATGCTGGAGTTCCAGGATCCAGTCTCACATCCAGCTTCCTGCAGGAAGCCTGCTCTGTCTCTGCCTGTGTCTCTGCCTCTCTCTGTGTGTCTCTCATGAATAAATAAATAAAATCTTTTTTAAAAAGTCATTTTTAAAAAAATCACTGCGTGGATCTACAATAGAATGGAGATGACAAAGGAAGAATAAAGATGAGTCAATAGAAATTGCTATCTGAAGAAGTAAGAAAAAGTATTGGGAGAAAAAAATAAGTAGAGTTTTCAAAGATCCATGGGACAATACCAAAAGGTTTGACACACATATAATTAGTGTCTCTGAAGGAGAAAAGTGTGAAAAGGGGTAATAAAAATATTTGAAAAAATAATGCCCTAATGTTTCCTCAAGTTAGTGAAAAACGTAACTTTACAAACTCAACTTTAGGCACATTCAACTCTAGGCAGAATAAATACAAAAAAAAAAACCATTGGTAGTAGTATTATAGTCAAACGGCTAACTATCAAAGATAAAGAGATAATCAATCACTTTAAAGTCCTGAAAGGAAAAAAAAGTCAATCCAGGATTCTATGTCCAACAAAAATATCCTTCAAAAAAGAAGACAAAATAAAGAAAGTTAAAAGAATTAATTGGCAGTAGATGTGAACTATCAGAAAATATAAAGGAAGTTCTTTAGGCTAAAGGAAAGTGAAACCAAAAATCTTCAGCAAGAAATAAAAAGCATTAGAAACTGTTAATACTTGGTAAATATACAGGACTACTTATTCCTCACACTTCCTTAAAATACATCAAGTTGCTCAAAGCAAAAACAATAGCATTATCTTGTTGGAGTTTATAATGTATGTAGATGAAATACATATAACCACCATAGCCTAAAGAATATGGTTGGGAATAAATGGAACTTTATGGTTGAAATATTTTTACATTTCATGTGAAGTGAATATTGTTCATGTTAATATTAATTCTAGACAGATGATGAAAAGTTACAGATATATATTATAAACCCTATAGCAACCAATAAAATGTGATACAAATACATGTTGCTAAAAGGCCAATAAAAAATTAAAATATAATTCTAAAACACATATAAATAACCTGAAAGAAGACCCTTCAACCAGAGGGGAAAAAAATGTCTTCTTTAAAGGAGGAATTTCCCTGGTTTCTTTAAGAAGTCTCGAGAAAGAACATTTTATTTAGGAAACTAAAACCATTAATAATAAAGAGAAAGCAGTATAAAAGGAAGAAAGATTTCATGGAGACTTAAAACAAGTAAACCATTATTATGAGAATTAAAAACATCCATAAAAACAAATGAATAACAGATTGAATATTGTGGAAAGCTGAAGGACAAAATTGAAAACATTTCAATTACAGGAAATCGCAGTGATGGTGGCATTTGGGGAGGGGAAGCATAAAAGAGAAGATGCAGGAAATCTTCTCTAGGAACAAGAGTCCTGGAAAGCAGGATTGGGCCGAGGAACAAGTTGAACTATGCTGTATCTCGAAGTCTGCTTCGAGGGAAAACCACCTACAGTACTGTCTAATAAAAAAGAATTGCTATTCACTATTTCTAGAAGTAATGGTAATGCCAAATATAATTCTTTAGTCACAAAGATAATAAATAATCTAAAAGATAACAAAAATAATCTGAATATAAGATGTCCAATTTTATTTTTTTTTAAATGTTTGGTTTCTAAGTCTCCACTTTATTTTTTTTATTTTTAAAGATTTTACTTATTTATTCATGAGAGACACAGAGAGAGAGAGAGAGACAGAGAGAGAGAAGTAGAGGGAGAAGCAGGCTCCATGCAGGGAGCCTGACGTGGGACTCGATCCTACATCTCCAGGATCATGCCCTGGGCCGAAGGTGGGCGCCCAACCACAGAGCCACCCAGGGATCCCCAAGATGTCCAATTTTATTAATAAAATCTAGGACTTGAGAGAAGAGACAGGAAAGAAACAAAAGAATGATAAATTTTTCACCTAACACAAAGGTTGTCAATATATATGTCTTGTCTTCTTAAATAAAAACTATGAGATATAATTTTATTTAAATGTGTCAAAAACAATGACCTAAAAGGAACACTTAGGCATCACTGAACTTCAGAAAACAATTTCTTTGAAACAAGAACTAATCCATCCAAAAATGTTTTCTTTGATGTTAAAAAAATTAAGAAAAAACATTAAGAGGGTTAAGTGGTTGTGTGAGAGTTTTTCAATATGTGTTTCTTAATGGGCATGAGTTTAAGTTTCCAAGAAGTAACACTTCATCAAATGTCTGTTAAGCATCTGAAGATACCACTAAGATTAAACAGCAAGAACAAAAGTATTTTTTTATTTAAAAAGAGAACAAAGCTTGAAACTTTGGAGGAAATTAATAGGGACAGGTTGTCCTGAAAGAAACATAGCCTATAAAAAAGACAAATTAGTTTCAAGAGGGAAAACTAAACACATTACAGGAATATTATTAAATCTCACAATTATGACAAGCCCAAAGAAACGACACAAGAATACAAAACATCAGTTGGTCCTCTTCATCTTCGTGAAATATCTGAAATTTTGCTTCATTATTTCAGAATATTCTGCTTTTCCATCTATTGCTCAAATCATATAGTGTAATTTACTTCATTGTTATAACATGACTTTCTCATGTGCACTTAGTATTCTCTGAATATCGAATTGTATTTCTCTGTTGTTGCTGCTCTTGTCACTTCTCATTCATCACCTTCTTGTCATCAGTAACATGCTTTGTACTCCCAGGTTCCTAACAATCAACTCATAATGTACATGCCTCTCTTTAAAGACATTCTTCATGGCTATTCTGATTTACGTTATAATTTGGACTGTTTAATTTTTGGCCTGATAATCAGCTGTTAAACCAAGAAATTTTTAAATGTCACTCAGTGGTTAGTTCCAATAGTTATTAACTCCCTATAATGAAGGGGAGTGTTGGAATCATTACAAAATGACCCAGAACTGATCCAGATATTAAATTTGACAGATAAGGACATTAATATCATCACTACAATTGCATTCTTTTTTTAAAAAAAGATTTTATTTATTCATGAGAGACACACAGAGAGGCAGAGACATAGGCAGAGAGAGAAGCAGGCTCCCTGTGAGGAGCCTGATGTGGGAGTTGATCCAGGGACTCTGGGATCACACCCTGAGCCTAAGATGCTAACCACTGAGTTACACAGGTGTCCCTTAAACTGCATTCTTGATGCAGAAAGTTAAGTACAGGCATGCAAAGGGAAAAGTCTGCATTTCTAGATGAAAACTATGATTTGGGATATGAAAAATGTATTGAATGGGATTAATGGCAGGTTAGACATCACAGAAAAAGATTAGTAAATTTGACATTAAAAACAGAAACTATAGGGAAGCCTGGGTGGCTCAGTGGTTGGGTGTCTGCCTTTGGTTTGGGGTGTGATCCTGGGGTTCCGGGATCCGGTCCTGCATCGGGCTCCTGCGGGGAGTCTGCTTCTCCGTCTGCCTGTGTCTCTGCCTTCTCTCTGTGTCTCTCTTCTAAAAATATTTTTAATATTTTTTAAAAAATAAATAAAATCTTCTAAAAATATTTTTAAAAACAACCAGAAACTATCAAAAACAAAACACAGTGTGAATTTTTAAATATTTATTTAGGAAGAGAGAGAAATAAAAGTCAGCCAGATTGGAAAAAAATAAAACTCATTATTTTCAAATGACACAATCATCTCTCTATAAAATCCAAACACATCTACATTTAAAAAGTACTAGAACTAGTAAGTTCAAAGTTGCAAGATATGAGATCAGTATATAAAAAGCAATTATATTTCTATATACTATCAACAAGCAACTAGAAATTGGAATTATAAAATATCATTGCCAATAGCATTGAGAATATAAAATACTTGGGCAGCCTGGGTGGCTCACCGGTTTAGTGCAGCCTTCAGCCCAGGGCATGAGCCTAGAGACCAGGGATCGAGTCCCACAAGCCTGGAACCAGGGATCGAGTCCCATGTCTGTCTCTCTGCATGGAGCCTGCTTCTCAGTCTGCCTGTGTCTCCGCCTCTCTCTCTCTGTAGGTCTCTAATGAATAAATAAAATTAAAAATCTTTTTTAAAAAAAGAATATAAAATACTTAAAGATATAGCTGACAAAAATGAAATATCTATACACTAAAAAGTACAAAATATTGCTGTGAAAAACTAAGACCTAAAAAGTGAAGAGCTATATCTTTATTCATGTGTTGAAATTTTCAATATTGATTTATAAGGAAAACCCCAAATTGATCTATGGAGTACATGTAATTCCAATCAAAATCCCTGCAGACCTTTTTGGTAAAAAGTAAAAACTAATTCTGAACTTTGTATGGAAATGCAAATACAAAGTACCTAGAATAGGCAAACAACTTTGAAAAATAAGAGAAGTCTGACACTACCTGAGCTCAAGCCTTATACAACCAGAGTAATCAAGACACTGTGGTCCTGGTGTCAAGATAAACAGAGTAATGGAATTAAAGAGAGTCCAGAAACACAGCTATACATATAAGGACACTTATTTTGGACAAAGGGGCAAAACCAATTCAGTGAAGAAAAAAAATAGCTTTTACAACATATAGTAGTACAAAAAAATATGAACTCCAATCTAGGTCTTGTACCATAAACATAAATTACCTCAAAATGTATCATAGACCTAACTATACAACCTAATATTATGAAACTTCTAGAAAAGAAGAGGAAGAAGAAAAGAAGAAGAAGAAGAAGAAGAAGAAGAAGAAGAAGAAGAAGAAGAAGAAGAAGAAGAAGAAGAAGAAAAGAAGTAAGACGAAGAAGAAAAGAAAGTTAAGACGAAGCAGCCTCCGCCTCCATCCTCCGCACCCCTCTCCATCTCACCTGCCCTCCCCTCCTCCTCCCCCCCCCCCTCCTCCTTCTCTCCCCCTCCTCCTCCTCCCCCTCCCTCCTCTCCCCCCCTCCTCCCTCCTCCTCCTCCCCTCCTCTCCTCCTCCCCCCCTCCTCCTCCTCCTCCTCCTCCTCCTCCTCCCCTCCTCCTCCCTCCCCTCCCTCCTCCTCCTCCTCCTCCTCCTCCTCCTCCTCCGCTCCTCCTCCTCCTCCTCCCTCCTCCTCCCCTCCTCCTCCTCCTCTCCTCCTCTCTTTCTTCTTCTTCTTCTTCTGTCTCCTTCTTCTTCTTTCTTTCTCTTCGTCGGCGTATCGTATTTAGAAGATGATCTTGTGCCCTGGGTTAAGCAAAATTTCTTATAAGTCACCAAATTACAATCCACTGAAAAGAAAATGTTGATAAATTGGACTTCACCAAAGTGTTCAACTTTTGCTCTTCAAAAGACACTATTTAAAAAATGAAAGACAGACACAGACTGGAAAAATATATTAGCAAAGCAAGTACCAGGTAAAATATTTGTATCCAGAATGTATCGTGAACTTTCAAAACTCAATAATCAGAAAATAAATGCTCAATATAAAATGAAAAAAAGATTTGAATGGACACTTCACCTACATGAAGATATACGGATGGTAAATAAGACATGAAAATATGCTCAATATCATTATTCATTAGGAAAACACAAGTTAAAACCACAATGAGTGGGACACCTGGGTGGCTCAGGGGTTGAGCATCTGCCTTTGGCTCAGGTTATGATTCCAGGATCCTGGGATCAAGTCCTATATCAGGCTCCCCTCAGAGAGCCTGTTTTTCCCTCTTCCTGTGTCTCTCCTCATGTCGCTCATGACGGCTCACGAATAAATAAGTTTATTTATTTATTCCCATGAATAAATAAATAAAATATTTAAACACACACACACAATAAGCTATCACCTCACATCTATTGAGACAACAAAACTAAAAAGATTGGCCATACAAGGATCAGTAAGGTTGTGGCAGAGCTAGAACTTTCATACACTGTAGTGGGAATGTAAAATAGTATCACCTCTTTAAAAATAATTTTATTATAAGACTTTTATAGTATAAATAGAATTTTTTTCTATTTAACTCTTTGGGCAACTAAGATATTTTATTGTGAAATTATTATAAAATAATTTTATTATAAAATTGTTTTATAGTATAAATAGAAATGTTTTCAATTTATCTCTTTGAATCCTAATTGCAATGACCAACACTACAATACACTAGCTACCCTGCCCCACTTTGAATTAACTTTAGACTGGAAAGCAAAACTATCTCGATTTTTCAATCAGAAGGCCACTAACTTTTAAAAGTACTTTATGTCTTATCGTCTCTCTTTGTCAGTTTCTGTTACTATATGAGCAAAAAAGACTGCTATGGAACTTAGTTACTTTGTTTAGTCAACTTGTGAAAAATTGAAGTCTTTCCATAATGTTGTACATTTTATTGACTATGTGATTACAGACATTTAACTATGCCTCATTTTGATGTTCATGCTTTTACTAGGGTGCATCATCATCTTTGGACATATCAGCTTAGCATCCCTTAACTAAACTAGGGTTGTATATACTTGGTCTCTATTTTAAAGAGACTTCTGAAAGTATCTCCCAGTTGTTGAAAATAAGACAAAAATAAAACATAAGTTTTATTACATGAAATAACATTCTCCTTCTTAGAATTCAGGAGGTCTTCCACCAGAAAGGGCTTTACTGGTATTTAGTAGCAGATTCATAACCCCGTGCATTGCCACCCCCTTCCTTACTCACCTTTTTTCCCTTCTTCCATGCTCCCCAAAAGGCCTGAAGCACTTGACAAGCCTCTGGCTCAGCCTCAAGTGGTTCTTTTAGAAGAAAAATCACTAATGAGTAGATTAGAGCTGATTGGAGATACCTGCCTGGGGTAATTTCCTAAGAATTGAGAGCAGACAGGCTTCCCCAAGTCTTAGGAGCTGTTCCTCTTTCAAGAAGCAGATTTTGCTCTGAACATTAGTGGCAAATGACTTGAAAGCAAGAAGAGACTTTGTTTTCCTTGAATGATTTCAAAAGAAAAAAAGCAGGAGTTGGGAGAGGGGTGCCTAGGTGGCTCAGTCAATCAAGCATCTGACTCTCGATCTTATTCAGATCTTTGTCTCAGGGTCACGAGTTCAAGTCCCACATTGGGCTCCATGCCCAGTCAAAAGAAACACACGCACACTCAAAAGACAAAATAATAATAGACTTTGCAATATGTTCCAAGACCACATTAGTCTTTCCTGTGGAAGGATGCAAGGTAAGAAGTGACTTTTGTGAAACAAGACAACATGCCTTCCTTCAAAGGAATGGAGAAAAGCAGGTAGTCGATCACTGCAAGGTCATCCCATGGAAAGCTGATGACAGAATGTACTATGAACTTGTGAGATCAGAAATGCTGACATTCCTGACATGTCTTCAGAGGTGTAGAGGACAGAAAGCACAATGGATTCAGGATCCAGGGGAACCTGTCAGGTTTTGAAACACAACTCGACAAAAAAACCACCAGTTGGATAGAAATATAAGGAGTAAACTGATTCTAAAACATTGACTTAGAGAAGGACAAAAGTCACACTGTCATTTTGGGATATCCTTTAGGACATCCTACCTCAGTCACTGAGGTGACCAGGGATGGAAGCTGATTGACACCTTAACCATAGTCTACAAATCAAAAATGAGAATACATGATTGGACAGATATGAATTTACTTATAGGATAGAATATTTTAAATTAGAACTGACTGAGGGAACCCAGAATCTGTAATGGAAGAGGAATAGGGCAACAAGACAATCTAAGTTGTATCTATTTAGTGAACGCAACAAAAAAAGCTAACATTCAAACTATGCATGTGCATTCATTTATCCACAGAAAAACTGAATAAACGAAACTTAGGATGCTTATTTTAAGATTTTTTTTCTAGACTTTGATGTTGTATGCCACTATGTCTTTAAAATATAAAGGACTCCAAGGCTTAGATACACACGAACCCCAAGAACAAGAGGTGCAAGTGTTTGAGAAAGACTTCAGTTAGGATACCAGGGTATTCATCTTCTTCCTGCCTTCCCACCCCACTTCAGCCTGCCAAGCCAGAAGAGGCTCTCAGACACACTAGGGATGCTCTGCGGTGGTCAAACTTGAGAAACAGAAGTCCAGTGTAGGTTCGGTTGACTCAGGAACCCTTCTGAGAGGTAGGAAGAGGGAGCCTTCCAAGCTGGAGAAGTAGCCTTTCCTCAGTCAACTCAGCCACTGTCTCCAACCCTACATGGAAGCATCAACTGTTTGTTATCCTCTTTCATTCCTCTTCTCATTTTAATTAGTTTAATATCAGCCTCTCAACTTCCCTAATGATTTTCCCCACTTCCAACTTAGAACCAAACACAGAAAGCCAAGTATGCACCCCTAACCAATCACACAGGACACCCCACTCTGGCCTAGGTGGAGCTTCCCCATGCCAACAGCCTCCTATCAGGGCACACCTAAAGCTTTCCCCCATTTCACTATAAAGCTGCCTGTCTTTGAGTCTCTGCCACAACTAGTGACAGTGGCTGACGCCCTTTCTCTTAGAGAGCTTTTAATAAATAACCCTTGGTTTGCCCATTTGGTTGGTCTTTCTTTCCACAATACGCTTACTTTTGTTTGGAGAGCTCAATGTTGTGGTAGAGCTTCCATAAGCAATTCAGAGAAACCAGCACATTCTTGATAAGTGAGCCCAGTTCTGTCACTGTCCTGGAAACTCTGTTTCCCTCATGGCCACATACAATCTAATGTTAAGTCGTGTCAACTCTATATCCAAAAAAGTGACCCACAGGTAATCACTTCTCCCCCATCTCCAGTACCACCACTGGACTCCAAGGAACTCCAGTGTGCTCCTGGATTGCCACACTGGCCCCTTCACAGGCCATGATTCCTCTCTTCCTCCTCTTGTGACCCATTCTTGTATACAGCAGCCAGAGGGATCTGCGTCTTAAATATATCATTTCTCTGTTTAAGCCTTCAAACGTCTTCCATCCCACTTAGAATAAAATCCAAACTCCTATACCATCTGGCATATTCCCCCTCCAGTCCCACCTTGTCCCACCCCTCCTGTCATCCACTACACTCCAGTGACACTGGCCTCCTCAAATGTGCCAAACATGTTCCCATCTCAGGGCCTCTGCACCAGCTGTTCCCTCTGCCAGGAACGCTCTTCCCCCTGACCTTTGCACGGCTGGCTGCTTTCTGTCGTTCAGATGGTCGCTTAGCCATCATCTCTTCAGAGAAGCAAAGAAAGCACCTACTCTGTTGTAGTCACCCAATCACTGTCACATCCCCCAGTCCTACCTCTCTCTGCCTAATGCTAATCACTACCTGAAACTTTCCTTTGTTCGCTGGTTTTATTCTCTGTCTCCCTTATCAGAGCAGGGATTTGTCTGTCATGATCAACCGCTGTATCCCCCAGCCTAAAACAGGCCTGGCATTGAACTGGTGCTCAATAAGTATGTTGGACAAATGAATGAATGCACGCACGCATGACTAAGTGAATAACTGAATTGCCTGAGACTTTGGACTCTAGGATGTGAAATTCTCCCTTACTGCATGCATAGCTCAAACCCTTCTCCCTTACTGCACACATAGCACTGACGCAAATCAATTCCCAGCTTGTCTGGGGAGTTTTATTCCACTCAGAAGATGTGCCTTTCCCCCCTCACGCACAGCGCTGTCTGTAGAGTTCCTTTGGATTTAATCACATCCTACCTGGACGCCTGTCCCTTGTAGCCTGCTGCCCCGTCCTGTTCAATTTGTCCCCTGCTTCTTAGTTCAGCACATGCGCAGATTCGGCCCATCCAAACACATTTCTTTGTACCTTCTATAAAACAGTGCCATAAACATAGTGGAGACTCAACTAGTTTGTTGAATACACTCTTTAATGCATATCAAGTAAAGTTAGGATAATATAATGCTAAGTCCTGCAAAACCAAGCCAACAAGAAATGAAGCTAAAGAGGCGACCCCCAGAGCACGTCCTTGGGTCCACATGGGTTCCCTGTTGGTGTAAATAGCCCACGTTTCCCATTGCCCATTCACTGGTTTGCTTTGTACAAAATCAATTTTATCTCTCTTTTTTATTTCTCTCTAAGTTGCCTTCTGTGCTCCACAGGCAGTGCTATGGATGGCCTGGGATAACACTCACTGAGGATACGTTTATATGCCCTGTGGGCAGCCAGCCAGGAATTGCAGTTTGAATGACATTTTTTTTGCTTGGCAAAAAAAGAGTTGCCTCACCACCTCAGAGCTCAAACACCAGTTCACCTGGTTGTTGAAGGCTCCTTGCTATTTTATTGAAATTATACTCCTGAAAACTCCTAGAGTAGGCACTCCCCTAGAGCCTGGTTTGTGATACTGGCTCTTTCTAAAGTATGTAAAAGAAGTAAAATAATGTTCTTAGGAGTGAATTTTCAAAAAGGATCAGCAATTCCACAGGTTACTCCGGCTTTTTTCCCCATCTGCTGTGACAGCAGGTGTGATTTCACAAGCCCACTCCCATCAATCATCCTCTCCAACCTGTCTCTGGTGCCTGACAAGGTGTTTATGTGCGTAACATGGAAACCATCACTGGATCTTGCGAGCAAATAAAGCTGCCTTTCAACAATACTCCAAAGGAAAAGTTCCATGGAAACTAGGTGCTGAGTGCAGGTAGGTGATTCATTTAATCACCAGTCTCACCTTCTTCCAGGGGTTGCAAACTCAAAGCCCTTCAGGGGCAAAACAAGTACTATGAGACTATGAAGCATCCTTATGTAAAACAACAGTGAGAGGGATGCCTGAGTGGCTCAGTGGTTGAGCATCTGCCTTTGGCTCAGGGCGTGATCTCAGAGTCCTGGGATCAAGTCCCACATCGGGCTCCCTGCAGGGAGCCCACTTCTCCCTCTCCCTATGTCTCTGATTCTCTCTGTGTGTCTCTCATGAATAAATAAATAAAATCTTTAAAAAATAAAAAATAAATAAAACAACAGTGAGAACACTGTGATCTAAATGGATAGTGCATGCTCTATAGAAAAAGTACTTGCATTCACTTAACATGAAAATGAGCTGACTAAACCCAAGTTTTCCGCAGGCATAATGTGGCCACCAGTGTTCCGTCTTGATGCCTCTACTAAGTCAGTATTCTAGCCTGAGGCCCAAGCACTCATGCTTTTCAGAGGATTTTAGCACTCAAAATTATAGACAATGGGAGCTAGAAATGATCTTAGATGTTGTTTATTCCAAATTCATTTTTTCCAAGAAAGGACACTGAGGCCCAAAAGATTAATAAGCCAGTCAAAAGGAACACAGCAAACATAGCAGGATTAAGACAAGACTTTCATCTCAGACTCCAAGTCAGCTATTTGCTCTTGCTCTTCCTAACATGCTAATAACAACTTCATGCTTCAGGTTTGTTTAATGTAAATATCCCCTTTAAAGTTTTCTGGAAGTTGTGTTAATGACAGTAAAAGTTCGAATGATAGAAGCTAGATTAAAATAAACTCAATAAAAGAGAATTTAGTCATCAAAGGTGGTAACAATAATGTGAAATGTGTACAAATATTATTCATGATGATTTGCATGGTAAACAGACTATAAAATGAAGATTTCAACTATGTAAACGTACACAACATGTGGACAAAGACTAGGATGAAATTTGCATAATGAAATTAATTAGAGTGGCATGGCATGATTGTTGTCCTTTTAAAAATCATTTTAATGCTACTATAATATTCTTCATACCGTTTTAGGTGATTTTCTTTAACAACATTGCTGGTCCATTTTAATTTCAAGGGTAGCTATTCACCACTTCCTACCCTCTTCTCCCTAGCAAAACTTCATTTTTTGTTCAGGTATCCAGTCTTTTCCCCTGTGACTCAGGATTGTCCTGATAAATCTATCAATAGCAGTGTTCTCATCTCTTTGCCAGTAATTGTTTCAAGCATGGGCATGTGATGTAAATCTGGCAAATGAAACATAAAGGGAATCTGCTGAGGGACTTCTGGGACAGGGCTTATTCAATCTTTTTTTTATTATTTATTTTATTTACTAATTGAGAGATTTGAGAGAGAATGTGAGTGCAGTGGGGGTAGGGGAAGATGGAGAAGAAGAGAGAGAATCTTAAGCAGGCTCCATGCCCAGCATAGAGCCAGACATGGGCTTGATTTCACAACCCTGAGAGCATGACTTGAGCCAAAATCAAGAGTCAGACGCTTAACTGACTGAGCCACCCAGGTGACCTAAGGCTTCTTCAATCTTACAAGCAGATCTCTTTCTCCACCTCTGGATGTTGTGTGAGAATATAAAGACCTAGGTCTGATTCAGCCATCTTGTGATCATGCAGCAAGCATAAATATATGCTAAGATTGGCAGAAAAGAAGGAAAGAAATTATTTCTGATGAATTAGTATGAAGTCATCTACCTCTGAATTTCTTCTATGAGATAATCAACTTCTTATCGTTTAGTCCAGTTTTAAGAAGTGGGGTTTTCTGTTGTTTGCCAAAGCCCCAGCCAAAATAATAAACTTGATTCTGCTCTTTGTATATTGGAAAGCACACTTGGATGCCTTTATGGAAGGAGAATATACTCACATATTTTCCTCTCTTTTTCTAATCCTAAGGCATAGGCAGCATGACTACATTGAAATTGTCTAGTGCCTCATTTCTGAGGTGTGGTCAGGACGGATATAACCACAATCTGCTTCATTAAGCTACCAGTTATGGTTCTACTAAGTGCCCTAATATAATCAGAACTTTATGAGCATCAACACTTTTATATGGCATATTTAAGAAATAAAGAGTTGAAACCAGTTTGAGAGAGATCCTCTCTTAAGAGAAAATAAGGTAGGAAAGAGGAGGAAATAACCATTTCCAGGAATAAGGATACCATCCCAATAAATTTGAGCTTTTAACTCTCCCAAGAGCTCTAATGACACCAAATACCCCTGTTTTGATGGTTGCATTTGTCCTTTTTCAAACCAGCCAATTTTTAATTATCTGTTATTTTTCTCTAGAAGTGACCGTATTTCAATCATAGCAGTGTAGTATCTGAACATCAATGGCAAGGTTGCTAAGGGGTGTGGAAGGAACAAAAGCTACCGCTGAATGCAAAATTATTGTCATTAACATACAAAGTTCTACAAGTCCTGTCTGCTGGTGAGAACTAAATTTTTGAGGATTAGAAAATGTAACCTGTAGAGATGGGCTATAGATATACTTTATACACGCTGAGTATCTTGAAAAATCAGATATGAAGATAAACGGGCTCCTTTGTACTCTAGGGCAGGGTTCAAACCATTATAAAGTCACTTACCCAAGAGAGGCATATTGTGTGAACACTCAAACCTCAACTTATAGCAAAAATAATAATAGTCTATTTCCAATCTCCGAGAACATTTCCTCCTGGGAATTCCTAAAGGGCTTTAAAACTATTTTTACAAAATAAACATATATATTATCTTCAAGAAAAGTACAGTCTATTCTATAATAGAATGTTGTCAATTATGAAAAAAGTAAAGTACCTTTACTATCTCTCCATCTTATTCCCTGTAATGTCCCAAATCCCCACGAGTAAAACAATTGAAACATGCCTAACACAGTCAGGAGTCTCAAGGCCACTGTTGGGACCCAGGTCTGCACTTTCCGAGCCATTTCTGTTTCTGTTGCAACACTTGTCCTCCATCTCCTTCATCCCTCACCTCCCACACATAAAGCCTCCTGACTTCTAGGGTGGCAATAAAAGCAAATGGAAAACAGCAGATTGTCTAGTGTCTATACCTGCATCTGCTTTACAAGCTTGTTCTTCAAACCAATGCTTCTCTCAAACTTCAGTGAGTATCCTGGACATCTTGTTAAGATGCAGATTCTGGATTCAGTAAGTCTGGTATGGGGCCCAAGATTCTCTATTTCTAGCAGCTTCCAAAGTGAAGCTGATGCTGCTGGTCCTGGCCCATGGTCCATACTTTGAGTAACAAGGTTTTATAAAATTTCTCAGAGAAATAGCATCTGAGATTCAAGCAAAACACACTAAATAACAAAATGGTAATTGTTTCAAAATGTGTTAGGATGTAATAGAATTTGAGATGTGCTTTTCTGAACACTAAATACAAGTTCTAGAAAGATTGAGCCTCAGTATATCTATTATCTATTGCTATACCAATAAAATTATTAACTTAAAACAGTATCAAACATTTCTTTTGGGCCACCTGGGTGGCTCAGTGGTTTAGTGCCAGCCTTCGGCTCATGGCGTGATCCTGGAGTCCTGGGATCAAGTCCCACATCGGGCTCCCTCCATGGAGCCTGCTTCTCCTTCTGCCTATGTCTCTGCCTCTCTCTCTCTATGTCTCTTGTGAGTAAATAAAATCTTAAAAATAAAAAAATAATTTAAAAAACATTTATTTTGCTCATGAATCTGAAATTTGGGCAGAGCTTTGCCATGACAGTTTGTCTCTGTTCTACATGCCCTCAACTGGGATAGTTCAGTTGGAGATTGGAGGAGGCACTTTCAAAATGACTCACTCTTATGGGTGGTAGGTTAGTTCTGGCTTTCAGTTGGAAGCTCAGCCAGGTCTGTGGGACAATTATCCTGATTCCTCTCAATGTAGGCTCCTCCTTGGGCTTTCTCATAGCATGATGACTGAGTTCCAAAAGCAAATGTCTCACAAAAACAATGGAAGTATGGGGTATTTTCATAGCCTGGCCTCGGAAATAATTTAGTGTCCTTTTTGCCATACTTTATTAGTTAAGGCAGTTACAAAGGCCTGCCAGGTTCAAGAAAAAAGACAAATTAAGACCAACAAGACTCTACTTCTTGATGGTAAAATAACAAAATTCCAGAATAGCATGAAGGATGGGAGATAAAATTGTGGTCATCTTTGAGAAATATAATCTGCCACATTCATCAACCCAAAATTCTTTTTTAACAAGTGATGTTAATCATGATAGAAATTTTCTAATTCTACCCCAACCCCATTCGCATTTATATGAATTTTGGGGAAGAAGAAAAGAAATATAGAATACACTGGAAGAAATTGAGGAAAAGGTAAAAGAATAAAAGATTATCTGATACAGGGTAGAAGAAAATAGTTGGAAAAGTGAAGAAGGAGGTATAAAAAAGAAAGTAGGATCAAGTACATAGAACAGTAGATCTGAATATAAAGACAAATATCACTTTCTTCCCTACCCTCAGTCTGGTACCTGTAAAAAAAAGCAGAGCGGATACCAATCTGACTGGTTGTGAAGCCTAATATGCTATTTACTGTCATTCTTTTGTAGAAGGGAATCAAGATTGAAGCTTTGTATTGGCCAATAATTAATGAATTGAGCTATTTTTTTCTTTCAAAAAAAAATTCATGATAGCAGCAGAGTGAATTCAAATATAAGACCTAAGTCTTTCTCAGACAGTTCTCATCTATGGCAAGACCACAGTGTCATTGGAGAGGAATAGGGGCTGGGGTCAAGAAGAAGCAACCATACTGTCAGGACCGTTTACCAGATTTGCCAACTTGCACTCTACAACATGAGGTCTGATTCCAGTGAAAAGCACACCAAGGGGCTAGATAGGTACTCATGCAATTTAAGATCCTCATAATTGAATCTTCCAGTTCTAGGGAGAAATATTACTTATGGTGAGACATGGAAACAAAATGTCCCTCTGTTCATACAAGGCCCTCTAAATTGGCTCCCCACACCTCCATATTTGGTTTTCGCACTGTCTTGCTGGTGAGCTCTGTGCAAATTTAAAGTGGTGCAAAAAGGCATGTTGCACTCGACCTTTGGTGCTGAAAGCAAGATTTCAGTGATGAAACCAAACAATTACTACCCTGGAACAGTAATCACAAAAATGATAAAGATTATTTCTATCATAAAATTCACACCAATTCCCTTTGAAACAAAACCATTGAGCATGCCTATGTATTAGAAACCCATCGCCTCTTAACTCTTGCTCTAAAACTCCCATTGCAGGTTCAAAAGATAAAGACTTCCTTCATGAAGCACTGTTGGCTGGTACATGAGAATGTTCCAGTCATGCTATTGAGATGGGTTCCTGGAAGGAAGATGAGGAAAATGATCTGCATTTTTCTTGATTTTTGCCCAAGCATGTCTGTTTTGTAGGCGTCCTGGAGTTCTTCCCAGAAGGCAGATCTCAAAATCTTCAATGCCAATCATGAATAAGAGTTCCATTTACTTAAAATAATTAAACTTGTTCAATGTTGTATGAGTGAAAAGTGCCAGATTAAAAGGAGCAATTGCTGATCTTCACCTACACTGATGTCCTAAGAGAAAGGACCACCTCATTCACCACCACCCCCTTTCATTTCCTACACCAATTCCCTTCTATCCACCAAAGCAGTCAGAGAGTCTACCAGAGAGACACCTGATCCAGCCTGAGGTGACTGCCTAGATCTGTGACTTTGGGCATGGTGGTTAACTCCTCGATCCATTGCTCCTGCTTAGAATTAGAATGTTTGTCCCTGGTTACCTTCCTTTGAACTTTGCCCAAAAAAGGCATTACAAATATGCTGAGGGAAATTTTGCCAGCAACACTTACAGCTGCCCTGTGGGATACACTAAGGGATCCCAACACAGAAAGTTCAGAAATGTGGCCTTCCTTGCTACATTCATGCATTATCAGAGCACCATTATCATTAGACACAATATCTTCAAGTGTTAAAGAAGATAAACATAGAGTCCTCAAAGGTGGCACTATGGTACTCAAAATAAGCAGTTATGACCGTGAACTTTTTTAAAAAAAAGATTGCCTTTTAAAAAGGTTTTTAAAAGATTTTATTTGACACAGAGACAGAGAGAGCATGAACAGGCTTAGGGCCAGAGGGAAAGAGAGAGAAGGAGAAGCAGACTCCCCATTGAGTATGGAGCCTGATGCGGGACTCAGTCCCAGGACCTTGAAATCATGACTTGAGCAGAAGTCAGATGCCAAACTAACTGAACCACTCAGGCACCCAAGACCTTGTACTTTGAGTACAACTCTACTTCAATCTACTCACACACTGTTTCTAATTTGGTATATCAGACATGCCAGCCCTGGACAGTACATATTCTCTTGATCCCCTAACCAAAAGAAGAGACTAAGGGTTCACATTCAAGTTAGGAGTTCTGGTTTTAGGGCATGTTCCGGACCATTATGCCACATAATATATGTATGCACTGTAAATCATTAGCAACCTTTGATATGGGGTCTAATCTCTGTAAGTCTCTGTATTAGTTTCCTAGAGATGACATAACAATATACCACAGATTGGGTAGTGTAAACAACATAAATTAATTTTTTCACAGTTCTGAAGGCCAGAAGTCCAAGTTCAACATGTCAGTAGGTTTGGTTTCTCCCGGGGCCTCTTTCATTGGCTTACAGATGGCTGCCTTCTTGCTGTGTCCTCACACAGCCTTTTCTCTGTGTGTCTCCCTGGTATCTCTTTGACTTCTTATAAAAACAACAATCAGATTGGATTAAGGACACCATTTTAACTTAGTCAACTCTTCAAAAATTTTATCTCTAAGTATAGTCATATTCTGAGTCTAAGGATTTTAATATATGAATTTGGGGTGAGAGTGGGGGGGGGGGTGGAGGGATGCAGTTCAATCCATAACAGCCTATGTAAAAAGGGCATCATAAGGATTTATGTAAGATGCAGACAAGAATATGAATTAGAAAATGCTTTATAAAAAAAAGAAAATGCTTTATAAATTCTAAGTCACCATACAAATATTGTATCAATGATATCATCATTTTTGTCATTATAATTATTATTCTCTATGACACATTGTCAGTCTCCTGGGAAATCTCAGTTTTTCACCTTTTGAAGAATTATATCACAGTGGTTAAGAGAACATGCTCCAGAATTAAGACGTCTGGATCCAAATCTGGGCTCCACTTTTAAAAATTATTTTAACCTCTCTAAGCCTCAGCTTTCCTATCTGTAAGTTAGGGATGTAAAAATAGTACCTACCTTTTAGGACTGTTGAAAAAATTAAACAAGACAGTGCATCAAAATGACCGATTAATAGTATATGCTCATTTAATGTGGTTGTTAGCAAGAGCCATGTTTAAACCTTGCTGCTGCTGCTTCTTTCTCAGCCAGTAGAGGTCTCCAACATAATCAACCTGGACTAGCTTCCCCATGACAGTGTGCACAGCAGCTGCCAAGCACATCCACTGCTGGCGGAGAAAGGAGTGAAAGAATTCCCACCCTGTCTGAAGGAAGAAGAACTCAAAAACAAGAGAACAGGGAATAGGTAGGGTTCCATGGTAAGATGTTATATGAACAGGTGACCATAGTAAGATTAAGTTCTAGGGCTGCTTCAGAAACTGACTTACTGACATTGCCCTTAATTGCCCCCCACTTCAGCCAGTTCTAAAGTTGAGTTAAGAAAACTTACTCACGTATACCCCAGAAGAGCAGTGAAAATGAATCGGTAAATGTTTTTGTAAAGTTCTTTGAATGCAAGGAGTGCTGTTAAACAAATATTTAACATTTCTCACAGTATTAAGCTTATCTCATCTTTATTACCAGTTATATTCCATGCCTCGGTTTTGCTTCCACTGTAATATATTTCCTTTAACCTTCTTTCCCAGACAGGCTTACACCTCCAAGTTCAATTATTCTGTCAATTGTATTTTAAATTATACGGATTTATATTAACCACTTGTGGTATCAATTTGTTGATCTGTTGCTTTTTCTGTACCAATCATCTTTACACCCACCAAAAGCTGCCCTGGCAATTAAGCTGAGGAAGGTTGGAGTTATTCAAGAGAAATTAAAGCACAGAAAGAAAGACAGTGGAATAAGTGGGATAAAAAGAGCACTGGGGGGAAAACACACATGTACTAAAAAAGCATAGCACGCAGCAGATAGAGGCTCAGAGGGAAAAGAGGAGAGCGATAGAAAACGGATCCTGCTTGTGCCTGCGGTACCTCGCTTTCAGCACCAAGGACAGTGCCTCTGAAGGGCTGACCCAAGCACCGACCAGTTTTAGGGTCCCTCCCAAATCCTCTAGAGAAAACGCATGAATTTGAAAGCAGCTATGAAGCATGCAGTAAGGTCTAATAGGAAAGCTGTAAGAGCAGCCCACAAGTGATTTCACCTTAGAGGCAAAAATGGGTGATTTTTTTTTCTGTTCATTTCCACAGTTTCTGTGTCCTTGGAAAGACAAAGTTTGCTTTGCTTGGGCATGTCTGCTGTCAGTAAGTGACTGCAGGAGCTGAGGTGCTAAACTCCACAGTCTCCAGAAATCAGAAGAAATTTTCAGGGTAAGTAATTTTGCTTTTTTGTTTCTAATTTAATACACAGCATTTTCCTGGAAGGTTATTTAACCAGCTTGGGGTTCTGTGGTTCTCTAAGAATATGCATTAAAACTCTGTACCCCCTCTTATTTAAAAACCTGAAACCCTGAGGAAACTGTTTTCATTTTTTCCTCATTTTTAACAATAGAAACCTGTTCTCTTTCTCTTTTTCTCCCAAAATTAGATCCTCATGGGCTCTAGAAGCTATATCAAGGCAGAATTAAAAGATGAAAAATAAAAAGCTGTTACTATCCCTGGGATTTGTATGGAAGTTGATTGTATTCCCCTTAAGGGTCTTACTTAATTGTAAGGGTCTGTTATTTTAAACTCCCCAATTTAGCATCCTGGTAATCCAGGGCTGAGGGTTTGGAGAGGCACTGTTTTCAATGGTCTATTTAAAGTCAGGCTGTTTCCAAGTCAGAATCCAATTATTCCCAACAGAGATATGCAGTACTTGAGATGATGATTGTGTATGTTTTCATTAATAATAGCATATGATTTTGAGGGTATTGTTGTTTTTTAATTGTTGGACTTTCATCACTTATTGTAGCTTATTGGGTCAATGGAAGTTGATGCAATTAGGCATTTGTTCCAGTTCATGCATTTAGTTTAATCGAACACTATCAAAATGCACGCACAAATAATAAAGCAGCAATAACAAAGTGGAACTTGGATTCTAAACTCAATCTGCATGCCTGTTTGCACTTTATAGGGGAAGCCCTTTGCTTACTGATACTAAAAGGTCAGTAAGATGTCTGTCCTTGGGTGAGTGAAGAATCACTGCTTGACACACCATTGGATCTCTTGTAGCCTAAGAGAAGCAAAAATGATATGAAAAAGATTTTTGCTCAGATTCTTGTTTATTTTTAGTTGAACACTTTCAAAGGGCTGCATGGTTAGTAGTGAGCAGGGGTGTCAAGCAAGGAAAATACTAATAGTATCCAAATGAATGCCTGATATTAAAGCATCTACAAAGAAGGCTGCTTATTATGGAATATGAATTAAAGCAAATACCAAATAGATCTTACTCATTATTAAATTCAATATCTAATGCACTGAAGTTTGCCATTGGTTAATATTTGCTTATTGATTGATCCATTGAGTTCCCATTTTATCTCTGATTAAAATAATAAAATTCTTGGTGATCAAAGTTGTTATGAAAAGTGGGAATTCTCTGCTTTATGGGGCAGGTTTAATTATAGAAGAAATGTATATAACCTTAGTTACTGGATCTCGTTGGCCAGCTATGGTTTTTCTTTGTAAATACGTTCAAATATATAAATTTGCTATGTATTTTAATGGATTTGTGAATCTTCATTAGGAAACTAAACTAAAAAAAAAAACTTAAAAAAAAAAAGGGAACTACACAGCAATTTTCAAGAATAAAGTGCCATAGAAATGCTAAAGACTACCTCTAATAATAATGACAATGTAACTCCCACTGTTTCTATGTGCAGTGTGCACCTGCATTAACTTCACTGAGCTTGGTCAGGTGCTCTGAAAAAGCAAGGTTTAAAAATGAGTCTCCATTTCAGGTTTGTTCCTCACCCCAATAGTGGAGTAGTTAAGAACATAAGGTCTAGAAACAGATAGATCTTGGGTTGAATTAGCTCCATCATTTATTGTTGTATGACCCCAGTAAGATAATTAACCTCTCTATTACTTACTTTATTCATCTGCAAAATGGGAGTATTAATAACACCTATTTCCTTTATCAGGTTGTTGTGAGGTTTAAATATGATAATGATTATAAAATTTAGCTCTAATTATTAACTTTTTCAGACAATTTAGCAAGTCTGCATTGAAGCCCAGAACCAGAAAAGCTTTGCAGACTAGAGGTCAGTATGTAATTGGTGGCAAAAGACCGGGTTCTATGACACAAATGAAGATTTGGTCATAGAACCCTGCTATTAAGGTATTTTGTTTTGTTTTGTTTTGTTTAAAAAAAAAAAAGGTGTTTTGTTAGGAAAAATCATCTCTAATTGGAAACGACTCCATACATCAATGTCCACCCCCAACACAGACACATTGAATAAGCTTCAAGTTTGATATTTAAGGCGACCCAAGATCAAAGCTAGGCTCAATACAGCCCCCTACACATTTATAATCTTTTTTTTTTAAGATTGTATTTATTTATTCACAAGAGACACACAGAAAGAAGCAGAGACATAGGCAGAGGAGAAGCAGGATCCCTGCGGGGAGCCCAATGTGGGACTCAATCCCCGGACTCTGGGATCATGCCCTGAGCCAAAGGCAGACACTCAACCACTGAGCCACCCAGGTGTCCCTATACATTTATACTCTTGAGAAAGTTACTGAACCTCTTGTTGATTCAGTTTTTTAATCTATAAAAAAGGGATATCAAGGGCTGCTATAAATATTAAAATGAGATAATAATGTAAAGCACTAGTGCCTAGTACACAGTAGAAAACAGAAGAGATGGTGACTACTGTCTTCAGAAGGAGATTGAGAACTCAAGTGTCTTTGCTTTACAGTGTTTAGTTTTTTGCCTAATTCAATACTTAAGGAAGAGGAACAAATCATTAAAACCTGGTATACCTTAATGAGTATCTTCCTAACACGCCTGATATGGAACCAACTGCCGAGGAGGTGCCCTACAAATGTTCCAGGCAGAATGTCCCTCAGCACCAAGGGATTGAATATCAGTGAAGCAGGATGTATGTCACTGCAGATAGGGACCTGACCACTCTCTGTCCCTCTGCTTTTTAAAATAAATTATGCACTCACTTTCAGAGATGCTAGAATAAACTCTAAAGACCAAGATAAATCAATACTTTGTAAGAAGTTCAAAGGCTCATTAAAATTTGTAAGTAGTGTTATGTATCATAAATCTTAAAAGAATAAGACCAGCCATAATCTTCTAGTCCTTGCCTTCTCCACTTTCTCACCGTCCGCCCCCCCATCCATTCTTAACTACTAACACTCTTTGCTGAGGTCACAAGTAACCTCCTAATTTCCAAGTCCATTAGCCACTCTGCAACTGTAGCTTACTTGACCCCTTCACTTATTCCCACTTTCCCTTTAAAAATAAAAACAACAGTACTTCAAGTGTTTGTGCCAGACATTATGTTAGAGCCAGGATTCTCAATTGGAAGAACAATTTTGTCCCTCAAAGGACATTTGACAATATCTGGAGACATTTTTGGTTGTTACAACCTGGGTGAAGGTGAGTACTACATGTCCGGGATGCTGCTAAACATCCTATAATGCACAGGACAATGTCCCCTCGCCCCCCAAAAGAATTATCCAGCCCAAATTGTCAGTAGTGCCAAGACTTTACATATATAATATTATTTGATCTTCAGAATAACCCCATGGAGTCCACATGATATCCTCATTTTACTGATGAGGAGACCAGGTTATCTGTATGAATTACTTAAAGAGTAATTATTAAGTTAAAATTCTCCAGGCTTCCCACTTCTTCCTACCTGAAACAAGTTTGCTATCTGGTAATATAATTATTAGAGGGGGAAAGAGAGGAAAAAGCCCAACCCAGCTCTGTGTTACATAAGCAATGCTAGGAAAGGAAAGGAAAGGAAAGGAAAGGAAAGGAAAGGAAAGGAAAGGAAAGGAAAGGAAAGGAAAGGAAAGGAAAGGAAAGGAAAGGAAAGGAAAGGAAAGGAAAGGAAAGGAAAGGAAAGGAAAGGAAGAAGAAAGAGAGAGAGAAGAAGAAAGAAAGAAGAAAGAAAGAAAGAAAGAAAGAAAGAAAGAAAGAAAGAAAGAAAGAAAGAAAGAAAGAAAGAAAGAAAGAAAGAGGTCTAAGGAGGGAGAAAGTTGAAACAATTAGCTGAGAGGCAGAGAGCAATCCAGCATCTCATTCACTTACTGCTTCCATCCCCCACACAAACTCATCAGGAACGGCTTGGACAACCAAGACTTACACCCACCCTCTACTCTAAAGAACCTAAGACCAGAGACGGTACAAAGCAAAAATAATATTAAGTCAGAAATCCATGCAATTATGATTCCAACAGCAGGCACACAACTGATTTTCAGGGTTGAGGGTTTTCTTTTGTTTAATTAGTCATTGACACAGACCTGTACTATTTTTAAGTAGCTGTCAAACCTCAACAGACTAAAAAGTCTAAGATGGTAACAAATATCCCAAGGTTTTCTGCTTCCATCATACCTGACAGGCAAGATGAGCCCAAGCCATCATTAGCCAACTACAGACTCCATGAAAGATTGATTTCCAGCCACTGTTTTCCTAACTGGTCCAGTTGCAGAAAGAAAGGTGTTCTGGGTCTGAGCTGGCCTCAAAGGTAGAAATATCCTTGAACAATCAGAAACCATTGTATTTTTCAAAAAGCTCTTGGCAGCAGCATTGCTATCTCTGGGGTAGCAGCTGCCCTTTCCAAATAATGAGAAAATTATAATTATTATCAAAAACTATTATTATGTTTTAAAATATATTGAGTACAAACAGTGTGCCAAGATAAAGAACAATTTTCTTTAAAACAATTCTCTGAATTCATTCCAAGTCAGCCCCTTACAATCATTTGTTCATTTTAACACTTTCACATTCCAGGATGAAACTATTCAAAATGAGGCACAAAATGACATACATGATTAGGCCAATTCCCTCACCAAAGGAGAGCTTCAGATACCAGGATTGAGAATAAATCCTGGCTACCAAGCCAGCCTCTGCCTCTGCCAGGGCCTAGAGCAAGTGTTCCCATGGAGGCCCATATATTCCATGTCTAAGTATTTTAGTTATAGCCAACAAACCAGTGAATAAAATGTTTAATACTCCTGCCTTGAAAAATATACTTCTGTAACCATCTGGAAGGCCAGGTTTGAAATTATGATTCCTGGGTTTCTTAAGAGTTCAAAACAAAACGTGAGAGGGCAGGAGAAGCTACTTTCCACCCCAAATCCTGCCCCAGGGACTCCATCCTCTTCCCTTGCCATTCAGGGTGTGCCCAAGCTACTCATCTGAGCTCCCCCAAAGAGCTACCTCTTGAGCTCAGGGGCATCAAAGACAAATGACACAGTCTACCCTCAGGGTGACAGATCCAGATTAGGATCTGTGCCTTGGAAACAGACTCCATGCAGTTTGGGCAGAAAATTATGTGATCTTGGTGCCCAGAGTGTGGTTTAGAATGAGAGTATGGACTCTTGGTGGACCTGCTCCTTGGCACTGTGGGAGGGCATGACCTTATCCCATGGGGAGGATATAATAGAGGGGGTCCAGAGTGGGACCCTTTTAAAGCACAGATGCCAGGACAGGAGCCCCTCTACCAGCACACAAGGCTTTAATGCACAGGCATTTCCATATTTTTCTACAGGACATGGTGATTTTTGTCACTTCCCTCCCCACCGCCACCCCTACCCCAGACACACACAGACCTGGTTGTAAGAGCCCAGAGTCCCTTCTTTAGTGCTGGCCCCAACAGTCTGGTGTCACAGAGGCAGCTGATGGGCTCTGATGCCTTTCCCATCCTAACTCCAAAGTCCTCACAGGTTGAGGATTAGTTCATCCTAGTGGGATAGTGACATGACAGTTGTTATGGTTTTCAGATGCCAAAGGAGAGTTTTGGAAAAATCATGCTAGTTCTGCCCCTAATAAGTTTTGTGACTTAAGATGTGTTACTCATCTTTCTGGGTCTCAAATCCTCTATTTGAAAAGTGAGAGCTTTGAGCTACATCAGAGGTTTAAAATTTATGGTCATGGGCCGTTGGCCTATGGATGTGGGATTTGGGGGGTGGGGGGAGAAGAGACTTCATAGGGTTTAAACACTTCTTTAATTGGTACCAATCTTTTAAAATTAGGAGGTTTCAAATAAAATTCCACACATGGACTTTTCCCTAAATATAAAAACCACTGCCCTGCCTCTATATTCCATTATTCTTGAGTCTTTCTCAAGCCAGCATCCCACACCTACCATGCCCCACACAAGACACAACAGAAAGATAAGAAACTAAAGGAAGAGACAGAGGGAGGCATGGGAAAAGGCAAATGGGGACAATAGAAGAGAGAAGAGAGGAAATAAGGCAAGAGGAATGGCAAGATAAGAGAAACAGACCAGTATAGAAAAAGAGATCACACTTAGCTTTCTAGGGATCATACCTTTCACTGTCTTACATATTTAATAGCTCACTTAATCCTCACAAAACCCCTGTGGGATGGATTCCATTATTTCTTCCACTTTACAGAGGAGGAGAATGAAGCTCAGAGAGGTGCGGTAACATGCTTAAGGCCCAACAGTGGCAAGTGGCAGAGCTGGGATCCTAACCCTGCAACAGCTCTCCGTCTCACTCAGAGCCCAAGCACAGCTCGTTCAATGGCCCTGCACAATCTCTCAGTCTTACACCCTTCCACTCTGTACCTGCCTCACTTGCCTCCAGCCGCTCTGGTCTCCATGCTGCCTTCCACACACCAGCCTGTCCTGCCTCTGTACCTGCTATCCCTTCTGCTTGGACAGACACCTGCATGGTTAACTTCCTCATGTCCTCCAGGTCTTGACTCAGTTGTCACCTTCTCTGCAAGGGCTACCTGAATACCCTGATTAAAAATTGCCCTCAGATATCCTACGCACACACACATAATCCTTCCCATCTCCTTACCTCCTTCTCTGGTTTATCGTTCTCTAAAATGCCTATTATTATCAAACATACTACATCCTCTGTTTATCTTATTTCTTACTGTACTCTCCTCCCCCAGTGGGCCCCAACATGACAGCAGGAATGTGTATCCCTTTTGTTCATTGCTGTATTTCCAGTGCTTAGAATAGTATGAAGTGCTTGATAAGTATTTGTTGAAGCAATACATAAAAATGTACCAAAGCAGCCAATCTCCCAAGAATCAAGTTTTACCGACATTGTTTTCTGTCTCTTCCCAGGAAATCCACCAGGGTCACTCTTCTCCCTCTGGGCCATGACGCCTCTGAGCCAGCTGAGTGGAAACATCAACTCCACCTGTGGGGCAGAGAACTCCACAGGTGCCAGCCGGGCCCGTCCACATGCCTACTATGCCCTCTCCTACTGCGCGCTCATCCTGGCCATCATCTTCGGCAATGGTCTGGTGTGTGTGGCCGTGCTGAAGGAACGGGCTTTGCAGACCACCACCAACTATCTGGTGGTGAGCCTGGCCGTGGCAGACCTGCTGGTGGCCACCTTGGTGATGCCCTGGGTGGTATACCTGGAGGTGAGTGGGCCCCAGCCGCCTGTGTGACCATACTTGTCTTTGTCTTCCCTGAGTTCTTGGCCTTCTGAGCTCAAAATGTTCCCTGCCATGATTCAAGGACTAAGAAGGAAAGAGAGCTCCTGTCATTCTCCCTTTCATGAGGGAACTGAAGGCCTGAGAGCAGCCATTATCCAACATCACTTGCCCACATTAGAACCAAGGATCCAGGAATGATTTTGTTCCTGGGTCTCCAGCATCCAGGTGACTGGACTAGAGCGGTGGGACTCATCCTAAAAATGCATCAGGGTTTTTTTTTTTTTTAAGATTTTATTTATTTATTCATGAGACACACACATAGAGGCAGAGACACTGGCAGAGGGAGAAGCAGGCTCCCTTCAGGGAGCCTAATGTGTGATTCAATACAAGGACCCTGGGATCACGACCTGAGCCAAAGGCAGACGCTCAACCACTGAGCCACCCAGGTGCCCCTTGCGTCAGGTTCAATCTCTGTGCCAATCACATCTCAAAGATGTGGGGGCTTGGGGGAGGCAGTCAGTGGGCACCTTTATCAGTATTTCAATGTATATAGAGGGGTGGGGATGCACAGGAAGGATGTGGGACAACGGTGAGGGTGGAGGGGGATGCAGTAGGAATTATAGAAAAACCAAAAAAAAATTTTTTTAATGAATAAGAGGAAAAGAAAGAAAAAAAAACAGTCTGCAAATAGATCAGACTTCTTTTGATAGTGCAGTTACCCTCAGACTCAGCTCTTTCCTCCTGGGTACCAGCTCTCTACAGACTCTGCTACCAAACAGACCAAACCTTCACATTTATATTTTTGATCCCTCCATTAATAGCACAGAGCCCTCACCAGTCAGATAATGCAGCAGACCCTGGAGAATTCTTCTGGAGAGGAAACATTTCTTAAATGTGAAAGTATTTTCATTTGAAAGTGCAAAACAGAGTCAGGAGGTGATCAAGACAAAACATCCATTTGCTAACAAAGGAATCAGGGTGCCTACACCTGTTCAAGGAACAGATATTCTTACTGAGAAAACATTCAATTACTAAAGAGTTTTTTAAAAACACTTTAATGTACTATTAATATGTCTCTCGTGCACTGTGTACCATGCATCATTTTAAAGAGGTATCCAATGAAGGATCAAAATGATGCTATGATTAAGAGAAATTAAAATTCATCAAATTAATATCTCAGTTAATATTAATAGTGAAGGTGACAGTTAATTAAGTATGACATATCACAGGAGAGCAAAAACCTCAAACATAGGCTGCCTAGACTGGTATCCCTATTAAAGAATGATTGGGAACTAAAATTAGACTTATGATCTCAAAGGGGAAACATAAAGGAGAGAAATCAAGGAAATAGAAAAGGAAACGAAAAGCAGAAAAACATCTGGGCTGATTGGGATAGATATAAAGGTTAAGGGAAGACCTGGAGGAGAACAAAAAGCATTAATTTTTCCCAGTTAGGATAATCCTGATTGTAAAAGATCTTGCAATTATCTTGACTTTTCTGTCAACCCAAACTGACTGAGACAACCTTGAAGTCAGAAGCTATGTCTTTGTTCTTTTTTTTCTGTAGTCCAAACACACTATCTGGCACATAATATATGCTAAATAAATATTTGATATATGAATGATTAAATGAATCATTCTGTAATGTATGCATTAGATGGGCAATTCCTGCTTATACCATCTGTAGCCATATCTATTGTTTCATTGAGCTGTTTATCTTTTTTACATTCAATAATAATGAGACTGAAAAGGAGTTAGACACCTATGATATTTCTGTTCAAGAGTTAAGGCAGATCAAGTGCTACAAACTAGTATGGATTAGTTAGGGATTCCTAACACCATCATCCCACACCTCAAAGTGTTTCGGTCCACACCTATACATTACAAGGATTCTCACGTCTTTCAGAAGGCTGACTGTCAGAAAGAAATACAGGATGAGGAATTTCACTCTAATAAACATTTTAATTTAATTGCCTCTGAAATAAAACCAGTCATCTGGTATCTATAACAAAGCCACTCAACTGTCCCTTTGTGGTTGCTTCCAGGACTCTGGATAGACCACATTGGAAAATCTCTATAGATACTGGTGTAGGATATTGACCTGGGGATTTTTCCACAGTAGACACCCATGGCATCCCCTTCAAGCCACACCTGCCAAAATTGATGATGTCCCCCTTCTGATGAGCATAGAAAAGCAACTGAGCCCACATAGAGCCAGCATGAAATCTTGCCAAAGGCTTACTGAACTCTCTGCAGGTTGGATCTATGAGTTTTCCCCTATGAGATGAGCTCTGGTAGAGCTCTTGGTTCCCCCTCACAAAATTCAATGTGCATTCCGTCCAATAGGTTAGTTGGTGCAAGTGTTCAGTAATGAAGAGTATGGTCAAATAAGTCTACAAACATATAAAGCAGATTTGGGAGACGTCGCTCCATTGGGAAATGGGCTTTGGGACCTCTTTGGTCTTCCCTAGTTGCTTTAAAGCTCTAGTCAATGCAACTTAATATTTCTGTACCACTTTGCCAACAGTCCACTAAGGTGGACTCTCAATAAAAGATAGAACATGACTTAAAGCAGCCCTAATTAATAGACAACCAGTTAAGATATTAGAAGGTTCTAATCCAAAGGACAGGTCTCTCTAACCCACCACAGTATATATTTTTCTTTTCTTTTTTTAAAGATTTTATTTATTTATTTATTCATGAGAGACATACAGAGAGAGAGAGAGAGGCAGAGACACAGGAAGAGGGAGAAGCAGGCTCCATGCAGGGAGTCCGATGTGGGACTCGATCCCAGGATCATGCCCCGGGCCAAAGGCAGGCGCTAAACCACTGAGCCATCCAGGGATCCCTCTATTTTTCTTCACCTTAAATATTTGCCTGCTTTCTGTGGACCTCAGAAGCAGATAGGGTATCTCAATGAGAGAAAAGAGTAGTTTGAGCCCTTAAAGGGACTATGAATGTATCTCAGAGAAGAGCACAGCATTATTCTCACTAACTTATCTAATGGTGGTACAGTTTGAGTAACTGGCCTAGTAATTACAAGCTTATACCTAAGAGCTCCCTTGAAAGAGGAAAGGATGCAGTGTTGACCACAGCACAGAGACCACTGTAGGCTTGAGGGCCCCCAAGAGGACAGCACAGAAATGAGAACACCATGTGGTAGCCACATTAACTGCCAAATTCACAGCTTCCTGTGCTTTGATTTGAATACATCTATCTTCTTTGAAGGAAATATTGGCTCATACTGGCCAGATACCTTCCCTCGAAGGAAATTTGCCTAATTTTTCCAGGCACCAGTGTGTATGGCTATAAACATTGGAAAACTTTACTAGGCATGGCTTAAACAAATAGGAGTAACTTCTCTCACACAACCAGAATTCTGGAGGAAGGTTGTTGGTGTTGATTCAGCTGTCCCATGGTGTCATGAAAGACCAATCTCTTCTACCCGTGGCAAACTGGCTTACTTCCTTATGCTCTTCATAGGGTGGCTGCCATGGCCCTCAGCATCATGGCAGTATTCATAAATAGGATGGGTGAGGACAGCAAAGAAGGAAACGGGAGGAGCCCTTTCCTGGGACGCCTGGGTAGCTCAGTGGCTGAGCATCTGCCTTTGGTTCAGGTCATGATCCCGTGGTCTTGGGATCAATTCCCACATCAGGTTCCTCTCAAGGAGCCTGCTTCTCCCTCTGCTTATGTCTCTGCTTCTCTCTCTCTCTCTCTGTCTCTCATGAATAAATAAATAAAATCTTAAAAAAAAAAAAAAGCCCTTTGCCTGGAGTGCCTCAAAGCATCCCCTAAGGGACTTCACTTAAGTTTAATTAGCCGAAATTGGATCATAAGGGAAGGATACAGGGGAGGATAGAAAAGAAAGTGAAAATATGGGTTTTACTTAAAAAGAAGACGTGGTATGGGGAACTGCTGTGAGATAGACAAATAAAATGTCATAGGACATTGTGCTTCTGGAATTCACCAGGATGAATGTTACCCTGCACAGCATTATGCTATGAGAAAGACTCAGAACTGGGCGTCAGAAGTCTTGGAATCAAGGGAATAAGATGGAGGTGACAAGCATATTTAACCTATCTCATAGCTTGATGTTAGGCTTCACCATTGCCAATGGAGAAAGTGCCTTGATAACTAAAAAATGTGAGCTATAAACATCTTAGTTAAGACACTTTTAACATTAAGTAAAAGAAAACTTAATTCTAATTGACTTAAACAATAAACAGAATGCATTGTTCTTTAAAAGTCCTGTGGTAGGGTGGGCTGCAGGCATAGTTTGAGCAGGATCCCAGCTCCATTTCTCTACAGTTCTCTCAGCTTCCTTCTATGTGTTGACATTATCCACAACATAGGGCAAGCTGTAGACCTCACATGTGTGCACCACACCATTCACACCAAGACAGAAAATCTTTGTCCAGAATTTCTAGTAGAAGTGTCAAGGAGTACTTTGATTGGACTGGCTTCTGGCACTTGATTTTCTCTAATCACTGGATAGAAGAGTTGGTTTAGCACACGGAAGGAACACATCAAAGACCTGCTCAGGAATTTCATGGATTCCCAGTGGAATTCAAGGACTATTGCAATGAAGGCAGAGGACAGCCAGCAAGTACATACCACAGTGGCTTTCACCGTACCATTCTCATCATTAAGGCACACAGGAGCGTGGGCTTGGCCTGGGAGACTAGCAGGGGCTGGTCACTGACATTCATCGGTTTTCTTTGTCCTCAGGCCTAGCAGAGGAATTCAGGATGAAAATCATACAAGTAATCTCAGGGTAGGTTATATGGCAGAGGGCCCTCGCCTGGCTCTCTTTAATTCAGCTTGCCGCATTTTCTAGAAAACTCGCTTCTGTGCCATAACAAATAGTTCTATCTCTGATTCCCTCTCAAGTTTTTAATTTCCTGCTTTAGAAGCTGCAGTCTGTGTGGAGCTCCCTCTCCAAGCACAAACATCCCATTTTGTTCCACTCGGTTAAGCACCTTTTGTGATGTTTAATGCACTTATATCAGGGCAGAAAGGCAACGCAAGCAGCCAGAGGAACATTTAAAATACTAAACTCAGAATACTTGGGTCCCAGTGTGGACAGGAAAAAAGATGTGAGAATAGAGTAATATAGACCAAGCCAAAAAGAGTGGGGGCGGAGGGGGGGCATTCAGACAGAGAGTCCCACCACAGGCAGTGATCAAGGTCAGATAGTGATGATGGGAAAGAGCAACACTATTTTGGGAGAGACGAACCTTTGGGCCTTGTAATGACATTGATTGTTTTTGTTTTTTTTTTTTGTTTTTTTTTTTTTTGACATTGATTGTTAAAAATAAAGGAGGGTCTGCATTTTCAATGGGTTCTCCCATGACTCTTACACATCTAAACGCATCTAAACTTTGAGCAGTTCTGAGCAAAACCTTTATTACAGAGAGCTGCTTGTTCAAAATACAGACTACTGGGTCTACCCCAGATCTACCAAACCCGAATTTCCAGGGGAAAGTCTGCAGTAATTGTACCAGTGCCCCTCCTCAGCCCTGGGTAATTTGTGCAGGCACCTGGTCACCTGCTACAAACTGACATTTAGGAACCACTAATCTATAAACCACCCCCCATCTCACAGATGAGGAAATTGAAATTCAGATCATTGGATCCCCTATCTTGCCTCACAACAATCTCTCTGCCCCCCAAAAAGATTCCAAACGTAGCAAACAAAAGTGGACTGAAGAGGCTAGAGAAGTCCATTTTTGTGCCTTGGACACCTCCCCAAACAACTAAAAATCCATCTGCTAGAGCAGGAATTCTTAATCAGGGGAGTCCATCAACTTGGACGTAAATAAAATCACTTCTTTATTTTCACTAAACTGAAATTTAGTATTTTTTTCAAGTATGAATATAGGCATTAACCAGAGCAGAAGAAATCCTTAGTGTCACCAGTTGAAATCACAGATATTTATATTTTCAAATCACATTACAATTGTCGCAGATACCTTGAAATACCATTGACATTCACCAGTACTTTGAAATCATGAGAATTTTGGACCGGTCGCTATGTTTTGTTACTTAATGCATTATTAAAGAAGCACATATATTCAAATACTTTGGTCATTACATTTCAATATAATTGGTATTCTTTGTGATCCGTTATATTTTATTATATTCACTTAAAAATATTCTTCTGAGAAGGGAACCATGAGACCAAAGGGATCCATGGGACACAGAATGCTCAAGGAGCCCTGCTTTTAGGGATGACCATTTCTGAAGACAATATCATGCCCCTGGATCCCAGACCAGTGTTTCCCAAACCTCCTTAGGAAGCAGAAGAATTCACTGGAGGGACTTATTATTCTGAGTGGGGCCTGGGAATCATTTTGTTTAATAAGAGCCTTAGGTGATTTGGGAAATGCTGCCTTATAATCAGTAAATTTGGGAAATGCTGCCTTAGGCTGTGTCTGTTGGAAATCAATAGCCAACTTCAGTACCTGAAGACACTTTCTTGCTTACTCCCACCTTCTGTATTGCCAAAGGGAGTTAGTTATATTCATTAGCAAGTGAGAGTTAACACCACCTGGCTACTGAGAATTCTGTAGTAAGCTACTCATTAGAATTTAGGAGAAAGGTAAAATCATGTCTCTAAAGAGCCCTAAACCCATCAGATTTTGGTCTTGCTTTTTTTTTTTTTTTTTTCTGCTTTAATTTCAAAATTCCCTTTCCCTTTTATGTCCCCCCCCACACTCTGCCCTTACCTCACCATCTGCACTGTTCTCATTGTATCACAGTTATTTTCTTAGTGTCTCTCTCCTGGGCCCTCTCTTCACCCACACCCACTCACAGGTGAGCCCCCAGCAGTGGCGTGGCAAGGTGCTACCCACTGAAAAGCAAAATAGAGCGATCGGGAATATGAAGAATCTGAAATTCCAGCTTCTTTACCAGCTACGTGTCCTTAGGCAAATCACTCAACCGTTCTCAGTCTCCATTTCTTTACCTATAACATTGGAAATAATATTTACCTCATCAGGTTGCTATGAGACCATGTGTGAGAGTTGCTTAAGCATGGTGTTGGCCCTTTGCAGCTCTATGGACTGCTTACTATTATTTACTTGATGTGCAGGACTCCAGTAATTTTTTTTAAGTTTTTCCATTACACGTGCCACCAGTTAGAGACTCACCTTAAGGAGTAAGCTCCAGGGAAGGTTAAATGATGGCATCTTAGTGGGAGTTACTTCAATCTGCTGATCAGATCATTTGGGGTTTTTTTTGTTTTTGTTTTGTTTTGTTTTGTTTTTTTGACACTTAGCTGAGATTAAGGAGAATGGGACTTTTTCTAGCAGAATTGGAGATGGGAGAAGAGGACAGTCAAAATAGGGTGGCACAGGAGAAGCCAAGGGACAGCTAGAAGGGCTTTGGCCCTGCGGGGCAAAAGAAGCAGGGTACCAAAAACCTTGCCAAGTGTGTGCTTTCACTAGACCCCAAGGCCAGCAGCCACCTCTATCTTTTGCACTATTTTTGGAACTCTGTGATGAAGGCAATCAGAGAGAAAGGAGTGCCATTTCCTAGAAGGGAGGTGATGCAGCATGTCACACAAAAATCCTTGATGAGCGCATGGTTTTCTCCCTGCCCCTTGCCTCTGCCCATTCCCATCATTTTCCAACAACTGCCCCCTCCTGACTCAACGCTCAAGCATAGCAGGGCAGGTCACAGCCTACATTCCAATGCCCTGTCTGCCTCTGCTAGCTGTGCCACCCCCGGTGAAGTACTAGACCCTTTCCCAGGTTTTGTCCCTTTTTCTGCAGTGAAAACAGTAGCCACCTGTCACGGGATTATAAGCAGCAATAGAGGCCTTGTATGTAAAGTGCTTTGTAGAACATCAGACTTTGTAAGCATTCAGTAAACGTTAGCTAGTAGTATTAATACAGATTATGTCAGAGACCATTCACTCTTCCAGAATATACTTGCCCGCTGGGTACTGCTCTAGGAGCCGAGGATGCAACAGCAAACAAGTCAAAGTCCCTGCTCCTACAGAATTAAGTAACAGCCATTTACTTTCCTAGCAAGTAAGTATATAATTTGTTCCCAAAAAGCTTTAAGAGCATATACAGTTAAAAACAAATTCAGTTTTCAGAATCTAAACTTTCAAAACTATAGAAATTCCCCAAATGGGGATCCCTGGGTGGTTCAGCAGTTTAGCGCCTGCCTTTGGCCCTGTGATCCTGGAGACCTGGGATCGAGTCCCATGTCAGGTCCCTGCATGGAGCCTGCTTCTCCCTCTGTGTCTCTGCCTCTCTCTCTCTCTCTCTCTCTCTCTCTCTCTGTGTGTGTGTGTGTGTCTCATGAATAAATAAATAAAATCTTTAAAAAAAGAAAAGAAATTCCCCAAATGGGTCATGTGGGTAAGTGACCCATGGAAAAGTAAGTTCTCAATAAACATTAGATTGTATTAACGATGTTAAGACCTCATGATGATCTCTGGTTATTTTATTTAAGAATACCTTGCTCCTCAGTCATCATATAAATTCTTCAAGGACAGGACCCGAAGTACATTTTTAAAACTTCTTAAAACACATAACAAATCCTCCTTCTATGAACTAAGTATCAGGGGCTTCACAACTACTTGCTTTATGAATGAATGAATTAACTAATTAATTAACTAACCATCAAATAAACCCACAGCAAGCACTGGAGCTTGCTGTCGTCATAACTATCCTCTCTCACCTACATTTTCACTCTCAGCTTACAGACACAGACAGATTTTCACAACTTTGCAAAACAAAAAGTGAGGTTTACCCAATTTAATACATAAATTACGTAATAGACACATGTTAAAATGAGACCTAGTATACAAAATTCAACCTCTGCAAGAAGCTTTTACAGCATACAACCATCCTATGTACTGAGAAAACCATCCTTTATTCTCCTGGATCCCTTAAATCGTAGTGCTATTATGACTATACAGTTCCCTTTTTATGAGTTTCTCATTCTCAGAATTCCTATAAATTCATATTAGGCCTTATTTATATAAAGCCAAATGGCTGAACTAAAAGAAAGTGAATCTGCAACCTAATGAACAAAAATAATGACTTCTTCACTAGTTTGAACTTTTCATTGTTGCTTTTCAGCAAAATATCTTTGGTCAGGGTTTCTCAAAATAGAGTCTGGAGATGACTAACTATAGGGCTAAAATCAGATGCTGAAAAGAAATAAATCTAAGGGGAAAGACGTGATTGGGGTGAGAGGCTTTCAGAACCTTTCTTTAGTGGGCTAAATCAGGAATGAACAGGAAAGTGTCCTGGCCATGTAATAAGAATCTTGGGTGACAAAAAGTCACCAGAGCAACAGCACCATCTTTACACACTCTCTCGTTTGCTCAATATCTGTTTTTCCCTTAAGAAGCTACTTTAGAGGCTACTGTACCTATTTTTCACTCCCGTTCCTCTTAAATAGCCATCGGTCCAGCCCAGCAGGGATATCATGAGCATAGCTACAGCTGGGGGCATGAAGCTTCATGGGGTTTCTCTTTGAGAACCATAGTCACCGCAGACAGGAAGCTGGCAAATGCACAAAGGCCTCAGGACCCAAGAATTGGAGTCTATGGACACTCTGAAAGTGACAATCTCCCTGACATATCGCTCTGGTTTGATTAGATGATGTTAAACATTTCAAAATAAGATAGAAATGTGCTAGAATCTATATTCAATTACCTAAGTTCCTGACTCTGTAAGCATTACTGGGAGGAAGTTTCAGAGCTTGGAACATACGTGTAAATGCGTGAAGTTGGGACTGTCCTCACTGGTGCTATGAGTGGTAGAGAGGACCTGAGCGCCTTTCCAATGCCCTGGACCCCTTCCCCACCCCCACCCCCCAGCTCCTGGGAACTGAAACCAGGGTGTTCAAGGCAGGCACACTGGCACAGACTTATTTCACAGAGGTTCTTACAGATATGCTTCCAAGCTTTAAAAACAGAAGCCAGCTAGATTTTCATTTTAGAGGTAAGTTCCATGACAAATGTGCCCTCCGCTTATTTCCTGAGTATATGGTGAGCTTTCCGCTGTGGGGAGGGCTTCAGAAAGGCAGTGTGGGCACAGTGCACACATCTGGCTCTCACCCAAGCTCTTTCACTACCAGCTGGACATCTATGGGCATCACTTAACCACAATGAGCTTTAGTTGCCTCCTGAGTTTGAACTAGATCAGTAATTCTCAAGCCTTGGTGGATGGGTATGGGGACAGGGGGAACTGGAGGGAGTATTTAAAAAATGAAAATTCATTGGCTCCAGCTTCAGAGATTCTGACTCAGTTGGCCTAGAGAAGGGTTCAGAAACTGTATCTTTAATGAGCACCCCACTGTGGACCACACTTTGAGAGACATTGGACTAATTCCAGCTCTAATGTTCTAACATTCTGTGAATTTGTCCTTCCTTGAACAACCATCTTGAGCAGCCGGGCACTCCCTCAGCGTCTGCCTGCCCTTGGCAACAAGAGTACTGACCACATGGAGGGTATGTGGAGGGTAGCCTCAGGAAGACAGCAGAGTTGACTGGGTTTTGTGGGGGAGGTGGCGGTGGGGGGGCTATACTAACAGCCTTGTCTCTGCCGCTCAGGTGACAGGTGGAGTCTGGAACTTCAGCCGTATCTGCTGCGATGTTTTCGTCACCCTGGATGTCATGATGTGTACAGCCAGCATCCTGAACCTCTGTGCCATCAGCATCGACAGGTAGGGCTGGGATTCCCCTTCCAGCAGGTTCAGGCTGCTAGGTGGTACAGGAAACCAGCCTGGGGAAACTGCTCCTGCTGTGTATGATGCCCAGGCTTTGCCTTGGAGGTCCCTGGGGTCTCTGCCAAGTAGGACTTAATCACTAGGACATTTTCTCCTCTCTCTTTTTCTTTTAAACTATGATTTGCAGTAGAGAAGGGACCCCTGTGGCAGGAGAAAAACAATCATCCTATAAGCTTTCCTGGCCTTTCCTGCTTCCCAGACCCCTAAAGAGGATTCTGGTTTTGCCTTTTTGCCATCCTTTAGGGCTTTTGTGATTCCTCATGGAGAGCAAATGAGGGATGGAGGAGGGGGAACAAGGCCAGAAGGTGAGCCAACAAGAGTTGGGAGGAAAGTTTCTTGTGACTATTTTGTTGCTTTTTTGGTAAAGTGGAGGAAGAAAGGAGGGGGAAGAGGGAGAGAAGAGAGAAAACCTTGGGAGGATTTGCAAGGAGGCAGAGAGGAGAGAAGTGGATGGGAGAAGGGCAATCACAGGAACTATGGCTGTGATCTAGCTATTTATTAATATCCTTCATAGAGTTTAAGGTAAATAAGTAAACAATGATGTTCGTTTTGAATTGCTTTTTGGTTGCTGGTGTGGATCTTTGTGATTGTGACTCAAACTGGCACATGTTCCACCTGAGTGGCATGGCTTTCCATCCCGAGGAATGAAGAGTGTGCTGCCCTGGCCCTGGGGCACCTCTCTTCCTCGCTTCTCCTCTTGTTGTGTTTTTTTCCCTCTTTTCCCTTTTCCCAGCCTGGGCCTTGGACGTCCCCAGGGCTCCCCTGGACATCTCCAGGCCCACAGAGAGCCCTGGGAAAGGAGTTTGCTCTCTGCAGCCCAGGGCCTCTGTTGCCACTCAAGGGCCTCCAACCTTCCCTTCTTTGGGTCCCCTCTCACTGTCCTCCCCACCCACTGTCCACCTCTTCTCTGTCCTCCACTCCTCCCAGAAGTACCATATACCCACTCCTTAGCCTGAACAGGGGAGCCCAAACAAGGTCTGCCAATCATTGAGAACTTACCACCCAGTGCTAAGGCTCTGACACACACTCACTCCTTCATTCTATCTTCACAACAACTCAACTGCTACTATTGACTTCATTTCCAGTTTCTTAGGGGAAGGAAGGAATTTGCCTAAAGTCACATCCTCATAGGGAGCCGTGCCAGCACTGGAATTCATGTCTATCTGACTCCAAGTTCATAACCTCAGGCTTTGTGCTAAGCCTCCTCAAATCTCTAGCTACACCTCTACGATCTCCCCTGAGTTTCAAGCCACCTTACCACCTGGATAGCTCACTGGCTCCTTAAAATGTTAAAAGCCAAACCCTCAAACCCTCAAAGCACCAAACCATCTTGACTTGATCATCCCTTATTGGCAGCATCATTGCCTCATAATCTCAGGTTTGGTTCCACTCCTCTCTCTTCCTCATCTAAGCAGACAAGGCTTATAGACTCTATTTTTGCCATTTCTTCCCCAAATTTGCCCCTATCTTTCCTTTCTTTTTTTTTTTTTTTTTTTTTTTTTTTTTTTTTATCTTTCCTTTCTTACCGTGCCTGCTTATTTTAGGTTCCTATGACCTCTCACTGGACTTTTACCACAGCCTCCTAACTGGTCCTACACGCCACTCTCAGAATTATTCCCCCAGCAATAAAGTCCAAATGTCCATTGCGCTCCCTCCATGGAGCACTGTCTTCTTCGCCATCTCCTTGGCCTGTGGAATAAATGTTAGAATTACCTTCCCAGCCTAGGATTTTAAGTTTTCTGCACTATGGCCTCAATCTATCTTTCATTCTCGTCTCTTTCTGGGTTGCTCCATGGCCTCTCTTCCTTCAAAGTCTACCACACCCTGGCCCACGAAGCCCTGGCAAATTTCTACCACTTGATTCCATTGCCCCTGAACTCTCATAGTGCTTTCTCTGTAACTATCATAAGGCATCTCTAGCCTCCCTTTAGCTAGAGGTCCTAAAGCAGGTCTTCCTCATTTCCCCGCCTTTGACATTTACACACCCCCACCCCCGGGGTTGTGTCCTCTCCATCAACAGCCTAAACTCCCTTTCATGTGCTAAGTTGAGAATCTTGAATAACAACCAAAGAATGAACCTGGAAACCCCACCCTCTAATGATACTACTGCAGACCATCCATCCAGCAAACTGGATAGTCTTTTGACTTTTATCACTTGATTGGCTCTCCAACTGAGAAAGAAAATCAAAGAACATGGCCAGAAGGCTGGGACTCACACCATTAAAGAATGTGTTTAAAAATAAAGGGAGATAGTTGCATAGTTCTATAAATACACCCCAAAACACTGAATTGTATGCTTTAAATGAATGAATTGTGTGATATGTGAATTATATCTTGATAAAGCTGTTTTAAAATGAGGGGATCGTTAGGGATTTTATAATATTTTTAGCTCTCTGAGAATAGAACTCTGCTTATAACATGTAAGCCTTTTGTGTGATTTCCGGACATTTAGTACCTAAATATATAAGTGACATAAGTAGCAGCCTGCATCTGGTTTGCTGTATCATCACCTCTACCACCCAAAAACTCTTACAGTAGTCCTAGCTCTTCATCACCCATGTGCCTCCCTGCTGTGCCAAGTACAGACGTTGAACAAAGAATATTAAACTGAATCGAGTGGTCCTTGCCTGAGGTAGCCAGGGTTTAGAGCACAGATATGCCCCTTCAGAAAGAACATGAGCGACTGGGTGAAGATGAGCCTTGGAGCAGGGAGCTTAGAGGCAGCCCCCCTCCTGGCTTCCCAGTTCCCAGCCTTCCTCTGTACTCTCTTAAGATTGTGCCTCCACACTCCACCCACACACAGTCGCACACGTGGGGCCTGCAGGTGAGGTGGTACGGGCTGTGTCCCGCACAAGCGTTTGGGAACTGAGTTCAGCCAGTGTTTCTTTGCAAACCTTGAGTCGGCCAGGAGAGGGTGCCTTTTTCCAACCTGCACGAGAGCACCATTTCACTGGCAGCAGCTGCCCTTGACATACACTTCCACTTTTCACCACAACCAACAAGAATAAACCTTGAATTGGCTTCTGTCCCATGGAGGAAAAGCCCCAGAATGCATTGCCCTCACCACCTGAAATCTGAAGAACAAGCCATGCCTTGGCCCCAAGGGAGAAGGAAGCTTTCTTCTTGTATGTTGACATGAACCCATCCTCATCAAACCTAAAGATGGAGCCTCTTCTCTGTTCTAGGAGTGAGACTCGGCCTTGGAAAAGCTGTCTCCATCATCCTTCACGGCAGCGTGCAGTACACAGCATTAAATTCTGTTCATGGGATGCCAAATAGCTGGTCAATTCATTAAAAATGCAGTCATTCATGCAGACCTTTGGTCTGCACACAATGCTACTCACCAGTCTGACACACTTGACCAAATGGATTCAGCATTTTTTGGCCATGAAGCCCTGGTATGTAATAACAGGGTAGTAAGAGCTAGGAAAGGAAACGAAATGATAAAAAGAGGTTTTGAAAGCAAGTAATACTATTGTCATTAGATTCTTAGGCATAGCCCTGGATGCTTGGATTAATGCTGCCTTTTCTTTTTTAAAAAGCACAAGCCCCTACCACCACCCCCCCCCCCTTGGCGCCTTGCCTCCCCAGGGGGCCAGCCCCCTCCCACAGCATCCTGGGTCAGAACTAGCTCAGGGAGAGGGCTGAGAAAGTGTCAGAGGAGGAGGACGCGTTCTGATCGGTGAGAATTAGAGTCCTCCGCTAGGGGCCCAGGAATAATGCAACCAAATTCATTCACCAGGGAGTTCTTTAAGTGGCTCTCAAATGGCACCCATCACACAGGCAAGCCTCCGCGTCTTTGCAGCAAGCACAATAGGTACCAGATGAGTCACAGGCACCTTGGATTTTTCGTTTGCATCTAAATAAGCACTTTATATTTGCAAAGGGCTTTCCAGTCATTTGCAAAAAGCTTTCTCCTTCAACAATTCCACGAGGGGAGTCCACAGAACTAAAGATTTATTGAGCCCCCTGTCTGACCAAATAAAAGGTGGTGAAAAGCAGCCCGCACAGAGCTCCGGGGCTCATTAAACCCAGGCAGGGAGTTAGACTCCGGCCCTCCCACCCAGGCCAGCCTCCTTCCTCCCCCACTGCCCGCTTCCTGAGGGGGCACCCCAATCGGTCCCCCCCACACACACACACCTCCTGCCCTAGGACAGGGCTTCAGGTGGTCACATTTTGCCAGGATCCCAAGACTTTTGGTAGAGTGACAAGCCTACGACCCCCAGTCGCAGACTTGGGAGTCAGAGATGTCACAGAGGCTCCCAGGGGCTCCCGCAGCCTCTTGGCCGAGTCTGGGGCTAGAACCCGGGCCTCCCGACTCCACTACAGTGAGTGCCCGTCACTGGCCGCAGTAGGGCGAGGGCACCAACGGCGCGCCCCTGGCCATGCCAGCACCCGCCACTGACGTGCTATTTCCTGAAGTAGAAGAAGCATATTGCCCACGTCTTCGTGCCCTGGCTCCTCCGGCTCATCTCAACTTGCATGAGTCTAAACGCAGCTACCATTTCTGGAGCACAACACGGGCCAAGCAAAGAGCTTTTCACTATTGCTAACCCTCACGATACCCCGGCAAGATAGGGGTGTTATCCTCTCTTCACAAGTGAGGAGTGTGAGGCTAGACTGTGTAGCCTGCCCAGCTCACACCACTGGTAGGCGCGGGAGTCACAATGCAGTCGCCCGGTCACCGTCTTTCTTGAACAGCCCAGAGCTGCAGGCCGCAGGGGCGCCTACCACCCTCTGGGCCCCCAGCTCTGGAGCCCCCCCGCTGCCTGGCTATGCCCTCTGGGCCCCCAGCTCTGGAGCCCCCCCTGCTGCCTGGCAACCCCTCTGGGTCCCCCAGCTCTGGAGCCCCCCCCCACCCCCCCGCTGCCTGGCTACGCCCTCTGGGCCCCCAGCTCTGGACACCACCCCACCACTGCCTGGCTACGCCCTCTGGGCCCCCCCAGCTCTGGAGCCCCCCTGCTGCCTGGCTACGCCTCTGGGCCCCCCAGCTCTGGAGCCCCCCCGCCTGGCAACCCCTCTGGGCCCCCCAGCTCTGGACACTCCCCCCCCCGCCTGGCAACCCCTCTGGGCCCCCCCAGCTCTGGAGCCCCCTGCTGCCTGGCTATGCCCTCTGGGCCCCCCAGCTCTGGAGCCCCACCCCCACCCCCCCCACCCCCGCCTGGCAACCCCTCTGGGCCCCCCAGCTCTGGAGCCCCCTGCTGCCTGGCTATGCCCTCTGGGCCCCCCAGCTCTGGAGCCCCACCCCCACCCCCCCCACCCCCGCCTGGCAACCCCTCTGGGCCCCCCAGCTCTGGAGCCCCCTGCTGCCTGGCTATGCCCTCTGGGCCCCCAGCTCTGGAGCCCCCACCGCCTGGCTACAAAATCCGCCTCTACCTCCTAATAGCAGTGTGACCCGCAGCAAGGCCGTCAGCCTCTCTGGGCCTCAGCTCCCCTCACTGCTCCGTGGAGATCATAGCAACAAGAGTTAGCACAAGGATTAAATAAGTTCATATATGTGAAGCACTTCAACAGTTGCCTGGCATAGAGAAAGTTGACATACTTGTTTGTTTGATCAATACCTTCAACGTTCCTTTTAAGGTTCCCAGGAGCAAGGGGACAGATACCCATAAATGCATGGATAGGAAGAATCACAGATCCCTCGGGGCCGGCACCGCAAGATGACAACAATAACAACACTGGTTTTTTGGATGCTGAATAGGTACCAGGCATGGTGCTAAAGGACTTCGCAGAATAATCTTTTTTTTTTTTTTTTTTTTTTTTTTTTTTTTTTTTTTAATGCATGAGAGACACAGAGAGAGGCAGAGGGAGAAGCAGGCTCCATGCAGGACTGGATCCCGGGTCCCCAGGGTCACGCCCTGGGCCAAGGCAGCAGCTCAACCGCTGAGGCCCCGGGCCCCCCCGCAGAGCTCAGCTTAGGCAACGTTCCTAACAGCCATCTCCTGCTGCATCGTTTCCCCTAAGGTGCAGATAAGGACACTGAGTCTCAGGGCAGCCTTAGTGCCCCCTGCCTCCCCCCCCCCCCCCCAGGCCACACCGCTAAGCGCAAGAACGGGGATTCCCAGCTCCCGGGCTCAAGCACCTTGCGCCCCGCCGGGGTCCTGGCCACGCCAGGGAGCGCGCAGCGAGCCAGGGGAGCCCGGGCCAGGGGGCGAGGGGGCGAGGGGGGCCCGTCCGGGGGGCCGAGGCGGAGCAGCCGGCTCCCCTCCCCCTCCCCGCCCCCCCCACCCGGCCCGGGAAGCCCGCAGGTGCGCGGCGCCGGCAGCTCTCGCTGCGTTAGGGTGCCCTCCGATGGCCGGCTGCGGAACTGCACCCGCTGCGACCCCGCGGGCGGGCTCCGGGCCGCGCATCCTGCGCGCAGGCCTATCGGGGGCGCGGTGCTCCCCGTTGATTCCAAAGTTTCCGTCGTGTCTCCCTCCCCCACCAAAAAAATACAAGGAAAAAAATGAAACGTGATGATGCTAAATGTATTTCATCTCTCACCTCTTCACCCGAGTTAAGGATTTCCCGCACTGACTCACGTGCGTCTGCAAGCTGCGCTCCCCTGGTCCACATGCACAGTTCTGGGCTCCCCTCCCCGAGGGCTTGATCAAGGTAGCGTGGCCTGGGAATCTGCATTTTCACAGGCCCCTCTTCCTCTCCCCCCCCCCCCCGCCTCCGCCCCAGGTAATTAATAGACTCTAATTGGGGGAAGTTCTGGGAATCCAAAGCGGTCTCACAGAGAATGCCCCCGCTCATGCCACCTGTCCTGAGGGAGCCCTCGTCCCCACGAGGCCTCAGAGGCCCTGCAGCGCCCCTGAGAGGGAGCGGGGTGTGCAGGAGAGCTGCAGACCTCAGGTGGGAGACCGGGCTCTTCCGCCCCCCTGTGGGACCTTGGGGTTCATCAGGTACCCTCTCTAGGTCTCCTCCTCTCTACCGTGGAGCCCGTGGTCCTTAACTCCACTGAATTAACAGGGACTTCTAAGGAGTTGCTGAACATGAATTAAAGTGCACCTGGGACGATGCACTCAGCGGTGTGCTGGGAGCCAGCTCATGAGGACTCGCAAGAGCTGGAAGGCAAGATTTTAGGAATTTTTTGAGCCAGGGATTAAATCTTTGGTGTAGCTTTAAATAGGCAATGGTGAGAGTATTTATACCATGAAAATTGACAAATGGTACAGATGAGAGCTGTTTTCACCTGGAGAACCAGTTGTTAGCTATTTAGCAGCACAGCACTGAATGTATGCGATGGTCAGGCTCCTTTTGTTTTTTTTTGTTTTGTTTTTTTTAAGATTTTTATTTGTTTATGTGACACAGAGAGAGAAAGCACAAATGGGGAACAGCAGACAGAGGGAGGAGAAGCAGGCTCCCCGCTGAGCAGAGAGCCCGACATGGGGCTGGATCCCAGGACCCTGGGATCACCACCTGAGCCCAAGGCAGATGCTTAACTGACTGAGCCACCCAGGCACCTCGGTCGGGCTCTTTTTCATCAAAGGGTGTTAGGTGAAGAGAAGGTAAGGGGACAACTGCAGGTGTGGACAGAAGGAAGCCTTTCCGACCCCAGCTCCCATCAGCTGTTTGGTCACCAGAGTGGTTTGGGCTCAAGGCTAAACCTCTCTTCCAAGGCACCTGTGGGATCACTGCTGGGGGCCAGACATATTTGACTCGAAGCCCAGCCCACTGCCCCAGCAGTGTCTGAAGTCCTAAGGAGAGTGACAGGCCTAGAGGAACACCAGGTACTACTCGGCTGCTCCTTGATCAAAGGGAGGATTTACAACACGTGCATCAGAAGAGGGGAACTGAGTTCTCACGGCCCCCTTTGGGGTGGATGCTTGGATCTTTTTTTTTTTTTTAAGATCTTTTATCTATTTATTCATGAGAGACATGGAAAGAGAGAGGGAGAGACACAGGCAGAGGGAGAAGCAGGCTCCATGCAGAGAGCCCGATGTGGGACTCGATCCCGGGACTCCAGGATCACGCCCTGGGCCAAAGGCAGGCACTAAACCGCTGAGCCACCCAGGGATCCCCGGTTGCTTGGATCTTAATCTGACTTTATTAAACACGGACCTGTTTCTCCCTCTTGAGAAAAAAGCTACCTCTGTCACACATCACGGTACCAAGGTCAAGTCCTGTAGAGCTGACTCTGAAGCTGCTCTTGTAGAAATAAAAATCCTAACACACAAACCCTAAAGCCAGATGCACAAGAGGTGATGGCACAGAGAGGAGCACGTGTGCCACAACCCTTCCAACCCAGGGTCTGTTCTTCCCTTCCTCAGCCCCAAGCCTAGATGGACACACAAGAGGAGCTAAGAAGGATCCTGCTCTGAATCTGGCCTTTAGCTTCCGTGAACCCCGAAGATGACAAAACTTGAGCCACAGCTACACACACTAGATTCCTTGAGCTTGGTTTAGAATTGTCCTCTTATGGGGAAGGCCTTCAGGATCCACGAGGCAAGCAATCAACAGCTTCTTACCACTTGCTTGGCACAAGGACCTCTGAGGAATACCAAGGCTATCACATGTTTTGAGTCACCAAGTAACAAATCATATGGGAGCTACGTCTCTCCAGCCATAAGGCATGCAGTTGTCTAGCCTCCTTATTGAACTTGCCCAGTCTCTTTTAAGGGATTACCTGGTTAAGCCAGGCCCACCCAGGATAATCTCCCTTTAAAGGATTAACTCAGTCTATTGATTAGTTATCTAATCACAGCAATGACATCACATGTTATTCTCAGGTTCAGCCAACAGTCGATGCAGAGGATTGAATACGGGGCAGGAATCTTGGAGTCCATTTTAGAATTCTGCTTTTCTCAAGCAGTTTCCAGCTGGGGGGTCAGGGATGGGGAGGACATGATGAAATCTACTTTTAGAGCCTGGCAACAGGGACCAACCAGGAGGCTGTGGCCATCACAGGGAGCAACTGGTAGGAAAGAGATGCATGGATAAATGGGGAAGACGTAAAAAGCATATGTATAGGGCCAGCTATCTTTCTGCTCAGTAGCTGGAAATGTGTGAGAGGAGTTGCCACAGAAAAGACAACATCCAATAACACGAGGAACTATGCATTGACCGTGCAAAAGCATGTGCTGTAGACCGAATGTTTGTGGCTCCTCCAAATTCATATGTTGAAATCCTACCCCCCAAAGTGATGGTATTAGGAGGTGGGAACTTTGGGTGATGATGAGGTCATGAGAGTGGAGCCCTCACGAATGGGATCAACACCCTTAGTAAAGAGACCCCATAGGGTTCTCCTTCGCCCCTTCTGCCGTGTGAGGCCACAGTGAGGAAACAGCCATCTATGAACAAGGAAGTGGGCTCCGACCAGACATTGAATCCGCCAGCGCCTTGCTCTTGGACCTCTCAGCCTTCTGAACTCTGAGAAACAAACGTTTGTTGTTTAAGCCACCGAGTCTATGCTATTTCTGATATAGCAGCCTCAACGGACAAAGAGAGCATGAACACTGGATTTTGAAATAAGCCTTCACTGGATATTACTCATCTCTATTTTTAAAATCTCCACCACTTGGAATAGTTGTCACTATGAGGTTTAGAACTTATATTAGGATGCAAGCAGGGGTAAGCGTCCTCTTTGGGCACAGTTCTATCATGATCTGACAAAGCATGGGAGAAAGTAAAGGCACACAGACCAGCACCCAGGGGCTCGGGGGGTCAGAGTATGTGATTACAAGTTTCAGGTATGCTGGGCCTCAGCCACCACCAGCAAAGAAGCCTTCCAGCTGCCCAGTCTGTTCTTTACTAACTTTATTCTTCTCCTTTTCCCTGCTCAGGGAGTTCTTCATCCCTCTCATCTCAACCTTTCTACATTTTTACTCAAATACCCTTTCTCTCTTTCTCCAACCAAACTCTTTTTCTCCTGCCACACGTATCACCTAGATTAGTTCTCTAGGAACCTCTACATGAACTTGTCTTTTGAACAATTCCCCCAACCCTCCTCCTCACATCTGTCCCTCTGTGCTTCCTTTCACAGGTACACCGCGGTGGTCATGCCAGTCCACTACCAACACGGCACAGGACAGAGCTCCTGCCGGCGCGTGGCCCTCATGATTACGGCCGTCTGGGTACTGGCCTTTGCTGTGTCTTGCCCTCTCCTCTTTGGCTTCAACACCACAGGTAACAATGAACACCCCTATGGTTGGTTCAGAGCACACCTGAGAGGCCGTGGGGGGTGCTTAGCCTGGAAATTTCTGACCTTGATCAGCATACATCATAGTGAAATAGGGCTGCCATGGACAGCAAAGCTTTGGGTTTTGATTGAAGTACAAAGAAAAAACTTCATCAATTACGGGCCCGTAAAGTCTGGCCTCTCCTTATTTTGAAAGAAATGTCACGGTATTCATTTGAAGCAATGTGCCAGTTAAAAAATTAAACTATATTAATAATTCACGTGAGATTTGCTAATGAAAAGAGGACAGTTCACAATGGACTTACAATGCAAAATAACATTATACAAGCCCTCAGACAGGATATATATTTCTAATTTTTTACTAAATAAAAATCATTTCTGCATCTGGGAACTAGTATAGATCCCTAAATTATTGGAGACTATATTTCTTTTATCTTGATACACAAAAAATTCTGGCTGAGATGGTTGGCATGTGGTACATCTTCTATTGGATGGATGGATGGATGGATGGATGGATGGATGGATGGATGGATGAGCAATGTGAATATCTGAGATGTTTGGTTTTTAGGCATAAGACACCGATCCAAATTTACACCTCATATGGATCAGTGCCTTCTTTGGCTGTTCCATATACGTCTTTCAGCCTCAGGAATTTCATGTGTTGAGTGAAAACTATTAGCACATATAATAAAATTACAGGTATTGACAATAAACACTGAGTATTTGCCGAGAACTAAATGAGTCATGTTCTAGTGTTCATCTGGATTTGTTTAAGTCCTACTATCTTCCAAGTTCATTAGTTTCTAGTATATATGTCACACAGCTGTGCATTTATATGCATACAGGTATTATATATAACACCTTGCATATAAATATGGGCAAATCCTAATTTATAGAGAGTCATCAAAGACTCATCTGCTGGCCAATGATTTCAAAGTCAAAACACATTTATGAAGCCAGATAGCAGCTCTGGAGTAAGAAAAACCTCCATTCAAACTTCAGTTCTACTACTTACCAGCTGTGCTCCTTGAACAAGTTAAACTTTTCTAGGTTTTCTTATTGATAAATTTGGGATAATAATACCCTAAAGCATAAACTTGAGCAAATTTAAATATATAAACTGAGTCTCTATATTTAGTCAGAATGTTTCCAACATTTATTTTTATATATGGCCCCCCTGCCAAGCAGCCCAACAACTTCATTTCTAAAAACGCCATGTTGTGTTTGAACTCTTCATAATACATGACATATCAATGTATGTATCATACATCTTTACTCACTACTCTTCAGGGCTGTAATAAAACTGTCTATATCTTTGCATGTGATTCAGGAGATTTTTCAAAGCAAATTTCAGCTCTATATGGTGTTCACTTTAATCACTGACTTTAGAATCTGACACTACATATGATATAATTCCATGGTACTTGCTTCATAGAGCTTTTTTTTGTGATTAAGTGAGGATTAAATTGGAATAACATGTAGACCTGCCAAACACACACCACACGCTCAAGGTCAGGCTTCTTGTCTGCTACGTTGAAGGGTAAGTAGCTGAGTTATCCAACAAGTATTTGCCTAGTTAACTCAGGGTGTTCCTAAAACAGGATGTTACTATCACGTTTGCATTACTCTTTACCATTAGTTACTTTGTCATTTTCACTGACCACACTTTCTACACACACACATGGTTGTGGACACACACATATTCCCCAAAGCAATATTTCCTAACTCTAACATTTCCAACTCTAAGAGGCTACCTGGTGTTAAAATGTTCTTTTTGATGAGTGTTAAATATGCTTTTAGGGTTAGTCTGATAACTAAGCCACCTTCTATATCTTAGTTTCTATACAAAAAATATTATTCTTTTTTTTAAAGATTTTATTCATTTATTCATGAGAGACAAACACAGAGAGAGAAAGAGAGGCAAAGACACAGGCAGAGTAAGAACCAGGCTCCATGCCTCCCCATGCAGGGAGCCCAATGCAGGATTTGATTCCGGGTCTCCAGGATCACGACCTGAGCCAAAGGCAGGCGCTAAACCACTGAGCCACCCAAGGATCCCCCCAAATATATTATTCTAAGTTAGAATCTGTAGTATGGGAACTCACTACCACTGGTAGACCACTGCACTGCTTACCCCTAGCCGGCAGCAAATCCCCACCAATACTCACTCAGCTGAGTGGCTCCTCTTATTCATCCTGGGAGGTCGGCGGGGGCTGTTTTACTCAGTTCCACAGATACAGACACACACACAAACCTCGTAACAGTTAAAAACAGTCTCAAAATCTGACATTAGACAGAGTTCCCAGTTAATGTCAACATCTAAAGTGAAGATGAATGATGAGCTAATTGCAGTGTTGTTGCCACCAGTGAGATCATTATTATTCCAGAAACAAAACTCAGAAAAATCTCTCCAAAAGGATTTTCAAATATAGAATTGAGAAGACAAAAAAATGCCTGTGGCTTAGCATGTACACTCTCACTTCCCTCTCATCTCTTTAAATCTCTCTCTTACTTTAAAGAAGTACATGATTATTCTATTGCAACCTTTTAAAGTTATTTATTTATTTATTTATTTATTTATTTATTTATTTATTTATTTATTATAGTGATTTCTACACCCAACATGGGGCTTGAATTCACAACTCCAAGATCAAGAATCACATGTTCTTCTGACCAAGGCACCCAGGCGCTCCTCTCTCTTGCTCTCTCTCTTTCTCTTCTCTCTCTCTTACTTTTAAGTTAATTAATAAGACTATAGGAAGCCCTCCATCTATTCATATATCACATCCAAGTGTCAGGTCCATAGTAAAGGCCCAATGGATATTAGCTATTGTTATCATTGTTATTACTGTATATTAGAAAAGATTTCTGTGTATCAAAATTTAACTATGCACACCTGCTTCAAAGAAAATCTGAGCGGCAATAGCTCTGCTGGTGGTTCTAGAGACCAGTCACCTCGTCCTAGAACACAGTTCAGGAAACTAGTGAGCAGAACTCAAACCCAGCCGTCATTCTCTGCTTCGGTCTGACCTTCACAGTACAGCTTCATTAGCTTGATGGATGTGGGTTCCTCTAGCACCTCTTCCATCTATAAGGAAGTTCCCAAGTTCATTCGAAAGCCCAATATAAATGACTTCTCTCAGCCATTTGTTTCTAGTCACCCTGTGAAAAGAAAAGCAGAAAAGGGCAGGATACTGCCAATGACACCTGATATCAAAAGTGGCTGGATTTTTCACTAAGCAGTGCCACACAAAAGAACTTTCTGGCAGAGCTCTTTTTAATGAAATGAGCTGCCATGTTTGATTGTGAACTGTCAGACAACACAAGGCAGAAAAAGTTGAACTTCAGTTTCTTCCTCTTGGCATTGTTCTTATTGTCCAAGAAAAGGGCTACACGCATTTCTGGATGTGCACGTAAGGCAGGATCTTGGGTCACAGAGAGTTCCAAGGTTGGGGAGTGCCTGGCTTTTTCTCACCCAGAGTAGGTGCCCCATAAACTTCTATTGAATGAGTGAGTGGATGAGTTCTTCTTTATCATCCTTTTTTCCTTAAATGTTGAGATTTCTTGGGGGTAAACATCCTCGATCTCAGAGAATGAGAGTAACCCTCTGGTGTTCCTCATTATCCTCCAGCCAGCGACTGCTTATGTGTTTATGTAAAATGCTCATTTGTCTGCTTTGCTCAGGTATTCACCATTCTTGTATTCATCCAATAACTACTGTACTAATAGCAACAGTACTATGTTGGTTAAATAATCAAGACAAGGCATTTCATCTCCTCATCTGGGACTCAGCAGAGAGAAAATTCTGGAATTGCTGTCCTGACGACAGGATACATACCTAGGCCAGGCCCATTGGGGAACTGAGGCAGGGCCTCACTCACTGGCCATCAGCCTCCAGTGTCACTTTCAAGGCCTGGAGAAATTGTGAGAGAGGCCACAGAGCTCAGTCTAAGGATGGGCAGCGGTTTACTCAGATAAGAGAGGAAGGAGGGGATGACAGTGCAGGCTCAGTGATTGTACACTGAGGGCCTTCAGTGGCCAACGATTCTGAATTAGCTCTGTGTTCTCTCTTTGCTCTTTCTCATATGTAAGCTTTCACTATTTTAATGGAAAAAATAAATACTCACTCATATAAAACATAAGGTGTAAGAGGATACAGATACACACATATATGTAGGTCTCCTTCTACCCTAGATCGTTAGCTGCCCTGTGACCCTCCCTGGAAGCAAACACTAATAATCTTAAAGATAATGCTTAAGATAAGTATGTACACAGACAGAGGTGTACGTGCATGTGTGGGCGTATCCACTTTTTACACAAATAGGCATACTATACCCACTTTGGCTCCTGGCTTTTTAAAAATAGGAATTAATACCCATAGGTATTAAGGAGGGTATGTGCTGTGATGAGCACTGGGTGTCATATGTAAGTGATGAATCACTAAATTCTACACCTGAAACTCCTATTACACTGTACGTTAACTAACTGGAACTTAAATAAAAACCTGAGGATAAAAAAGTAGGGGTTAATATGTAAAATCTAGAGGTCAGCTTCCCAGAACCCAGGGGAGGGTAGAGAAGGGTGGAAGGTATATCTGGAGGGATGAATGGGGAGTACCCCGCACACCAGCAATGGCAGCCAGACAAATAGTGGGAAATACTACTCTCACCAGTAAAACATGCTGAGGTATCTCCTCAGGGGAGGCATTTAAATCATGGTAAAAAATAAAAAAGAATAAATAAATAAATAAATAAATAAATAAATAAATAAATAAATAAATAAATCATGGTCAGAAGCTGACAACAGAGGAGCTGATTTCAGAAAGAAGACTGATCATTGCCAAATGACTCCCTATAGATTCAGAAAGACCAGCAGCTGCCACCCTCTCCTACCTCCAACCCTGTCTCCCCCAGAATGCCAGAAGATGCCGATTTGGTGACCACTGCTCAAAGTTTTCTAAGCCATTTTCTAAAGGATGCTGACACAGACTTGGTGAGATGACATTAATTTTACCCTCCTCCCAAGAGAATAAAAAACTTTGGGAGCAGCTCATAAAGATCCTGGTGCCAGTGCTATCATTAAAATGCCTCACTGAGCACTGAGTACACATTTTTTTTTTAATTATTAGCTGGTTCTCCCTTCTCTCCCCCACAGACATTGTGCTTTATAAGTCTCTCTACAAGTTTCCATTCCAAATGACACCTTGCCTTTTAAATTTGAACAGCTCAGGGAGGTGTATAATAAATAATAATAGTAGAGAATAAATAATAATAATAATAGCTACCATTTATTCTCATTTGGTCTCACAACCACTACATGAGACCTTATTTTTATCCTTCTTTTCAGATAATGAAGTTGCAGCCTGTCACAGTTAAGAAATGTGCCCAAGTTCACATAGTAAGCTAAGACGCAGATCTGGGTCTCACCCCCCAGGCCTGGCCTCTGCCTACCTCAGAAGACCAAAAGGCAGAATGAGGGGCCCATATGTCTGATGTCTGGCTGCTGCCCTCTCCCCACTAGCTCACACCTATGGCTCTATCTTCTGAGGCCAGATCTGGGGTTGCTGAGAATCCCCAACCCTTTATGAAGATTGGTTGGGTGTGCCGACAGCTGTTGCTGACAGTGCTGGGCAAAATGTAAATTTGCCATTCCCGGTGGTAGAGGGAGGTCAGTCAACGTGGTAGAGGGAGGCGAGTCAAAGTGGTAGAGGGAGATGAGTCAAAATCACAGAAAGAACATCGGTTGTAAGTCGAATGACTGGAGAAACATATCCAGGCTCTGCCCCTTTCAGGCTATGGGATGCTGGGCCACTTCCTGAACTTCCCTGAGCCTTAGTCTGCTCACTTGAGAATAGAGTCAGTAATGGCTCTTGTGTCACATAATGTTGCCGTGATGATTAGGTAAGATGATGTGTATAAAGTCCTTGGCACACCATTTGGAGGATAAGTTTTCTTCCCTTTCCTCTTCCATATGGGACAAGTTACAGGCCCTATCCTGGGCATTGGAAGAATTTCAACATCTGCTAGCAAAAAAGGCAAAACTACAGAGATTCTCTAAAGTGTAGTAACAGTTGTATTTTAGGACACAAGCAGGGACAAAGGTGTTCCTCATCTCACATTGTCCACAGTAACACTATCCTTAACAGCCTGCTTCCCATGCTGCCCCTGACCAGTCCTAGAATTCCCTAAAAAAAGAGAATTGCCTGTATTCACCCACCACCTGCCCTCCACCTCAGATTCAAATTAGAGACCTGGCATCCTTAACAAAGATGTCTTAAGAAGCCTTCCTCTCTTTGCTTTCAACCTTTTTTTTTTTTTTTAAGATTTTATTTATCCATGAGAGACATACAGAGAGAAAGAGAGAGAGAGAGGAAGAGACACGGGCAGAGGGAGAAGCAGGCTCCATGCAGGGAGCCCGATGTGGGACTCGATCCTGGGTCTCCAGGATCACACCCTGGGCTGAAGGTGGTGCTAAACCACTGAGCCACCCAGGCTGCCCTCTTCAACAACCTTTTAATGCCTCCATACCAGCACTTTTCTGGGGGCTGCCTCATTCCCAGGAGCCTCTGGCCTGTTGCTCTATGACACCTCCTACCCCCAGCCTCCCAGGCCACATAGCTCTGTGACACTTAACACAGCATTCAGAAAGATCCACCTGTCTGTCTAGACTGAGCCCTTCAAGGACAGACATGTTTGCAGTCCCAGCGTAGAGCAGTGTCTAGCATGTAATCACTGGGTAATTTTCTTTCTAAGTGAACTGTGAGCAACACAAAGATGAATTGGACCTCCACCCCTCAAGGAACTGACAACATAATCTCCCCCCACCACCCTCACAACTTAATGATCCTCTGTGTGTGCTAACACTACCAAAGAGGCAAGGCAAGGGCTGTGGGCCAGAGAGAAAGAATTCCTTCTGACTGAGGAACTGGTGGAAGCCTCCATGAATGAAGCAGCATATGAACTGAGACATAGTGAGGGGGTAGGTGGGTCCAGCCCTTGCTTCCCAGAGCTCCGTGTAGATTCAACGGTGGAGACACCACACATGATATGGGGCCATACTGTGTGCTCTCCACTGATGTCTCATAGTTGGCAAATGGCTTTGCTTTCTCCTCTTCTCTCACTCACAGGAGACCCCACTGTGTGCTCCATCTCCAACCCTGACTTTGTCATCTACTCTTCAGTGGTGTCCTTCTATGTGCCCTTTGGAGTGACCGTCCTCGTCTATGCCAGGATCTACGTGGTGTTGAGACAGAGGAGACGGAAACGGATCCTCACTCGACAGAACAGTCAGTGCATCAGTGTCAGACCCAGCTTCCCTCAACAAGTAAGCACCCTGGAGGGGCAGAGGGAGAAAATACCCAACCCTGTAGCTTCCCAGCCTTGTGTCCGGCAGTACGTGTGTTTGCTTGTATTGCCACACTGGAGACACACAGCTGACACCCACCTTCTAACCTGCTGCTATGCTTTAGAGTAGGAAATTGAATCAAAAAGGTGCATTATAATCTTCCCTAGAGCTCACATTGTTTGGCACAATGATAGGATAGTTTCTGGACTTCTGCTTCCCATCAGAGCTTTTCCATTGCCCCCAAATGGCCAAGGGTACAAATGTCACACAAGATTGGCTGTTTTAGTGTGACAGTTGTACTGTGCACTGCTGGCAGGTCCCCAGGATTGACTTTTTAGCAGACCACTTGTTCCAAGAATCACTGGGTCCATGGAACCTCTTTTCCTTACTAGATCTGCCACTGTGTCAAGGTGCTGACCAGCTTGTGAAATAGAAGGCTGATGACGTGTGTGTTACTGGGCCTTTCAAGGTGCTGAAGAGGAGAGCTGTCTCAGCACCAATCTTCCATTTGCTTGGGCTGGAAAGTCTGCTTATCCCAGTGTCTGGCACATGCCTGCCAACTGCTAGGGAAGGGACAGCGGGAATATTATACAGCCCTTATGGAGTTTAGACTCTAGACAAGCAGATAAAGCACACCTCTCCCTGAAGTTAACTAACAGCCCCGGGATGTTTGCAAAATGAGATGAAGACAATTAAGCCCCAAAAGAGAAGTGCTGTAGAAGTTGTGAGAGGTCAATGTGCTCAGGAAAGGGCTTCATAGACAGAGTAAGAACTGAATTTGATCTTGAAGGCAGGTGCAATGTGGATGGCGAGATTAACCTATGATGACCTGAGTAAGAGTCAGTTTCTCAAAGTTCAAGTCGTATGGTTTAGGTAGAACAAGAATATTGGTTCCCATGAAATAGAAGGCAAGGACCTGAAGCTGAGGATATGAACAAACATTAAAGGAATTTGAAAAATTGGCATCTATATGGTTCATCCATGTAGAACTTGACCTACAGCTCTTTCTCCTTCAACCCACCCTAGTCTTCCTGTCTGAGGCTGCACCCCATTCGGCAGTTTTCAATAAGGGACAGATTTCCATCAGATGCTACGGGGCAAATGGTAAGTAAGCCATGTCTTTAATCATAGGAAAAAAATAAGATACCTTTTCACAACACTCTGAGTTGACTTGCTTCCACGTCTACCTCAAAATGGCCCCAATCCCTTACTTATATCTATTATATATAACAAATATGAGATCCTAATTTGAGCTTCAGAATACGAATCACCCAATGATATGCAGAGAGCATATCACTACTGAGCTAGATTCCAATGACTGGAGCCAATGACTCTTGGACATGGTGTTAGGATGCTATCCAGAGTCATCTGCCTAGAGGGAACAGGATGTCAATGAAACACACATGGTCAGAGCCAAGAAAAGCAGAGAAGAGAGGCTAATGTGAGACTTTCAAGTGTCCCATTTCCCACTTTATATGAAAGAAAACCAAGACAATTTCATGGTCACCCTTATCCTTGTCCTTTCAATTCAAGACAGCCCTGCCTCCCCAAGCAAGCTGAGTGCAGAATGGAGGTGTTAGAAAGAAGATCAATATTCCTCCCCCTGAACTCCAAGTAAATATTAGGAATAAAATTTCAAAAACTCATGATGATGAAGGTCCAAGCTTTGTCCCATTTTTGTATAGTTAGCCACGTTTCCCAGAGGCCTGGTGTAGCAGTGAGAGCTTCTTGCTGATAATTTTTTAATAGGTAAGAATTTTAAAGTTGCCAATAGCAGATCTAAGGTCTGAGGAGTTTCCAAGGCCAAAAGGAAAAGAGTGGAGACTACTGAAGAGAGAATAGGGAAGCAGGAGGCTGGTGTTGCCAGGAGTATGGAAAAATAGGTTCTATCCTAGCATCTGGTAGTGAAAGGCTCTGGCAACCAGACCCAAAAGAATCCAGTGTTCCTGCATGCCAGTCATAGAAGTATTGATGAGGGTTTGCAGAGAGCTGAAAAATATGTAATCTGGGAAGGATCACTTTCCTTCTGTAGGACTGAATTTCCACATCTGTAAACTAGAGACAAGTTGGACTAGGTCGATGTTCTAAAACCTTAGATTTCATAAGGACAGTAAGAATTTGTCCCAGTCCCTTAGTTTCAGAAATAATGCATTTGAAGTTAAATATTGTCACTTTTAGAAGATTACTAGATACCAACACAATCATAATCTTAGTTACAAATGGCCATTCAGATAAAACACAATATGTTTATATTAATTATTTAAAAACCCCATCTAAGGTGCCTGGGTGGCTCAGTCTGTTAAGCATCTACCGTCAGCTCAGGTCATGATCCTAGGGTCCTGGGATGAGTCCCACTCTGGGCTCCCTGCTCAGTGGGGAACCTGCTTCTCCCTCTCCCTCTGCCTGCCACTCCCCCTGCTTGTGCTCTCTCTCTCTCTCTCTCATATAAATAAATAAAATCTTTTTTAAAAAAAAATCTTTTTTTAAAAAATCCATCAAAATGAAAATCAAAAATGTTTAAGTATACTAGAATCCTGATGAATACCTCTGTGAGGCACATTTTCAAAAATACCATATCGTTTTAAAGGCCTATTGCATTCATTCATTCAGCAATGTTTCTGAGTGTGTACAGTGCACTAGTACTATGATTCCTTGAACTACAGAGATATGAGCATTCTTGGTTGTTGACACTAACATATAGACAAAGGAATTTACCGGAAGGATATCAAGTAGCTCAGACTCATTGAGAAGGCTGAGAGTAACTTCAGACAATGCTGTTCATGCCTAAGGAAGAATCTGGTTGGAAGACCTGGGACACTGGACACTAATTGCCACCACTCCTAGACAAATTCTGAAGTCTCCTGGCTTCACAATCAAGGTCTTAGATGCAAATCTCTAATTGGCTGGGCATGATTTATGTGCCAGAGGTCTAGATGACTGGTGGGAATGTGGGGAGAGTGTATATATGGCTTTTATAGCTTCAGTAATGGGAGCTAAGGGGCCCTGCCTGCTACTTGAGATTGACACAGTGTCTGATTCTTCAAATATGGAAAGTTCAGATGTTGAATACACATAAATCCTCACCAAATACCAGAAATGTCCACATACTCTCAGGGTCTATTCATCCTAAACCTATTTTTTCCAACTTCTTTTCCATTTTACAAATGAGACTCAAAGACATTTCATTAATGCCCAAGGATACATCTAATAAGTAGGAAAGCTGAGGTGAAAATACTAAGTTATCTTTCTTTCTTTCTTTCTTTCTTTCTTTCTTTCTTTCTTTCTTTCTTTCTTTCTTTCTTTTTCTTTCTTTCTTTCTTTCTCTTTCCTTCTTTCTTTCTCTTTTTTCTTTCTTTCTACTTTTTATTATAGAAGATTTTCAAAATTAAAAAAGTAGAAAGACAAATATAAGGGATCCTTCAGTAGCCATGAGCCGGCTTCAGCAATTCACTCATGGCCAATCTTCTTTCATTTCACCGACACTCCCACCTACACTCATCCATGCACATTGGATTCTTCTGAGGCAAATCCCAAACATCATAACATTTCAGCCACAAATATTTCTGTAAGACTCCCTAAGGGATACAGACTCTTTATAAAATGTATTACTGCGATACATCATCCTAAGCAAATAAATAACTCCCTAGTATCATTAAATATCCAAAATATCAAATAATGTTCACATTATCCCAGTTGTCTTTATAGTTGGTTTATTTGAATCAAAATTCAAATAAGACCTATACTTTGCAACTGTTTAGTGGTATTGTTGTTGAAATTTATTTGTTGAAAAAAAAAAAAACTGAGTCATTTGTCTTACAGAGTTCACCACATTCCAGATTTTGTGGTTTACATCTTAGTAGCTTCATTTCATGTGTTCTTCTATACATCCAGGTCATTCTAACTGAAAAAGGATGTAATATAATCCTATACTATAATCCTATACTACCCTCCTCAAGGGATTACTGTGATTCTCAAATGTTCTATATCTGGTAGGAGTCTTTTAGCTGTCAAGTCAGAAGCAGACTTCATGTACCTTAACTTTCATGATCCCACTACTCTCAAGTGACCCTCAGTATGTTTCACAAAATGATCGTTTCCTTGAACTTCTTTACAAACTCTTTTCTTTTCAGGAACATTCAGAAGATAAAAGGTATCCCCAGAAATGTCAGGACCCTCTCTTGTCCCAACTGCAGCCACTCTCCCCTAGCCAGGCCCACATGGAGCTGAAGCGCTACTACAGCATCTGCCAAGATACTGCCCTGGGGCAGCCAGGCTTCCAAGAAGCAGGAGGGGAGTTGAAAAGGGAGGGGAGGACTCGAAACTCCCTCAGCCCCACCATGGCACCTAAGCTCAGCTTAGAGGTTCGAAAACTCAGTAATGGCAGGTTGTCGACATCTCTGAAGCTGGGGCCCTTGCAACCTCGTGGAGTGCCACTCCGGGAGAAGAAGGCAACGCAGATGCTGGCCATTGTGCTTGGTGAGTTGGAGCCACGTTGGACTGGGATGAATTGGGTTAAATTTGGTTAGGTTAGGTCGAGTTTGGAAAACCTGGCAGAGCACCACATTTGTCAGCAATGAAAGTCCAATAATTATGATATTTATGAATGTTCATGATACAATTGAAAAGGGTTTGCGCGTAAACGATAAATCTGGTGAAAATCCAAAGGCCTAGGCTGAAATTCACAAAATAAAAAACTGAACAAGTGACCTAACTGAGCTCTGTTTCTCTATTGTGTTTGTTGTCTGTCACATGAAATTATAATGGATAAATCGAATAATAAATAAGATCATCATTCAATAAAAGTGTCTGGCACATATTGGATATTTAATAAATGCTTACTTATTCTAAAATATTAAGTGGAAAAAAATAGGGATGCAAAAACTGCTGTCATATGGTGTGATAACATCTAGATCATTTCAAATACGGAGAAAGGAAAAACATGAAAATTAATTCACCAAGATGTCAAAAGTGATTGTCTTCGAGTGGTGGGTGGTTATTTTTTTCTTTGTACTTTTCTGTATTTACCAAGTTTTCCATAATGTACAAAATCGGGGTTAATTTTTACAGTAGAATAATAGAAAATGTATTCAAAAAAGAAAAAAAAATTTTAAAAAAAACAAAAAAGAAAAAAATTGGCAAGTCGCAGGTAGCATATAGAGTTCGTGAAGGCAATGCTTCCAGTTCACTGCCACTGACAAAGCTCACTTTCTCATATCTCAGGGACTTTGTGAGCACATCTGGCTGTCATCTCAACAGCAGGACTGTCAGCCATGTCTTTGAGGTCGTCTTTACTATCAGTGCCCAGGATCATGCCTTGCACAGCTAGACATTAAATAAATATTTGAATTGACTTGAGACGTAGAAAACACTAGTAAAGAGCTAAATACCAAACTTGATAAATTGATTTAGGAACAAAGGCCTGAGATGAATCAAAGATGTAAGCATGTAATTTTCTCTTCCAAAAGAAAGGGGAAAAAAAGTGGCTGATCACACCTATTTCGTAGGGTTGGTGGAAAAATTAAATGGGTCTATAAAATTCCAGCATGGTGGCTGGCACAAAGCAAACAACCATGAGTCATTTTCATGTTGTAACAAAAGGAAAAGCAAACCCCTTACCAATGTCTCTCTTCCTTTGCAACCCAGGGGCCTTCATTGTCTGCTGGCTGCCCTTCTTTTTGACCCACGTTCTCAATACGCACTGCGGAGCCTGCCACGTGTCCCCAGAGCTTTACAGCGCCACTACGTGGCTGGGCTACGTGAACAGTGCCCTCAACCCTGTGATCTATACCACCTTCAATGTGGAGTTCCGCAAAGCCTTTCTCAAGATCCTGTCTTGCTGAAGGAGAGGAGAGCATACTCCCTGTGCCCACCCTTAGCTGCCAGGCCATTGGGCCACTGGCCAGGACCTGCGCAGAAAGACTGTGCTATGTTCTCTGGCATGGTGTAGGAAGGAGACTCCTGGAGCCAGGACACCTCTGAGTGGCAGGTGTAACCAACTGCTTCTTCCCGGTCAGAATGTTTACATCCCAGCAAAAATCTGACTTCATCCTGGCAATCTTCAAGTGGTTGGGAGGTCCCTGAGTTATAAGTAATAATTCAGAAAGAAGCTGATAAAACATGACCCTCCACACACACAAAATTGTCATTAGAGGCATGATTCATCACAGTGAAGGAGAAATGAACAGATCTCATAATTGTCAACTTGCCAGGGGTCCTTGAAATCCCAGCCAGTAAACCATCTTGCAGAAATAGACAGTCTCTCTTCCTTCAAGCCTATAATTAAACTATCAGGCTGACCTTGTACTTTTGCAGGCCCACACCCTTTTGGTCATTCCTTTTGTTCATTGTTTGCTGAATTATAAGGGCACAGCCAGTGCTTCTACCTCTCCGTAGAATCTGGCTGCAACTGGGGAGAGAAATTCTGAGGGAGACATTGTCCCACATTGGGACCTGGGCTTCCTTTCAAACCTTGCTACTCCTGTATTATAGCTCTTGCTATAAAGGCCCTTTGACTCCAACCCCCTGTTCTTAGAGATTCAATTCCAGAGTAATTCGGAATGAGTATGTCAAGTGAAAAAGGAGTGATGGCTCCCACTGTAGTATCACTTTAAACCATGTGGTTCATAACATGCCTTCGGTATGCTTTTCATAACACTGTAAGGTGTTCCTATCCAGGCATCTTCATCTCCTGCTTAACGGAGACCCAATACTTTCAGGCCCTAAACCCATTAAGTCTTAAGTGTCCACAAAGTGCCCGTCACCTCCCAGGCTCTGGATATATGACAATGAATAAGACAGCTCCTGCCCTCAAGGGCTCAAGGAGCCCACCACCTGCTCCTGCGTTTGTTCACTTGTTATTGCTTATAAGAGTGGTAGAGACTCTTCTAGACTGCCAGAGGACCTCAGAACTGAAGGCACTGGGCAGAGTAGCTGTCCAAAGACCTCACAGGGACAGTCTTCATAAAGGCCTAGTGCAGAACCTGAACAAGACCACTCCGACAACTGAAATTAAAGGCATTATAGAAATAATGTGTCGATGTCATTCAAAATTGCATTTAGAGGGACCTCAAATATTCTCACCACTTACCTTTTCACCTATAGAAGCTACGTCTTATTGACTAGAGAATCAAGATACAATTTATGGATGATTTATGAAGGGTTATCATCCTGAACTTCAATAAATTTACTATTAAGTAAGAGCTATTAGTGCACAGGTGTAACAGATGCCCACTGCAATGCTGTTAAAATTTTAAAGTTCACACGAACTTTACAAAGAATCCAAGACTTCTTTGCCCCATATTTATTCCTCTAACCTTTAAGTGTATAAGAAGGAAATATATACCCCCAGTGACTTAGTTACCTGTTACTCCTGAATGCTTTTAATGCCAGCATTTTAAAAATGTTATTGCCTATAGCAGTATTTATGTTGTAACTCTAGTGGAAAAATTCTGTGTGCCCACTAGCTCTTGTACCTCATGCTATCTAGCTCAAAGGTTTATAATGCAAGCAGAAATAGGGACTGAGACAGTTACATATCTGAAGAAGTACAAGTACATGATTCCTAGGTTTTTCCATGCAAAATACACAAAAAACAAGCAGGATAATGGGTTAACATTCATAAAATTTCATGTCAAAATTAGAGTTCTAAAAATAAAAACGTAGACAGCGTCCATATTAATACATTTATGAGGAAGAATGATAGCAAATATTGTGTATCCTTCCTTTACATCAAGTCGTTAAAACTTATGATAACCTTAGGAAGATAAACTCAGTTTTGGAGGTGAGGAAACAGGCTAAGGGAGGTCAAGAAATTTGCCCCAGGGCACACACAGTAAGTAGCAGAGCTGGGATTCGAGTGCACGTCTACTCATTTGCAAGCCCATGCAACTAACCACTATGACGCACTGCTTTCTACCAGAGAGGTAAAGAGGTGGGAGGAAAAAAGTGGGGAGAAAAAAAATGGAACAAAGGTCCCTGGGAGAGCCGCAGCCTACCTGACCCACCTCCACCCCTAAACTTTCTGGAGACCCAGCCCAAGGCACTGCTCTCACTCTCCTGCCATGTTCAACTTCCAAAACAGTCACACAGGAAATTCATAATCTGTTTTTATAAAATCATGTAAGAGACCTTAGAGAGTATTTGGTTCTAGTATCTCCTTCATTTATATAAAAGGAAACTGAAGTCTAGTATCTCCTTCATTTATATAAAAGGAAACTATATCCCAGTTGGCTACTGAGAGACAAATGCTCCAGTATACTGAACTCTTCTATAAAAATGATAAACTCCATATTTATACAAGGAGAAAGTCATCCTATCACCTTCCCCATTAAACTAAGAGGCATCTTTTCCCTAGACAGCAGCTCTTATCTCTAATCTGAGATAACATCCCCTTCCCAGAATTTTCTTCTGATCCAGGAAGATCCTTCTAGGGAAATCCCAAACACTCACTTGAGCCTCTTCATCCTGGGATTCTTCATTCTACCCCCTATACCTCTATACTCCCCACCATGAGCCAGCACTTAACCTCAGACTTGCTACTTTCAGAGCCAACGTGACCAAAAATTCCAGGAGAGACATTAGCCTGAATGAAGTAGAGCAGAGTTCTTGGGGCAAACCTGTTCTAGGGCCCAAAGAAGGCTCAGAGCTGGCCATACTATTTGGGTGAAATGCAAATAGAACAGAAATCCAGATAGATCCAACTCTAGATCGTAAGTAAATATTTCCTTCTTCCAGAACCGCATCCTCTAAAACTCCTTTCATCACTCATTTACTAAATCAGTTACTTATTCAATAAATATTGATTTACCACCTTCTGTGTGCCAGGCAGAGTACTCAGTGCTGGGAAACACCATCAAGGGAGACAGAGTCCATGACCCCAAACTTGTAGTACAGTGGGGAGGGGAATTTGTGTGTACACTGATGACCTGCTTTTTGTCTACAGTAAAGGGAATTCATGGTTTTTGTAAGTCCTATATTCAGCCCTAAAAAGGCTTCCCAGACAAGTATTGTCAGGTTAAGACCTAATTAAAAAGTAGGAAGGGCATTCCAGGCAGAGAAAACCATTGAAGAGCCGAAGATATGAACAAGCAAGGAGCATGCAAGGAATCTCAAATAATTCCACCGGCTGTAGAGAAGAGACCATAGGACAGGCAAGGAAAGAGTCTCATCTTCGGAGACCTCCTCCAGCTCTGCTCAAGTGACAAGTGAGCTAGTGGTGATACCACTTGCAGAAAACCTCTGGATCTTTCCTCCACTTCCCTCCATGTGGGCAACACACATCACAGACGACTTACTTAACTGACTTATTTAATTACTTCCCTCTGAGCCACAGTGAATTTCAATAAATGCAGAATTCAATTTGAATTCTTTGCTCTTTTCTCTGCAAGAGGAGGAATGCCTGGCTGAATGGATGTAGAGTCAGAGATGGTTAAAATGAAGGCAGTTCAGAGAGTTTGGGTCAAAAATCGAGGGGAGGTCAGGCAAAGAGATTTGTTTTCCTGAATGCTTGGGTCAGAACTAAATAGTGAAGCAGAACAGTTCAGAGATTTGCTCAGAACTGGCTGTTTCCTGCAGGTCCTGACTCCCAGGCCTGTGCTCTCATCCTTTGGTATCTGCTGACATCAGAAAACTGAAAAAGCTTAATTTGAATCAACACACAAAGAGCAGAGAGGGGATGACAGGCAATTAACTTGATTCCTCCTTTCTACCTAATTCTCTCCTCATCAGCTTAGGAAGGGAGTGAGTTTCCATGACTACCTCCTGACACGGAGACTCAGTGGAGGGTGATACCAATGTCAGCTCAGCTCTGTTGCACACATTGACAGAGGCAGAACCTGGGAGTCGGTGCCAAGCATGAGTCTTGGGACCTCTTGCCCCACCCACCCCAGTAGCCTTCCTCACTAGACAAGGATTAGATGACATCATAAATTAGAAGTGCTTTGCCAACTATACGGTTCTACAAATGTGAGAGATTATCACTGATATCATGATCATGATCATGATCATCATCATCATCATCATCATCATAAACATTACCCCCCCCCCTCCAAGCAGCTATTTTTATCATTCCTATCTGGTTCACAGCCCATCTTTCTTTCTCTTTGCTGATTCTCTAATTGTCTCATGTTATCAGGCACAATCTGTTCAGCCTCCCACATGAAATCTGATTTTTCTCTTGTCTTTTATTCCCTACATGTGCCCAGGATACTTGGCTGAATTTGTAGTGAAGTTTTTAGGCAAATGGCTAGTCCCTAACAACACACCCTTTCCCTGCTCACCCAGTCACGTGCCCAAGTATAGCATGATCTGATGGTAGATGTGTGCTTGCTAAGGATGGCCTGGGGAGTTCCTGTTCCTCTCCTGGCTGGGGAATGATGAGCAGAAAGCATATATTCCTCAAGACTTTCCATCTTTGTTCCTCATGATGTCTGAACCTTTCCTCTTTCTCCATCTCTTCCTTCCTGAAAGAAGTGCACTGAATATAGTGCATGCATTTCCTAGGGCTGCTGTATCAAATGGCCACAAACTGTGTGGCTTTACACAACAGAGACTTCTCTCGTAGTTCCAGAAGCTCCAAGTCTAAAATCAAGGTGTTGGCAGGGCCACGCTCTCTCTGAAAGCTGTAGGGGGTGATCTTTGCCTCCTCCTAACTTCTGGTGGTTGCCAGCAATCTTTGGTGTCCCTAACTTGGGGCAGCAGAACTGCATTCTCTCCTCCATCTTCACATGGTATTGCTCTTTCATTTTGTCTATGTTGTGTTTTCCTCTTCTTCTAAGTCTTCAAATTAAAATCCACCCTGATCCAATGTGATCACATCTCAACTTGATTACATCTGCAAAGACCCTATTTCAAAATAAGTTTATATTTATAGATTCTGGGGGTTAGGGCCTCAACATATTTAGGGAGGGACACAAATCAATCCATAAAATACGGCAAAAGCATTCTGGAAGGGAAGAGGACTTGGAACTTGGATGACTAGGGAAAACACACAAAAGTTTGACAGAATTCAGAATGTAAGAGGTCAGATTCCAGCCTTGGCATATGATCTTTTTAGTGGCCTGAGACAAGTGTGCAAACTTCCTGACGCTCAACTTTGTTATCAATAAAAGTGGTAAATTTGAATCCCTAAGCTATGATAAGACAAGCTAAAAATAATTCTAGAAGGACATAAATTATCTTCTGAGCCGTAAAAACCTACAAATATGCTTATTGTTAAAAGTTGAAACTGTTCAAAGAACCATCCTTAGTTGCTTCTCACTGTCTTAAAAATAAATAAATAAATAAAATAAAATAAAATGGAATTCAACAGCAAACTTATTGGAGCTTAGGAAAGCTGAGGGAATATCATGTAGTCCTACTTCATGCAGCACCACTCCAGATGGGCTAAGGTAAAGGATGGGGTTTTGCCTTTAAAAAAAAAAACTTACATAATGGGGTCTGGGGTCTTATATTACGTTGAGCAGATTCCAGAAGATTCTATATTTAAAGATGCTTGAAAATCTTGCAATTTATTACAACATTAAATCATGGGATTTGAAAGCTGGAAGGGACGTTAGCCCAGTCTCCAAGTTATTGCAGAAATTCTAACATCCCTGACCCATGATCATCAAGTCGCTGTATTAACAAGCTGGATCACTCCTTCCCAAGACATGTGACAGATTACCCTTTAGAAAATTCCTCCCTCCTTTAAGCCAGAATCTCCCTTCTTATAAAATCTACCTTTCTGCCCCTATTTTCTCCTCCAGCACAGAAACTTTTATTCCAACTTCCCAATGACAGTCTTTGTGTGATTAAGGCAGTTTGCCGAAGTCTCAATTTCTCTTTCTCTACTCCAAGTAACACTTTCTTACACTCTCCATCTCTGTTGATTTCTTCTGGATGTAGCCATGTTGTTAGTGTTTCTCTTAAAATATAAGGCCCCAGATAGAATATAATCTAAATGTTGTTTGTTTAAGCAGTTCAGAGTGCCATGGACTCATTTCTGCATTTTTGGAATATTTGTAATGGAATATTTGTAATGGAAAATTTGTGATATTTGTAATGGTAATATTACAAATATTTGTAATATTTGTAAATTACACAGACCCTTAGGGCTCTTACTGAAAACCTAAGAAGGAGATTTGCATGCTGAATGGATAACTTTAATAGGATATTCCTTAGGGATCGATACCTGTATGTGAAGGAAGTAGAACTCAGCAGAAGGAGAAGTTGAACTGTGATGTAGTCACACAAGGAACTCAGACAATCTTACTGAGATTTCTCAGGGGGTAGGGACTTTCATGGCCCCAGCCAGTAATTGGATGTGGACTACCTCTGGGAAGAAGGAGTGCCTCAGGCAAGGAGGCTCTGTGCAGTTGAAAGCTTTTGCTGTTAACTCTCCTGGGAACTGGGGGGAACAAAATCCTCAGTCATGAAGCGGGGATCTGGGTGCACACCACAGCATGCACTATATGCCATTTGGCTCCTCTTTCCTTACATAAAAAATTCTAGAAACAGCTTGGTCAGGAATCTAGTTGGTCTCTCTTTCTGTGGAAGCTGAGAGGGATGGACTATAATCTCTGACAAAGCAACTGGTCTCAATGCCAAAATTATTCTCATCTTGCCTTCTTCTGTCATCTATTCTAGATTCCTCTCACTACGATTAGCATTCTTCTGGTCTAGGGCCATATCTGATGGAGTGACCCTGAGGGATGTGGTGACTTTCTCAGGCCACAGCTGCTACACTTACTCACATGCTGTAAAATTAAACAAAGGAATACAAAAAGACACTTCAGTGGATCATCCAGGCATCAAATGTGTTCTTCCCTGTCCGCATTGTGTAACAACATCCTTAACTTCTCCCAATTACCGGGATTCAATTATCCTTGCCAGGAAGCTCCATCAACTTACCTGTTGGTCTCCTGGCACAAAGTGTACTCCAAATGACCAGATAAAAGCCACAATGTAAAGCTTAATGGGGTTTTCATCTCCTACTACACATATTCCTCCTTCAAGAACAAGAATCTTTACCTCAGAAAGTTAAACCTAGCATTACTCCATAATCCAGCAATTTCACTCCTAGGTATATATATCCCAAATAATTAGAAACAGGTATTCAAAAACAAAACACTTGCATAGAAATGTTCACAGCAGTACTATTCATAATAGCCCCAAATTTGGAAAGAATCCAAGCAGGCATCATCAACACATGAATGCATAAACAAATTGTGGTACATCCATATAATGTAATATTACTTGGCCATAAAAAGGAATGAAGTACTGATATATGCAGCAATGTGGATGAACCTCAGAAATATGCTAAGTGGAAGGAGCCAGACACAAAAGGTCACATATTGTACAATTTCATTTATATGAAATATCTAGAATAGTTAAATCCATAGAGATAAAAGTAAATTGGTTTCCAAAGGTGGGAGAGGAGGGTACAGGGAGTAACTGTTTAATGGTTTCTTTGGGGGTGATGAAAATCTTTGGAACTAGATAAAAGTAGTGGTCTCACAATAGAGGTACTAAATGCCACTGAATTACTTACTTTAAAATGGTTACTTTTGGGCAGCAGGGGTGGCTCAGTGGTTTAGCGCCACCTTCAGCCCAGGGCGTGATCCTGGAGACCCGGTATCGAGTCCCACATCGGGTTCCCAGCATGGAGGCTGCTTCTCCCTCTGCCTGTGTCTCTGCCTCTCCGTCTCTGTGTCTCCCATGAATAAATAAATAAAATCTTTAATAAAAATAAAATGGTTAATTTTATGCTATACGAATTTTGCCTAAATAAAAAAATTTTAATAAAAAAAAAAAAAGAACAGGACCTGGAGTTTCCATGTTCTCTGATCAGAAGACTCAATATTGTTCAGATGGTAATTCTCTTGAAATTGATCCATATATGTAATGCAATCCTTCTCAAAAGTCCAACAGGCCTTCCCCCAACCCAGAAACTTATGAGCAGATTGTGAAATTTATATGGAACAATGCAGAATAGCCAAAATTATTTTGGAAAAGAACAAAGTTAGAGAACGTTTACTTCCCAACTTCAAAACTTACTATAAACCCACGGTTATCAAGAGTATGGTGTTGGCATAGGATAGATACATAGATCAATGAACAGAACTGAAAGTCTAGAGACAAATCCTTATATCTAAGGTCAATTGATTTTCAGCAAAGGCAATCTATTGAGGAAAGGAGATCCTTTTAAATAAATGGTGCTAGGACAATTAGATGTTCATGCAAAAACACAGATTTAGGCCCCACCTCATGCCATATCCTAAAATTAACTCAAAATGGATCATAGAATTAAATAAAAGAGCTAAACAATAAGACTTTAAAAAGAAAACATAAGAGAAAATCTTTGAGACCTTAACATTTTCATAAGATCCAATTTATCTTTTCTTTCTTTTTTTATGGTGCTTGTAGTGTCACATATAAGAAATCTTTGCCTACAATAAATTGGATCTTATGAAAATCTTAAAACTTTGTATGTCAAAAAAGACACCATTTAGAAACAATAAGACTGGTTTGTAGGTACGCCTGAGTGGCTCAGTGGTTGAGCATCTGCCTTTGGCTCAAATCTTAAATAAAAAGACTTGCTTTTAAAATATTTGCAAAACACATATCTGATAAAGGACTGCATCTGGAATACACAGGAATTGCCTAGCTGGCTCAGTCCATAGAGCATGCAACTCTTGATCTCTGGGTCATGAATTCAAGCCCCATGTTAGGGCATAGAGTTTACTTAAAGAAAAAAAAAGATATAATACAATATACAAATAACTTTTCCAATTCAATACTAAGAAGACAAACAACCAAATCACCCAATCCAAAAAAAAAAGGCAAAAAAAATTTTTAAAGATTTTATTTATTTATTCATGAGAGACATACAGAGAGAGGCAGAGACATAGGCAGAGGGAAAAGAAGGCTCCCTGCGGTGACCCTGATACGGGACCCCTGGGATCATGACCTGAACCAAAGATAGACTTCAACCACTGAGCCACCCAGATGTCCCAAAGCAAAATATTTTAATGGACATTTTAGTAAAGAAGATATAAAAATCACTTATAAACACATAAAAAAACATGACCAACATCATTAGTCATCCAAGAATGGCTAATTTTTTTTTTTTTTTTTTTTTTTTTTTTTAGAGACAGAGAATAGCAAATGTTAGAAAGCAGGTAGAGAAGTGGGAATCCTCTCACACTGCTGATGAGAATGCAAAATGGTGCAGTCACTGTGGAAAACAGTTTGACAGTCCCTTAAAAAGTTAAACATAGATTTGCCATTTCATCCAATGATTCTGCTCCTGGGCATCTACCCAAAAAAAATGAAAACAAATATCCACAGAAAGACTTGTACATTAATATTCTTTACAGTATTATTCATAATAGTCAAAAGTTGGAAACAACCCAAACATCCATCAATTGGTGAAGAGATAGACAAAATGTGATGTATCCATATAACAAAATACTATTCAACAATGAAAAGTAACAAACTAATGATACATACTCTGACATAGATAAAACCTCAGAAACTTTTACTAAGTGAAAGAAGCAAGCCACAAGAGACTATATATTGTATTATTCCATTTATATGAAATGTTCAGAAAAGGCAAATTTATACAGAGTAGATTAGTGGTTGCCTAAGGCAAAGGGTGGGAATGGGGATTAAATAGTGAATGGGCATGAGGATATTATTGGGATAATACTAACATTTTAAAGCTGATTTATTGTGATGGTTGTACAACTTCATAAACTTACTAAAAATTATTGAATTATATACTTCAAGTAGGTGAATTATATGCTATGTAAAATATGCCTCAATAAAGTTATTTTAAAAATAATAAGAACAAGGACCTCTAAATCTGTAGAGTCCAAAAGCACAGAGACAAGAAGTAGAAGTACACAACTCCTCAAGTGGGTCAGGGAAAATAATGTTAAACTGGGACACTTGTACTTGCATTTCTTGTTTCTTAGATCCATATATTCTAGTGAGTGGAGTAAGCACCATTAATGGTCTTTGGTTTAGAGTGTATCTTCTGTCTGAAGGCTGGTGCCCCATCATCAGAATATCATCTCCAAGCTGACCAAAAAGCTAATGCATATTCCATCAGACTAGCAGTTGTGCATCCAAAAAGCTAATGCATGTTCCATCAGACTAGCAGCTTCTGGGGGATGTAATACACAATAGAAGCAGTGGATCTCGTGGTCATGTGCACATAGCCATGCCTCCATTGATATAAGCAATTACCTTGGTCTGATACAACATTTGGCAGGATTCTATTCCAGTGGATCAAGTGCTACATAAGCACTGTCTGGCTGAGGTTGTATGAGTAGGAAAGGCAAGTCCTTATTGGAATATTAGTCAGTCCCAGTGAATTCCTATCAAGATGAATCACAATATGGAAGCGCCCTTTGTAATTAACTTGCCATTGAGAAGCTGGTTGATCTTTCAAGAGTTAGAGCCATATTAGGATCTCAGTGCAAGTGTCTGTTGCAAGGAGGTTGGATATTCAACAGTAGCAGTAATTAGATGAGCTTTATTAAGTGGGAGCCCATGGTTTGGGGCCACACATAGCCTCCACTTCCTTCCCACCATTTCTGAGGCCGTGTTTGTTGTATTTGTCCCTTACCATTGAAACTGGGCAAGGGAGTATTCTTTTCTGTCTCCATTATGTGAGAGCAGAATTCCTTCTCTTGATGATGAAGCTCAATTAGCCTTGCTAGGATGGTGACTCCATTTCTTCCTTAATATGCCTACTGTGCCAACACTGATAGAAGTTGACTGGCATCAATCAGCTAAGACATTATTTCCTAGATGGTATAGAGTACTGGCCAAGTCATTCACTACTGTCCATTAGTGATATATATTCTTACCTCAAAGTATTTCTCTTGACAGGCTTTGTCCATTAGGAAGAATTCCCCTCATCCCCATCTTTGAGAGACATTCCTAAATGGAGCTGCACCCATGAAGTACAGCAATAGTCTACTTTTGGTTTCAGCCATATACTGATCTTACTTACTCATAAACCAAATTCAGATTTTCCCCTCTCCCCATGGTAGCCATAAGTATAAGGTAGGGCTGAAGTATCAGTGCAAGAGTGGTGGGTGACATAGAAGTCTGGGCCACCTACCATGCAGCTTATTATAGCTCTCTGGCTCTGCTCGTAACTGATCCCAGATGTACAACCTTCTTTCCTTCTGATCGTTGTTGGGGGTCTGACAGAAGTTATGATGGGCAGTTCCGGCTGCATGGACACTTGGTATCAGGTGGTCAGTTTCTCTGATTCTGCCAAGAACCAGTAGCATACACGGAGCTTGTTTTCAAAAGGTATATAGCTCCCCGCTATAGGTAGCTTGCCTCACTTCTGAATCCTAGGGGTCTCTTTGGGTTTTCCTATTGAGGCTTACCATAAAATCTACAGGGCATTTCTCCTCTCCATGATATTTCCTGTACCATAGAGTTCCCCAGGTCATATGAACCGAGTCACTCTGATTCAACTGTAACAAAGGCGTTAGCAGATCATACAGGGTTCTCTGGATCTAAGATGGCCTTTCGGACTTTTCCCACCTTTAGGTACATGGACCAGGCCTTTATACACCCATATTGATCAAGTCTGAAAAGCGGCTATCTCCAAGGAAGAGGCCCAACCGGGGGAGTGAAGGGCATGACTCTCCTCAGCTGAGGACCATGCCTAGAGAGGGACTTAGCTGAGAGCACTTGGCCGTTAGCCACCAATACACCCACAGCTGGGGGAATTGTGCCTTAGTTTTGAAAGAGGAATCTGGGCAGCAGACAATAGCATCCACAATCCATACTCACCTGAATTTCCCAGATGTCTTCTATTAAAGTTCTACTAAACCAAGTCTCACTCATCTTGAACTCCTGTGTCTTAAGATGTGTCCTAGATTTTTGGAGCCAGTGCCGGACCTTGTATTTGTCATCTATTCAATTTGTTGGTTTTATCCTAGCATTCCAGCTTGCAAAGTCACTTTGAATTGTGACGCTATTTTCTGCCTTATACTAGATTGAGATTTGAATTATCTTCATGGAAGAAGATATCAAAGGGAATGTTGTCAAGTTATTGATAAGACATCGAGGTTTGAATCCTCAGAGCAAGCAATGTTTGTAGGATATGCACAGGTTAGCACCATTCTTTCAGCCATCCACAAGTACACTTGCCATTGTTGCCTAGCCCCAAGTTAGTTGTACATCAAGGGGGCTATGAAAATATCATAATGTTTTGTTGAATTCAAGCCCCAAGTTAGTTGTATATCAAGGGAGCTATGAAACTATATGGGGGATCCCTGGGTGGCTCAGCGGTTTAGTGTCTGCCTTTGGCCCAGGGTGTGATCTTGGGGTCCTGGGATTGAGTTCCACATCAGGCTCCCTGCATGGAGCCTGCTTCTCCCTCGGCCTGTGTCTCTGCCTCTCTCTCTCTCTCTCTCTCTCTCTCTCTGTGTCTCTCATGAATAAATAAATAAATAAAATCTTAAAAAAAAAGAAAATATATGTAAAATGTTTTGAATTCAATATATATATCATTGTATCAGTTGGATTTCCTTGTCCCAAACAGCAAAACACCCTACCTCAAATTGTCATAAGGAGAAAGTTTACTATTACCACTTATGAAGAACACTGTAGGTAGTATGAGCTTCAGGTTGGCAGATTCAGTGACTTGTCAATGTCATCGTGGATTTATGCTCTTTTTAGCTCACCTCTCTGCTCATCTTGGAGTACAGGTATCCCTCACTTTTTTAAATGTCAAGTTATGCCACTTTGCTCTCACAAAGACCTACATTAGTCCCTATTTTTGCTAACCAAAGAAATCCAAAGAGGATTTTCTCTTTCACAAAAAAGGGTGAAAAGCAAAAATAGCATTCAGAGTTTGTGCTGCAGCCAGCCATTACAGACGCTGCACCCACTTAGGGCAGCCAGCATGGCTTCACCAAGCTCCTTCCCCGGGGAACTCCATACAGCATCTCAGCATCAAGCTCTCAGAGCTTTGAACTGTGTCTGTAAGCATCTGTGCTTTATGTTGATTTATTTCCTGCATCTGTTAGCAAGATGTGTCCTAAAGTATCAGAAAGGGCCTGAGAGTTTATTCCTGGGTTAGGGAATGCTCAAAATGTTTCCATACAAATTAATGGTCATTACTTCTTCACTTTACTCCACTTTGGCTTACAAAAGACATCATAGGAATAACTCCACTGTTAGATACCAGGGGAAACTTGTACTGGCTTTGTGCTCAAGCTGGCTCCTCACCCTGTACCTCTATTAGTCCGAGGTAATGATGGGGTAGTTCCAGGAGTCCTATCCCATACAACGATGTCCACCAGCAGCAGAACTACTCTGCTCTTCTTCATGTCATTTCTTTGCCTAGTACCCTTAGGAGACTTCTGCTTGTGTCTTATGAACCAAGAGTAAGTCACTGTTGTACGCCAAAATTCATCCTGGCAAAGGGAATGGAATACCATGATTGGCTTAAGCTTATACTAATCATTTGCAGTAGAATGGATGTCAGAGCTTCCGGATCCATATTTGGTAGAACCTAACCTGTTCCCCTTTGAGAAAAGCCTTCAGCCTTCAGGCACTTCTGCCATTAGCTGTAATTAGCAATAGATTACTAAGAGAGGCCGAGAAGCCCTCTGCGTTGCACATGATTTCAATTTCCTGGCATTTAATTCCTCTAGCACTAGAAACTTAAACCCACTTAGAGAGGTTCCCTGTTTTCTTACTTTCTCACCCATGTGGGACTTCAATTCTCATGGCACCTTCCTTTCAACATTGAAGGCAGTATATCGTGCTGTCCCTTTCCTCTGGCCCCAGCATCTGAAGGCTGGTTTTCATTTTCCCCACGTCCCCCTGGGAGCCAAGCTGAGTTCAATCTTCTTTTTCCATAAGAAATCCACTTAACACTAAGCAATTAGTAAGTTTTAGTGGAATTTACTCAAGATCTGAGCAGATTGTGGAAGAGGGAAGGGACAGATTACCGTCCTTGTGGCTTTGTCCCTCTCCTATGTCTTCTCCCCCACCTTTCTCCCAAATCTCCCCATGTCTTCTTCTGTCTTTGATGCCCAGACCCTGAGAATGTCCATTCCTTGCCCAGGTGGGCTAGTATCAATACACTCCTTCCATACTATCTAAGAAAAACCAATTTCCTCTGTCTTTCTGCACCTTAGAAAAGACAGAAGCAAAATAAATAAAACAAAACCATAGGAACTGAGACGCCTGAGTGGCTCAGGGGTTGCGTCTGCCTTTGGCTCAGGGCATGATCCTGGGGATCTGGGATGGAGTCACACATGACGCTCCTGTCATGGAGCCTGCTTCTCCCTCTGCCTGTGTCTCTGCCTCTCTCTGTGTGTCTCTCATGAATAAATAAATAAAACCTTTTTTTAAAAATTCATAAGAACTACCTAACTTCTGTTAACGTTGTATCATCTCACTTATTCAAAGAGCAAGTTGCCCCACGTTTGTTCTCCCAAGTCTAAGCAAAGCTTTTACATCCTTATAGCAGTCTTTAGCACTTTTTATAAAGCTCGGTTTATTCCTGACTTTAGCCTCCTTTATTTTGTTCTTGAAGGTGCATTGATAGTCTTTTGTGTTCAAGCTTATCTATAATCCCCTCTCTCTGTCTTTTGTTCATGTACCTTTTAAAAACCCGAGTTCTGCAGAGAGCACCCTGTACAACCACCTCTTTCTTTAGATGTCTCCCCCTTTATCTGTGGATTATTTCCCATTATATTATATAATCAGGATTTTATTGTTTAAATCTCCTCCCTCCCCCAAGTCAGATTCCTTTCTAAAGTCTCACATCACAGAATCACACCTGTGGTAAATACTCTTTAGAAGTGAAGAGTTAATTTGTAATGCAAATAATTACCTCTTTATTTATCTCATTTTCAAGTAGGAATTTTCATATATCAAATTTTCATAAAGACCAATTAGGGGCAAATTATTTCACACCTTTTTCCACCTCTGTCACTTATTCTCTTCCCCCTCCTACTTTGTTCCTGTCCTTTTCCCTTCCTTGCTTTCCTACTTCCTTCTAGGATGTGTGTAAGCCCTCTGGGCTTTTATCCCAGGCTCTGTTTTTGTTGAACTGAAATACTTTCTGTTCCTTCAATGGAGCAAGCCTTTGTTGGTACCTGGCAAACTCACCTACCATTGCCTCCAGAGAAGTCCAAATGGAGCAAGGGGGAAGAAAGCACTTCTAGAGGCAACTGGCTATCTCTGTAACCACTCACAACTGGGGATTTCCATTTCCTAAATGACCTGCTTCTATAAACTTCAATCAAAGTCCATATTCTTCTGCTGACAAACTCTAGAGTAAATCTTTCCATGCCTCAGTTTCTGGAGGAGTAAAATGAGGGTAATGATCTCTGTTCTGTTGACTTTACAGAGTTATTGGGGGGAAAATCATGTGTAAGAAAATTTAGATTAGAATGTGTGCTCTATCTATAAAAGAATATTTAGGGATCCCTGGGTGGCGCAGCGGTTTGGCGCCTGCCTTTGGCCCAGGGCGCGATCCTGGAGACCCCGGATCGAATCCCACGTCAGGCTCCCGGTGCATGGAGCCTGCTTCTCCCTCTGCCTATGTCTCTGCCTCTCTCTCTCTCTCTCTCTCTCTCTATGTGACTATCATAAATAAATAAAATTAAAAAAAAAAAATTTAAAAAAAGAATATTTATTACTTGTGTTTAATCATAGGTATCTTGCCTGAAAATATCAAGGATGATATTTTGAGTTGAAACTGAGTAGAAATAAACTGTCTTGAGGGAGAATTTTTTAAATTTTATTTAAATTCAATTATTAACATATAATATATTATTGGTTCTGGTTCCAGGGGAGAGGTCAGTGATTCATCAGTCTTATATAATATCCAGTATTCATTATATCACATGCCCTCCTAAAGGTTCATAACTCAGTTACCCCATCCCCCTACCTCCAGTGACCCTCAGTTTGTTTCCTATGATTAAGAGTCTCTTATGGTTTGTCTCCCTCTCTCTCAAATCAGAGGAGTTTGTCTTATTTTATTTTGTCCTCTCTTCCCCTGTGATCCTGTTTTGTTTCTTAAATTTCACATATGAGTGAGATAATGTAATTGTCTTTCTCTGATTGACTTATTTTACTTGGCATAATATTCTCTTGTTCTGTCCATGTCATTGCAAATGGCAAGATTTCATTATTTACGATGGCTGAGTAGTAGTCCATTATATATATGAAATCTTCTTTATTCATTCACCTGTCAATGGACATCTGGGCTCTTTCCATAGTTTGGCTATTGTGGACATTGCTTCTATAAACATTGGGGGTGCAGGTGCCCCCACATCGGATCACTACATTTGTATCTTTTGGATAAATCCCTAGTAGTACAATTGCTGGGTCATAGGGTAGCTCTATTTTCAACTTTTTGAGGAACCCGAATACCGTTTTCCATAGTGGCTACACCAGCTTGCATTCTTGAAAGAGGATTTTGAGCAAGGAACATTGAGCATGAGGGTATTTTTTTCTTTTTTCAAATTTTTGTTTAAATTCTAGTTAGGTAATTTACAGTGCAATATTGGTTTCAGGAGTAGAATTCAGTGGTTCATCACTTACATGCAACACCTAGTGCTCAATCATAACAAGGAACACAGTTTTTTATTTTTATTTTTATTTATTTATTTATTTTTTTTTAGGAACACAGTTTTTTAAATCAAGAATTGCCCTGTCCCCACGTATTCGGGGATCAAGAAAAGGCTGAAGAAGTAGGAATGCTTAGAGATAACAATGTGATGCTCTTCTTAGATGACTTATTTAACTTTTGAAAATATTATAAAGAAAATATTATAATATTAAAATATTATAAAGCTGTCTAGAAGACTGAAATAGAGAAGAATGGAGAGAAGGGCAAAGCTTGCTCAAAATTTGCAGAGAGGTGAAGAATAGGAGCCAAATTGCCATGAGATAAGGCAAATTGTTCTAGTAGAGTAGAAATAGGAAAGAAGGAGGAAAATAGCTTTATCAAGTTATCAAGAAAATAAATTAAATGATGGTTTAGACACAAGAAAGAACAGCTGTGAGATATGTTAGTAAGAAAGAAACAATTCAGTGACAATTCTAGAACAAAGATGGAAAACTGGGAGGAATAAATCCTTTTAATGAAGAAGAAAGCAAAAGTGTGCCTGATAACTCCATCCCACCTACCTCTCCACCCACACCATCGCCCTCAAACCTTTACCAGACTTTACCCTGGGGAAATGTAGGAGAAATTTCAAAGTTCTTAAATTTTTTGTTTTAATTGTGTCTAATCATAAGCAACATCATGGCAGTTGAAATCATAATGTATGTTTTAATTCTTGTCAAAGAAAACAAAAACAAGGAGAATAAATAAAAGAGTTGGTTCTTGTTATGTTGCCCTGGTAGTTACACAAACAGAACCCCACTCACTGTTTTGCCTTTGATTGAAGTTCTAATGTGACAGGAGTTGTTCTGGGCCCCAGAGACATAATGATGAATGATACAAGTGTGCTGTCTTCATGGAGCTGCTAACTTAGCAGGAGAAACAGACATTAAATAAAGATGCATACACATGAATATATAATTATCAGTTAGGGTAAATATTATTAAGGAGGTAAGGAGGCTTTTATGAGCAAGAATAATATAGGAAACTAACCTTCTATAGATTGAGGGGTCAAGGAAGGCCAATCTGAGGAAGCAATACATAGAGAAGTCTCTAGGATAGAAATAAGTTTTCAGTGAAATGAGTCTGGGGAAGATTGTTCCATGTAAAGCAATGAACATAAGTGAAGGTCCCAGAAGGGGGAAAAAAACACTTGTGAGTTCAAGCTTTTTTTTTTTTTTTTTTGAGTTCAAGCTTTTTAAAGAAACTCTGAAGGAAAGCTAGTGTGTCAAGAGTTGTGCTAGCTAATACAGTAGCCACTGGCCATATATGGCTATTTAAATTTAAATTAAATAAAATTAAGTAAAATTAAAAATTCTGTTCTTCAGTTGCACTAGACACATTTTCAGTACTCAATAACCACCTGTGGCTAGTGGTCACTCTATAAACAGCACACATGAGAACATTTCCATCATCACAAAAAGTTCTACTGGACAGCATTGGTCCAGAGCACATGTAGGGATTAAGAAAATATTTTAGATAATGTTTATACAGAATTTTCATAACATGGGAACCTTCTTATGATAAATCAAAGTTCAAAGGTTTTAAAAATATCAGTATACAAGTCAGAACAAAGAATGATCCCAAATATATTAAATGTGTAAGGACTTAGGATTTTAACTCCAGCATGTAAAAAGCTTAGTAGACATTACTGCCATAGTTACAACAAGAAAAAAATCTGAACAAACTGAAAATCAGCAACTTTTCTTGAACCTATTAGAGAATTGAGGTCTCTGGGCAATGCACTACCTAGAAACCTGGCAATACAAGCAAATCCAGAAAAGGACGGTTTTCTGATATCAGCTAACCTGGGGCAGAAGCTTCTAGAGCCATAAACTGATAGGAACTCTTAAATGGTGATTTAAAAATATTGCTGGAGGCTGAGTATGAACTAGTGTGAGAATGAGAGACTCCAAGGGGCCATAGTGCTGGGAGGCCCCACACCAGCTTTTCATGATAACCAAAAAAAAATCTCTTCATATCTCTTGCAGTGGAGGGTAATATAACCATTTTGAAATATGTCCAGTGTTCTTCACAGCAAAGGTCTATATTACAGAGGAAGACTTTTTACTGGAGTCTTATATCACCTTATGGGAATTAATCACCTTATGGGAATTAATCACCTTATGGGAATTAAACCAAAATCCTTCTCTAGCTTTCTTGTGTCATCTAATGGGCAAGGAGCAGGGAGACAGGGAGTAAAAACACTAAGAAGCATTCTGAAAGTCATCTCAAGGACATCTAAAGTCATCTCAAGCCCCAATAAAACACTGAGATTTAATGATAAAATTTTAGAATGTTTCCCCTCCCACACACCTTACTGCCGTATCAATAGAATTCCAGTGTAAGAACTGGATGATAGCTGAAAGAGCTGCAAGGCACAGACTCTATTTAAGAAGGTGTTCTTGGGCAGCCCTGGTGGCCCAGCGGCTTAGTGCCGCCTTCAGCTCAGGGCGTGATCCTGGAGACCCAGGATCGAGTCCCACACCGGGCTCCCTGCATGGAGCCTGCTTCTCTCTCTGCCTGTGTCTCTCTGCCTCTCTCTCTCTCTCTCTCTCTCTCTGTGTGTCTCTCATGAATAAGTAAACACAATCTTAAAAAAAAAAAAAAGAAAAAAAAAAGAAACTAGGCAAGCAACAAGAGAATGGAATGGAATATTTAAAGTGCTGAAAGACAAAAAAAAATACCCTTATCTGGATTAAATATTCACAATAATAAGCAAATTCTAAAAATTAAATTTGACTATACCTCTCTAAGACATGTATACCTCTCCAAGAGCCTGAAGAATTATAGATAATTTTTAAATTGTTGTGAGATATCAGTTTGTCAGTAATAATGCTGAAGTTGTTATTCTGACACTATTCCATATGTATGTGTGTGGATGAGGCAAAATAAGTATTTAGACTGATGTCATCAGGACCTAAGTTTTTAGTGTAAAGAGATAAATATAAAATATGAAAATTCTATAAAAACTCCATAATCTAAATTTGAATGTGAAATCACTGTATTTTCTCCTTTAAAAAATGTGTATTTCTTTTCTCTTCCCACTAAAGAACTTAGAAGCAATGACCATAAGTTTAGCAATAAATACTCTTAGAACCCAGATTATAGCCACTAAAAAAGCACTTTCCAATAAAAGGAATCAGAGCTTCTTTGGAAAATAATCAATTCCTGTTTGGGGGCAGGAAATCTAAAATGTGACCCTGGAACATCTTAGTATACCAGAAAGAAAAAACTTTAAAAAGATTGAGGTTGAGTCAGAAAGACCCAGAAGCCTATAGGATGGTCCCTCCACTGGCCAAAGTGGAAACAATTTGAGCATCAAAAAAGATAACTGGAATAGTTTTTAAAACAGTAAATGATTAAAATTCATGAGTTAATTATAATATTTAAAACAATTTTTTTCAAATCCTCTTTGGACACTTTTAGAAGATGCCAAAAAACCAACCCATTCTTTGACAACTGGTAAACATAGGAAAGAATCATTCATCCTGTATAATTTGAACTTCACTATAACCAAAATCTTTGATGAAGGGAAGTTTTTTTTTTTTAATATAAAAAGGCAAAAAGAACAACAGACTGTCGACTCAGGCTGCCATACCAGAATATCATAGTCTGGGTGGCTTGAGCAGCAAGCACTGATTTCTCACAGCTCTGGAGGCTGGTGGTGCCAGCAGATTCAGGGCCTGGTGAGAGCCTTCTTCCTCTCACCAGGAAGTAGATGGCCACTTTCTTGCTGTATCCTCACAGGGTGGAGAGAGAGAGCTAGTTTTCTGGTTTTTTCTTCTAAGGACCCTAACCCCCTCATGAGGACTCTATTGTGATCTCATTTAACTCTAATTATCTCCCAAAGACCCCACCTCCATACTATCGATCACATTGGGGTTGCGGTTTAACAAGAATTTGGAGGAAAACACAAACATTTAGTCCATAACACCCTATAATGAAAGAGTGGATCTGGGGATTGATCACTAGTGGCTGCTCAAACCATTAGGTGGGAAGCTAATGGAGTATTAGACACAGGTGGATCAGGCTGTAACACTGGGACTCCCGATCGATCTTTAGCAGCACAAAAAGTGAACCAACCATTATGTGCCTCCCCATGGAAGAACACACTGCCATCTATGAAATCGTCTTGCCAAACATAAATAAATAAATAAATAAATAAATAAATAAATAAATAAATAAATAAATAAATAAATAAATCCTGAAACTGATCAAGCCTCTAGATCAGCACTAACCAATAGAAATAGGACGTAAGCTACATGGGTAATTTAAAATTTTCTACTAGCCACATATAAAATGTAAAAATAAATAGGTGAAATTAATTTTCATACTATATTCTAATTAGCCCAATATATAAAAGTATTATTATTGACACATATTATCAATGCAAAATTATTAATATTTAATATCTTTTTATGTGTTATTTCTAGCTCTCTTGTATATTTTACGCTTGCTTATCACAATTCTGAGCAGCCACATTTCAAGCACCATTCAATAGCTGTGTGGATGCTAATTCAAACAAAACAACTGTAAAAAAAATTATGAGAAGATGGAGGAAACTTTAATACCATCTGGGTATTTGGTTATAGCAAGGTATTATTCATTTTTTTGTATTATTCATTTTTTAAGTGAAATAATAGTACTGTGTTTGCATTTTTAAAAAGAGTCCTTATATTTTAAAGATACATACTGAAATATTTATGCATGAAATGATAAAATGTCTGAGATCTGCTTCAAAATAATCCAGATGGGAGTAAGGGGAAGGGATAAGAATAGGAAACACAAGACTGGCCATGAGCGGATTGGCTACCACTAAGAAAATGGCAGCAGTTTGCTGTTTAACTGTCAAGGAATGGAGAGGGTCTTGTTTACCGAACCCACTGCAAAGGAGATAATGGAGATAGAATCAGCTTTTAATACATCAATCACTTCTGACTCCAGGAATGATATAACATTGGCTGGAACACCTTCCCTGGCTTCGAAGCCAATTGTTGGCAGTATCTCCCCTATGTTCCCTCTGCCACCCTGCAGCATCCCCGGTGCTGAAGGGAAAAAAAGATTGTGGTTCTAAATCTGCTCGGTTATGTGAAAAAAATGAAATTTCAAAGGCTTTCTGGGAAGGAAACAAATGTTTCAAATCCAGCATGAGCCAGAGTGTTTCTCTGGGAGAAGCTCACAGGAAGGAGACAGCCTGAAACCTCCAGAGGAAGTTAAATCTCGGAGGGAGGATACCGGAACTACTAGCATCAGCTAACCACCCCCTCATGGAGCATCACCTTCCTCTGGTGCTAAACTTTGGAGGTTCTGGGTTTTTGTCTTATCAAAAAAAGGCAATGCTCCTTTCTTTTGTATCACTTACACTGCCTGACTAGTCAGTCAGCAAATTTTGGTTGAGTGAGTCTGTGATGAATAACAGAATGATAATCAGAGGCAACAGGGCACTGGGGAGAAAACACAGGCAAATCTGGGAGGAATTCTCAGACCACTTTATTAGTGGCCTGGAATATTCTTCCCTTGGCAAAACTCTACAAGTAAAGGGTGCTCCCTACGGCCCCCATAAGTAGATTCACAAACTACATGTTCTTATTTTGGTTCAAGAAACATGGTGAGAAAAACTTTCACACTTTCATACCATGGTGCTTTGTATATCCCACCAGCAAAGTGATTGCTGTGCTGTTTTGCAATGAAGCGTTTATTTTCTCCACTAAGCTGTGTTTTCAAAAGCAAAAACCCTGACATTTTCACCTTTGAATCTCCAACATGTTGCAAATGTGGGATATATGAGCAAGCAATACATGTTTGTAGAATGAATAGGTCATTCATCAACAAATATCACCTAAACAGGTTAATGCTATGAAATGGCAGCTTTTTGTGCTTTCTTAACCTCCAAATGCGGCTACGTGGCTAGGATCTTGTTATGGACTTCAACATCACACAAAAAAACCAGCAGTACATTACTTTGCAGTAACCTACCCACACCCTTTAAAAAAAATCATGACCAGAATTATTTAACTTGACCTTCTCATGAAACATGGACTTAAATGACCTTTTGTTATTTTCTAAAATTTAAAGCATGTATACAGTGTTTTCATTATAAATAGCCACTGATAATGCTTTCTGGTCTGAACTCCTTTCCCAAACTCAATTTCCAGATGTTGTTCCAAAAAGGTTTTAAGTAATCGCAGGGTCATTAGAAAAGGTCTCTTTCCCCATGATTATCTTCTTAGACATCAAGACTAAATTACTTTTTTCAAAAATTCGTTAGAAAAAAATCAGTGACATGGCTCCATAGAAACATGTTTGTTTGTTTGTTTAAAGACTTTATTTTCAAGTAATCTCTACATCCAGTGTGGGACTCAAACTCACACCGAAGACCAAGAGTCACACGTTCCACTGACTGAGACAGCCAGGTGCCCTGAAACATGTTTATTAAGAGTGGGCAGGTTATATTATCTTTATACCCTTTGCAGCGGCTTACCTGGGCCCAAGCACCAGTGAGTGAAGAGGAGGTGAGGGTAGAAATAATAGCATAGGCTTCAGAACCAGATATTCCTGAAATCAAAGTAATTTTAAGCAGTTATTTGATTGTTTCATCCTGTCTCCTCAAATATAAAATGGGGATAATTATACTTTTTTTGAGGGATTATGGATTTGTTGGGAGCTTTACTAAGAATACAATGCAGACTGAATTAGTATGAGTGACCCAGCCACCAGCTCAGAGGCAAATTCAGCTCACTGATTGGCACATAGTTATGTTCCTTTGATGATGAACCATAAAAATTTCTAACATTTTGATTTTATCTACCAATATTGTCATCTAGTGATTTCCCACATTTTCTCATCTCTGAGGACAGTTTTATAATCTTCTGTAGTTGGGATATGATTTAGATTATATGAGCAAAGTAAACTTTCTAATTCTGTAGAATACATGTAATTTTGGAGTTTGCTCCTGGTCTGAAAGTTCCAAGAAGGCTGGTGCTCTCTGTGGGTAGGATGTTTGTCATTGAATCCTAAGTGTCAAGAGTGCCTGACACTTATTTGGAAGTGGATAACTTTTTCTTGACTAGATACAAGGCCCCAGCAGATGGGGCCCTGGAAGAGGAGCACCACTGTTCCCTCCTTCCCCTCTCCTAAGACAAACCAGCAACCCACAAAAATTGGTGGGCTCTTTATAATTATGGGAGGGGCAAAGGGGATTATAAATGACATCATACTTTGGAAAGGGTTGGAGACAACTTTGCCAACTTCCATGATGTCCACAGTCAAAAGGAGGTCAATGAAGTCTTTTAAAAATGCATCTACAGGGATCCCTGGGTGGCGCAGCGGTTTGGCGCCTGCCTTTGGCCCAGGGCGCGATCCTGGAGACCCGGGATCGAATCCCACATCAGGCTCCCGGTGCATGGAGCCTGCTTCTCCCTCTGCCTATGTCTCTGCCTCTCTCTCTTTCTCTCTCTGTGACTATCATAAATAAATAAAAATTAAAAAAAAATACATCTACAAACACAATAACCTCAGAAAGGAATCTACTCTAAAGTACCCCCACCCTCCAACCAAGCTGACAGACAAAATTCATAGATGTCTGCAATGTCCCTAACTCTTTGTTTTTCTAGGTCACGGGACCCTACATTCTCAGAGAAGAGACCACAACTACAAAATATATTCTTCTCTATTTTGACCACAACTCACATCTTGAATAAGTCCCAGACAAAGCCCCTTGAAAAACCTGCCATCTCCAGCTCTACCTGGCCAAGAGTCAACCCCCTTCCGATACTCTCCCGCATGGGCACAGCTAAAACCCTCTCACATCCTTTAAAAACCCTTAAAAGGCCTAGCCATACAGAAACTTGGGGACCTGCATTTCTCTAGATGTCTGGCCCCTCTCCTCCCTAGGAGAGAGAATAAATTCCGTCCTGCTTTTTGCTCCATCCACTCTTTGTGCATTTCTGTGCTACCAGTGTCCCCAGTCACCCTAACCACCTCTATATTCAAGAATCACTATTATCTCAGCAACTAAGAAGGCTATAGCCAATACCTGAGTGGTGAAATAATATTAGTTAGGGCTGTCCAGAGAAGTAGAGCCATTGGGAGATGATAAATAGATAGATGATAGATAGAGAGATAGGAGAGATTTATTATAGGAATTGGCTCATACAATTCTAGGAACCAAGAAGTCTCAAGATCTGATCTGTCATCTGCAAGCTGGAGGCCCAGAGAAGCTGAGGACCAGGGGAGACAATGGTAAAAGTTCTAATCCAAGTCTGAAGACGTGCGAACCAGGAGTTTTGATCCATCAAAGATAGATATCCCAGAACTAGTAAAAGAGCAAATTCACCCTTCCTCCACCTTTTGGTTTTATTCAGGCCCTTGACAGATTGGATGAAGCCCACTGAACTGGTGATAGCATCTTCTTTAGTCAGTCTACTGACTCCAATGCTAATTTTTTCCCCGAAATACCCTTACAGACATGGCCAGAAATAATGTGTTACTAACTTTCTGGGCATCTCTTAGCCCAGTCAACATATAAAATTAACCATCTTAATTAAGCACCTTGTAAATGATGAAGGAGCTGTAGAATACAGAGGCCACATCCAAGCAGACCAAAAGGTAGGGACAGGGAGAAGGGCTGGGGCTGAGAAAGGAAGTCTTGCTTTTCATGTCCTATTGGACTTTGGGTTAGTCATACTCTCTGTCTGGGCCTGGGCTCCACCTCTGTAAAATGAGGGAGTTGAATAGACGATCTGTAACATTCCTTCAGGTTCTAAAATTATATTTTCTGTGTCATCAAAGAAGTCTCTTTCTGAGGAGAAAGGCTAAGCTAATTTTTCCCCCTTTCTACAATTTACATGCCTTTTTGCTTTTCATTTATATGTAAATGTATGAGTCTTTGACCAAAACAAAATTATGATCTCTGGGTCATTCCTCAGCCCTCTCACCATTAAAATGCAGCTGCAAATTTCTGGGAACAAAAAAAGGGAAAAGAAAACAGTTACTAAGTCATCCTGACTTACCAGTTCTGGAATACCTCTAGGGGTAGCCCAGAGGACAACCAGGAGAGGTGATCTATCGCAGGAGGAAGTTTTGTTTGGCATAGGGCTTCATCTATCTCTGGCCTTTGTTCCTGAAGTAGAGCAGAAGCTCTATATAAGAAAAACACTAATTAGGGAGGTCAGGGAGTGAAATGAGAAAATGCTGGGCTTCAGAGTCATAGTCCCTAGTTCAAATTCTGGGTCTCCTGCTTTGTATGCTTGAGCAAGTCACTTAAGTTCTCTGAGTCAGTTTCTTCTCTGTAAATGAGAGCATATCAATCTCAGAGGTCCGCCAGAGCAGGAAGGAAGGCAATATGCTATAAAGCAGAGGAATTATTAAACCAATTGTGATGCAAACAGGAATGAGACAAGCAATATGTTAAGACAGAGGAGCAGAAGGCACACCACAGGTATGTAGTGGGAAGGAAACTAGTCACACACTCCTCTGTAATTATTTCAGTGGACACAACTGTTGCTGCTAGGGCAGGGGTGAGGACGCAGACAGGGAAAATATTCCTCTGTGAGGAATCATCCTTCCCTCGCAGAGCTGATAGTCTGGTTAAAGATGAGGCTTACAGTATTAAAGACCTAAGCAAACCAAATGCCTCAAAGCACTGGTTGTTGGTGCTTTGATAAACAAAGAAAACCAGAATAAAAAGTCCCTCTTCTTTCAATCCTGAGTCTAGGATTCCAGAAAAGCAAGTTTTGTTTTTAAAGATCTTATTTATTTATTCATTCATGAGAGACACAGAAAGAGAGAGGCAGAGACACCAGCAGAGAGAGAAGTAGGCTCCATGCAGGCACTATGTGGGACTTGATCCCAGGACTGCAGGATCACGCCCTGGGCTGAAGGCAGGTGCTCAACCGCTGAGCCACCCAGGCATCCCCAGAAAACCAAGTTTTTATGGAAGATTTAGTTCTCAGGCTGGACCTTGAAGAATGATATGATTAGGATAAGACCATTGGATAAAACTGGGAGAACCCACAATGATTGGAGAGGGTCAGATTATGACAGGCCTCGGAATTCATTGGCCAACCCACCCATGCCCTGGATGGCACTGGGGAGCCATTGAAGGTTTTGAGTCAAAGAGTATCCTATGGAAGATAATACTCACGACAGGTTAGCCGAGTAGCAGTGAATGATAAAGATAAAGGAGGGAAAGAGGAGTGAGGGAGGACAAGAAGGAGATGAGGGCAGGACAGTGGTAATCTATGATCAATCATGCCTTTGAGCCAGTTATCAAGTCTTGTTGATCTCTCCCCTGAAATATCTCATCCCCACTCCTTCTAGGAACTATATCATTCATCCAAGGAATAGGTTTTCCAGCTGGGTTGAGTGGAAGGCAGATGCCACTGACAGAGGTAAAGAAGTCGAAATTGAGAACCAGTGTGATTGATGACAGAGAATAAATCTGATTCTTGACACTTGGGATTTGGGGTAATAACTGAATGTTCAAGTAGAAAAGTAAAGTTGAATTGACTTTTTCAACATGACTAGAAGCAACTTTTCTACTCAAACAACATGAAATTGGAGAGTCTAACCAAAATCAGATAGAGGGTAAAAAAAGAAAAAATTGAACATACTCTGTCACTCTTCTTTTTTCTCTTTTGATGTGTAAATTACCATGTGGGGGAACTGAGTATATTTGCATAGCTTGTATTTTCTTCAGCATGGGAAATGATAAACGGAATTATGATGGAAATGTTATATAAGTTTGTTACACCAAAATAAAAATAAGTGAGTAGGGAATGCAAAATGCTGGATTATGTGGGTAAATATTTTTACTTTTCAGGGGGCATGATTTGAAAAACTCTTATACCTATTAGGTCACCAGAACCTATAAATGGATTTATGACTAATATAAATGATACTAGGATGGTGCCAAGCATTATTTTAACTATTTGGAAGGAAGACAAATCCTCAGAGGGGAAACCATCTTCCATTCCACCCATAAAAACTAGAGGAAAGGGCAGCCCGGGTGGCTCAGTGGTTTAGCGCCTCCTTCAGCCCCAGGTGTGATCCTGGAGACCCGGGATCGAGTTCCCCATCAGGCTCCTCTGCCTGTGTCTCTGCTTCTCTCCCTCTCTGTGTCTCTCATTAATAAATGAATAAAATAAAAAAAAAAAAAAACTAGAGGAAAACTTTACCAGACCACAGGGCTTATCATGTTCAGCTTGGAGGGCCAATCTTGCCTGATTTCTTCATTCAAGAAGCCTCCTGAAGATGCTTGCCCTGTTTCTCAATTATTAGACGATCGCTCACCAACCTCACCTTTTGGGTTCTCTCCCCTTACTTTTATCTCCTCCCTCTTGTGCCTTATTGGTAATAGCTCTAAGGCAGTAGTTATGAAAGGGTTAGGACATTTTTATTTGAAGCGAAGATGAGTATGTGGCTTGGGAGGGAAGGGAAAAGACTAAATAAAAAGAAGTGACTCTAAGCTGTTAGGAAAGAGACCATTAATAGCAACATCTTGATTTCGTTAGAAGGCAAGCTGAAGCCATCCGAAGCAAGCAGGGAACTAGGTGATAATAAGAGAAAATGTGTTTTTCAGACAAAGGAGTAGACAGCAGGGGACAGTGGTTCAGGGAAGGAGGCAGCCATCAGGGAGAGTGTGCAGAGAGGACGTGCTAATCCCTCTGAATCGTACCAGCGGAGGCTCGGGGCCGTTTGAACTCTTTGGCAGCTGCAGCCTGGTCTCAAAGTGCATTGTGAGGAATGAGAACAAAAGAAAAGTTCACTGCGAGTTCCTCTTGTCAAAGCAGGGGAAATTGCTTTGAGACCAGCACTGGGAAATGCTAATGGTAGAAAGCGAACCAGGTAAAAGAAGAAAAAAAAAATGTGCCAGGTCACTGGGAGCCTGCCTGGTGTAGGGCGAGATAAAGCCACCACTGACAAGACATTGAGCCCAGGTCCCACCACGCACTGCCGTGCGAGTCACTTCTAACCAGTGCTCAGCTGGCTACAGTCCGAAGAGAAGGCCTCAGCTGCTCCAAGAATATCTGTTCACTTGACAAACCATAATTGAGCTCTCACTGTGTCAGCCAGGACTATTGCCTTTAATGCTGGAAGGTGCAATAGCAGCCCTGATGTCCTGGTACCGACTGGTTCTGTGAGTCAGAAAGGATCATTGGAAAGTGAGTACTGGGAAAATCACTGACCTGGAAGGGGTAGATGTTGAAGAGCCAAAGTTGTTAACTGGAAAGAAACATGTGTCTGTTTAAACTCCTGGAGAGGAAAGAACCCACTGACTGCTGCCCTTCCTTCTCCAGGCCGAGCAATTCTCATCCATAAAATTGGCTGAAGAGGATGATGCATTCCTTCCCTTTGAGCAGCTTTAGAATGGTGCTGGGAGTTCTCTAGGGATCGTGCCATGGAGTTGGGACAGCATGGGGATCTCTTAATGTGGGGATCTGTAATCAGCTGCAGGAGCTAGAAACCAGAGGTGCTTTTTCTGTATGTTGTGATGAATCACTGAGAAAATTCCAAAAGCCAACGATGTCAGAAAGCTTTCCCTCCAAATTCTAAACCTGAGGCTGCAAACTTGGCACACCTGGGTATTGTTAAGTTTCTGAAAATCCAGATTTTGGGCTTCGCTGAGAGATGGGACGATAAGACAGCAATGGTTCCACGTCAGCAAGTGGTGAGAGGCGGGTAGCAGCTGTCCCATTTAGAGGAGGCACCTGCTCTCTGGCTTGACCATCTCTACCACTATAATGGTGACCATATAATTTGTCATCCAAACTAGGCCATTTTTGAAAGTAAAAGAGGGTGCTGTTGGTAATTATGCCTGGGTGCACAGACACAAATCAGGGCTATTAGGGACAATGAGGACGTATGGTTACCCTAATTCATGTTGCTTACGCTGGGCTTGCTTTTCTTTTTTGCCCACTGTTATTTGGGTTATGTGGTCATGAGTCAGGGACTCCCCTGAGAAAGAAGGAGAGAAAAGGTGTAAAATAAGGATGAGATCTCAAAGTTGAAAAAAAGGGAAAGGAATGAAAAAGAATATTAAAATGAATGCCAATTACACAAAACCTTCAGGTAAAGGCAGAGCCTTGCTGGTGGCTGGCTCAGCATGTAAGTTTGACCTTCCCGGCTCCCTGCCCTCCACAGCACTGTCAGTTTTAATAAGCTGTAATCCCATAGCTACGAGCGAGACTAATCAAACTGCAGAGAGCAGCCTGTTCCTAATCAGGAAGGCACAGGATAATCATTTAACTCTGTGGTTTCTCAGTGAGCTCCAAGCTGCCTCGACAGGGAAAAAAAAAAAAAAAATCCTGGATAAGATAGTTGCTTACACTCTAATCTTGACCTTTTGATGGTCTTTGTTTGAAATTTTTATGAAAATGCTTTAATTACGCAAGTCTTTGGCTCAAAAAATATTTTAGAAGAATCTTTTCCCTTTATTCCCAGAGAATAATAAAGTATCGCTCCCTCAAGGCATTTAGGGCACCTCCCACTGATTCCCTGAGTCCACTTGAACTGACTACAGACCTCAACCCTTTCACCACCACGCAGAGTGTGATTATAGTCCCCAGACTGGGGGTGGGAGAAACTGGGGGATGTGGGATGGCAACTCATGTTGAGCACCTAACAGGTGCCAGCAGGGAACTGTGGGCTACACATGCCAGGGCCAGCCATTCCCTGTTGGAGTGGGCGCCAGGCGGCAGAGCTGCAGTGAAGCTCCAGAAGCACCCCACACCTCAGGGTCACGTGGTGCTTATATCTTCTCCTCCCTTCTCTTAGCACCTTTCAACCCAGGGGCAAGTCACAAGAGGCTATTTAGTGCAATGGTTAACTGCAGAGTTTTAGTAGTTGCAGATGCAGCTAGCTAAAGTTTAGCTGACTAGTGGTAGGCCCTTAGGCAAACTACTCAGCCTTCCAGGAGTTCTGGTAGGCCCTCAGGCAGGCTCCTCAACCTTCCTGAAACTCAGTGCTTAACAAAGGAATAATAACAACACCTCACCTCATAACCACGCTCTGAGGGTCAATGAGATCTATATGGAAAATGTTTACTAAGGTGCCTGGTACATTAAAAATGCTCTCCATAGGTTATGGTTATTATTATTTTTATTATATGCTAACATGGCCTTAAGGCCCCTATTTCTATAATTTAGAGACACAGGTACATTGCTGAATCTCCTTGGGTTCTGCATTTAGTGTGAGTGCACTTAAAACAATGACCACAGATGAAATAAATGTAGGAAAAAATTCTCTTCCAATGGAGAACATTGTTAGTACCATGGAAATTTAATAGTTTGTTTAATAGACTCGCTACTATTTACAGGAAACAAGACAGTATATTTTTTTAATTAAAAATGTTTATTGGCTATCGACTTTAATAGGCTTACATTAAAGGAAAAAAAACATTTTTTTTCAAATGTGCTAATAAGAAAAAGACCCATAAAAATGAACAATGTTGAGCAGAACATTGTTCAGTGTTTTGAACATAAATAAAACTCATAAATTTTATATGGATTCTGGGATATTAATACTCCTCCAACAATGGATTTAGCGTTGAACAGGAATATAAACATATGAACAAATCTAATCCAATTTATTTCAAAGCAAGCAGATCCTTGAGAGCAGAAACTCTTTCATAACTACCCTTGCCATTCATGGAGGAGAGATTATAGGAATGTCATGGACATACCTAAACCATCAAGAAAAGAAAAACATATAGATACCTAACACATAAAAATATAGCAACCCCATAATAATTAAAAACAATGTTCAGTAATCCCCACTGAAATGACCAGACAGAAAGACATAGCCTAAGAATGCAAAACAAATATATTACATGCTCCTAAAAAAAACAAAGGCATTTTTTTGGTTCTGTTGGTTGTTTTTACAAAAACTTATGTATGAAGTCTTACAGAAAACATGACAAACATAGAAAAGCCCAAAGAAAATAAGAATCACCTGTCACACTATCAACATGTGTGTCACTTCTTTGGTGAGAGCAGAAAAAATTCATAGAATCAGAGGTGATCCAGGAAGGTCTTCCCAGCCTCAGGATCTGCTGGTGCTAATTCACCAACCACTTCAAAATTCACAGGCCAAACCTCTTTCTAGGCTCTCAAATATCTCTACTGTTGCCTGATTCCTGGCACCACTGCATTTTTCACCAGGCCAACAGTGATCAGTAAACAAGGACACAAGGAGGCTACGACTAAAGTTTTTTATCCGCCCCGGCCCCCCGCCCCCCGCACATTACAGCTATACAGAATCTTGGAAGTTCATGTAGTCCTACCCACCATGCCTGTCCCTGTCTGTTCAGGAGGAAATCGGCACGGAGAGGTTAAGTGATTTGCCCGGGTGTCACAGCTGAGTAGAGCTGAAACCCAGTCTTCCAATTGCCAGGCCAGGGCTCCGTCCAAGTGAACACATGGTGAATGAATCTCCCCAAGTGATGGGGCTATAGTTATTATGTGCTTAGACTATTAATGAGCCTGAAGGGCAGACCACCATGGATCTGCACGACCGGACGAAAGCGTCTAGGCAAACTTGCAGCTCATAACAGGCAATTGGATGGGCTCTCGGGAGTCAAGTCACACACAGGTCATGTGGTCAAATGAAGGCCAACTGAACACAGGAACATCAAGTGAGCCCCATATTCCATGAAGATGCGAGTCTGGGTAAGTCACAAGAGCCTTTTCTGACTGACAGCAGCAGTGAGCAATTGGAAAGCAGAAGTGTCCAAGACAATCCTGAGAATATAAGGATTAAAACTAGGAAACTCTTAAATCAGCCAGGTTCCTTTTACAGTCAACAGCCATGTGTCTACAGAAGTCATGCTGCTCATGACCATTCATCTCTTTCCAAGCTCTAATCCAACTCAGCAAACCCACACAATCTCATCACCCCTGCTTCAAGGCTGTCTCTTCACAACTAAAGCTTTTGTCTTTGACTAAACGAATCTCCATTGACTATAAGAGTTAGCACTGAAATATTAAAGGTCATGGTTCAATTTTTTCTATCAGTGGGGGGTCACTTAAATCCTTAGAAGAAATCTCTTTTGCCTCATGTGGGCAGAGTCTGGTATAAACGTTCCTTATTTGAGCAGATGTTATTCTCAAATATAAATGATTAAAGCTAAGATCATCTCTTGTTCCCTTCTTCCCACATTACAACAGTGGGACAGGCTCAGTGTGAAGAGTCAGACTTGCGTATGCCAGGTCTCAAGATGCTTGCCTGCAGATGAGCTCTTTCAACTGTGCCAGTCTGTCGCTTTTTAGTGCTTCCCGGATGGAGTGGAAAAATCCAAAATAGTGCTCAAAGTTGTGCATCATAAGCAGGACCCCAGCCAACAGTTCGTTGGTCACCAGCAGATGGTGGATGTACGCACGAGTATGATTCTTACAGCAGTAACAGGAACACCCTCTCACAAGTGGATCAAAGTCCTCCTGGTACCTGAGAAAAGAAGTTTCAGTGATATTCCAGAAAATAGGGAATACGAGAAACCCACAGCCTAGGCTCTCTATTTATTCTGTGGGTACATAACCAATAATTAATAACATCACTGGCAAATGTGGCGCTGGTCACCTGCTTAGGATGACAGTGTGGTGAAAAGTTAACCTAGAGCACAAACGAGTCAGGAGATTCGGGAGTCTTCCCCTGACAGACATAACCTCCTGGACTGAGGCTTACACAAGAGCAGCAAGAGAGTCACGTGGTCACTCCCGCATGCTGAGCTTCGTTAGTCACACTGGAATGGCACACCATGGCAGTAAATGCTGTTCTGATGAATGACACACTTCTCCCACTCGCCACCAGAACTAGTATAGAAGACATGGTACAGCCTTCTACTTGCAGAGCTTTTCGTGATTTGCAAAGCACTTGGACATACACTGTCTCACTTAATCTCTGCAACCATCTTTGAAGACAGGCATTTTTATTGTCATTTCCCAACGAAGACTTACCTGGCGGGGGGGGGGGGGGGGGGGGGGGGTCGAGAGGAAGGGCTCCAGAGCTACCGTGCCTAGGTATGATGCCCAGCTCACAACTCACTCGAGTGAGTCAAAAACACTCCAGCACAAAAGTGAGAATACCAAACTCACAGAAAATCCACTCAGTGGCTCACTAATAATTACTACTTTGGGCCAAATACAAAGTTACAAGATTTCTTACTTCATTCTTTACAGAGGAAAATATTTTATTAAGATTTATAACCTGTATATAACTAAGATAACTTAAATTCCTTAGAATTGAAACACTTTTTTATCTTGAAATCTTTATTTTGCTCTGACATTATTTAAAGTAATCGGAAAGAGTAAAAGACACCAGACAATGGATTTGGTCTAATCTTTCTGACAGTCCTTCTAAAACAACAGTTATCTAGCCTTGGTTTTCTGACAAGACAAAGTACACAAATTCATCTGCAGAAAAAAAGAGTTGCTGGAACTGAATTTAAGAAGGCCCAAATAATATTCAACTATAAATATTTTATGAAGTCATAAACTGAAAAGGGAACAGTTACATAAACTTTTAAAACAGACTGAAATTACAAAGTCAGATATCAAAATCTAAAAAAATTCCTTACTTTTTTTCCTTCAGATTAATTTCAAATGATGTCATTTCTTGGTTGCAACTGGTTGTTTTAATTTTCTTTGTCTGATCCACATATTTTATTTCTTCCTGTGTCCCATTTTGTTGTAATACTGGAGGACAAACGAATAAAAAGTCTTGAATGAGAATCAGATAAAGACTGGCTTTTGGGAGATTATTTTACATACATTTTATGCTCTTTGACCCTGTCATTCCACTCATAAGAATTTATCCTAAGGAAATGACACCAGAAAAGTAGTAATATGGACCAAGATGATCACTGACATATTCTCCATAATATCACGATTTGGGAGATTCAACAATGTCTAAGCAAATTATGGTTACAAGTACATAATATATAATCTTACTGTCAAGGAGTTTTTTTAAGAAAATAGTTGAGAGGGCAGCCCGGGTGGCTCAGCAGCTTAGCGTCGCCTTCAGTCCAAGATCTGATCCCGGAGACCCGGGATCGAGTACCATGTCAGGCTCCCTGCATGGAGCTTGCTTCTCCCTCTGCCTATGTCTCTGCCTCTCTCTCTGTGTGTGTCTCTCATGAATAAATAAAATCTTAAAAAAAAAAAAAAAAAAAAAAAACAACAGTTGAGAGTGTAAGAGTGTGTGTGTGTGTGTGTTTGAGAGACAAATAAATTTGTGTGTGTATATCGGAGTTATGCCTTATCATCATTACAGGCAAATTAATTGTGCTTTGTAACTGCTTATGTTCCAAATAGATTAAAAGAAGAATATGTTGTTGTTGTTTTTTTTTTAAAAAAGAAGAATATGGTTTTAATTTATGTATTCTATTTGGAGACCCTAGCCTCCAGGGAACTCAGATTATCCAGAACTAAATGGGGACTTGGGTTGTTCCCTTGAACTCTTTAAGAAAGAACACTTCTGATATATATGGGATACACCAATTACTATGCAAAGAGCCAGCTGTCTTGAACAGGGGCAAGTAGAGAAGTATTATTGGGAAGGAGTAATAACAAACTCAGGGTCGGCCCAAAGAGAATGGGCAGACAGTCCTAAGAAGGAATTTTGTCCTGATCAAAGGAAAAAGAGACGTGACCTGAGCATTGAGCACTGGGCTGTTTTAACTTTGCTGCCATGAATTTGCATGCTGACGTGGGAAACCACAATAATGCCCTGGCTTTTTGGAAAATCCTTGTCAGTAGGGAGAACTATATTGGTTCCTGTATTTGGCAACTTATTCTTTTGTAATTTTCACTTTGTAATTGGCAAAAGATTTTAATTTACCACATATATACACACAAATATGATTAACAATACTACTCTAATGGAAAATGTTCAAACTATTTCAGTTTTCCTAATCATGAAGAAAACAGCTTTCTCTAGCCAAAAAGGAATTTGTTTATTCCGGAGAACTCAATATCAGGTTGTTAAGTTTTAAATATTCACAGTACAGAATGACTAACAGTTATCCAAGTCCTTGTGGAAATAAGTAAGCTTATAAATGAACATTTACAGTGTTTGTGGTATGCTTTTTTATTCTTGTACATTATATTCTGGTCAATTTAAAGGACAGCAAAACTGACCTCCTATATATAAGAATCTGACCAATCTGATTTTGTTTCCAGAAGTAATTCAATTTAGATTGATGGTTAGGGGGCTTTACAAAAACTGTAACATCTTCTGGATGAAATTTTAATAACTTGTGGGGAATAAAATGAATCTTTAAGGAAGCCTCTGGCCCAAGTTATACGTAGGGCCGGCGGAATAAAGAGTTCCAAGGACAACAGGAAGCAGGAAAGGAAAGCACACCTGTGAAGGCCAGAGGGCAGACTGGGCGTGCAAATGTTCTCCAGAAAAACTGGCTAGATGCTCTAAGGGATCCCAGCCCAAAGCTCATATCCCAATTCTTTTCCTACTGTCAATTAAATGTCACACTTTGAGACTGATTTTCTTGACTTCGGAATAAGCAATACAAGAAAAGCAATATTAGCAGAGGAAAACACCTCTCCTACCTCTTTGTGAAATAAACAAACAAATAAATAAACGGCCCATAAAAGCAAAAGTAGGGCAGCCTGGGTGGCTCAGTGGTTTAACACTGCCTTCAGCCCAGGGCATGATCCTGGGGACCCGGGATCGAGTCCTGCGTCAGGCTCCCTGCATGGAGCTTGCTTCTCCCTCTGCCTGTGTCTCTGCCTCTCTCCCTCTGTGTGTGTGTGTGTGTGTGTGTGTGTGTGTGTGTGTGTGTGTCTCATGAATAAATAAGTAAAATCTTTAAAAAAAAAAAAAAAGCAAAAGTAACACTAGGATCAGAAGGGGTGAGACTCTCTGTATTTTGATAGCATGTGGTTTGCAAAAAGCAGGCAAGAGCTCTTTTGTGAAAAACTGAATTAACTTTTACTAAGTAGTTCAAAGGTGTTCTGTTCTTAGACTTGCATCACTATTTACTCTGAATGTTCTTTTTTCATATTGTTAATAGAAAGGGTTGTTTTTCTTGGTTCTGCTCACCATAAAATCACTTCCTAGTATTGATGAGCTACAGGTATAGCACTAAGTACCAGTGTTGTGTGCCGACATGCTAGAGCATAGACAACAAATAAACATGTAGTTTTATAAAAGGCTGGTGTTATAGTATGCACATATTTCTGGCTTGTGACTCAAGGCAATAATGAAACGGAAATAGAAGAAACTTGAAGATAACACCGAGACTAACTTCGGAAGACCTACGTGTCTCTTCAGGGTTCGGCTGGTAATCAAAGCTGAAAGTCAGGGCACATCCCCGCTCTGTCACTTGATAAGGGAAAAAACTCTCAAATATGTCCACTCCCCTTTCAATACACTCGAGCACCTCATCTGGCCGGCTGACTCCACAGATAAGCCTATACAAGAAAGAACAAGTAACAACAGTGACATGAGGACAATGCCAGGAACAGAAGCAGAGACTTTCCAGAGAGCATTAAAAGTAGTAATAATGAGGGTGCCTGGGTGGCTCAGTTGGCCAAGCTTCTGATTTTGGCTCAAGTCATGATCTCAGGATCCTGGGATCCAGCCCTGAGTTGGGCTCTATGCTCAGCGGGGAGTCTGCTTCTCCCTCTTCCCCGGTTTCCCTGCCCCTCCCCCTGTTCATGCTCTCTTTCTCTCAAATAAATAAATAAATAAAATATTTTTTAAAAAGCAGTAATAACAAAGCCCACCAATCACAGTTGCATGGCACATAACAGATAATAAGGTATGGTAGAAAGAACATGAGATTTTGGCAGCAGAGAGACCTGGGCTCTTATTGTGCTACTTTGGGAAGGTTTCTTAACCACTCTGGGTTTTAGTTTTCTAATCTTAGAAACAAGAGCAGTAATACAGACCTCAAAGATTTGTTGTGAAGATTAAGGAGATATTTGAAAAAGCAAACAGTGGAGTTTTGGGTCCCAAAGAGAAGTTCAACGTAGTTTCCTTTCCCCTCCCATTCCTTCTAAACAACCTCTAGTCTTCAACTGAACTTTATAGCCTGTCACTACACAGATTTTTTTTGAGGGTACAAAGCTATATGTCAACTATATGTCAAATTAAAAAAAAAAATTTTTTAAAAGAGTGCAAAGCTGTGTGCTTTATTTCCCCCTTCAAAACTTTCCATGTTTTAACTGTATTTTGCCTAGGAATTCTTTTTTATAATTGGTTCAAAGAAAGACATTTTTTTATCTACTGTAGTCTTCATAGATTCAGTTACAAAGCAACTCTAGCTCTCAGAATTTCAACTCTGCCCGTAAGATCTGAGACTACTTGGCTTTCTTTATTCTTCTTTTATTTTCTCCACTAATAAAAAGTCTGCATGGTGGAACGAGATGGTATTTTCAGAGGTAATAGGTAAGGCATTCTGGGAGTGATCATGCCACTCAACTAGGTTTTGCCACTGAAACAAGAAGGGGAGGTGCTCTAGATCAGGGCTGGCTGGCTGGCTGGCTGGCTGCTATTTTTTTTTTTTTTTATGTTTGTTTTTCTACCCATAGTCCCTTTTATGAACTGGCAGAGAAAAGCTTACAGACTCCCTGATTTCTAGGAGAAGTCCAAAAAAGGCTTATGTAATATTAAACAACCAGAACACTTAAATAGATGCCGGCTTTTCTGACTACAGTTTCCTTCAACTAATGTAATGTTTTAGAAGTCCTCTCCAACTGAAGCTGGCATTTCTGTGCACATAGAGAATGAAAACAATCCCAGCCCTCAAATCCAGTAACAGACATCTGTGAGTACTTAGCTCAAAGAAGTCCAGAAAATGACTAGAAACACTAGTGCTGAACTGTTATCTGCACCAGAACAAAATCAGCACAGGAAGGGGAGCAAAGGACACAGGAGAGCTAGGTCAAAACTGTGGACCAAGTGCTGCTGGAAGTAGCCTATTCTGACTGATGTTTACAGGGTTACATATGTACGTAAAAATTCATTAAACTTTACATAAGATTCATACATTTTATTGCAAGTTATACCTGGATTTTTTTTTAAGTGGTAAAATTGACATATACTATACAGCATCTAAACAGAGGGCATAAAGTAGCATTCTATAACCAAACTTCTTGATAGAGCTATACGAAAAAAGCAAGAATATTCATACCAAGTTGGATGAAAAACTAAGGATTGAAAACAAAAAAAGAAAAGGAAAAAAAGAAAAACGTGGGTAGTCTAATAAGACATCGGTGCATTCAGAACTTTGGGGTTTTGAGCTCTGAATCTTGCATATCATTTCTCTACACCAGTAAGTACATAGTGAATCTTGTGTATAAGGAAAGAACCGGTTCCGTCAATGTTGCCAGTCCTCTTGATTTCAAAAAGTGACTTAACTACCTGCCTCAAATCTAAGAACTTCCTCAACATCCTTTTTTTTTTTTTTTTTTTTTTATTTTATTTATTTATGATAGGCACACAGTGAGAGAGAGAGGCAGAGACACAGGCAGAGGGAGAAGCAGGCTCCATGCACTGGGAGCCCGACATGGGATTCGATCCCGGGTCTCCAGGATCGCGCCCTGGGCCAAAGGCAGGCGCTAAACCGCTGCACCACCCAGGGATCCCCCTCAACATCCTTATTATTACTACTGCCCACCTTCACTTTGCTGGGCACCCCAGATCTGTCCTCAGCTTTCCTTGATTAAGGCTAGAGTTCCACATGACTTTACACCTGTTCCCAGGCACCATGTTAAAATGAATAAAGAATAAAATTGGCATTTGGCACAAAAATGAGGGGAAACAGTATAACACTTGCCCTCACTTATGAGGATCAAATAAACTAATTCACACAGCAATTGCACTCATCTATGTTGTGAAATCAAAGGCAGGACATCTGTGATGGAAACTCTCCCCTGAGTCTGCCTTAGCAGACTCTGCACAGAAAGGACATAATCAGATCATCAAAAGACATGCCCAGTGTAGAGACTCCACATAATACACAATCACCAGCACTCCTGCTCTGCAGCCCACAAGGTGTGGCCTGCATCCTAACTGAACACTAGCCTTGGCTTGTCCTCCGGCAGTTCTGCAGTGACCGATGACAGCAAGTACAGTCTAGTTTCCAAGGTTGCCGGATTCCCTTGAAAGCCATCCAGAAGGAAGCCACCTACGGGACGCTTGGCTGTCTCTCGTGCTGACCTCAGTCTCTCCTCCATCACATCTCCACCTTCAATCACTCCGATGACGGTACTTTTCTGAAGGACCTAAGGGAAGAAAGGACTGAATGCTTTTAACTGTTTCCAGTAGTAGAGACCTTTGTTTAAATGAACTTCACATGGCAGAGATCTCAGTGCAGCTGCTACAGTTGAAACATGAAAAGGGGATGGGGCTCTCTCCTCCCCGAGAACCTCTAGGGCTCCAAAAAACACAATTGAAAGCCACTCAGATAGGTGAGAAAAGACTGAGGAGAAACTGATCAACACGTGGAGTCATGTTTGAGCTTAGATTAAATTAAACACAGGCTGAGCAAGTATGAGAGGGAAAGGACAAAAGGATCAGTTTTCATTTGTTAGCCCTGCTTCAGGCAACCTCCAAGTCTCTGAGCTAGAGATAACTTTGTGGTTGAGATAACTGACTATCCATTTGGAAAAAAATAAATAAAACTACACTGCATACCACCCACAAAAATAAATCCCACATGGCTAATCTAAAACATACAAGAGTTACACAAGTATCAAAAAGATATATTCAAGTTTTTATAATCTTGGGGTAAGGAAGGCCTCCTTAAGCAAGCTAAAGCTTACCAGAAAAGGCTAACCTATTTGAGTACAAAACTTCTCTAGTGAAATATACTCTCAACAAAGGCAAAGGAGAGTTTGCTGCTTGTTGGAATAGACAAATACTTATACTATAGGAAACCTCCAAGAAATCTTCTAAGGAAATGACAACCCCATAGAAATCTGGGCAGATATGTGACTATAAACTTCAGAAAAATAAATGTGAATGCCCTGTACATATATGGAGAGCTAACTCAACCTCACCAGCAAGAAAACACAAACTGGAAGCAGTTAGATACCACTTTTGCACATTGCTTAGACAAAATAATTAAAAGATAGCAACGCCATAGAGGTAAAAGTGTTATAGAAATGACACATACTCTGGTAACTAAAAAGAGTAAAAATTAGTTCAGCTTCTAGGAAGGGCAGGTAGACAATACTTCTCAAAATGACAATGCTTTTATCTTTATGTCCTAAAATTCCACTTCTAAGAATCTCTCCTACAAATATATTCATTCATATGCATCAAGATATATTTACAAAATGTTTAGAATGATGAAAAACGGGAAAACAGACATCAATAAAGGCTTAAATGAATTATGATACATTCATAGTATGGCTTCCCATGCAGGTGTTTTCTTTTTTTTTTTTTTAAATGCAGTAGATATAGAAATATACGCATTGACAAGTTTTGAGAGATCACTGATTAAAAATAAACACATTTCTGAATGTGTTTGTGATCACATATCTGATCATATTCATGTAATGAAAACTCCATACAGTATGTATGTATGTAAAAACTATGTGTATGCAACTAAAAAGTAAGGCTTGCAAGGAAAAACGCAAATCAACAGTGGCTCTCTGGTAGGAGAGAGGAATGGGAAGGAAGCCTGGAATGTGAACAGGGAATCCCACTTCTCAATTTAAGCATGAGAGTCACAATCAGAAAGAATGCTTGGGCTGCTGTGTGGAGTATGATTTAGGCAGTATGGCTAGAGGATATGTAGGAAGCAAGTTTAACATTTAACAGTTCAGGTGAGAGACAAAGAGGACGTGGGCTAAGGCAGTAGCAGTGGCAGAAGGGGAAAGCCCGGATCTGAAACTTCATCAAAAGGTATAATCAACAGGGGCGCCTGGGTGGCTCAGTAGGTTAAGTGTCTGCCTTCAGCTCAGGTCATGATTCTGGGGTCCTGGGATAGAGCCCCTTATCAGGCTCCCTGCTCAGCAGGGAGTCTGCTCCTCCCTCTCCCTGTGCCACTCCCCCATCCTGTGCTCTCTCTCTCTCCCCTGCTTGCTCACTCTCTCAAATAAATGAATAAAATCTTTTTAAAAGAGCAAAAAAAGGTACAATCAACAAACTTGACCAATTGGCCATGGAGAAGTTAAAAAGTCTAGGATGATTCCTGGCTCCTGTTTTGGAGGTCCGGAGAGACAATGGGAAGAGCAAAGACAGGGAATCCTAGGAAAATAGTGGAGGATGAGACAAGATAATCATTCTGTTTTGTGCATTCTGAGTTTGAGGTTATCAGCAGCTGAGTACACGGACCTAAAGTTATGGACATGTGTGATACAAATGTGACTACCCAGGCTAGAACAGCAGACACCTGGCACACTGCTGCCACTTCCCACGGCAGACAGAGCTGACAGATACTCTCTCCCTGCTGCACCCAGGCACAGCTCCAAGCACCTTGGGATGAAACCCCTTTGCCATCCTTGGCCTAGGAGATAGAGAAGAAAAGAAAGCCAACACTAGAACCTTGAGGAGCTTCAGTATTTAAGGGCATTCAGGATAGGAGGATCCAGTGAGTAAAAGAGGAAGAAATCATAGGAAAATGAAAAGATGTATGCAGACATACAAAGCAGGAAGTTTCATGGGCCTGCCCCTTTACATGACTGGCGCAGCCCTATCTATATGGGAAACCCCTTTTCACGGACTAAGAAGTATAATCATACAACTTACTATCTAAAATGGAACACATGTGCTCTCTCCACCAGCCATCCAAGATGCCAAAAGGAAAGAAGGCTAAGGGGAACAAGGTGGCCCCAGCTCCCGCTGTCATGAAGCAGGAGGCAAGGTGGTCGATCCTGTTTGAAGAAAAGCCTAAGAATTTTGGCATTCAACAGGAATCCAGTCCAACAGGGACCTCACCCGCTTTGTCAAATGGCCCCACTACATCCAGCTGCAGCGGCAAAGGGCTTTTCTCTATAAATGTCTGAAAATACCTCCTACAATTAACCAGTTCACCCAAGACCTTGGCCTGAGACTGCCAAACAGCTACTCAACTGCTTAGGCTGACCCACAAACACAACCAGAGACAAAGCAAGAGAAGTAAAGACTGTTGGCCTGGGCTGAGAATAAAGCTGCCAGCAAAGAGGATGTCCCCACTAACATGCCACCTGTCCTTCAAGCAGGGGTGAATATTGTCACCATCTTGGTGGAAAACAGAAATTCTCAGCTGGTAGTGATTGCACATGCTATGGATCCCACTGAGCTGGTTGTTTTTCCTGCATGTCCTATATCATAAGATGGGGGTTCCCTACTACATTATCAGGGGGAAGACTAGGCTGGGACATCTGATCCACAGGAAATCTGCACCACTGTTGCCTTCACACAGGTTAACTCGGAAGACAGTAGCTCGGGCAAAGCTGCTGGAAGCTATCAGAAACAATTACAATGACGGATATGATGAGATCTGCCGTCACTGGGTAGGCAACGTCCTGGGCCCAAAGTCAGTGGTTCACGTGGTCAACCTGAAAAAGGCAGAGGCTAAAGAACTGGCCACCAAATTGGATTAAGTGTGCGTTCTTGAGTTTTCTGTATATAAAAGTAATAAAAAGTTCTCTTTCAAAAAAAAAAAGGGACACATTTAAGAGTAAAGGGAGACGGTACTAAATAATCATGTCAAGACAACAGCATAATCATAGGGATAGAAAGAGGGACCAACACACAGCAATAATGTGAAATGGTAAGGCTGATTAGCACGGAAGAGGGACCTGAGGCTCATCCGGCAGTTCTAATAATCATGCTGTCATACCCCCTGTCCTCCTTTCTACTCATGTAAACATTACTCATCCTCCAATGATAATTACTGGCGCGGAACAATTGCTGGTGAGTAACACTAACAATTAGGACCCACGGCAATGTCCCAATGTCCCCACGCTGAACTCTCACTGCAGATATTGAGAGTTCTATTCAGAATGACAACTAAGTTTCTTCTAATCATTTTATGTATACTAACTTAATTATCCAATTAAAATTTTTTTATTGGCACACTCAAGATAACAATGTTCCTCAACCTCAACATGCTTTGTCACCATTGCTCAGGATTACTCCACATAAATGATCTCAACATTGAATTCTCCCCTTCGGTCACACCTTCCCTTCTCTCACCAGCTCTGGTCTCTCCTAGTGACAGCATTCTTTCTGAGCTTCATTCACTCTGCTACCATGATCTCTGAGCTACTGGCACAGTTTCATCCTCCCCACCCCATTATAACCAGCACCATCAACAAGCATTTACTGAGGACTTACGTATGTAGGGTATTCTGCTATGTGATGGAGATACAAAATAAAGACACTCAAAAATGGAGTTTAAGGAAGTCACAATCTAATATAGACAAACACGTAAAGAAATCATTGCATTATGCTATAACTGGAGCTATAGTGCAGCCATATACAAATTAAAGGGATAGCAAAGGAAGAACAGAACTTCCTGGAAGGGTCAGAGACAGTTCCCTAGATCGATGAATGGAATGGGATGAGCCAATGTGGAGCAAGAGAAGGAATATGGCTGGAGATAAGAAAAGAAACAATCCAGACAGAAGTCCCTGTACAGCATCCGAAGGATGAAATAGGGTAACACCTCAGGGAACTGCAGGGAATTGCAATTGCAGGGAACTGCAACTCAGAGGGGCCAGGGTGTTAGCCACAGGAAACAGCAGTAAGCACTGGGCTGGAAGAGCATGCAGAGGCCAGGTCACAGCAGCCCATCCATGCCACAAAAGAGTTGACAAAAAGAGTCATTAAATTCTCTTAGGGAAGTGGATATGGGCTCCTATTTGTGTTTTAAGAAGATCTCTCAGATAGCAGGGCTGAAGATGGATTGCATAGAAATGAGAAAAGACAGAGAGAATTATTTTAAAGGATAATTGTCTACATAAGAGATGAGGAGGTTATGCCTCAAGGTGGTGATAAGAAAGATGGGGAGGTGGGGCAGATCCTAGATATATTTAAGGAGATAGAATCAAGAAGGAGTAAACAATTGGATTTTAAATGGGTATTAAAAGGAGCCTTGAATGTGGAATTTAAGAAACAAAATAGATGAACATAGGGAAAGGGAGGGAAACATAAAATATGATGAAATCAGAGGGAGACAAAACATACGAGACTCTTAACTACAGGAAACAAACTGAGGGTTGCTGGAGAGGAGGTGGGTGGCAGAATGGGGTCACTGGGTAAAGGGCATTAAGGAGGGCATGGGATGAAATGAGCACTGGGTGCAACTGATAAATCACTAAACTCTACTCCTGAAACTACTAATACACCATATGTTACTTAATTGATTTTATTTTATTTTATTTTTATTTTTTTTACTTAATTGATTTTAAATAAAATTTTCTTTTAAAAAAAGAGCCTTGGGGATCCCTGGGTGGCGCAGCGGTTTGGCGCCTGCCTTTGGCCCAGGGCGCGATCCTGGAGACCCGGGATCGAATCCCACATCGGGCTCCCGGTGCATGGAGCCTGCTTCTCCCTCTGCCTGTGTCTCTGCCTCTCTCTCTCTCACTGTGTGCCTATCATAAATAAATAAAAAAAATAAAAAATAAAAAAAGAGCCTTGAAAGACACAAATTTCTGGGCTGAAGAACATGGTGACTGCTATGAACAGAGACAGAAAGAAAAACAACAGGTCTGAGGAGATCAGATACTGAGTTTGGCTACCACTGAGTTCGAGGCGCACGTGAGGGATGCATTCTTAGAACCCAGCTGAAGTCCACTTGATGTAATTCTGAAGCTAAGCCAAGTGAGCTTGATTACCCATGTGATTTCAGAATTATTCACCAATTAAAACCAAGGGGAGGCTGCTCAGGGAAAACATCCAAAGTGGGGTGGAGAGCCTAAGGCAGAATCCTAGAGAGTCAGAATACTTACAGTTCAGGAAAAGAAAACAGGAGAGTAAAAGACGCGGGGAAGTGAGAAGCAGGAGGAGGAGCAGAGAAGGTGGTAGTATGAGAGCTTCAAACAGAAAGACGTGGTGGGTGGTGCAGCCTTACCTCTGACTCTTCCTGCAGCCGCAGACAATTATCCAGGAATAGAAGCGATCGATCAACAGACTTTCTGGCCCTTTTTATGGAAGCTGCTTCCTCGAAAGATGCCTCTCCATCTGAGAGACACTGGAACCAGTCTGGTTGAAGGGCCTGCTGAATTGCCATGAACTTGGAAGCAGTCATTTCTACTCGTCCCCCAATGCCCCAGACAGACACAGACTGCCATGAACAAAATGATTAGGAATCAGCAAGAGGAATATGCAAAGCAAAAGAGAATAATAAAATGATAAAGTAATACTGAATTTAATTCTTCTTTACAAACAGAGAGATGGTGGCAATTCATTATCTTGGACAGATTGGACTATATTCCAATTCTCCAAGGACCTTCTCTATAGCTCATAGAGACCCTTCAGTGGCTGCACAGCCAGCTTCCAAGCTAGCTCCAAGAATTCTCTGTTATACTTTTCCAGCCCAGTCTTCCATTCTCCGAGACCCCATTCCAACGCATGCTGTCCCTAAATACACCATACACTTTGATCTTTCTGTCTTCAATCACTGTTCCTTTTGGCTGAAATGCCCTTCCCTACTTCTCTGTCTGGTGAAATACCATGCATCTTTCAAGACAAAGTTCAAATATTATCTACTCTATTGTGCTCCAAAAACCTATCTGGGCATAATCCATCACTCACTCTTCCAAGCTCTTACAGCAATTTGTACTTAGTTCTTTTATAGAAATGATAGTACTTATAACTGTACCATTGTACATTGTCTGACTATAGAGTATCCCAATCTATGTTTGTGTCCCAAAAGCCTAATCTAGGTCCTCACACATTATTGAAGATTAATAAGTGTTTACTAGATTAAGTTAAATACAGATATAAAGAAGTCAGATACATACATAAGCATCTCTATATAATGTTCTTTCTTTGGGTACTCCTTCTTCTATATTATCTTTCTTCCCAGAAGAGATTGACAAGGACATAAATGGGGAACCCACAGACAGTCTTTATTCTGGCCTAAAGCTTAAGAACACTGTTCAAATGAATCCTTTCTCCCTTATAAATGGGGTAGATAACTGAGGTAAAAATATTTTCTTTCAGATTAAAACTACAAAATAAAAAGTTTAAAGCAGAAGAATAATTTAAAATACTTAGGTAAGATTAATAGATATCGTTGACATGAAAATGGGTGCAGGAAAAGTAGTTGCATTTGTAAAGCAGCAGCATACACCGAGGGCTTGCCAAAATGTAGTCCTCAGGGACAAGACCAATGTGCCATGTCTCAGGTGGAAACTTTTAATGAAATCTTTTTGATACTGTTCTTCACTAGCTAAAATCTCTGGCTGTGCACCCAGCTTTTCAAATTCTGTTCTAAAAGCAAGCAGTATTACACCGAGATTCTACTATATATAGTTATACATGTGATAACACTCATCAGCAACTTTCCTAGCGCTTCCTGAGGTTGTTAAAACTGCAAATAAAGCATGGCATAAAAAAATATTGCTTTCTACCATCATAGCAATTTCTTTTTTTGCCATGTACTTGACCCTCCTTCATCCCCAAATTTTTTGCAACAATGAAAATACTGAGGATATATTCCTTACCTTAACCTCATCTGCAGGTAGCCCTACTTTAATTCCTATAAACCACTCTATGTAGTGGGCTATTCATAAATAAGAAGGTATAAAGGGGTCAGGAATGCGCTAGCATCCAAGGCAGTGGGATTTAGCACTGGAGGGATGCAACAGGCTGACTTTCTGGGACAAAGCTGCAGCCCTGGACACCTTTCTGAGAAATCACCTTGTTTGTGACATAACCAGCTGGGCAGGGGCTGACCGGATCATGCAGGGAACAGTACAAGAGCGATTCAGGCATGCCTGTATAAACACACAAAAAAAGAACTCCTGAGAGCATTTATATTAACAATTATGCTGTGTTGTAACAGAGAGCAGTTTATATGTGTACTGCTGGATAAAGTCTCTCTAGACATGTTCAACTGTTCATACTCGATCTTAGAATTCTAAGAGGCCTTATCGACATGAATGAAAAGACCACCTTTAAAACCTACTCATCTGAAAAAAGGATTGAATGTTCATGTCTAAGGACTAATGAGTTGTTACAAAGGAATAGACAAAGGAATAGTATACATTAAAGTATGAAGTAGAATAAAAGTCTTTAGTGGCATCTTAACCCTACTTGATTTGAAGAAAAACTTAATATCAAGTATGTTTGTTGTAGGTACCATCCAAAGGAACTAGCGACTGGAAAAACAAAGTGATATGATCAAAAGGTAATCTTACTAATAATAAAACTATCCCATGTCATGGGACCTAGGAGCAGAATAAGGAAAGCTACAGCATACTGAAAATGGATCAAATTCTCTTTAAGTTTCATTGACTCAAGATGACAATTTCTTAGGTTCTTTAGTCAAAAATATAGTCATTAAAAAAAAAATCCCCAAAAAAAAATGCTTACTAGACCATATGTGCTTAAACTTCCTATGCTACCCTACATTTTCATTAAAAAAAAAAAAAAAGGATTTCACTGACAAAAAAAGACCCAGAAAATAAAGCAAGCTAAAAAACAAAAACAAAAAACAATTCTGCAGTTCTCTACCTATTTTCCACCATTTCAATTTTTACAGTTATCTCTAGAAAGCTTTTGCAGCTATTGTCACCTAATTATATGCTTGTATACTTTAAAGCTGGTTTCAGTCCAAGGAAAACATTACATAAATTCCTCTACTTAAAAACAGGGCCTTGTGACTACCAACAAGCCATCATGCAATTTCCTTCAGAAGCAGAGGACTGAATAACCAATGGAAACAGAATTCTCATTCACTTAAGTAACTCTTAGATATTGGAAGAAAGCTCAGGAGAAAGTGGTCTACAGAAGAACGGATTCTCTAGGTGCCTCTGCTATGCTTTTCCTATAAACAAATGGACACATTCATCTGCATATAAAATCCTACTTCCAGAACAAAAGATAGTATTAACATACCAGAAGATAGCTATATATAAATAACTTCATCTTCTGCTTTATGTTTTAGGCTCAAACACAGCTAGACTGCTTTGGATCTTAGATATGTCCTATGCAGTTTCTTACCTCTAGGTCTTTGCTCTGTGCCTGGGATGTCTGTCCACACCTGTCCACCACCACCATTGTGCCTACCTCTCAACCTAAGTCCTACTTTTCCTTGACTCGGATAAGGGACCACTTCTTCCTCCTCTCTCAAGAATCCTTTCTTTTTATCGCTTCTCAGCCTTTTGGCTAAGATCAAGTGAAGAATCCTTTCTTTAGTCTGACCTCCTTCCACCATTACCCTACAGCAAGTAATGTGCTCCCCCTCTGGGTTCTCATGTACATGTACACACCCCTAATCCTACAAATGTGGTCACTATACCCTACTACAATTATTTCTTTATCCCAGACAGGCTCTGAGCTCTATTGGGGAGGCAAGAGTTCTACTCATCTTTAAATCTCCAATATGTGGTTCTTAGATGCCCAATAAACGCTCATTAAATTAATGAACAAGTAAATGTATGAATGAAAGATCAGTCAACAGCACCTCCACACTTCAAATTAATACATCATAAGGCAAACACAAATAATTCGAGTTTTACCTATAAACTTTCCAATTCCTTCCTTATATTCTGCTAAGACTTCATGGTGTTCTGCCCTGAAAGCAAAACAGAAAAATGCGTAAAAATGAATTGTTCTACACATACTGTCTGCGACAACTGACACCCACTTCTCTACACTCAAATGAGCTACGTGACGGTAAACATAGTCTTGTACAACGAAGTACGCCGGTATTCAAGAGTCCCAACTCACTAGGCTGTGTTCTTCAGCCAGAAAACAGGTCTTCAACTTACAAGTAGTTCTGTGAGAACAGAAACTGGCAAAGATCAAGTGCTTTCAAATGCCTGATCTTCTTCCTCCCTTCTACCCTTTAAAATCACTGTGATTAAGACTGTATCACAGAGTTATTTCATCATATAGCAGAGGTTCTCCAATTAAGCATAAAGTCAGTATGTACATTACATCAAATGATCTAACTCCATCAGTTTTGTTTTCATAAGGTAGTACCAAGTACGGGTGCAGATACAGAGAAAGGTGTGAGGCTGGTGTGTGCAGACAGCCTCTGGAGTCCAAGTTTAGTTCTCACAGAGCATTCCCTGCTCTGTCACCTCTGGGAGTGGTGGCAATGAGGGTCACCATGCTGACACAGTTGAATCAGAGGAACAGTGATGCAGCTCTGACATGCAGGTCTGGCCTGTGGCTTCCAGATTAGGGCCAGAGGCTGTCTGATAGTAGACATCTCCTAATTTCATTCTGAAAATCTATAAATGTTGTGCATATAATCAAAAAAGTCTTTCTTTTTACTGTACCTTATTAAGGTATCTAAGCTGCTGCCAGAGTTGATACTTAAATGATCGGATCTAACACTTACAACGAGGACAGTGTAAGCTGAGCCATGGCAGGAACCCCGTGGATAGTGTGCAGTGTCTGATGGGTCAGGTGTGGGGCAGAGCCGGTCTTGGTGTACAGAAGGCAGGCTGGAATGTCCATGGTGCGGTCCCCTGTTTTGCCCAGGTTTTTTATTTTTCCTAGGCGACAGCCATTAACTACCTTGGTAAGATTCAGCTTCATCCTAAGCGATTCCTCTAGGTCCTGCTAAGAAAACAACAGTAAACTCAGGAGTTACATGACATCTAAAGGCTAATTAAGCATTTTACAAAGAAAGTAAACGATTTACACGATGATAAATGACAACATGTTTATTACTACTTCCAGTGGATGATTGTTTTAGATATCAGGAAGAAGGAAATGGGAGAAGACACACAAGGGAATAAGACCCCTTCCCCCAAAGATCCAGAGCAAAAGGATGACATCAGCCACGTTAAAATTCAGTCATGCAATTTTTATGTGTGCTGATGAAAATCAAAGGAAGGACAAGAGTAGGGCTAATCTTTTTTTTTTTTTTTTAATATTTTATTTACTTATTCATGAGAGACAGAGAGAGAGAGAGAGAGAGAGAGAGAGAGAGAGAGGCAGAGACACAGGCAGAGGGAGAAGCAGGCTCCATGCAGGGAGCCCGACGTGGGACTTGATCCTGGGTCTCCAGGATCCCACCCTGGGCTGAAGGCAGTTCTAAACTGCTGAGCCACCGGGGCTGCCCCAGGACTAATCTTTGGCAAAAGAGTCTGTACTCTTTTGCCAAAAGCTAGCTTTCAGCCCTGAAAATGCATATAGAAGAAGGCTACATTCTTTAGGCCATACTGATTACTGATTTGATCCAATTTTCCTTTCTCTAATTGAGAGAATACTAGGCAACACAACAATTTCTCCTAATATGTTATTAAGCAAAGAAAGCGGGTTACAAAATGGTATCCTGGTGTTTATTAAACTATATGGAACAATATACATCAAAAGATATACAGAGATTTTCTAAGAAGTGAGGTTATTTTCCAATTGTTCTTATATGGTGTCCAAACAGAGGTGAGAAACCACATGAAACATACATGCAATTCATAAGCAATTTAGCATTACTTTTATCAGGGATCTTGGCAGACTAGACCCTAGTCCTTTTGTGTAGCAAGCCCTGGAGCTTGATCTTGTACATACACCTAGCACAGATCCACTCTCAGGGTCAGGCTCAAACAAAACAATCTCAAAGACTGAACTACAAAATCAGAATGCACATTATTTAATCTGAGAACCAAAAAAGGAAGGAGGACCAGTTATTGTATTCATGCCCTATGGGGTACTGCACAGGAATCTAAATGCCACACGATCATATTATCTGGAATAGGAAGGGTAAGTAATGATTACATATGTAAAGACAACTGAAAGGAAACTCACTGGTTCTCTAATATAACCAAACTCAGATTCCCCAAGGTTAGACACAGGGATTGTTCAAGAAGGAAGCAGCAGCTAAATCTGGAAGCCCAGATTCTTGGCTTCCAAGACTTAGCTTCCTCTTGGGGACTTCTTAGACCTATCCTTGTGGAAGGAAACAATGAACATGTTCTAGGAGTCCCCATATTTTAATAGAAAGAGCTTCAAATGTGATTGATCATTCATTCATTCAATTCTGAAAGCATATTCTATCTCCCCTTCTCACTCTTTCCTCAATTGAAGAAATAGCTTTCTTCATTCTTTTCCCCAAGTCCGTTATTTGCTCTAGAGACATGGGCCACCATGTTCTTAGATGCAGAGATGGATTCTCCTGTGATACAATGCACGAGGGTTTAACGCCCATATTTTTAAAGATAAAATTCAAAATCCTCAGCTTAGTATACTGAACTAGGTCAACTGGAGAGGAATATCCACTTGGCTTTCTCCACAGTATAAGACTCTGATGCTATGTACTCACATCTGCTGTTTGGGGCTTCTCTCTCTCTCTCTCTATTTGAGAGAGAGAGCGTGCATGAGCACACATAAGCACAGGGAGAGTGAGAAGCTGGCTATCCTGCTGAGCAGGGAGTCGATGTCGGGCTCAATCCCAGGACCTTGGGATCATGACCTAAGCCGAAGGCCGACACTTAACTGACTGTGCCACACAGGCGCCCTTGTTTGGAGCTTCTTAAGAGTCCCATCCTAATGATGATAAATCAACATGTCACCAAAGAAAAAAGCAAACAAGGAAAAGTAGACAGCTGCATTTAAGAAAGAGTATTATAATAGATAAATTGCTATTGTCAGTGATTTTCTGTATCGTGAGAATTGAATACAATTATCAGAAGGCATTTTCTAATGCTGGAAATCAACATTTAAAAAAAATAACAAGCAACTTTGCCCAGAGCTAGAAGAACCACACTTTTCTTTCCCCATTCACTGTTGAGTTTATGGTAATTTTTATAAGTGCACCCATTTTCTACGGCTCAAATACAGCAAGTTTTTATTACAGAGTAATGTAAGTATAAATACACATAAACATATATTCTCACACATGTTTTTTAAAACATGCTTTGGGAGGGATATAATCTAAACCAAGCAAATTTCTCAAGAAACAAACCAATAGTCTCCAAAATGTTAACTAATTTTTATTTCCCCTCATCATCACCCTTTCCCTTGTGGGTCACTCACTGTAGGTATCTTCTAAGATTTGTGGTATTATGATTTCTAAATATACATTCACACTTCACTTCCACAAATGGAATTTCTGGAAAAGTCTTAAGGAAAAACCATTAAAAAAAAACTATCTGGAAATGGTTCATGGAAAAAACTTTAATAAGCTGTCAGTGGACCTAGGTCTTCTCAAGGGCTAACAAAGATTACCCCCACCTCTGGTAGCATTGTACCTGTCCTAACATTTCTAGAGCCACACATTCCCCGCCCCACCTCTCCAGCATTCCCTCAGGAAAGAAGGGATCTCTAAATGTTTTTTATATGAATTCTCTAAAGACTGTCATGGCAGATGACTATAACATGCTAAGGGAAAAGAGCAAGCTTAGGTGAGCACATTTTTTTGTGAAAGAAAAACTGGATACGTATTTATAAACATGTGTACACCCATACACCACAATGCTTCTATATGCATAGAAAAATGTCTGGGGACGCCTGGGTGGCTCAGCGGTTGAGCATCTGCCTTGGGCTCAGTCATGATCCCGCAGTCCCAGGATCGAGTACCACGTCGGGCTCCCTGCATGGAGCCGGCTTCTCCCTCTGCCTGTGTCTCTGCCTCTCTCTCTCTTTGTGTCCCTCATGAATGAATAAAATCTTGAAAGAAGAAAAGAAAGAAAAGAAAGAAAGAAAGAAGTCTGAAGGATTTCTAAACAACATGGCGCCCTGAGTTGAGTTAGAAAGATACAGAAATGATGGACTTTAGAATTCTAGAAAACAGTAACAGAAGATAGAGAGTATTCTAAAATCCTTACACTATTTGGGAGGGGGAGAGGGATAATGAATCATGTCAAGTATTAAGTATGTGTGTCAAAAATTTTAAAAGAAGCTAAATAAATAAATAAATAAATAAATAAATAAAAGAAGCACTAAAAGATTAATAGCAATGCTTAATTTCTGATCCCATTGGTGAGGGATGGGGGATGATAAAAAAGAACTGGTTAATAGAATAAAAGGCAAGAAAAAGGAAAAGAAACCAAAAAAAGCACATCAAATAGAGAAAATACAAAATAAGATGGTAGAAGTCAAATATGTCAGTGATCACAATAGAAGTCAACAACTTTACATAATGACAATTAGTAACAACTAACATTTATTGGGCATTTACTGTCCTTTACATATTAACCCTGCTAAAATGCATCATTATATCAACTCCATAAGTGCATTTTAAGATTTTTTTTTTTAATTTATGATAGACATAGAGAAAGAGAGAGAGAAAGAGAGAGAGGCAGAGACCCAGGCAGAGGGAGAAGCAGGCCCCATGCAGGGAGCCTGACGTGGGACTCGATCCTGGGTCTCCAGGATCACACCCTGGGCCCAAGGCAGGTGCTAAACCACTGAGCCACCCAGGGATCCCCTGCCTAAGTGCATTTTAATATAAGAAAACTGAGGGTCATAGAGTCACCATCTGGGAAGTGTCAAGCCAGGACTCGAATCACAGAAGTCCAGCTTTAGAGGCTGACAGCCTCTTAGAAGCCCCATCTTGTCCATATACATACGCAATGATTACACATTAACTGTAACGTTAATATGCAATTTCATAGTCGTTATTTTCCATTTTGCTATGGTGTTGTCATTGTTTTTGTTTTCCCTTCTCTTCTTTCTCTGCCTCTATGCATCCTCCCAGCCTCCACAACCTTTCTCCACACTTCGTACAAACATTTAAACATACTCATATATGGGGTGGGGGTGGGGGAATTTTATTTTATTTTATTTTACTTTACTTCTTTATTTCACTTTATTTTACTTTACTATTTTATTTTATTTATTTTATTTTATTATTTTATTTTTATTAACAACGGAAACATACCGCAGTGTACGCAGGTCTCTGCAGCTTGCTTTTTCCCCAGGAGGAAAATGGATCTCCTTCCTGCAGAAGAGACACAGAACTAACTCACCGTTTTAAAAGAACTACGTCGTGGTATTACATAGCTCGGATGTGACACCCTTTACTCAACCATCACCCTTCTGATGGACGCTCGAGTGACAGAGCAAGTCCTACGACCTCTGCAAGAGTATGAGGGCGGGCACAGCTTCCCTCATCTCATTTTCACCAATCTCAAGTCCAGTGTAGTCTAGGTTTCCTGGCAGAGCGCTAGGTTGATGTTGATTTTTCGCCGTTACAGCCCTCCGATGATTTAAGTACCATCGCTTCCCGTTTGCAGGTAAGTAAACTGAGGGTCTGCGTTACTAAGAGTCTCGGGTCTTGGAGCCACAAAGCTGAGTTCAAAGCTCCCTGTGTAGACCACTGCCCTGCCTTACAAACCCACGTATCCTTTGCAGGTACCGTCTCCGAGAGCATCTAATAAGCTCAGTCTGTAAGCATGGCTTTTCCCTCGCCCCGAGGCCCCCTCCAGCGGCCTGGTCCCCGCGCAGCCCTCGGCTCAGGGATTCGAGGTGGCCCCAAGCCTCCCAAGCATCCAGGGCAGGCCAGAGAACACTTCCGGCTGACAGCTTGACTCTCGAGCAGAGGCCGGTCGAAGGAGGCCCTATTTCCTTAGAGATGCAGCGAAGCTTCCACGATTTGGGAGAATTTGGACTCCGAGAACCCAAGATCCACCAGGAGAGAGCCAGAACCGGGATGGAGACACAAGTCCGGGAGTAGCGCCCCGGTTGCTGCCACAGAACCGGAACGCGTCTGGCCGCGGCGCGACCCGTGCACCCAATGCAGCCCTCCCGCTCTAACAGGGAAACGGGGCACTTACCTGCACCCCTTCCGATTTATTCTGGCCTTGAGACCCCTCAAAACTCCTCGTAGTTCGCTACCACGTGTCCGGCCTGCAGCATTCTCGGCCCCCTAAACCACCGCCTCCGCTTCAGAGCCAATCAGGGAGCGCCGCGTCATCAGCCGGCGCCAGGAAAAAAAAAAGCAAAGGTAATATGAAAGCGAGCTCTGGGGACCGCGAGGCCACGGGAGCGCTGCCGTTGCCATGGGTTACGGAGCTACCGCGTTCCGTCCGCGCGAAGCCCCCTGGGAGTGGTGGTTCCGCGGCGCCCCCACACACGCCTTCCCTGCGGCCGGAGGAACTACAACTCCCAGGGAGACCCGGAAGCAGGCTCGGCAACGGAGCGCTCGTTCCAGCTTTGCGGTGGTCCGGGCCTGAACCTGCAAAATGCTGCCGGCGCCCCAGGAAGGGTGCTCCTCAAGGAAGAGGACAGGGCCGAATCGCTGGAAACGAATGACAAGGAAGCCGAGTCCCAAGGTGATCCATCCGAATCGGGAGCTCTAGGGGGGCGGGCGCCGGCCCCGAGGCCCGCCGGCCGGGCTGCGCTACCTCCGTCTTCCCCCAGGGGCATCCTTACCTGGCTCCCTCTCGCCGCGGCTGCCCTGGTGCAGGGGGCCTGTGCACTCCGGGGTCTGGCTACTTTATAGCTTTGGTGGGCTGTATAGTTGAAGATCTGTCTCCATCACATGGTTCCTTGAACGGGAGACGGCTGGGAGTGCGCATCCCGAACTCCCTGGCCTCCCATACCCACCCTCCCACAATTTTAGGAAAGTTCTTGCACTTTTTTTTTTTTTTTTTCTAAACGTCTCCCAAATTTTAGATCTTTATTGGAGAGGGGAGATCTTCATGTTAGTCTTCTCCTCATATTCCTCTTCCAAATTTCCATGAAGTTGTCAAAAAGGAACTTGATCAGGTGTGTAAGTGGAGGGGGCACCTGGGTGGCCAGTGGTTGAGCATCTGCCTTCGGCCCAGGGCGTGACCCCGGGGTCCTGGGATCCAGTCCCGCATCGGGCTCCCTGCATGGAGCCCGCTTCTCCCTCTGCCTGTGTCTCTCATGAATAAATAAAATCTCTCTCTCTAAAAAAAAAAAAAAAAAAAAAAAAAAAAAAAAAGAATGTTAAGTGCATATTGGAGGTATCAACACTTGATTTACTTGAAATTTTCTGAATTCAACATTTCCCTTTTATACCTGTTACCTCCTTGGATGCATCAGCACCGAAAGACCCGGGAAACTGATAACCCCGTTTTGAACTTAAAAACGTACAAAAATGCTGTGTGCAAAGTCACAGTCACACGGTGTGTGCTTTCCGCAGACCACCTTTTTAACAGTCACAAAAATAAATGCTTTAAATGTAAGTGAGAGTACCAAAATGGAGTGGCTTCTCAGCTTTCAGCTCTAGAGCAGTTTCACCAGCTGTTTTCACCCTGAAGTTACACTTTCTTAAAAAAAAAATATATATCTGTAGACATGTGGCATTCTCTTAGGGCTCTAGGCGACTGTGCTTGCAGTTTATTCTAAATATACCAGCTAAATAATGCACCAGACACATTCCACTTGGTAAATATCTTGCCCTAGATACCAGAGGATGTAGATAGGAGCATTAGAGTTGGAAAGAGTCTGGTCCAATTGTAATGTAACTTGTGCCACAATAGATTGGATCCCAAATAGGTTATGGGTATAGACTTGATGATGGAAGGCGAAAATTTAGGACAATTTCGTGAGACTCTAAAAGGAAGGATTTTTCCTGCTAGTGCTCATTGTTACTGCCTAGGGGATAAAAAGGAAAAAGCACAAGAGCTTCTTGAAGTTCAGTTGAGTTTTAATACGATCAGCTCTTTTTTTGTTGCAGTGACAAAATTAATCAGCTGTACAGCTGCATTAATTAGTTATCTTAAGGTGCTTTGAAGGTTCAAAAAAAAAAAAAAGGTGCTTTGAAGGTGAAGTGTCATGTGAGAGAGTATTATACCTTTCCTTCCTCCATGTGACGGCATGCTAGTTTAGATATTCCCTTTTTTAAAGACCCACCTGAAATATTAGCAAAGCATATACTTCTATTTGTTAAGTGACTATTAGACCGACCCGGGTAGAAATATACGTGATCTTCACTTCATTTTCTGCTTTGTAAGACAGAAGATTGATTATCTCCCACCCCACTCCCCAGTTACTATTGGACCAAACAATATTCCTGTTATAGGTAAGATAGTAAAGCCCCTTACTACAAGTTATTCTTGAAAACTTGAACCGAGGAAGAGGGCATACCCTTCTCCAAGTACATTTGCTTCCATGACATTTGAATAAACTGGCTAATCAGTACTTATTTGGGTTTTTATAAGGAATATATCTAGCATTCCTCTATTTTGGCTCTGGAGAGCTTTATTTATTTATTTTTAAGATTTTTTTGTATTTACTAGAGAGAGGGAGAGCACGAGAGGAGGAGCAGAGGGAGAGAGACAAGCAGACCCATGCTGAGTGCAGAGACAGACGCAGGGCTTGATCCTATGACCCTGAGATCATGGCCCGAGCCAAAATCAAGTCAGCCTCGTAACAACTGAGTCACCCAGGTGCCCCTCTGGAGACCTTTAAAAAAAAAAAAAAAAAACAAAAAAACTGACACCTGGGCACTATTCCAGACCAATTAAATTAGAATCTCCAGGTGGGCCTAGGTAGGAGATAAAAACAGAAGTCCCGGAGTAAGGCTTCATGTTTCTTCCTCTGATCATCATTCTGTGTGCTTGCTGAACTTGCTGATGAAATGGCTTGGCGAAAGAAAAAGGACACTATTCCATATGCTTTAGTCAGAGGGATAGATTAAATTGGCAAAGTTGATAAAGTTATTGCTGTGTATTAATATTCTGTATATATTATCTCCAGCCTGCCTTTGACCCTGACAATGTGGAACACTGGATTAAGGTAAGGCTACAGCCTAGTTAAAATAGAGAGTTAAAAGTCAGACATAGCCTGATGGAAAGGAATACTAATAGATCTCTGTTTTGCACACGTCTTGCTATTTTTATTCTTATCTGGGTTACTTTAGTTTTATACCCTGTAGTATTTTGTTTGCATTATCCTGTTCATTCTCATGGAACTATGAATGACAAGAAAATGGGTATAGACATGCTCTTTGAAATGCTGTGAGGATCCCATGAAGAGGACTAAAGGAGCAGAGGGCAAGCTGTAAGAGGGAATGTGGTGGCCTCCCTCAGATACTGGAAGGACTGTACCATAGTTACAGTGCATCCCGTGCATGAGGTGAAAGCTGTGCATGCATCATAAGAATTTTCTAATAATTGGAGAGATCCAAAAATGGAGTGGACATCCTCATAAAGAGCTGTATTTCCTGTCAATGGAGGTATTCAAGTGGATTCTAAAATGGCCACTTAATTTTAGGACTAATGAAGAATATGTTTGAACATTCTGTGCGTGGGGGGGGTGGGGGAGGGAGAGGGCGGGGATTGAATTAGGTGACTTTCTGAGCTGTCTTCCAGGCCTGAGGTCTGTATTTTTGAGTCCAAGTACCATTTGAGTTGAAAGTACTATTAAACTCCTTCAGGTGCATGCCGCTGAGGGTCAGTTTGGCAACTTGCCATACTCAATTCATTTGTGCAGCATATGTTTCCAAATCATGCAGCCTTTTCCTGGGAAAATATCTTTCTGCCTGGTAGTATTTTGAAGAGCTTTTACTTATCTAAATTGACAGCCATTATAAGCACCAGGCCAGATGGAACCTAGGCCAGATGTAATCAATGTTAACTATTTATCCAGCCGGTATTTATTAAGAGCCTTCTAAGTGTTCGCCCTCTCCATTGGACACTGAAGATAAAACAGTGCTGGGGGCAGGTATAGTTCCTGCCTTCCCAGAGTTTATAGTCCAGTGGAGGTTAAACAACTTACTTAAAACCGTCGGGAGAATAAAGGATGTAATAGAAGCATGTAGTGGGGGACGCTAATGCAGACAGGCCGGGAAGGCTTCCTGGCTCTGCTGAAGGGCTGAGTGGATCTGCCATTGCGGAGGCCAGCCCCTGGGAAACCCACTCCCCAGCCTCCTCCTAAGCCTAGTTTCCATGTCAGTGCTGAGAGTCCCAATGCCAACCCCCTGCAGGGCTTAATTGCACATTTAGTTACCTGCCTCTAAGTGAAAGAGGTTAAAATTCTGCTCTGACTTATGCACTTGTCAGCCTGACCCGTTAGATTTTTATCATTCCTTTTATCATTCCTCTAAAACTTCTGCAGTAGCACTGTCTCCCTTATGCCCTCAAATCTCCCATCTCAAAAAAAAAAAAAAAAAAAAATCAGTAAGTCCTTACTTGACCCTGCTGGGTCCATTCTGATTATGGTGCAGCATCTTTTTCTTATCCAGTGTCTTTGGGAGTATAGCCTAGATTCCTGGCCCCTGCATCTTACTATCCTCTGGTGTCTATAGGAATTTTCTTCCTGCTCCTGTTTCTCACCACTCCACAGAAACAGCTCTCAGAAATGACTTCCTGATCAAATCTGTTCTTCATCCCCGAACTTGTGTAAGGTTCATTTGATACAGTTATCACTTTTTTTTAATTCCAGAAATCCTGCTTCAGTATCTTTTTAAAACAGTGTTTTCTCTTTTTTCTCCTTTACTTTTTCGCTCATTGCTGTCATCTTTTCTGATTTTGTTCCCTGACCTATCCCTACTCTGGGTGCATCCTAAACAGGTAGGACCTCTGGAACTAAGACTTCCAAATCCCTTTGAGTGCACCACTCTCTCAGAATCAGCTCAGATCTGGTTACGTGGAACAAGGGAGAGAATATGAAAGGGGTGTGGAGCATGTTGATGGTCAAGAAAGGGCTTTCTGGAGAACAGAAAAGATTACCAGGGCAGCACTGGGGACTTTGGCTGAAGTTGGTAACCAGAATTTTATGTGGTAGCAAAAACTGGTAGATCAGATTGATCCAGGTTTGAAGGTTTCACTGGAGGGGCAAAGAGAGAAGAGATTTGAGGGTTCTGTAAGAGAGTAGCTGAATATCCATGCAGAGTAGGAAGGAGAGGACGCTTTAAGGACTCCTAGGTTGGGAAGAGGAGACCCATAGTGACTGAGGATGTGATTAGGTGCAACACTAATGTAGTGGAGGAGGGGGACTAAAAGAGGGAGATGGACAGGAGGTGATGTTGGGGTGGGGGTTATCAGCTTTGGGGCTGAACAATGGAAAATTCTGTGATGTCCATGTCAGTGAGTTGCTGAAGTACAGTAGCAGGAAAGGCCATTGGAATATAGTAGATCAAGCAAACCTGGAGGCTCAACTGTTGGTGAGTCTTCCTCAGGGATGCTGAAGTCACTTAGACTCAGACAGATGCTTGAGTAGAACTGTGAATTGTGGGGAAGCTCACCCAAAATGCAACACTTCACCGTGATTTATAATTTATCCTCATCCTGGTTTGATAAACTAACTCATCTCTTTACTACTGTGCATTCTGTTACTTTGATACTTGAGCTTTTTCTTTTTTTTTAAGATTATTTATTTATTCATGAGAGACACAAAGAGAGAGAGGCAGAGACACAGGCAGAGAGAGAAGCAGGCTCCGTGCAGGGAGCCCGACATGGGACCCAATGCCAGGTCTCCAGGATCATGCTCTGGGCTGAAGGTGGCGCTAAACCGCTGAGCCACCTGAGCTGCCCTGATACTTGAGCTTTCTAAACATTTTCATTGATTCTCTATTCTTGAACCTTCAGGGATTTTGTATGCCATCCAATGAAACTAAATTCTAGATGGGCATTTAAGGCTCTCTGTCAGTCAAACTATGATATCAATCTACCTGTAACGGCCCCTTTGCTGCGACTCTGTGTGCCTCTTGTCATGCCAGTCTCCTGCCTCCCTATCTTCCCTTTGCTCTGACTCACACTGATCCCCCAAACCTGGAATACCATTCCTCTCTGGGAGGCCAATCCTGATCATTCCCTTAAGGCTCAGCTTGAGATGCCCCTCTCAGTGAACAACTTCTCCTCGCCCACCTCAACCACCTAGTCCCATCTTCTAACACTTTTCCCCTCAGAATTATTTTGCCATTTATACATAAGAGACCATGTCAAGCATTTGCTTGTATAGAAGTGATGAAAGTGCTTGTATAGAGTGCCCAAGTGATTGGGCACTTTCAAAAATGTATTACTCCCAAAACTATTATTTATAAACATGCAGTTTGCACTTGAGGGCATATTAAGGAACTTGTGCTTCTACCTCCCAGCCTTGAGGAAATGAAGGAGTGCATTGTACCTGCTGTTTCTGCCATTGCGTGGGACAGTGGGATTGATGTGCATAGTGGGACATGAGGAGCTCATATTGAGCATTTATAAGATCATGGGAATAACTGGGATGCTTCCTTTACAAATCATATACTTACACATAACACAGTTACTGAGTAGTAAACTTTTGAAGGTATTCGGGGTTTCTTTCTAATCTCCCTGTGTTACTTTAGAGCTATTCTTGAGTGGTTTCTTGCACATGTGGCACATGACACAGTAAATAAGTAGGTATTGAGTAGGCAGGTAGATAAAAGGGAACTCTTTGGTCCTTTTTAGTTTTGTTTTCCCCTCAGTAGCCTTCAGGCCTTCAGTCAACTTGCTTAAAGAATTTGTTAAATTCACACTTTGTTTTATTGAACTTTAATGTAAGACCTTCTATATCTCACATATTTACTTTGTATGAAATGGTTAGAAAAAAAGAAAAATGGTTAGGATGGGATATCTTAAACAAGGAAATACAGAGACTTTCTAATCCTTAATATCATCTAGTATTTTTTTTTTTTTTTGCCAAAATTTTCATGTTAAGGGATATCCCAAACACTTGCTTTGTAAGAGCCAAGCAGACATTTCTCCTTACTCCCTTCCTTGTAACCATCCCGTGACCAAGTTCTTTAGAACCAACCTAAGTCTTTCCTTACCTCCAAACTCTCTCTCTGCCTCCTTTGCCAAGAATCTACCAATTGCAATTCAGGTGACATAACCTATCCTACAGATTTTTCTTTCACTCGTAGCCTGAGACACTAAGTCTGCAATCCTCTTTTTGTTATTTATTTTTTGTTTGTGAGTGTTGGGTTTATTTTTTTTTAAGATTTTATTTATTTCTTTATTTTTAAGAAAAGATTTTATTTATTCGTGAGAGACCCACACAGAGAGAGGCAGAGACATAGGCAGGGGGAGAAGCAGACTCCATGCAGGGAGCCGGACATGGGACTTGATCCCAGGACTCCAGGATCACGCCCTGGGCTGAAGGCAGGTGCTAAACCACTGAGCACCCAGGCATCCCTGTGAGTGTTGGTTTAAAAACTGAAAGTCGACCTATTTATTTGTACATTATTTACATATATGTGTATATAACATGCACACGTGATCTATATGAAATTCAACTTACTGTCTTAGAATTTGAAAACCTTAAAGGGAAGGACTATGTGCCAAGCATCTTGTGACCATACAAGAAATGGCATATCGACCGTCCTCAATTTGGGCACATCAGAGGCCAAGAAATAATGTGGGAGACAGATCTCTCCAGAGTGACCTCATAAAGAGTGAATGATACTTTCTGTATTCTAACCTTGATTAGATCATGTTTTTATTTTTTTTTCTGATTCATATCTTTTCCTGTGTGTTCTGTTTTCTACATGTTTTTCAAATTACCCTTGGCTTTTCAACTTTATTCCTTTGTTTCTAATTCAAACATAATATGTGAAACCCTTGAGAATTTAAAAGGTAAAGCCGCTGGCAAGTTTTGGCAGAGGTACTACCAGCCTTTCTATGAAGGGCAAGAGGAAAAATCATTTTCAAAATAGGTCAGGCAACAATATAAACTGTGGGAAAGTGCAGCTTTTAAAAATAAGTTTTAGGGGCACCTGGGTGGCCCAGTCAGTTGAGTGTCCAACTCTTGATTTCAGCTCAGGTTGTGATCTCAGGGTCTTGGGATCCAGCCCTGTGTCAGGTCCCTGCTCAGCAGGTAGTATGTCCCTCTCTTTTGCCCCTCCCCCAGCACATGTGCCTTCTCTCTCTCTCAAATACAGCTTTCAAAAAATAAATTTTACATGTATTCGTTTTTGTTTTTGTTTTTGTTTTTTAACATTTATGGGGCACCTATTGTCTGCCAAGCACTGTTATGGATACTGTGGGTTTCACGCATGAAGAGAACAAACATGCCTGCTCACATTCTACTAAGGGGGACAATAAATGGTAAAATATGTTATAAGGTCTTAAGTGCCATAGAGAAAATAAAGAAGGGGAATAGGGAGAGCTGTGAAGAGGGTGGTTACAGTTTCCTGTAGGGCAGTTGGACAAAGCCTTACTCTGAAGGTGACATTTGAGTAAGGTCAAGAGGAGGCCAGGAAAAGAGCTGTATGGCCATCGAGGGAGAGCAGTCCAGCAGAGAGGAAGTAAGCTCAAAGGTCACGAGATGGGGCCCTGCTTGGCATATATCTGAGGAGGGATGCACAAGGTGAGTGTGGCTGAAGTCGAGTGACTGTGGGGTGTAGTAGATAAGAATTGGAGAGCTCACAGAGGGCCTGATGGTGCAGTGCCTTGAAGCACATTGTAAAGACTTTGATTTTTATTCTGCATGTGATAGAGAACCGTTAAAGGATTTTGAGCAGAGTTACATCTGGCTTTTATTTCAAAGGGATTGTCTGCTGTGGTGAGAGACTATCACAGAAAACCTATCAGGGAATTGGGGTGCCTTGGACCAGGTGATGACAGTAGAGGTGACAAGAAGGGGGGTCAGATCCCGGATATATTTTGAAAATAGAGGCAACAGATTTCCTGATAGGTTAGTTATGGGGTAGGAGGGAAGGAATAGAGGACTCCAAGAAGGACTCCAAGGTTTTCATTCCGAGAACTGAAAAAGTGGAATGGTAACTGCCCAGGTTGGAAGCTTGGGAACACAGCAGATGTGGAGGAAAGCAAGTTTGTGGGGAGAGAAAAAGTCGGGGATAATTGTAAAATACATTCTTTTATACTGTGCAGGTGAACCGACGTGCCAACACAGTTTGCACACCTCAACCAATCCCATGAATTAGGCCATATTTTTATTGTTAAGACATTCTGGATGATGACAGTTCAGCAACTCTGTCCCAATTTTATTGAGCCTACTGTTTATATGATGGGAAGTTCTTTTCAGGGCTAGTAATTTGAGGAAGTATAGCTAATCTGCCTCTTCATATTCATATGCAAATCGTAGTGACATTGGTAGCTAATAAAACACTGTTTTCTATTTAAAAATATCCAGGTGTCAGGATCCCATTACTAATGCTGTAAACAAAAGTTATCTAAAGTTTAAATAACTTTTTGTTCAAAAATAAATGTTGTGAGTACATGTTAAAATTTGGTAAAATAATCCTGGGGTTCCCAGGATGGAGTTCTGGATTGGGCTCCCTGCATGGAGCCTGCTTCTCCCTCTGCCTATGTGTCTGCCTTCCTCTCTGTGTGTGTGTGTCTCATGAATAAATAAATAAATAAATAAAATCTTTAAAATAAAATAATATTTGGTAAAGTATTGGAATTCGTGTTTAAAAAAACGAAATTATTTGGGGTGTTTAAGCCTCATTTCCTTCAAAAAATGGAAAAATGGAAGTATCTCAGTAGGTGATAGAAAATCCATTTCTTGGGACTCATGGGTGGCTCAGCGATTAAGCATGTCTGCCTTCAGGTCGTGATCCTGGAGTCCTGGGATCGAGTCCCACATCAGGCTCCCTGCATGGAGCCTGCTTCTCCCTCTGCCTATGTCTCTGCCTCTCTCTGTATCTCTCATGAATACATAAATAAAATCTTTAAAAAAAAAAATCAGTTTCTTGAGTAGGAGAAAAGTTCCTTAGACCTGAACAAAGTTGTGTCATCTTAATGGATTTTTTTGTTGTTGTTGTTATATTGAAGAGGGTGGAGAAAGCCTCAGAATTTGCAGTTTCGAAAGCATTTTCTGCTAGAAATTCCCATTTGCCCAGAAGGCTTTGGAACCAAATTGTAGATTTGGAAACATCGGAGCAAATAGAGGATCATGATGAAGTCTATGCAGAAGGTAAGACCATACATTTTTTTTGTTGCAGTGTTGACAGTTCTTTAGAATATAGCTTATTAAACATAACTTTTTAATGCATTTCTAAGTACAGAACAGCAACTATTCTTTCTCTTAATTTTTGTGTCTTTCAACCTCCCTGAAACTAATTTACTCTGGAGTGAACTCCAATATTACAGGTAAGGGGCAGCCCCGGTGGCGCAGCGGTTTAGCGCCGCCTGCAGCCCACGGTGTGATCCCGGAGACCTGGGATTGAGTCCCACGTCGGGCTCCCTGCATGGAGCCTGCTTCTCCCTCTGCCTGTGTCTCTGCCTCTCTCTCTCTCTCTCTCTCTCTCTCTGAATAAATAAATAAATAAATCTTAAAAAAAAAAATATTACAGGTAAGGCTATATTTAAGGTCCATTTTGTCTCCTGAAATGGAATCCCATCTAGAGGCAGTTTGATATGATAGAGCTAACTGGTGAGTGTTATAAGGTATCAGTCCTGTGGCATGAAGGGCAGCGTAATAATCTGATCTAATATTATGAAATAATTTGACCACTGGGTTGTAAATCCACTTTATTCTTTATGAAGAGAGTCTAAAACTGATCTAACTTTCCTATCTCCCCAAAACATTTACTCCTCTGGAATTTAGTATTTTGGTGTTTAATGCTCTTGGGAACTCCAGCATTTAGGGGTGAAGAAATCAGGAGAAGCCAGAAAATAAGATTGGAAAGGAGAGGCAAGAGAGGTGGGAGGACAGTCAGAATGACCATGTCCTGGAAGCCAGCTTCCATTTGGATTATTTAGGTTTCCATTTACTCACAGTATGTCTTTATTCAAAAAAATATGTATTATATAACTATTGCCTTATATAATTTATTCATAATAAAAATTACATGTTTTAATATATGTATATATACGTATATATATACACACACCCATACATATGTATACATACATATGTATATACTATAATAGTCTGTGCCAGATACTATTTTAGACACTGGAGGAACAGATTTTGAACAAGAGAGGGGAAGCCCTTGCTTTCATGGAGTTTATATTCTGGTGTGGGAATAAAGAAAACTTAAAATAATTAAGTAGTGATAAATCATTCAAGTTTGGACCTGAATAATAAGAAGGAGCCAGTGATGGAAGAAGAGTAACCAAGAAAGAGGGAAAAGTAGCATCAAGACTTAAAGTACATACAAGCTTGAGGTGCTCGAGGAACGGAAAGAAGACCAGTGTGGCTGGAGCTTCCCAGTGGAGATGAGCTTGCAGGAGTGAGCAGAAGACCTATTACATACATAGGGCCTTATAGGCCTGGGGAAATAATTTAGATTTTATTCTGAGTATGATGAGACATCATTGAAGTGATTGAAGCAGAGGTACAACTGTACAACATTTTAAGTATGTGAAGAATGAATTATAGGGGAGAAAAAAGGGAGGAGGAAGATCAGCGGGAGGCTGGTGCAGTGGTCTGGGCGAGCAATAATGGCCCTTGGTCTTGGGGGGTTAGTAGAACTGGAGATGCAGAAAGGAGATTGGTTCAGAAATTGGCAAGGCTATGTCTTGCCGACCCCGTCTCCCAGCCCACTAGTGGGAATACACAATATACTTTAGCCTCTTGAAGTTTCTGAGAAATTCTGCTGTTTTAAAAAATGTTTACTTCATTTTCTAAGCTTTCTATATTATGAAACTCTTTGTATCCTGAAATCCATATTGATATCCTGAAGAATTAGTGATTTATATTAGAAAGTACCAGTGTATGGGAAGAACATGGTTTTCAAAGGTTTATATCCTTTTTTTCTCCTCTCCTCCATCATCTGTTAATCTTCAGTAAGAACATGGGCAGCCTGGGTGGCTTAGCGGTTTAGTGCCGCCTTCAGCCTGGGGTGTGATCCTGGAGACCAGGATTGAGTCCCACGTCAGGCTCCCTGCATGGAGCCTGCTTCTCCCTCTGTCTCTCTGTCTGTCTCTATCTCATGAATAAATAAATAAAATCTTTAAAAAAATATTCAGTAAGAATCAATGTTCTGAGGAACATACTTTGAGAAGTTCTGCTTTAATGCAGCCTTTAGAGCCTCTCATCCAACAGGAGGTATTCCTACAGTTGAACCCTCCAATGGAAGTTCTATTTCTTTTTTCTTTTGGGGTACTTCATAGAAAACCCCTATTTACTAATGAATGGCACTTAATAGATCTGAATTATTCTACATATAAATTACTATACATGTAAATGTCTGAATTACTGCGCACAGAGTTACTTGGTAAATATGTCAACTTTCTCTACCTTCCTCTGAAAGCCCACATTTGTTGCTAGTATACTTTTTATACTTGGTTCCTACTACCTTGATTCATTGTTGTTTAGTTTATATTTCCTACATTCCTATCTATATTAAATGCTTTTTGGCATCATTTAATGTAAGAAACATTCCATTCCTTCAGAGCTATGTGCTAGTGGTAACAATGATGAAGCTAATGCTGAAATACATACTTTTCTTCTTTGAAACCCTTATACCCTATGCATAGAGCTGTTGGATAATAAGGATAGTGATGAAGGTATTACTAAAGTAGACATTTTCTCCCGTACGTATACTTTTAAGAAGATTTTCCGAATATCACTAAGGAAGAAATCCAAATAGAAATTGGCTTCCAGGACAGCACATTATTTGGTTTTCCTCCTACCTCAGTAGCCTCTCCTTCCTAGTCTCTTCTTGGTTCGGCCTTATCTCTTCAATCCCTAAATACCAGAGTTCCTCAGGACTTACTCCTAGAACCGGTACTCTATCCATCTTCTTCCTTTGGTACTCTCATCTACTTCTGTGGCATTAAATCCACAGTGGTATAAGCCAATACCTATTTTTTTTTGAAGATTTTTATTTGATTTGAGAGAGAGAGAGAGAGAGAGCACAAGCAGGGGGAGCGGCAGGCAGAGGGAGAAGAAGCAGGTTCCTGCTGAGCAGGGAGCATGATGTGGAGCTCAGTCCCAGGACCCTGGGATCATGACCTGAGCTGAAGGCAGACACTTAACCGACTGAGCCTCCCAGGTGCCCCACTATTTGACATTCTTATTTGTATGTCTCCTACGCATTTCAAACCAAACTAGTCTAAAACTGAATTCCTGATCTTCTCCCTCGGCCTTCTCCATCTCAGTAAATGGCTTCTCCATTTTTACAGTTGCTTAGGCCAAACAAAACCTTGTAGATTTCTTTCTCTCACTTCCCATATCTACTACATTAGCAAATCCTATCAATTCCACCTCAAAAAAATACTTTCTAAAATTGGATCATTTGGGGGGCACCTGGGTGGCTTTGTGGTTGAACATATGCCTTCTCCCTCTGCCTATGTCTCTGCCTCTCTCTCTGTCTCTCATGAATAAATAAAATCTTAGAAAAAAATAATAAAATTGGACCAATTTTAATAATTCCTCTGCAGATCCAGGCTACTATCACTTCTTTCCTGGATTATTACATTTGTCTCTCAATTGATGTTCACTACTTCTGTGCAAGGGATTTTCAACTTCAGCACTGTTGATGTTTTGGGCCAGATAATTATTTTGGGGGCAGTTGGGGGGCTATCCTCTGCATTATTGGATGTTTAGCAGCATATCTGGCCTCTGCCCACTAGATGTTAGTATCATTTATCCCTATTGTGATAACCAAAAATGGCTCCAGACATTGCCAGGTGTCTCTTGGGGGGCAATATCATCCCTGATCTAGAATCACTGCTCTAAACCTGATCCCCACATTCCCACTTTATCTCCTCTATTCCCCCTTCACTCCTTTCCCATCACACTGCCTCCTTGCTATTTTTCTAACACTCTGGACATTCTCTTCCTAGGGCCTTTGCAATTGCTTTCCCTCTGCATGGAATAATATTTCCTTACATATTCATAGGCTCGCTTCCTCACTTTCTTCCCTTCTTTACCCAAATGTCTTCTCAGTGAGACCTCTTTGAACCCCTAGTTTAAAACTGTCAGTACCCACCTTTTATTTCTTACCATTTCTCCTTTGCCTACTCTGTTTTTCCTATTTACTTATGGTCTCTCTTCTCCAATTAGAATGTAAACTTCATTGGTGGTAGATTTTATTTGTCCTGTTTTGTTTGCTGCTCTGTTCCCAGCATCTAGCACAGTACCTGACACATAATAGATGCTCAATTAATATTGGCTGAGTGAATGAAGAAAGTCTCTGAAGTAACAGTAATATTAAAAAGACTTTTTCTGTTTTATTGATAGCTCAGGAGCTAGTCAATGACTGGTTAGACACCAAACTTAAGCAAGAACTAGTAAGTGATGGCGAAGGTGATGCTGAAGACACTGTGTCAAATATCCCTCCTGTGCTGGAAGCCAGTGGACATTTGAAATATGACAAGTTTGATGGTAAGAACTTGTCTCATTGTTCTAAGCTTTTAATCTAATGAATGTATCTAAGAGGTCTTTTTAATGGTTTTAAAAAATAAATGATATATTATTTGACTTTTCTGGGTTTTACTTAGTTTTATAATTGGCTTTAGTTTTTCTTGGTTCAATATAAATTATCTATATCCTCAGTAAGTTCATGGTGTTTTTAAAGTTAAAATATTCTATTTGTAATTCTTCTTATGATTATTATAGCAATTAATGCTCTGAGTATCTCTTCCCATATATTGTTAGATGACCCTTAACTTTGAAGGGGGCCATTTTATATTTATAAAATGTTTCATGTCATTAGGAGTCTATTGCTTGTACACAGAACTAGTGTGTGAGGGTTCCTCAAATATACTCAGAATTCGATTTGTTTTACTCAACATAAAGGTAGGCCTAGCAATGGTGGAGGCAGCTCCTCATGTGTGACTACTCCTACATCACTGGTAAACTCCTCTGGCAGTATTCCCCGTGTTTAGGACTCTACAGAAATCTCCTACAAAATCCCCAGCCCAGGAATGACAAAGTCTTGAGCTCTTAGCTAGAGAAATTCTTCAAGAACACCTAGTCGGATCTCCCCTCTGAACTCCGTCAGCTAGAGATCCTTCTGTAGTATCCCTCACATGGGGTGATATAATCTCTGCCAGCACATCTCCCAGGATAGGAGGAGCCCAGTCAGTTGTTATGGGGCTCTAATCCTCATACATTCTCTTTCAGGAGAATAAGGAGTTTGACCTCCGAAACTTTTACTTTTTAGTGCAAGAGAAAATATCATATTGGTTTTTTGTGTGAGAGATATAATCGTATCTCTCATATGTCGTGCTTCTAGCTTAAATACACCAGCTTACTCAACAGTTCTTCGTATCACATGGTTTCTGATCTTATCATGCTGGTTGCCATCTTCTAGATGTTTTCTATTTATCAATATCATTATTAAAGTGAGGCACTTGCATACTTCATATTTATTCTGAAGCATATATGGAATATAGTGAACTATTACTTGCTTTCATATGGTGCTAGTAGATGTAGTTATGTTTCTTTACTTAGATTGGCAATTATCATCTAGTATCATACCAGGCCTCACTCATCTTATGCATGTAGAGTTTTTTTGTTTTATTTTCTTGGTGTTTTTGGATCAAAATTGAACAAAAATATTATATAGCCATTAAAAAAGGATGTTTACTGAAAATATTAACATGTGATTATCTCAGTAGACACAGGAAAAGTACCTGACAAAATCTAACATCCATTCCTGATTAAAAACACACAGCAAAATAGTAATAGAAGGTAGAGTCCTCAACCTGACAAAGGACATTTACAGAAGAAGAATTATGGAAAACAAAAACCAAAATACGTTATCAGGAATTACATCTAGGGATCCCTGGGTGGCGCAGCGGTTTAGTGCCTGCCTTTGGCCCAGGGCGCGATCCTGGAGACCCGGGATCGAATCCCACGTCGGGCTCCCGGTGCATGGAGCCTGCTTCTCCCTCTCCTCTGCCTGTGTCTCTGCCCCTCTTTCTCTCTCTCTCTCTCTCTCTCTCTCTCTCTCTCTCTCTCTCATAAATAAATAAAAATTTAAACAAAAAAGGAATTACATCTAATGTAAATAGATTAAATATTCCAATTAAAAGACAGGATTGGCAGAATGAATTTTAAAATACGACATAACTATATGCTGTCCATAAGACACAATTTAGATTCAAAGACACAGATTGAAAATAAAAAGATGAGAAAAGATAGACCATGCAAGCAGTAACCACAAGAAAGTGAGAGCAGCTTACTAATATCAGTCAAAATAGGCTTTAAGATAAAAAATTGTTACAATGGCCAAAGAAAGGCATTTTATAATGATAAAGGATCCACCGTCAAGAAAACACAGCAAGTTTAAACATATGTACACCTAATAAGAGCTCCAAAATACCTGAGGCAAAAACTAACAAAGTCGAAGGGAGAAATAGATAATTGCACAATTCTTCAAATTATCTGGAGACCTCATACCCCATTTTCGGTAATGTATGGAACTAAACAGAACATCAACAAGGAAAATGTTTTCATCATTAGTCATTGAGAAAATGCAAATTAAAACTACCTTGAGTAGGTACATACTTACCTATCAAAATGGCTTACATCCAAAGACTGACTATACTAAGTATCGATGAGGATGTGGAGGAACTAGAACACCCCTGTACTGCTGGGGAGAATATAAAATTGTGTAACCACTTTGGAAAACAGTTTGATAGGTTTTTAAGAAGTTAAACAGCTACTTCTATGATCCAGCCATTCCACTCCTAGGCATTTGCCCAAGGGAAAGGAAAGCATATGTTCATATAAAAACTTGTACACAAATGTTTATAACTTTGTCATAGCCAAAATCTGGAAACAGCCCAAATGTCCATCCATGAATGAATGAACTAAATTATGGTATACCCATACAGTGGAATACTAATCAGCAATAAAAAGTGATAAACTATTGATAAAACACCACGATGAATCTCAGAAATAATTATGCTGAGTAAAAGAAGCCTGATCAAAAAAAGTACATAGTGTATGATTTAATTGATAAAAACAATTCTAGAAAATGTAAATTATAGTGAGAGAAAGAGGTCTGTGGTTGCCTGGGATAAGACAGAACATGGGGAGGAGTGGGAGGAGACGACTGCAAATCAGCATGAGGACCCTTTTGGAGCTGACAGACATGTTCCTTATCTTGATTATAGTGATGGTTTTATGGGTAGATGTATATATCAAAACTTATGGTAGACTTTAAATATTTACAGTGTATTGTATGTACATCAATTATACCTCAATAAATCCATTAAAAAAAAAAGCCATGGAGTCTTCAAGGATGTTTAGACTGAAGTAGTAGCTTTTACATTTGGCAATAAGGAGTCTTTAGTGACTTGGGTGAGGATAACTCCTCATGAGTGGAGGGTTTTTTTTTTTTCCTTCCTCTCAGTTGAAGGTAGTTAATTGCTCAGGGCTATCCTCATCCAGTTGGCATTATCAGTTACTATTTATTGAACACTCACAGCTTTGTATTTTTATTGTACCAGGATTATTTACATAAATATGGAAATTGTACTAAATTTTAAAAAATTTTCCCTTTTTTTGTTGTTGCTCTGTCTCCCCCAGAGTTGTGTGGCTATTTGGAGGAAGAAGAGGAAAGTACCACTGTTCAAAAATTTATAGACCATCTGCTCCATCAAGAAGTGGTGGATTCTGGAATGTTGGAAGATCTTGGAATGAATGGAAACCAAGACAAGCAGCAGCAGAAGGATCCTCGTCTTACCATGGAGATGAGACATAAGCAGGTGGGAGGGAAAAACAAAATTAAAATGGGTAACAGGAAGCAATCTTTGTGTAGCACATTTAATAAGCTTAAATAAAGACTTAGGCTTTATTATGAAAAAGGGTGCCATCTGTGGTTTGGTTAGAAAGAATAAAAATAAAATATAAGAACTTCAGAAGAAAAATAATGCTCATAAACTGAGGACAGGAAACAATTTATTTAAGAAAACCGAAAAAAGGAATAATTGATTTTTGAACAATGGAGTGGTGAACTAAATTTTATTAGTTTGTATATGGTACTATTATAAATATGTAGATTGGTTTTGTTTGAATTTGATTTTTGAACTGTGACATCAAAATATTAATATCATGAATATTCCAGTGAATGTTATAATGATAATTCTTTTCCAGACAACTGAAAAATTCACTCATTTTGTGATTATAATTTGAAAGGGAGGACAGATCTGAATTAAATCTAGTTCAGCTGTTTTGAATTAGAAAGGCATATGGGAACTTTCTTTTCTTCAAAGGGAATAAATAGTGGGTTATAGAAAAAAGATGCATCTCAACTCTTTGTAGGGAAGCTTCAGGAAATCAGAATGACCAAGTCTTTCCCACATGTCCAGAACTAAGCCTGAACTAGAACGGATGTCTATACATTGTATGTTGTCTTTCAAAACCCTGAATTTCTGATTGCTTTCAAATATTAAGGTATGCCAAAGCACTGAGGATGTTAGAAGAAGGGATAGAAGTATGATCCTAGTTTGGCTTTGTGATAAAAGGGAGGAGAGGAGGTTCAATAAGAGATTGTCAGCATCTAGAAGTCTTATTATAACTGGAGAGTAAGATAAAGTTGAAGGTAAGTGAAGTGGAAGGGAAAGGAGCACTCCTTAATTCATAGCTAGAAAAGCCTCTAGGGTCTAGGGAATTAATAGGTTTGAAAAATTGACTGTGCTTATTCAGAAATATCTGTGAAAGTCATGGTTTTGATTTCCAAATATGAGCCAGAATCATTGATATATTTAAATGATAAAAGTGAGTAGTGTTCCTCATGGCACTAAAGTATTGTTGTATCTTTCACAATGCAGCCTCCCCAGAATATCCATATTCTTTCTTAAATTATAATCAGAGTGCACACAGCAGTAGTGTACACCTTGGAAAATATTAGGGGTGGGAAGTCATTATTAAGAATCCAGAACTTGGTGTCTGACGCACTAGACTTTCAACTTTTCCATGATGCAAATCATTCCCAGAGTTCTGGGAGCCCTCTTACCTGACCTCATCTAGACTTGTATTGGTTCTTACCCAAGCAAAGAAGGGATTTCTTCCTATTCTTCCAATGAACAGTAGGGCTTCTGGGCCAGAATGTTTCAAACTGGGCATATCGTGAACTTGAAAATGTATTCTAAGCTTTTGCATTTCCTTTTCTATTTGGAAGGCTGCATTTCACCCTCATTGTATTCTCTTTAAGGTGAAAGAGAATCGCATGAGACGTGAGAAAGAACTGGAGCGCCAGAGAATGGAAAAGATCCAGAAAAAATCAGTCTTCTTAGAGGCTCAGTATTTGGTACAGGAAGAAAAGAAAAAGAAGGCTCTGGAGGCCAAGAAAGAGGAGGAGGAGATTCAAAGGGAGATGGTAAAGCTGCGGAGGGAGCTAATTGAGAGGAGACTTGCTGTGGAAGAAGCATGGAAAATGTAAGCCAGCCGTGGTGAGCAGTGTAGACTTTTTGTCTAAACGATCATTTTGGAAGTACTTGGAAGTTTAAAAACATGGACATTATGATAAACAAAACACCCAAGAGAAATCACCCACTATTTCATGATCTTAACAAATTAACTGTTTACATTTTTCTGTTTCCTCTGGGTCTTGATCCCTTTACATACGTAATTGCAACTATAAAGTACATTTAATTTATTTTGCTTCTTGTAATTAACACATTGCCCAGAGTCCTGAGGTCTCATACTATTTCTCCATTGAGTTCCTAGACCATAATTTATGTAATAACCTTCCCCCCCTTCTGATAAGCATTTCAACTATTTCAAATTTTTCACCATATAATAATGCAGTGAGCTTCCTTAAGCATAGAGCTTTTTATTTTCTTAGGAGTATAATTACTGAGGTAAATGGTATGTATAGGCCTTTTGACGACTTTTGAAATATTGCCAAATTGCTTTCCAAATGGGTTGTACTTATTTACACTATTGTTGGCAGTGGGCCAGTTTACCTACCACATTCTTCTTTGCATGGAGAGTACTATCATTTTCAATATTTTTGCGCTTTTAATAGGTATTATGTTAGTTTGCATTTCTTTGGTTACCCAAACATTAAGATTAAACATGTTTCCTTACGCACGTTTGCTAATTGTGCCTCAGCCTATGTGCCTCAGGACTATCAAAATAGTCCTCATAGGATATAGTACGGTTATGTATCCTCATGCAGAAAATGAGCTTCTAAATGAAATAACTAACGTATGTATGCTGAGAAACAGCACTGATGGATGACCTGCAAAAGCCTTGGAGCAACGTGCCTGATGTGACTGAATCTCAAACACAGAGGCCAGAAAGACCTGTTAGATAATCCCTTCCACCCCCATCAGCCTACACAACTTTTCTGCCGGAATTCCTGATTGCTCTTACTCTGTCTATCCAATTTAAAACAGCTCACCAGTGCACATGTGCTTTACTCTCTCAAGAGCCAGGCTGAGGCCTCCTCCAGACCCCATTCCTTTCAGAAAACAATCACCAGTGTTTTAGTGAGTTCTTGCTAAGGTCAACCTTACTTTTCAGATTGCTCTCAAACCCTGAAAAATCTAGGCTGACCTAAATAAATTGTGAAAACAAGTAACATTTGATGGTAATGGGATGCTCTGCTCATAGTGGGCACTCAACAAATGTTCACTGCCCACCCATTCCTTTTAAAAGTTTGGATCTTATCCACAGTGCCAGTGATGTGGATAATACACTCTACTGCTAGCAGATGAACTGATTTAAACGTTCCAGAAGGCAATTGGGTAATAAACAACAGGAGACATAACATGATATTACGATTGACCTAGAAATTCCAATATTGGGAAAACTATAAGAAAATGGTCAGAAATCCAGACAAAAATTTGTGCACAAAGATAATCAAGATGATATTATTTATAATGGACATTAATAAATACTGGAGAAATTAATGAAAATGGTTATACGATGAGACAGCACTGACATGTCAGTGTTTTGTTGTTTTTTTTTTTTCTGGCTTTTATATCCAGTATTTCACAGTGAGCAGCTATCACTTTCATGACAGATACATATTTTAATATTATTTTAGAAAATCAGATCCATAATTTTAGAACTGTATTTCTTTAAATGGCCACTATGCTCTGCCCATAACTATCTAACAACGTCATGGCATTTGGATAGAATCAGTACAATTTTATTATTGATAGGGCTTTTTAACTTATTTGTAAGCTATCCTAAATCTGCATCATTGCATAGTTTTAAAGTATCTTCTCTAAGAGCTTTATTAATTACAAAGGGAGAAATGGCAACTTTATATGGGAGAAGTCCCCTTAACCAAGTAATGGTTAACCTCACCAATAATAAGATGTAACATTGTATGTCCTCTCTGTATGTGAGGTTTAACATGTAGACTCTTCTGGCATCCCTCTCTCAATTTTCATTTCCACAAGTATAAAGTGAAATTCAGAAAGACAAGGTGATTTGTATGAGCTCTCACAGCTGATTTGTGGCCAAGGCCCAGGAATCCTGATTGCTGACTAGGTGCTATTTTTACTCTAGCATTGGTGGTATATATACCTTACACAAATACACATACATATACTTTAATACACTCCAATAAGAGAGCAGTGACTGTGAGCTTGCCTGAGTTGTCATGGGGAAGAGACCTGGATGAGAATGGATAGGTGGGTGAGATAGAGGATGACCAGAGAGATAAGCAACGAAGTTACTGGGCAATTCCTGTCACTTGCCTGAAAGCTCTTTCTTCTTCTTTTCTTTCTTTTCTTTCTTTTTTCTTTTCTTTCTTTTTTCTTTTCTTTCTTTCTTTCTTTTCTTTCTTTCTTTTCTTTTTTCTTTTCTTTTCTTTCCTTTCTTTTCTTTCCTTTCTTTCCTTTCTTTCGATTTTATTTATTTATTCACAAGGGACACAGAGAGAGAGGCAGAGACACAGAAGAGAGACTCAGGCTCCCTGCGGGGAGCCCTGATGCGATCCCCGGTCCCCAAGATCACGCTCCAAGCCAAAGGCAAATGCCCAACTGTTGAGCCACCCAGGCGTCCTGAAAGCTTTTTCCTTATTGTTATTAAATTCTATTTTTTCTCTTTTCAGCTATTTTAGAATTAATATAAATTCCACTGCCTCCTTATGCAAGAATATCTGATTCTTTCATTATTTTTCCTCCCTAGAAACCTTGTAAAAGCGTTGGGGCAAAAATTTTATCCCTTATCTGAGGGCCCTTTTCTGTTCCTCCCTTCGAAGAAAAGAGAGAACTTATGTCTACATGAGAGAATACCTAGGAGTTGTTAACTCTCAAATTTTTATCAAAGTATCACTCAATGGTAAACTCAATAAAAGTACTTTACCAAAATATCTATAGGGCTTTCTACTTTTCAGAGTGTAACACTCTTATTGAATCTATATTTTATGAAGGAATAAACTAAGGCTCAAAAAAATCTGTTTTCTGATGGAAAATGCAGTGTTTGTTCCACAATAGTACGTTGTAATTACCCGTCATTAAGTCTGTTGTTCATACATGTATTTTTAAAATTGTTAACAGAGAGCAGAAAAAGCAGGAAGAAAATTCTCCAAAAAATACAGAAAAAGGCTTGTGTCAAAGTGATTCTGTTCTTCTGTATGAAGAAAAAATGGCAAAAGAAAGAAAGAAGAAATTGAGAGCGTTGTTAATCCAAACATTCAAGGAAAATCGTCAGGTGGGACTTATAACTTCTCTTTGTTCAGCATTCTGTAGCATAAATGACAGAGGGCTCTATCAGAGGTGGGCCAGTATCACATGAAGCCCAACTGAACCTCACCGCAAATACTGAATAGCCCACGCTGTTTGTTCTGTGCTACCCAGCTGGCCTAGGGCATGGGGCAGTGCTCCATTCTCCTGTCTGGGGTCTATTCCTATAGATTCTCTGTGTGATCTTGGGAGACTGGGTGTTAATTTGAGGTGGCTTCCTAAATTACCCTTTTCAGCATAGCATGTAACTAACTACTCATGTAGATCTCTGGTAGGTTTTGAAAGCTTGGCTTCCATAGTCTTCTGGATTATTCAGAAGAATTACTCAGAAAAGTCACTTCCTTCTGATAGCTAGGATCTTAAAGCAATGATACACTTCTCCTTTTCATGGTCTGCACTTTATTTTACTCTTTTCTCCCTCTCTTTTACTTTCACTTTTTGTAAAAATTACTGGTCAATTTTTTTATTGACAAATGAGGATCCTCTCCAGTCCATTTAAGCAGAAGATTCTTTCAATGAAGTGGGATTGACAGCAGTATGCGTTTGGGATTTATAACATTTCAGGTGAAAGGGATTACTTGGAAGATTTGTAAAATGAGAGGGTTGGCTGAGAAAAGATAAATATGGATATTTTATATTTTTTATAACACCCACCCAGAGCCTTAGGCTTTGCTGAAATTCAATGAGAGCTAGTGGAATGAATGCAGGAAAGCACAGATTTGACAAGAGAAAGGACAATGTCACGATGGTATTGAGGGATCTTGATAAATATAGTACAGACTTATAGAAACCCTGGAAATCATAACAGGAATTTGAATATAATATTGAGAAGTGGGATATGAACAAGAGACCACAGTAGTCTAAGAAATTTAAAAGGAGAGAGACATGGGGTGCCTGGGTAGCTCAGTCACTTAAGCATCTTCCTTCAGCTTGGGTCATGATCTCAGGGTCCTGTGTTGGAACCCATGTCAGGCTCCCTGCTCAGTGAGAGCCTGCTTCTCCCTCATTCTCTCTCTCTCTCTCTCTCTCTCTCTCTCTCTCTCTCTCTCTCAAATAAATAAATAAAATTTTTGAAAAAATGTGGTGGAGGCATTTTGGACTGATGGGCAAGAAGTCATAATTATTGAGATATAAAACAAGGGTTTTGGGGAATCCCTGGGTGGTGCAGCGGTTTAGCGCCTGCCTTTGGCCCAGGGCGGGATCCTGGAGACCCGGGATCGAGTCCCACGTCGGGCTCCCGGTGCATGGAGCCTGCTTCTCCCTCTGCCTGTGTCTCTGCCCCTCTCTCTCTGTGTGACTATCATAAATAAATTAAAATAAATAAATATTTTTAAAAAAAAGGGTTTTGGTTAGAGTTTTGGCTTTAGGAATAGAGAAGGAAGAGTAGCAGGAGGAAATGTTAAGAGTTGGGATTAACATTTTGAGAAAGATTGGCAAGGACTCTAAGATGCTACATCCTTCGGGAGACCAATAGAATTGGTCTTACAATAACAGTTCAGATTTCTGAAGGAATATAGGAAAGGAGATGAGTACTCAGAGGACCATTTAGAGAAGGGGTGAGGAAAACATGCCAAGAAATATTATCCAACCAATGAGAGATGAGTAAGACATTTTTTCCAGAAACTTAAAACTGAAGTTCACTGTACAGGAAGAAATAATGCATGTTTTAGATAGAAGTGGCTAGCTATAAATTTTAGACTTGTAAAGAGTTGTACAAAAAATTCATGGTCTACCTATTCAGCCATTGTAACTTAGAAATGCGAGATTATCATCTCTACTCCACAGAGATCTGCTTGATCTAAACCTATACTTTGTTTTTAAGTGCTTATTTTGAACTTATTTTAGACATATAGAAAAGTTGCAAAAACAACATGCAGAATGCTTGAATACGCTTCACACAGCTTTTTCCAACGTTAACATCTTATGTAAGCATATCATAATTATCAGATCTAGGAAATTAACCTTGGTACAATACCATTAGATACCATTAACTAAACTATAGACATTATTAGAAGGTCACTGGTTTTTCCACTAATGTCCTTTTTCTATTCCAGGACTCAGCCCATGATTCTATGTTAGAGTATACCTAGGAGTGTATACCTAGGACTCAGTCCATAATTCTGTTTTATTTATTTTTATTATTTTTTAAAAAGATTATTTATTTATTCATTAGAATACACAGAGAGGAGAGAGAGAGGCAGAGACACAGGCAGAGGGAGAAGCAGGCTCCATGCAGGGAGCCTGACGTGGGACTCGATCCTGGGTCCCCAGGATCAAGCCCTGGGCTGAAGGAGGCTCTAAACCACTGAGCTCCCCCCTCCCCGGGCTGCCCCATAATTCTGTTTTATATAGATGTCATGTCTCCTTTGTCTCTTCCAGTTTTGTGACAGCTCGTCAGTCATCCCTTGTCTTTTATGACCTTGACATTTTTTTTAAAGATTTTATTTATTTATTTATGAGAGACACAGAGAGAGAGAGAGAGAGAGAGAGAGAGAGAGAGAGAAAAGGGGGGTGGGCAGAGACACAGGCAGAGGGAGAAGGTTCCATGCAGGGAGCCTGACATGGGACTCAATCCTGGGTCTCCAGGATCATACCCTGGGCTGAAGGCAGTGCTAAACCGCTGAGCCACCCGGGCTGCCCGACCTTGACATTTTTTAAGGGTACTCATCAGATATTTTGTAGAGTGTCCCTCAATTCGGGTTCTCTGATACTGTCTCTTGCTTAGATTGAGATTATGCATTTTTGGCCGGATTATTACAAGAAGTGATGCTGTGCCCTTCTCAGTCATATCAGAGGGTACATACTGTTAGTATGCTGGATTTCTGTACTGTAAAGTTGTTTTAATTTTTTATTTTATTTATTTATTTTGAGCGAGATCAAGCACAAGCGAGCGTGAGTGGAGGGGTGGGTGGGAGAGGGCAGGTGGGGAGAGAGAATCTTAAGCAGGCTCCATGCCCAGCGCAGAGCCTGCAGCATGGCTCAGTCTCACAATCCTAAAATCATGACCTGAGCTGAAACCAAGAATCAGATGCTTAACTGGCTGAGCCACCCAGGTGCCCCTGTACTATAAAGTTACTGTTTCTCCTTTGGAATGTCTTAGAGGAGATATTGTAAAACTATGCAAATATCCTGTTTCTCCTTAAACTTTCACTTATTAATTTTAGCATATATTGGAGGATCTTGCCGGCAACATTACTGCATTTATCTAATGATGATTTTGTACTTCCCCTCCTTTCTTCTCCATTTATTAACTGAAACTCTTCTACAGAAAGAAAAACTGTCCTTTCTCCCCATTTACTTATTTATTTATTCAGTTATTCAGTTATGTTCTTTTATCAGTATGAGCTCATGGATATTTATTTTATTCTGTGGGTGATAATCTCTTACTGTCATTCTTTACTGTTACTCAAATTGTTCTAACTTTGGCCAGTCTTTCAGGTTGACTTCTTTGTTCTCTCAAAATGCTTCCATCCTTTATTGAGCACTGCTTTTCTTCTGACACCATGGGACATTCTAGGCCCATCTTGTGTTTTCCCTGTCCTAGCCCTGGAATCAACCACTTCTCTGGTTTCTTTATGAGAGAATAGTATTTAGAAAGCAAGATCTGAATACAGGATGCTCTCGCAGCTCCTGGGGTGTCACTACTCAGTAGACAGAGCTGGGAAATATATGTGGTATATACTAACCCACACATATACACATATTATATGTATTTCTTTGTCTATTTGTATACCTATTAAAATCCATGAATTCATACTGACATCTCTAACTCCAGTGCAGTAATGCAGGGGTCATGCCAGCTTTCCCTCTTCCTTATGTATAACTTACTTCTGTGACTATCTGTCTGCTTATTAAAATACTCATGAGTTCATAATGATACCTTCAACCCTAATCCAGTGCCACAGGTTTCAGAATGCCCTTCCCACTTTATTTATAATTCCTTTCTCTGGCAGTGGCACTCATTATCCAAAATATATTTACTTATTTAATCCTGATATACTATAAAAGTAGTTTCAGAATTGCTAGACATACTGCTTTGTAAACAAGTTCACTAAAACCAGAGTATGATATTTGTACATTATTTTCATTTCTAGTCTCATTCAGCCAGAATGTTATTATTTATGTTAGTTAGTCCTCTTCTTCCCTCCCCCCTCAGTGTTGCTTATGTTTATTTGTAATATTGAGTAAATCTGTAATTTTGATTTCCCCTGTGTATGAGTGTAACTGAGACATGGAGAAAACCCACCTACCAGACTCCTCAGGCTTTTACTCGAACTTGGCTAGAGACCTGAAGGTCCTCTGGTAAATGCCACAAAGTAGCAGGCCCCCTGGGCTTGTTACCATGACCCCAAGCCACATTCCTAGCCTGGTTCTTGAAGGAGCCCAAAGCTGCCCTTGGATACTGAAACTTGAACACTCAGCAGCCTAACTATGATGGCAGGACAGAAAGGGGGAAAAGGCCTAGTTGTCTTGCAGTGAGCGGCTAGATAACAAGAAACTCTTGTCAGCACCCTCGCAGTGATTCACTGGCACAAACCCAACAGCAGGCTATATAGAGGATTTGTAGGAAGACTCTGAAGAGTCTATTTCTAGGAGGAGTTCTAGTTCAAGCTCCTTTAATTCTTATAATTCTTTGTGCTTTGACTCTGAATCGTATTTGTTCCCCCAAACAATCTCTTAACATCCCATTTAGGCCAAGTTATTTAATAGACTTTCTGAGAGAAACTGAGCAGGCCCTCCCATCCAAACATAGTTTCAGGTATGGCACTGTGCATGCATCTTCCCCACGTATTTCATTACCAGGTCTCTTTGTTTTATCAAAAATACCTGTTTTTGTATAGAAACTTTCTACTTCCGTTTTCTATTCTATTTTCCCTTTGATCTTGCAGTGAAATCTCTTGGGGAGATTCAGCAATCCTCATGTCATTGCTAATTAGCAGAAACAACAAGGGATTAACTATGAAACTCTTATACAAATGGCCTTCTTAATTCTCACCCTGTTCTGAAATACATTTTATGTTTTCTTAAGGAAATAAGAAAGTCTGTGATCTTTCCTGCTTGTGAAAGTTGAAGAGAACCATGAAAGATGGCCTGATACTAACTTAAATCTTAATTCTGATGGGGGAAGGTTTTGGTTTACTTACTTGGTTGAGTTTTTCTGTTAGAGAGTAAGATAATAGTGACCCAAAGGAATCACTATTAATTTTGTGCTTACGGCATAGCACCTTCCAAAAGGCCACGCCAGACTAAACCAGGGAGATCTATTGGAAAGGAAGCCTGGATTTTTCTGACAAGGTGATAAGAACTATAGTTAAGTACCTCATTTATATAGCACGATTCATCCCCAGAGATCTCCGTTCTGTTGGGACTGCCTACATGCCACCGAAGGAAAACCATTTCTGAGCAGAAACATAGCAACCATCCTCTCAGTAATGTCGTCTATATTTGGGGAAGGAAATGAAGGAAGAGCCTCTTTGCAAATAAAACTGTAGAGAAAGAAATGTCAGGCATACACATGAAGGACATCGAGATTCTTCTAACTCTCCCCTCTATGCTTATTGCCAAAGACCATGTGTGGTATGCATTTTAGGAGGGGTTTGAAACATAATTATGTATTACTTCATACAGTTAATTCCAAGAAGAAATTTCCAAGTAAAATTTTATCAGTAAAGAGGTTGTCTATTTTGTTCTCTTCTTCCTTACCCTCACCCTATGAGTCCCTCGCATGTCCCATTCTCAAGGAAGGGACAGTGAGGGCCATTTTACCAAAACATCGCATTGATGTTTGGCTTTTCAGAATGCCATGAAGCTGTTTTTGATCCAAAGGTTCCAATTCATGTATAAGTAATTTTTTTGTCTTTTGAAAAAAGTAACTGATTAAATTCTGCTTTTAAAAAAGTAAGAGCCTTTGGCATAAATGGAGCCCATTCTATAAAATTTTATAGTAGAATATCTTTTCCCCTAAATACTAGACATTTCAGGTGAATATTTATAAGGATCTTGAGAACCATATGCGTAGAAACAAATGACATCACATCACTGTCTTACTGTCAGGCTACCCTGGGGGTGAACCTAACATTTATCTAATATATTCTGAGATGAGCTGTACTCTTGGCTTAGTTTGAGTGTGTGTGGCTGGGGGTGGGGGAGAGTGGGCAGGGAGTGCATTGGTAGAGGGGGGAAGGAAGTCTGGAAGAGGAAGAAAGAGGAAAGGAGAGAAGACGTGGGAAGCAGCAGGTCTGCCTTCCCTAAAGACACAAGGCCCTGAAAACTGGTCTAAGCTACGTTGGAGAAAGAGCACTGTCCTAATGAATAGTCTGGTTATAGGCTGTATTATAATTATTCATCTTTAAAAGATCCCAGAGTGTTTTGCTGGTTAAGAATTTACTATGTGGTTAAGACTGAGCAATTACTTTCTGAAATTGTAGTATTTCTGAAGTGAGGCAGAGTTAGATTAATAAGCAGTATTATTGATTAAAGTTCTTTGCAGAATTAAGAATTTACAGAATGTCCTTATGTTGGCAAATACATACTCACATGTTTATGAGTGAAGTGTAATGATGTCTGATGTATGGGATTTATTTGTAAATAGTCCAGAAAAAAAAAATGCATGGAGAGATAAAACAAGATTAGCAAAATGTTGATAATTTTTAAAGCTAAATGAGGTGTTTATTTCTTCTTTCTGCTTTTGAGTATGTTAAATTTCTGTAATGAAAAAAAAATTTCTGTAATAATGGTGTTTTTGTTTTAAGTTTAAAAGGGGAAGGAGAAAAAAACAAATACAGAAATTAAAACATTGCATCTTCTGGGATATAACAAAAATAGCTTTTTGTCTGTAACCAGTGTTAACATTTTGCACAGCAGTGGTTGTCAAAGCTTGGGCCTCTGGGCTTTCCATGGAACCAGGCATGTCCAGGTCTTAGCACTGTGTGCAGAGAACTGAATGTATTTTCCTTAATGTAATCAGTTATAGGGATTTTTATTCCTTGAGACAGAGAGCACAATGACTTCCTTTCTTTTCTTTGGGGCATAATTATGAAAATCAGGAGTAGGGTGGGTCACAAGTTACTCCTTCCCAGGCTCATTCATTTTGCCTTGATAAGGATCCTCCTCTCCTCCTCTCCGCAACCCCCAGGGACTTCATACGTTCCTTGGGGCTTTTGCCTAGCTGTAGTGGTCCCCAAAAGGAAAAAGGTACTTCCTTATGTAGCTAGCTATGGAGTGCTTGTTCCCTTTTGGCCAGGGAGCAGCAAGGAGTCACCTGGGGTCCTGGGGGGTGTGTGTAGCTTTCTTGCTGACATCGAGGCAAACCTTGGCCAGCTCCCCTCGACCACTAGTTGCACCACCACCGTTAGTTCTGTTCGGCAGAAATAAATTGTAAACTTGTTGACATTTTTGTCCTCTTTACAATGCATTGTTTATTTTTCCATGACTGAGAATTTTGATGCAATTATCACTGAGCTTTCTGACAAAAGGGAAATAGCTGAGGAATTTTGATGAGTTCCCCACTTCATTAATCAGAACAAGCATCTCTAGTGACAGGGTTAGAATTACAATGAAGATTAGATAGCAAATTGCTGTTCCACCTAACGTCAATCATTCTCCGTGACAGCAGTGTGATTACACTTCAGGGAAGAGCTTTTCTTGCCAACAGAACGAGGGCAACTCCAGTGCAGGTAATAAATTTAGCAGGGCGAGCTGTCATTTCTTCTCTTGAGTGGAATCCTTAACAATCAAATGCTGTCTTGTGGAAGATTTTGAAAGGAGGAGAGCATTTCCCTTAAAACTTTCTAAATTTCACTTTGTAGTATTTTGTAAATCATTACAGATCATGTATTTAGGAACAGTTCTTCCCACCGTGATTTTCAGGATTTTACTTACTTGTACGAAGCCTTTTTCACCACCACTTTGTTAAAGAGATGTGGAAATTAAGAATCCATGACTATATCTGGAAAACCTATCAGAAATAAAACATGGTACGGAAATAAAGGAGGTAGGTAAGAAATGGAGGGAGGTCAGCCTAGTTGTCTGGCTAGTTAGAACATTAAATTCTTTTTTTTTTTTTTTTTTTTAGAACATTAAATTCTGAAACAGAATTTATTAAATAGAATGTATTAGACAGAATGTATTCCTCTTCCAACCCAGTTGTGCTTTTCAATAGTAGTTCTCTTTTCAAAGAGCAAAAGGACAGAGCACTGCTGTAGTTCCAGAATCTAGTACTGAAGAGGAGGAGCAGGCCTGGGAACAGCAGGGACTCAGCTGGGGGGGGGTGGGGGGTGTTGGGAGAGGTAATAGAATAAATAGATCATGACCATGGAAGTATGCCACTTCTCATCTCTTCTAAATAAAAGCAGAGTGCTAGCATCTTCCAAAGAAGAGGGACTAAGAATATTTTCCTCCAAGCACATTTATGGGACTCTTGTTTGCCTAAATAACATTTGCTGTGAATCAAAATTAACTAAGTGGTGGGGCACCTGGATGGCTCTGCCTTCAGCTCAGGTCATGATCCTGGGGTCCTGGTATCGAGTCCCGCATCGGGCTCCTTTCAGGGAACCTGCTTCTCTGCCTGTGTCTCTGCCTCTCTCTCTCTCTGTGTCTCTCATGAATAAAAAAATAATAACGTGTTTAAAAAAAAAAAAAAGCAAAACTGGCTATTTTTGGTTCACATGTTAATTTTTTTTAAGTTTTAATGGGATTGCCCTTTTGAATAGACAAGAAAAACCAATAAGTTGATTTGAGTCCATCACTTTGCTGTTACTTCCTTCTATGTAGTGCAACTGAATTATAGACCTTTAAAACTGATCATTTTGCTTTCAAAATCTAAACTATTTTAAAAAAATATATTGACTATAGCATTTATTAACTCAAATTTTCCCCTCTTAAATTCAGATATGCTTTAGCAGTACTCTACCATTGTCAGTTATGACTATGACTTCTTTCTTGCGGGATAAAAGAAGCAAAGAATATGCTCTTCATTTTTTGGAGACTTTCTGCCTAATAGATTGGGTCATCAGGATGCCAGAATGTTTCAGTATTAGCCTTTGGTGTACCACTTACTTTTCACTCTGTGAATTTCATCATTAACCCTTCTCTACTTGAAGTTTAGTTTGGTAAGGTAAATCATGATAATATCTGCAGTCTCTATATTGTAATGATGGTCTGCAAATTAATAAATAGTGCACGTAATATTGTGCTTACAGTAATGCTTGGAACTTTGTAGACACGGAATGTAGAAAGCCAAGGACACTATTAATAGTGTTGTTATTGTCTAAGGTGGGTTATGTTTGTATTATTTCATCCTTAGAAATATTCTAGGAGTTTAAATTAGAGATAGCTGTACATAGAATATTTCAAGTCATTTGAGAGTCCTTTATTTATTTATTTTTTTTGAGAGTCCTTTAAATGAATCTGGTAGACATAGTATGTTTTCTTTTGACCATGACACACAAGTTAATTTTTTTTTCCCATGCTCTATTTTGTGGGTTAGACAGGCAGGTAGTAATGCAAAAATTCTATCTAGCAGCTGTGTGTCTCCCTTTTTATGACTGGAGGTATATCCTGTATTCAGCAAATCTCCCTTCCTCCTTCCCTCTCTTCTCTTCCCTCCCTTTCATGGGATCTAAGATGAAGGTCTAGACAGTGTGCCCTCATTTGACATAATGGAAAGGGAATGAGAACTTTTTAAAGTTTGCCATGGTTTCTCCTGATAAATAATAATAAAGAGGATTTTGTAATTTGTCTAAATGGGAATAGAACTGAATTTTTGCATAAAAAAAACATTGTTTGCCAAAAGAGCTATTTCTAAGAATTCTAGCATATGCTTACTTGCAATATTAGTCTTTTAATTTATATGCCCTCTTTCCCTAAACCTCTCAAAAGGAGAGATTAAATCTTTGTTCAGAGTTCCCAAATTTATTTTTATTTTTTTTTAATTTTTTTTAATTTTTATTTATTTATGATAGTCACAGAGAGAGAGAGAGAGAGGCAGAGACATAGGCAGAGGGAGAAGCAGGCTCCATGCACCAGGAGCCTGATGTGGGATTCGATCCCGGGTCTCCAGGATCGTGCCCTGGGCCAAAGGCAGGCGCCAAACTGCTGCGCCACCCAGGGATCCCAGAGTTCCCAAATTTAAATCCAATGGTGGCTGCTTACTAAATGTTGAAGTAGCAAAAGGGTTGTTATACAGGTAGAAGCAGTAAATACAGTTGACCCTGACAGGGCTAGCAAGTGGTTGAGGCTGGTCATTTAGGCCACAGTGTCACTTTCTGTGAGGTTACATTCTGTTTTATTGCTACCAACACTTGATACAACTCTCAGATTTGCCATTTTCATTCATGGGACCCCGTCCCTTCCTTCTGGGGGCTCGTAGTCTAGTGGAAACCAGTAAACCGGGGATCGTAATACAGTATAATGAGTGTTGTGATGGAAGAAAGCAGAGATTGCTCTGGAAACACAGTGGAAGGACACTTGTATTTGGGGAGAGTGGTTGATAACAGGAGAACTTCCAGAAAGAAGGGAGTCCTGAAGTAGTCAAAGAGAGGGCAGAAAGGGAGGACTGAGAAATGAGCATGCACATAGGAAAGGTTAAAAGGTGTGGTTGAGGACAGCCCAGGTGGCGCAGCGGTTTAGCGCCACCTGCAGCCCAGGGCGTGATCCTGGGGACCCTGGTTCAAGTCCCACATCAGGCTCCCTGCATGGAGCCTGCTTCTCCCTCTGCCTGTGTCTCTGCCCCTCTCTCTCTCTCTCTCTCTCTGTCTGTCTGTCTCTGTCTCTGTCTCTATGAATAAATAAATAAAATCTTAAAAAAAAATTAATTAATTAAAAGGTGTGGTTGAGGTAAGGGCAAAAACTGAAAGTTCTGTGATGTAGTGGGAACATTTAGTTTACTGTGAAGGTAGGAGATGTAGGCAGGGACTAGATTTCAGAGAGTTTCTTAGGCTAGGACCATAAGTAAACTTTTCTGGGGACATCCGTAGGCTCAGTGGAACTTCTCTCCCTTGTGATCACATGCAAGTAGCGGAAGATCCCAAACATCCTGAGCACCTAGTCTCTCTAGGCCTGCTCACCAAAGCTCTGTTGTGGTCAGTGGTAGCTCAGCTGTCAACTGGTGTTTTAGCTATCTTATTTCCAAGGACCAGAGATCCCTATTCTGTCCTCGTGGGATCTTCCATGTTCCTTTGTGCAGGACATCAGCAATGTTTGTAACAGGAATTAATTAATCAGTTGGTATTTTAAACTCCCAAGACAAGCTGGCAGTCCTACAGGAAGCAGGTATTTCAAGCTTCTCAAACAAGTCACTTAACCTGGGTCTTACATGTGACTGTTCCTCCAACCCCCCAGAGGACCGATGCCTTACAGTGAGAACTAAGTATTACAGTTTAGGTCATGAGCCTGGGTACCTCAGCTGCATGACTTGAATACTTTCTGTCATTATTCGCATAAAGCAGTTATATTTTGTTCCCCTTCATCAAGACCACAGTCCCTAGATTTGTTAGAAGAAGTGTGAGGGGGAAATCTGAGGGGACCGCTCCCAGTGTTAGGTGTTAGAGACACTGAGGCTGGTCAGTGGTGATTTTCCACATGTTTCCGTTGCAGTGTCAGAAACGGTATTTCTCTGCCTGGCACAGTCTGATCCTTGATCGTAGGATTACGCTGGGAAAAGCTGGGACCCTGTCCGACTGGAAGTTTCAACTGAAGGTCCTGCGAGCCTGGAGAGACTACACAAGATCCCAGAAGTTGGCGCGGGAGACCCAAGCCCTGGAAAATGACCTTCGAGAAGCAAACAGGTACTTTTATTTGGATCACGAAAACCCCTCTGGTGTGTTTAGGACATTTTTCCTCCTGAGGAATCTTGAAGTAAACTCTAAAAATTCTATTCACTAGAATCATCTCATCTATTATAAAATGTGGGGATCACTGCTTTTTCTGCATTAACATCCCAAACTAGAAAATTATAACTGACAATTACAAGCAAAAGAAAAATTTAATTCAAAAATACTAATGTATATGCTTTTTGTGAAGAAAACAATTGCTTTGCCTTTTCCCTCTCCCCTGAAGTCGTAGCATCGTACCTTGGACCATCTTACAATTTGGAAGACAGAGTTTGGTTAATATGCCAGTAATTCCCATTGATGTTTGAAATCCCTGCCTGCACGCAGAATGTTAATTAGGGGCATAGGGACCGTGCATCCGGGAGGGCAGACCTGCCGAGTTGCTTCTCCCACCTTCTGTTCCTTTCCTCCATCTTCTGTTCCACACCTTATTTAGAGGTTTTTGATACCTTTGTATCAGCATCCTCTTGTACCTGGGAATGACACAGAAATTGTCTTCAAGTAAAACTTACTTTGTCCCATCATCTTAAAATTACCAAGTGCAACTTTGTACCCTGGAACCCCAGTCACGGCTTTAAAAGGATCCATTTGTTTATTTGGGGGGCAAGGACAGTTTATGTTCTTGTGTAATCACCTCTCCCGCTGGCAACTCTGTTACTCATTCAGGCTGAAAATTTGAATGAATGGTGTGGGAAATCATTGTTACGTGGGAGGAAAGGGTGCCCTCTAGAGTTGTGCTGCCCTGTGACGCCATCAGGCCCTGGGGTGGGTACACAGGAGCCTGACACATGGCCTCACAGTTGGTGGGGAAGACAAGGTCTAAAAACAGGACAGGTGTTGAGCGGCATGATAAACTGCATAATGCATCCCCTCTGCTGCTGAAAGCTTAGCAGAAGAAGTGTCAGGGATTGAGGAGGCTCCTACAAAATGCCAGGAAGGGCTTTATCAGGAAGGTGGGTGGTGAGCTGGACTCTGTATGGTAAGTAGGACGTTCCTCAGTGGGAATGGGGAGATGAGGCAATGGCTTGTAGGATAGCCATCCCGGTTGGAGATCATCAAGCATGTGGTTCTCAAGTTCTCAGCTTGTAAAAGGCCTTGAATGCCAAGACAAGGAGTTTAGGAATTCTTTGTGAAATGAAGGTAAATTCTTGACTCTGTGTGTGTGTGTGTGTGTGTGTGTGTGTGTGTGTGTGTGTGTGTGTTTTAAGTTCTTGACAGCTTTTAAGTAGAAGGGTGTCCTACTCAATTTCTCTTTCTTTACAGTATGCTAGGGGGAGTCTTCAGTGGGGAAAAAAAAAGGCAGCATTGAAAAACTCTTTCCCATAATTCATTTCTAAGTTCTCAAGACCCAGCGATTGATACAAGATATTGGGATGATAGCTTACTGAAAAAGGAATGGCTAGCAGGATTTCCTGGGTAAAGGAGGGGAACTGGAGGTGCTGTAAAGGGGAAGCAGTGTGAGTGAGGACACAAAGGGTGTGGAAAACTGAGGGTTGACATTAAAAGTGGCCTGTGAAGTGTACATGCTGAAAGAAACTTGTAGAAGAAAAATCTGAAGAACTTGATAATTTCATTCCAATTAAACTGTTTAAATATAAAAATCACTAAATGAGGATTTCATAATAGCATAAGGTGCCAATTTTTTTTAAGATCTTAGAACTTTTTGTCTCGTATCTGTGACTTATTTTCAGGTGTCTATTTTTAAATGTTCAGAATGGGTACTACATTTCTTTAAAGTGCCAGAGTTAGAAAATACATAACTTACAATCATTTTTTTTTTTTTTTTTTTTTACTACAAAACATTACAGCAGGAAAATCTTAGAGCAGGAAGTCATCTCAAGGATCGTCTGATCCTGCCTGTCATTCTGCAGATGTTAAAAGCAAGGCTTGGAGAGAGTAAATGACTCTCTCGAGGTCATGAAGGTAAGAGTAGCTAGTCCACGACTAGAGTCTGGTCTTTCAGATTCTGAGTCAGATGCTTTTTCCTATACCACACTGCTTCTGTGTTAAATGTTAAACTGTATGTAGGTGGTGGTTCCCTGAGACAGCCGTATTTTTCGGTTACATGGCAATTTTAAATGGTTGTGGATGAAAAATAAAGCAGTAATCAACAAATGACAAGACTAGAAACGAAGGAGAAGAAAGGAGCTATGAAATACGAGCCATCCTTTGTGCTGCTTTCCTACAAATCCCAGGCTCTCTGCATGTTTCTCTTTGTTCTAGAAATTAAGTTGGGTGATTTTGTTCAAGGAAGGTTGGGATATTAAAGTTGGGGAAAGAGCTCACAGGTTTCTACTGTGGGCAGAAACCAAGAAATATCAGTGGGATGGAGGGTGTCTGGAGAGCCTCTTTCCTGGTTTCATCAGAGTTTCTCCTAGTACCTCAGTGGACACCAAATACATACTTGTTGAATAATAAGTGAGTCAGTGAGTGAATGAGTTCATTTGCTTCCTCTCCTGCAATTTATGTTGATAGTGTTTTCAAGCATTTTTTTTTCTACTAATGAGCTCAAGGAATATAACAGGTTACTCACTGTAGAAACTCTCACCAGATTGGCAAACACATTGGTTCTGTGGCTTATCCTGGACGTAGAAATCATTTGCTTTGCCCATTACTCAGATGTCAGCTGTGTCCTCATGCGCCAGCTCCTGTATCCACATTTGTTTTTGATACCCAGGGTTTCTCCTCACTGGCCTATCACCCCACACAGGGCCCACTTTCCTGACTTCTTTCTTCCTTCTTTCCTTTCTTCCTTTCTCTCTTTACTTTTTTTTTTTTTTTAAGATTTTATTTTATTCATGAGAGAGAAGGCAGAGACCTGGGCAGAGGGAGAAGCAGGCTCCCTGTGGGGAGCCCGACGTGGGACTGGATCCCAGGACCCCAGGATCACGACCTGAGCCAAAGGCAGATGCTCAGCCACTGAGCCATCCAGGTGCCCCTTCTTCCTTTCTTTTTCTTTCTTCTATTTTTATCTGTCTCTTTTCTTTTAAAAGTAGTTACAGAAATGGTATTATAAAATTTTGATACAGTATCCTGATACAATCTCAACATTAACAAGTATTCCCAGACCCTGAGGATTCAGTCACTTAGGTAACACCACAAAACCCTGGTGCATACACCAAGTTAGATCCTCTGATGGGGTCGTATTGGCATTTGAACTGAATTTTTAATCTGCGTTGCATGTTCATGTTCAAAGCTGGCTTTGCTTCTGCTGTTGCCCCTCTCTCCCTCCCTCTCTTCCATTTATGGCCAGCCGTGGACAAAATGAGGAAGAAGCAGGGTTCATTGCTGGCATCCTCTACCCCCAGGCCTCTGAGCCCCTGATATCTCGGTCCTTCCCTCAGTAACCCCCACACTGCCTGCAGTCTTGCCCTCCCTTGCACCGGAGCTCTGGGCCTTTCCTGGAGTATGCTTTGATCCCTGCCCTTTGTCCCTGGAGCTCCTCACACTGTTCCCTGTGACCATCAATTGATGTTATCCCTCTTGGGAAGCTTTCTGCACTTGCACAGGTGGTGTCTGCAAACGGAAGCGATGGGAGTGTGAGGGTACTGTGGAAGGCCCGGGGACAAACTGGCCCTTTGGTAGCCCTCCAGCCAGGGCATTCGTTCGTTCACTCATTCTTTCATTCTGTCGAATAGAATTTATTCTTTTACCAACCAGCTTTACTTATGTTTACTGAGTACTGGGCTCTCTCTTGAGCACAGGGAGGGGGACTTGAGAAAAGTGTCAAATACTTGCCTTCTAGGAGTTTTCAGTCTAAGTGAAGTGAAAAACGGTACCCAAATACTAAAAATAATTGCGACAGAAGGCACCATAAGAAAAATACTTAGGAGTGACATAGACTTGGCTATCATGCGTTATAATCCCCCGAGGAGCTTTTTAAAAATAGGAATTCAAGGGCCCTATCTTCTGAGAGAGAGGGAGAATGTGGCTAAGTAGAAGAGGGCGTTTTCAGTTCGGGGGGGAAAAAACTGGTAAACCAGCACATAAGCAGCTTGTGAGAGAGTGGGCTGGGGTGAGCCCACATGCTAGCCTGGGGGTGGGGAGGCTGAGCTGAAAATAGACTGTCAGGTATCCCCATATCCCCACTCCTCATTTGAGCATTCTTTAGGACAATCACTTATGGAGCCCCTCGGTGAATCATGCTTGATGCCCTTCCTTCCACGCGCACCTGGGTATCCAGGTGAGAGGCCAGAAAGTGCAGGGCATCTGAAGCTGGGCAAGCTCCTCATGTGTCTGTGAGACAGGCAGGGGGCCCAGACTTGCACTGCCTGGCTCACTTTTAAAACTTTCAGACAGAACCGTTGTCATCTTCCACTTTCTCCCTAGGGGCTACTTGAATGCATTAGCTTAACGTCCCCGTTCCTGCTCATCCCAAATGCAGCTGTTCATACCGCTGCTGTTTTCATGTTCTGTGCCAGATTTCTGCAGTCAATCAGATCACGAGTGTGTGGTTGTTTGTCATTTCTCATTTCCTTTTTTAAAAAATTCAAGACGCTTTTTAGTACCTGGTAGTCTTGTCCTAAGATAGTGTTATCTTCCATGAGAATTCGTCTACATATTCAGATGTGTGTGTCTGTGCGTGTGTGTGTGTGTGTGTGTGTGTGTGTTTAATGAAATCTTTTTTAAAAAAAAAATACACAATGTGTAGGGTTTTTTTGTTTGGTTTGGGTTTTTTTTAGGGTGACCCCATTTTTAAGGAGAAAACTGAGGCTTCCAAGCGCTTAATCTAGTGTCCCCCGTCTAGTTAGTATTCTTCTGACTTACAGGTTCTAGAACATGCACTGATCACTAAGCATCATTTGAGGTGTTGATTCTAAACAGCATGGTTGATTATTTAAATTCCTATTTAAACCTTTATATTTTATACTCTTATGTCTGAGATAATAAAAAATATATATTGGTCTCTACACCTGGTTCCTGGAACAGAGCTTCTAAGACCCTTGTAATTTCCTAAATGATGATAGCACTAGGAACAGCTCTTGTTCTAATATTAGTCTTTGATCTCTGCTCCTGACACCTAACTCCTTGCTAATTACCTGAGTGATAGGAGTGTCTTTTGTCCTATGAGAGGGTTCTGGGTTGGCTCCTGAAGGGCTCTGGGATGGTCACCAGAAAGACCAAACCATGATCAGAAACTTGGAATTTTTGGCCTTGCTCCCCATCCTCTTGAAGAAGGAGAAAGGCTGAAATGGAGTTAATATCAATCATAGCTACATGATGAAGCCTCCATAAAATCCCAAAGTGCAAGGTTCAAGGGGCTTCCCAGCAGGTGAACACATCCACATTGACACCCCAAATATATGGGGACAGAAGCTCTTGTGCTCAGGACCTTTCTAGACCTCACCCTATGCATCTCTTCATCTGGCTGTTCCTCTGTATCCTTCATATCCTTTAATAAACTGATAAACATAAATGTTTCCCTGAGTTCTGTGAACTACCCTAGCAAATTAATTAAACCCCAGGAGCGGGTAGTTGGAATCTCTGATCTGTAGCAAATTGATCAGAAGCATGAGTGATAGATAACCTGGGTTTGTGACTAGCATCTGAAGGTGGTGGGTGGGGAGAATGGGAAGACTTTTATGGGACTGAGCCCTTAGCCTGTGGGATCTGACACTGTCTTTGGGGAGATAGTATCAGAATTGAGTTAATTCTTGGATATCCTGCTTGGTGTCCAAGAGTTGCTGTTGGTGTGGGGAAAAACCTTCACACGTTTGTAATCAAAGTGCCAGAAGTGAGGTGTTCTCAGAAAAGATAAAGGAGACACACAGGAGACACACACAGTGGGGGGAAGAACCAGGTTTTTCCTTATATAGGACGGAAAACAGTTTTTCCACTATATTTGGTCTTTAGGGACAGCCTTTCTGTGCATGTAGTTATTTAACTGTGATAATCAATTTATATGCTTTTGCCAGAACTTCCCAGATTTCAGCTTGGAGGCATACTGGGACAAGATGTTTTCCATAAGGGAACTCTGTCCTTCATTTTATGATTAGCTGGGAACTGTGTTTGAAACCATTTCTTTTGGTTAGCATACCTAAGTATTGCATCAGATTGAGATTTTAGGAAGTTTAAGTGATTTTTCACTTTCAGAAATATTTATGTTTTTAGTGTCATCTTTTTAAAAATATGGAAATTAGCTTATTTGGAATACCACTCTGCTGAAGTGAACTGCAGAGAAACAGGAGTAAGACCAGCTTTGTCTCTGGATCCCTAGACTCTGCATTTCTACCTTTCCATCTCAAAGCACAAATGTAGATATTTTAAATACACTTTGAAATCCCCTACATAATCACTAGAGAGTCAGCTCTACACACTATGGTCAATATGTAATTTTTACCCATTTTCTTACTGTTTAGTCATTTTGATATAGCTGCCGAAATATTTTTCTCTTTGTCTTTTATGGTGTCCAAATTATCTCTTCCATGATAGTCGAAACCCTAGTGCTCCTTTTGGCTGTTTATGCTATAAAAACATGAAATTAACACATCAGGTAAATTTCACACTCCCCCTTCCTGAGCAGATTGATGTAAATTGAATTTCACATTAATCAGAGAGGGCAATATATGTCTTCTATCCAGTGGAAATTTATTATTTTCACTTAAGAAAAGTGCTATAGGCTTTTTATTTGTTTCACTATTTAAACATTGATATATTTGGAACTTTTTTCTTACCTTCTTTGCTACCTGATTTATTATCGTTACTTCCTCTAAAATTTTTATTTTATGGTTATTCAGTCCCATATTAGGTAATTTATTTCCATCAGATTAAATCCCATGTATAAATATTTATATTAGCACCTATATTGTACTTTTATTACAAAAACATCAGTTAAATTAATTGAGTACCTGTCATTAATACAGTAGAGGGAAGCAATTAAATACAATGAAATATGCTCTTGGCAGAGTTGTTGTGTTTATCCTGAATTTCACTATTTCAATCGACTCTACTCTCACTAATTGGTTGTTTCATCCAACTCTCTGACACAGGTTAACTTCTGTGACTTTAAAGTAGTCTTTTTCAAACTAAGGGTTTTAACCCATTAACGGGTCCTGAAATGAGGCCCAGATGAGCTAAATTTTGTAAAGAAATGGAACAGAGCAGAAATCCTAGAATGCTCCTAGATATTGTTTGGCGAGACCTTTGTTTCAATTATATATACTTTTGTTTCATACATACACACATAAACTTGTATATTGTGTCACAGTGTAACATTTTTCTTACTATAGATGCCAGTCAGGAAAGCTTTAAGTCCCTTAAGCATTTAAGAACTCTAGAAATGTTGTCCTGACCCATTGACCTAAGAACTTTGATTTTTTTTTTTTTTTTTAACCTATAACTCCAAAGAGTCCATGAGGAGAGTTAAACATTACGGATGTTTAACAGAAATGGGTATCCAAATAGTATTATAGAGAACTTGAGTCATCTTTACAAGATGAAATCAAGTAGTAGTAGATTTTCTCTAAATAATGGTAGATTTTCAACCTCAAAACTGATTCCTGATCTAATATAAAAAGTTCCAAACTCTACAGCTTACTTCTTCAGGGACAATAATCATCCACTTATAGATAGAATTTAGACCCCTCCATGCTCGAATTCTCAACTGGCTGCCCCAACAGTGTCTCCTGATGGGGGTCCCCTTTGGGAAGGGAATAAAGCAAGCAGTTCCCAGCCTCACTCATTGATGTCCTCTAACATTATGAAGTTTCATAAGTTTTATACTTAATTCATTATTGACAGCTCACTTGTTAAATCTTGTTCCATTCCCTTTCTCCCAAACCTCTGTCTTCCTCACATTTGCAGACATGGCTGAAATCTTCCTCACATATCCATCTTTTTAAAAGTAGTTATTTATATGCCGATTTCTCTTGCTCCTTCCCCTCCAAAAGCTCTCAGAAACTCTTTTATGGTAATTTTAAAAAATGTAATATGCTCTGTGACGTGATAGAACTCTTAATTCTGAGATAATCTCTTAAGGTGCCAACGTCCTCTACAAGCAGACCTTTTGCACCAGGGGATTTGATAAAGCAATTCCATTTAGCTTAAATAAAAGGATATGCTGGATCTAAGATGGAACATTTCGGGGACTCTTTTAGACTTGTGTTTCGTTTATATGTTATCAGCTAACAAGCTGTAAATGGCTTCATCTTTTTAATGGAAATACTCTGTTGCTTAGAAAACAACAACTGGCCACTGAGTATAACCGGAAACAAGTTCTCCGACAGCACTTTACAGAATGGCAGCATTGGCACCGCACGGAAATCCTAAAGAGAGAGCTGGCCCTGACAAAAGAGGAAACTAGGAAGAAAATGAATGAGCTGCTGGAGGCAGCATCACTAGGGAAACTCAGCACAAATGGGTCATCAGGCATCGTTCTACTTGAGGAGGCAGCAACTATGGTGAATCCACTTAGAGGAAATGGAGGGGTATGTTGTTTTTCCTTTGCTTGGTCTTCTGCTTATTAAACACTGGCATTTGAGCTCTGCACTGGTATGGCCTGGGTTATATTAGCCATTGTCAGATTGCCTTGCCTGGACTATTTAGAAGATGTGAGCTGTTTGCGGTACACAGAGGTTATCTTTAAGTCAGTGTTTATTTTCTTGAACCAATTCTTTTTTTTTTTTTTAAGATTTTATTTATTCATGAGAGACACACAGAGATAGAGACATAGGCAGAGGGTGGAGCAGACTCCCTGCAGGGACCCCAACGCAGGACTCGATCCCAGGATCCTGGGATCATGCCCTGAGCTGAAGGCAGGCGCTCAACCATTGAGCCACCCAAGGCATCCCCCAAATCTTTTTGTATAGCATATATGAACTTTGGTATTCTTGAGACTTGGAGGGACATAATATAGAGAAGGAACTTAAAACAACTAAGTGAAAGACTCCTTCAGGAACAGTTATATAAAACATTGTTTATAACTCTTTAACTCCTCTAACTTGATCACCAGACATTTCCTGTCTAAATGAGCTTGTGATACACACATACACACACACACACACACACGGGGAATTTTTAAGTTTTTATTTTTCTAATAAGAAAAATCATTTGTGTTAATTCTGGTAATTTGATAGGAGAAAATGACAGAGGAAAAAGCAAAGTAGCTTATAATTCTATCATCTGGAAATAACCGCTAGTAACATGTTGAATAGCTGTATAGTCTTTTCTCTATTCAGGCATATGCAAATTCTTCTCTTTAATATTTTATTTAGCTTTTAAACTTTCTTCAGTCAAGCTATTGAGGGTATCTGCTTTTTCATAATACATAATACAGAAAAACTAAGGCCATTTTTTCTTAATAATGTAACTATCATGTTTTTTGAAAAAAAATTGCAATTTTACAATATAACCTGAGAATTTTCTATATCACTAAATTTACTGCTGCAAGGTTAGTTCTCAGCTGACAGTAAACCACAGATCAGACCTGCTAAATCAAAATTTCTCGTTGTGGGGCGCCTGTATTTTTTTTTTTTTTTAAGTTTCACGGGTGAACCTGATGAATACCCTTTGATTAAGGACTACCATCCTGTGACATCATTTTGTAATGGCTATAGGATATTCTATCATGAGCCATAGGCTAGAATCTACTTATCTTTTTCTGTATTGCTAGACATTTAAGTTTCCAGTTTGTCACTATTGCAAACAATGCTTCAGTGATCATCCTTATAAAGAAATCTTTGCACACATCCACTTTACTTAAATGCTTTCCTTAGGATAAATACCTAAAAATAGAATGCACATTTTAAAGAATAATACCAAATTGGCCCTCCAGAAAGGTTATGCCAAAAAAATGCCTATCTTCCTGCCTGGTAACACATTTTTCATTTTTGCTAAGTTGATGGTAAAATACTTTCATCCTCTTATTGCTTCAGCATTTGCATTTTTTAATTAGTGAAGTTAAACATTTTTTTTTAAAGATTTTATTTATTCATGAGAGACAGAGAGAGAGAGAGAGAGAGAGGCAGAGGCAGAGACACAGGCAGAGAGAGAAGCAGGCTCCATAAAGGGAGCCCGATGTGGGACTCGATCCCGGGACTCCAGGATCATGCCCTGGGCCAAGGGAGACGCTCAACCACTGAGCCACCCAGGCATCCCTAAACATTTTTTATAATGGCCATTTACATATATATATGTATGTGGAAATGGTTTATTTCTAGAAAGATATTTAATGATTTGTCTCTTCATGCCCTTATACATTTTTCTATTTGATTATATATCTTTTTCTTATTTATAGGAGCTCTTTATATTTTTAAGACTACTGATGCTTACATTACTATATATTTTGCAAAATTTTTTTTATTTGCCTTTTTGGATAAGTTTTGGGGTTTGATACTATACAGAGTTGTTATAAAGTGAATCTATCAGTTTTTTCTTTCATAATTACACTGTCATATTTGAAAAACCCTTTGGGGAAGATCCTCTACCCTCTCACCTTCACCCCAGACCCCACCACATAATGCTATAGAGTACTTAACTTAGACATGTAAAATTAAAATGGGCACCAGAAGGACTGCAATCTTGCTTTTTACCTTGATTACTGCCAGCAAGTAGGCTGGTTTTAATTCGGGCCTAGTCTCTCTGCAGAGGGTATCATGATGTTTATTGGGACTTATGTAACATTTTAGTCCCTTCCTCTAGGAACTTTATCTACCTTTATGTCATATAATTTTGTTTCCATTAAGACCCAAGAGTCTTTTATCTTAGGAAATAGCTGTCTGAACTTTTTACTTTACAAAGTTAAACTGTTGTTATCTGTAAATTTGAAAAAAAGTCAACAAAGTATTTTTTACTTGCAGAAAACAGAAAAATTACTGTGTGTATATATAGTGTGTGTTTATATATATATAAGCATATATATAGTGTGTGTATATATTTACATATATATACATATATGACTCAAGAAATAAAAGCCTTTAAATCTCTGAAATTAAGAACTCTGAAAAGGATTTTATTAAAAAAGGATATTATAAAAAATAGAACCAGTGAAAGTAAAAGTATATGATAGACTCTCTAGGTTATTAGATAAACTCTTTTTCCAGAGTATAAATATAATATGAACAAATAAAATATGGTATCTTTAGTTAGATGGCCACTAATTATACAGTTTTGGGGCTCATGTACCACCAATGCATACGTTATACTGTGGAATTTTTCAAAATTATCAGTTAGCTAATAGATGACTTTTGCTAATTATGCCAAGCTGTTCCGTCCTGTTCTGCTAAGTACAATCTGTACCATTAAGCTTCCTTTCATTCTCTTATTTTCATCTTGAAAAGTTACCGTGATCCAAAAGAAATCTTTTGGCTATACTCAAGGCTTTTACAGTCTTGCTGAGTTAATAACGTATCATTATCACAAAGTTTAAAAGGGCCTAAAACATAGACCCTGCTTGATGCTAAATTACTTAAGCGGGTGTTCTCATGAATAAATGTCCATTGACATTTCTGAAATAGAAGGTTATTTTTTAGTCTTTAGCACGTCAGAGTTCCCATATATCACATTTTTCACTTCAGCTGAGTCTATAGGAACTATTTCTATCACCATGAAAAGTATTTTTGAGTACCTTAGTATGGTACTCTCTTAGAACGAGAAACTTCTAAGATATATAGTTCATTGGCTTGATCAGACCTTAGGCCATACAGTCAAACCATTCTAGGAGAGACATTTTAAGTTGCATTATTTTGGCCAGGATAAGTTTTTCCAATTAAGGATTCTGTTTCCTCCCCCTCTATATAGAACTTAAAATTGAGTCTGTTAAGTGAGATCTGTTACATGATAAAGCTTTGAGGGAATCCCTCAGTGGTTCAGTGGTTTAGCACCTGCCTTTGGCCCAGGGCATGATCCTGGAGTCCCGGGATTGAGTCCTGCATCAGGCTCCTTGCGTGAGGCCTGCATCTCCCTCTGCCTGTGTCTCTACCTCTCTCTCTCTGTGTGTGTCTTTTATGAATAAATGAATAAAATCTTAAAAAAAAAAAAAAAAACTTTGAAAACTATTAAGCCATATACTAAAATATAATATTATTGATAATATTCTTGTGTAAGCAGATATTTGCCCAGATAGTCAGGGAATAGTCTGGAGACCTGTAAGCTTTAATCCAGGCTGTGATCCTGAGAAGGAATGAATGAATGAATGAGTTGAGTGAGTGAATAAGTACATACACACATCTGTACATATCCTGTGATTAATTTATTAGTGGCAAGAGAGGCATGGAGAGAATAGAGCTATTACTGATTTGTAAAGATATTTGTTAGTTTTCAAACGTTCTTTTTTTTTAATTTTTTTTTTTTAAGATTTTATTTATTCATGAGAGAGAGCGAGGGAGGGAGAGACACAGGCAGAGGGAGAGGGAGAGAAACAGGCTCCATGCAGGGAGCCTGATGTGGGACTCGATCCCGGGCCTCCAGGATCACACCCTGGGCTGAAGGCGGCACTAAACCGCTGGGCCACCGGGGCTGCCCAGTTCTCAAACATTCTTGAGGAAGAATATATCCTTCGCCACAAAATTCAGAGTTAATTCGTGTAGATTAGAATTCCTGTAATATAAAACTGAGGTAATCCTGCCTCATTCACAAATTGAACTATCCAAATTAGAAATTTCTTTTTTTTTTTAAGATTTTATTTATTCACGAGAGACACAGAGAGGAAGACCTAGAGGGAGAAGCAGGCTCCCCACAGGGAGCCCAATGCGGGACTCGATCCCAGGACCCTGGGATCACGATGAAGGCAGCCGGTCAACCACTGAGCCAGCCACTCAGGCATCTCCAAATTAGAAATTTCTAGGAGCACAGCTTTCCTCCTGCAAAGGTCCTGGCCCATGGCAATGGTCTGCGCTGCAGCCACTCAGCCAAGCGGTTGCCGTGGTGAACAGCAGTGCACCTCCTGAGGAGAACCCCCAGAGCTAGCTGCCAGCCTCTGCCGTAGCCCGGCGGGGAGCCCAGGGCGGCTGTGCCACTGGGCCAAACAAGGCTGAGGAGAGGAGGCGAGATGTCGCCAACACCGTCCTTTAAGTAGCTGAGCGTAACCTGCTCCTCTCTCTCAGGTGCCTGCGGGGCCTCCCTCGGGGAGCCGAGATTGCGACCCCAGCCCCCACCCGGGGACAGCAACGAAGAGCCACTTGCAGGTTCCCCTCCAGCATGTCCCTCCGAACACACGTGACGATAAGCGCCCCGAGACCCCGGGGGTCGAGCCCCCCCAGCAGCCTGGCGCCTACAAGCAGCTCAGAACCACGAGCCGGAAAGCAGAATCCATCCGCAGGGGTCACCTCCACAACCGCCACGTCTTCCAGCAACAGTTGATCGAAAAGCAGAAGCAGCAGCTTCAGGAGCAGCAGAAAACCATCCTGGAGCTGAAGGAAAGCCAGCGGCTGGCGGAGGCCCGGTGGGCAGCAGAGCGGGCCGCGGCCGCCACGGAAGCGCAGAGCTGCCCGCTGACAAACCCCCGAGGGAAGGGACCCCCGAGAACCCGGCAGGTGCTTCCAAAGTATGTCCACTAATGTCAGAACATTCTTTGGACTCAGGATTTGGGGTTGTTCACGTTGTGGTCGAGAGGCCCCTGAACTGTTGCCCAACTTCCAGGCCTCCACGATCTCTCCCTTTCTTTTGTTGTGTACTTTCCAAACAAAGAGGCCCCCCTGCCTTGTGACTGGTGGGTGACGGGTACTAATAGTATCTGAGGCACCGGCTGCCTCTGAGTTGCACAGTTAGCACGTGTGTGGTGCTCCCTTAGGGAGGAGCCCTGTCACTAGACCAGTTAAAGAGAAAAATGCTTACTTGCTCTACCTCAAGGTTTCCGATTACGTTTAGTTCTGAGAAGCCAGGTTGTACAGTATCAGGTGCAGATGGAGCAGCCCCTGGGCTGGCTAATTACCTAGCTTACATTTGTAGTTGTTCTGGATGAAAGTAAACATCTTTGAGGCTGGACCAAGTCCAAATTTCTCAGAAGCCGCTTACGATGGTTTCAGACGTGTTTGAGACCTACTCAGTACCTGGGATAAACGGTAGGATAAGAAGTGGGTGATAGATCCCTACTGATTTGGAGCACCGGGAAGGGAGTCACAGCCTCCGACTCACTGCAGACTCAGGCCAGTAACTCAACCTTTCCACCTCCACATGACACCAATTTATTGAGTGGGTTTGATACATAGCTGAGAGTAAAAACTAATTAAATTTTGTGAAATGCTTTGAGTTCCTCAGGCTCGAGAACTTCAGAGAAAGCTGGTTATTTGTCTGAATTCTTTTCCTTTAAATTTTTTTTTTTTCTTTTACCCCCAGTTCACCCGTTGCTTCCCCTGGGACCAACCATAGAGGAAATGACTCCCAGAATTCTCTCTCTGGACCCAGAAGGATTCCAAGGCAGCTGATGGCACCCCATCCCATACTGAAAGGCAGGGCGGACTTGGTGGTGGTCTGGTAGTGGTTATCCTCCTTCCTGAAACAGGATGTGCTGGGACTGTATCCTGGCAACTCAGGTTTTGAGACTTGGCAGATCCTGGTCAAAGATGGCTAGACATGTGAGGAGTGCATTGCACCAGAGTTCCATGCATTTTTTCCTGCCTCTTCTGCCAAACGTTTTGGCCTTCCCAAATAACACCATAAATAGATAGATAGATAGATAGATAGATAGATAGCTGAAGGGTATATCATTATCCTGTAATTTGAGGTTTAGATTATGGGGAAAAAAATGGGACAGTTACACAAATGAGAAAACTCCTGAGTAGCTGGTAAGGACAAAATTGATAATGATCTATGATTATATTCTGATAACCTTAAAATATTATTCCATTTATAGCAATCCACATCCTTTTATGCGTTGTACCTTGATGATATGCTTTTAGTAATGAAATCTGCAAACCAGACATTTTAATCTAATAACATTCTTGATGCATGTAGAAATCATTATCTAAACCAGACAATATTATGAGAAGAAAAGCATTTGCTACCTAGTGAGTCTGCTAATTGTTTTTACTTTATACGTCGTCAGGCACTGTACATTTGTTTGTGTAGAGGTAGGCATGTTGGCAATTATATTGTGGTTGTAAATCTGATTTTTCACCTTTGGCCAGATTGCTGCCCTAACAAGAAGTGACGTCAGCCGAAGCACACTATGCCCAAAGTCCATTCCTTTTAATGAAGAAATTAGCAGTCTCTGCGTTGACTCTCTGCCAGGATAGCAGTTTATGCCATCTTTGTCTACCACTGAGAATGATCAGGAAATGCCCAGTTCCAGTGAGACTATTTTTAAAAAATTGTTTGCTCAACGAGTTAATCATATTTTAGAACTCCAGGCCACTTTTCAAGTGGTCTTTAATGATTAGCTCTAGAAAAGATGGGGAATGCACTTATTACCAGAGACTCTGTTTCTCAGGGTTCTCACTTTAATCCTCTAGTTTATTTCTGCCTCTTTAAAGACAGCCTCACTGCCTCCATCTCTGGCACCCCCACACTTCTTTTTCTAGCGATGCAGCACTTAATATCTGTAAGAAATAGCCTTGTGAGTTTTTTGTTTATTAATTCTTGAAACTTGAACTTAAATTTTCTTCTTATAATATGGCACAAAGAAGCAAAAGCAATAACTGTTGGCTGACTTAGGTGAGCAGAACTTGCTACTCCTCCTACCCGTGTCGCTCTTCCTGTAAAAGCCCCGACTGATGACACAGTCATATTATCAGACCATCTTGCACATTTGCTGCATTTGGATCGATATTTAATAGACTGTCAAGAACAGGAGTCTGACACTTGAATTCGTTCAGATGCCAGTTCTCCAAATGCCTAGTACAATTCCATTTCCTGCCCATCTGGATATCTATCCAGGCCTTAAAACTAGATTTTAATGTATTCATCGTGACCCTAAACTTTAGTTCGTTGTTGTTGTTGTTGTTACACATACAGACATAAGTATAATGACTCAGGGAAAAATTGCAGACTCAGTGAGATTTGAGGATTGATTGTATTGTCAAAGTATTTGTTAGCTATAATAAAGTTTTCTCCATTCATTAAAGAAATTATCAAATTAAAATTCTGGTTTCTGGGTTTCAGTAATAAAAGTATCAAGGCACATTGTGTTATTTAAACCAGTAAATTAGGGGCAGCCCTGGTGGCGCAGCGGTTTAGCGCCGCCTGCAGCCCAGGGAGTGATCCTGGAGACCCGGAATCGAGTCCCACATCGGGCTCTCTGTATGGTGCCTGCTTCTCCCTCTGCCTGTGTCTCTGCCTCTCTCTCTCTGTCTCTATGAATAAATAAATAAAATCTTAAAAAAAAAAAAATAACTGCTTGAGAAATATTTAAAATTTAAAAAATAAATAAACCAGTAAATTATTCTAATAGAAAAGTAAAAAACATAATTTTCAAATTATTCATCATTACTGAGGATAGGATCGTAGGTCTTTAACCTGTAGGGGGTATATAAATAACATATATATACTTATATATTTACAAATACAACTACAACTAATATTTTTAAAATAGACATTTTATATTTATATATTTATAAACAAGTAAAAAAAATGTTTTTGAAATTGTGAACCCTCAATTTGCAAGAAAACCCTAGCAATAACACTAAACTCTGCTATAAAATCTGGAGACATTTCTCTTGCAGTGTTCCTTATATTTTTGATATTGGAACTCTGTTACTATTTTCTAGCCATGGAAGAGAGAGCAGTTCAGCGAGCTGAACGTAGGCGGATCTTGGCAGAGAAGAAGAAAAAACAAGAAGAGGAGAAATTGGTAAATCAAGAATGAAACCTGAGGCAAGAAAAAGGATTTGTATAGGTCTTTATTTAAAAAAGAAATGAGGGTAGCCCTGGTGGCGCAGCGGTTTAGCGCCGCCTGCAGCCCAGGGTGTGATCCTGGAGACCCGGGATCGAGTCCCACATCGGGCTTCCTGCATGGAGCCTGCTTCTCCCTCTGCCTGTCTCTGCCTCTCTCGCTCTCTCTGAATGAATAAATAAATAAATATTTAAAAAAAATAAAAAAAATAAAAAAAAATAAAAAAGAAATGAAGCCTAGAAGTACCTGGGTGGCTCAGTTGGTTAAGTGCCCAATTCTTGATTTTGGGCTCAAGGCATGATCTCAGGGTGGTGAGATCAAGAGCCCCGCATTAGGCTCCGTGCTGGGCATGGAGCCTGCTTAAGATTCTCTCTCTTTTCCTCCTTCTGCATCCCCACCTCCCTCTTAAAAAAAAAAAAAAGAAAAGAAAAAGTAAAAGAAAAAAAATGAAGCCTAGCTTGTTTAAGTGTCTTGAGACAATGGAGCTAGATCAACTTTGGTAATAGCTTTTTATCCATTGGCCTGAACTCCGAAGATTTTAGGAAAAGAAAGGGAGAAAACAATGACTCCATTAGTTTAGCAGGAAGGATATGTTATGAAACTTGATGGGAGCCAACAGTTGGGAAGATTTACTCATTTAGGTTTAGATGTCCAACGTGGTAAGTTGCAAAGGTGAGTAGTTCTTAGACAGTTTTGACCTAGACTATCAAAAATAAATTTTGTATCTATTAAGAAAAAAATAAATAGTTCCCATAGTTTGGGGGGGTTTTTCTGTGTGAAATGAAAGAAAAAAATTTTCCTATGCTGTTTGGAGTTTGGACTTACTATTTCACAGGTGAAAAGAACTAAAAAAGTATTTTTTGATGAGAAATTAATGTTCTTTTCTTAATATCACCTTCACAAGTAGAAGAGGATTCTTTTGGAGAAACTTTTAAGTTACACAACTGACCACCTGTTGGTTGGAGTTTCTACTTTTATCACGAAGTATAGGCTTCTTTCAGAGACAGGGTGGGCACTCTTGGTAGATACTTGACTTTCCTCAATATAAAAAAATCTTATTTCCATACAAACATAGTGTTCTTGTTTTTTACTGACCCTAATCTTGACCAGGCCCAGTTAAAGGCCCAAGAAGAGGAGCGTCAGAAGAGGGAAGCAGAAGAAAAGGAGGCTCAGCTTAAGAAAAAACGAGAAGAGAAGAGACTACAGAAAATGGTTCGTAGAGTCTGGCCAATCACCTGTCTCTTAAAGCCTACTGTGTACAATACCGTGGCCCTGTGCACCTTCTCCATCCCCCAACTTCCCTCCAGAACATATTTCTCGCACCTCCACCCTTTTTCCACACCTTAGTGAAAAACCAAGGTGCTCATTCTTCAGATCGAAGCTTTTTGAAGATTTGAAATCTTCTCTCAGATTAGCTTTTCTTGCCTTTTATACTCTTCTCCAACCAAGGTTAGATTAAGTTCCCCATATTGACTCTGAAATAGATTTCCTCACAGCATTACCAGGGCTTATAATTCTGCATATGTTTTGTGATTGTCTTATTGATTTCAGCATCCCCAACTAAACTAGAATCTCCTGGAAGATAAAGGGAGCAGTCTGGTGTTGCTCATTATTGTATTGATTAGCAGTGTCCCTGGCATATAGTAGGAACTCAGCAAACTTGCAGAATAAGCAAGTAAATGAATGAACAAATGGAAGAAAATACACCCAGAAGAAATAAGAGATAAAACCCTTACTTTCAAGATTATTAAGTTCTAGTTGGAAAGATAAGGCCTAAAAATGCACAGTGTCAGACAATATATAGTACAGCATATGTTGTCTTGTGCCTCAAAGACCAAAGAAGAGGCACCTGGGTGGTTCAGTCGGTTATGGGTTCAACTCTTGATCTCAGTTCACGTCTTGATCTCAGGGTCATGAGTTCAAGGCTTGTTTTGGGCTCCATGCTGGGCATGAAGCCTACTTAAAAAACACCAAAGGGGCAGCCCCGGCGGCCCAGCAGTTTAGTGCCAACTTCAACCCGAGGTGTGATCCTGGAGACCTGGGATCAAGTCCCGCGTCAGGCGCCCTGCATGGAGCCTGCTTCTCCCTCTGCCTGTGTCTCTGCCTTTCTCTCTATCATAAGTAAATAAATAAATCTTAAAAAAAAAAAAAAATCTTTAAAAACACCAAAGGAGATCAAGAGAGCCATGTAAGGCAAGACCTATAAAGATTGGGGGAATATTTTCATAGAAAAGAGCTTCAAATTGGGAATTGTATTAGGATTCTACAGAGAAATAGAAGCAATAAGATGTATGTATAAGAAGGGATTTGTTATGAAGAATTGGCTCAAATGATTATAGAGGCTGAGAAGTCCCACTGTCTGCCTCTGCATACCGGAGACCCAGGAAAGCCAGCAATGTAATTCCAGTCCTAGTCTGAATTGATAGTATAAACTCTAGTTTAAGGTCAGGAGACCAATGGCCCAGCTCAAGCAGGCAGTCAGGAATTAAAAAAGGAGTACATTTCTCCTTTTGTCTTTTGGGTCCTGTTTAGCCCTCAAGGGATTGGATGATGCCCACCCACATTTGGGAAGGCAGTCTAACAGAGTTCGTGGATTCAGATGCTAATCTCATCCCAAAACACATTCACCAACACACCCCTACATGTTTAATCTAGGCACCCTGTCGCACGTTCTAGTTGGCACATAAAATTAACCATCACGAGTCTACCCTTTATCAATTTGGCACCCATACACATCTCTTTAAACCATACTTAATCTCCAAATAAAGACAAGAAGATCATAATACATGATGCAACTATCCTGCATACAACCAAAAACGTGCTAACTCCCCTTCCCCAGAAGAGGAGATAAAGTCCTTGAGTGATGTTTATCCTTCTCATTGATATCCCATAACTTAAATATTATGATGTAAAATTAAAAATATTTAGACACAATGATACAAAGTCAATATATCTTATATTACTATTCATTGTGGAACATTTGAGAACTAGAAAAAAATGGAAAAAAATCTGAGCTCAGCACTAAGAGGTAACTAAATATCTAAGTATATTTTTCTCTAAGTAGCTCTCTCTTAATAGATAATTGGCGTGGAAGTGTATGTAGTTTTTAGTCTGCTTTTTTCATTTAAGAGTCTGTCATGAGTGTTTTCACTTGTCATCCAGAATTCTTCAAAACCTTTATATGTTGAAGGTCATTTTTTTTCAAGTTTTTCTGTAAATTCCAGTTAGTTAACATACAGTGTAATATTAGTTTCAAGTGTAGAATTTAGCGATTCATCACTTTCATACAACATGCAACACTCATCTCAACAAGTGCCCTCCTTAATATTCCTTATTTTAAAAATAAACTTTTTATTTTGGTTTACTTAGGTTTACAAAAAAGTTGCAAATGTAGTACTAAGAGTTTTCCTAAACCCCTCACACAGTTTCAGTTTCTCCTTAATATTATATTACTATGGTATATCCGTCAAAACTAAGAAACCAACGTTAGTACATTACTGTGAAAACCAGGCTTTATTTAGATTTCACCAGTTTTTCCAGTTTTTCTGACTTCTCTCTGTCTTCACTTGGTAGGAGGAGCTAGGGAGCTTCACAGGGTCTGTTTTATGACAGCAGATCCCATTCGTGAGGGCTCCACCCTCAGACCCAAGCACTTTCCAAAGGCCTCACTTCCTAACACCACCACACTGGGCATTAGGACTTAAACATACAAATTTGGGAGGGGACACATTCAAACCATAGCACTTAGTCTTTCTCTGTTTTTTGTTTTGTTTTGTTTTTTTAATGGCCTTGGCAATTTAGAGGAGTACTGATAAGGTATTTTGTAGAATGTTCCTCAATTTGTGTTGGTTTGAATTTTTTTTTTTTTTTTTTTTTTTTTTTTGGTTTGATGTTTTTCTTATAAATCTTCTGGGGTTATGGTTTTTGTTTTAAGAATGCTACCTAGATGAGGGGCCCTTCTAATCTCATCACAGCAAGGGATATATGAAATTAAGATGACATCTCTGGTGATGCTAACTATGATGACTTGTATAAGGCAGTGTTTGACAAGTTTCTTCACTGTGAAGTTACTGTTTTTCCCTTTTCATACTCTCATCTTTGGAAGCATTTCATTAAGTCTGGTCTACTCCCAAGGTAGGGAAGGAGTGGAAATTAAGTTCTGTCTCCTTGAGGGGTCGAATATCCACACATACTATTAGGGATTCTTCTGTGAGGAATATTTTTTTTTTCCTTCTCCATTTGTTTATTCAATCATTTATATCAGTGTGGACTCATGTATATTTATTTCATACTTTGAGTTATAAAAAAGTATTATTTATTATGTGTCTGAAATTATTCCCACTTTGGCTATGGGGAGCTCTTTAATGTTGGCTCCTGTGTCCCTCTGCCATGCCTTCATCCTTTTGGTGGGTATTTTACTCTCCAACACTATTCATCTTGTATTTTCACTGCTGTGTGTTGGAATCAGCCATTTCTCCAAGGTGCCCTGGTTCTAAATGGTATTTGGAAAGCAAGATCTGGGCAGTGAGGGTACTCATTGCTTCTGGGATGTCATTAATTCTAGCACCTCGGCAGAGAGAGCTAAGTAATCTACGTATGTATACTAAACCATGTACACACCTATCCATAATTATTTCTGTATCTGTCCATCTGAATAAACATTAAGCTAAACCCAAGATCATATTAAATCTCTGGCTCTAATCCTGCATCAGAGCCCTTCCCTTCTTGCTTATCTGTAAATCCCCTATTTGACAGTGTAAGATCTGGTTCCCACAATTTACCATCCATTTACCTAACTTGTTCAATTCCAGTATACATGTAAAGCAATTTCAGAACTGTACCCGCCATGAGAAAATTTGCCAACTGGAGTATACAGTATTTATGTAGTTTCTTTTGCTTTAATACAGTTTCCAGTGTGGTTTTCTAATCACTTAGGTCAGCTTCTATTTTTCCCCACCTCCTTCCATTGTTTGTAAGAAGTTTATTTCTTTTGCATATAGACATTCAGATGATTCAGTATCATTTGTTGGAAGAGCAATCTTTTCTCTACTGAAATGCCTTTATACCTTTGTCGAAAATCAGTTGAATATATTTGTGCAGGTCTGTTTCTGGATCTTTGTTCTGTTGCTCGTTACGTATACTCCTTTGCCAATACCACTTGCCTTTGACTGTTGTACCTTTATAGTAAATCTTGAAATTGGGCAGTGTGAATTCTTCCACTTTATTTTTCCTCTTCTGAGTGATTTGGCTCTTCAGGTTTCTTTGCCTTTTTATGTAAGATTTAGACTAATCTTGTCAACATCTACAAAAAAACCTTTAGATTTTGATTGGGATCATATTGAATCTATAGATCAAATTGGGAGAATTGACAATAACATTGAGTCTAATCTATGAGCATGGTAATATCTCTCCATTGATTTAGATCTTTGTTTCATGAATGTTTTATAGTTTTTCATGACTATGTTTTGTTAGATTTATACCTAAGTACTTCTTTTTTGGTGCTATTATCAATGGTGGGGTTTTCTTTATTTCAAATTCAATTTATTCATTGCTAATATATAGAAACAATTCATTTTTGTATGTCGACCTTGTATTCTGCAACCTTGCTAAACTCACTTATTAGTTCTAAGAAGTTATTTTTGTGGATTCTTTGGAATTTCCTATAAGTTGTCTGCCAATAAAGGCAGTTTTATTTCTTCCTTTCCAATCTGTTGCCTTTTATTTTTCTTGCCTTATTGAACTAGCTAGGAATTCCAGTGCAAAGCTGAATAGAAGTAGTGAAAGAAGACATCTTTGCCTTCTTCCAGATCTCAGGGAGAAGATTCCATCTCTCATCTTTACCATCATATATGTCATATTTTTTAGTTTTATATATACTATAAATACCCAACACCTTCTTACCTGTATTGCTTTAAACAATTATATTTTAGTGTGATTAAAAATAAGCTAGGAGCACCTGGGTGGCTCAGTCAGTTAAGCACCCAACTCTTGATGAGCTCAGTCAGTTAAGCACAAGTTAAGCACTCTTAGATTCTCTCTCTCCTTCTCCCTCTCTGCCCTTCTCCCCCTAACCTCCCCTCCCTCTCACACTCAGTCTCTCTCAAATAAATAAATCTTAAAAATAAGCTGAAGACTGTAGTTTTTCATTTTTCATTTCTGATGCTCCTTATTTCTTTGTATAGATTTAAGATTTTAACCTAAAAAAAAAAAATAAATAAATAAAATAAAAAAATAAAAAAAAAAAAGATTTTAACCTATATCATGTTCCCTTTGCCTGAAAAACCTCCTTTAACATTTCTTATAGGATAGGTCTACTGGTAGTGAATTCCTTTAGTTTTCATTCGTCTGAGAAGGTTTTTATTTCTCTTTCACTTTTTTTTTTTTAAGAGAGAGAGAGCACGGGGCAGCCCTGGTGGCCCAGTGGTTTAGTGCCGCCTTCAGCCTGGAGTGTGATCCTGGAGACCTGGGATGGAGTCCCATGTCAGGCTCCCTGCATGGGGCCTGCTTCTCCCTCTGCCTGTGTCTCTGCCTCTCTCTGTGTGTGTCTGTCATGAATAAATAAATAAAATCTTTAAAAAAAAAAAAAAAAAAGAGCAAGAGAGCACATGAGCAGGGGAGGGGTGGAGAGAGAGAGAGAATATGAATGAGAATCTTAAGCAGGCTTCATGCTCTGTGTGAAGCTGACATGGGGCACAATCTCACGACCCTGAGATCATGACCTGAGCCAAAATCAAGAGTAAGATGCTTAACTGACTAAGCCACCCCGGTGTCCCTCTCCTACACTTTTTAAGGTATTTTCACTGGATATAGAATTCTGGGTTGATAGTTTTTCTTTCAGCACTTCATCTATGTCATTCTTTTGTCTTTTTGCTCACCTGGTTTGCTGTAATTCTTATCTTTGTTCCTTTATCATAGGTGTCTTAGTCTACTTACTTAGGTTGCCAGTTCTGTAGACTGGACATCTGAGATCGGGGTACCAGCATGGTTGGTTTCTGGTGAAGGCTCTCTTCTGGTCTTGTAGATGGCCACCTTCTCACTGTATCCTCCCGTGAACTTTCCTAGTGAGAAAGGGAGTACAAGAGCTCTTTTAGTGAGTTATAAGGATACTAATCTCACCTTTAGGACCTCATTTTACCTTAATTACTTTCTCACAGACCCCGTGTCCAGATAGATCCATGCTGGTTGTTAGGACTTCAACATGAATCCAGAGGGGGGTATAAACATTTAGTCTATAAAGTAGGTAAGGTGGGTTCTTTTCCACCAGCTGCCTTCAAGATTTTTTTCTGTTTTTGGTTTTCAGCAGTTTGAATATGATCTGCCCAAATGTGATTTCTTTGTTTTTTTCCCCTGCTTGGTGGTCTCTAAGTGTCTTAGCTACTTGGCTTTGTGACTGTTACTAATTTTGGAATATGTTTACCCCTTATTTCTTTAAATATTTCACCTGTTTCATTCTTCTGCTCCTTCTGGGATTCCAGTCGCAATGCTTGCATTGCAGGTTGTAATGCTTGCATTACACCGTTTGATACTATCCCACAGCTCTTGGATGCTCTGTTGTGGTTTTCATTCTTTTTTCTCTTTGCCTTTCAGTTTGTGTAATTTCTACTAACTTAACTTCAAGTCACCTGATTCTTTCCTTGGCTATTCCAAGTCTAGTGATGAGCCCTTTGAACTCTCTTCATTTCTTTTTTTCTTTTTTTTAAGATTTTATGTATTTATTCATGAGAGAGGCAGAGACATAGGCAGAGGGAGAAGCAGGCTCCCTGCAAGGAGCCAGATGTGGGACTCGATCCCGGACTCCAGGATCACTCCCTGAGCCAAAGGCAGATGCTCAACCGCTGAGCCAGCCAGGTGTCCCTGAACTCTCGACATTTCTGTTACCATGTTTTTGATTTTGTAGCGTTTTCATTTGACTCTTTATTATAGTTTCCATATCTCTGTTAAAATTACATATCTCATCTTGAATAATAACTACCTTACCTATTAGAGCCTTGAATATTATTATAAGTTATTTAAAAATTAAAATTCCCTCTCTAGTAGTCACAACATCTCTGTCATATAGGAGTCTAGTTCTAAAGATTTATTTTTTTAAACTGGGTTTATTGCTTGTCTTTGGTATGCCTTTGTTGTTGCAATTTGTTGAAAGCCAGGCTTATTTTGCAGGGCAATAGAAACTGAGATAAATAGGCCTTTGGTGTGGAGATTTGTGTTAATGTAGCCAGGAGTTCTGGTACATTTGAAGTTTGTGGTTGCCATGGTTCCCATTGTTGAGGTTTGCTGTTGCTGTGAGCACCATAGACTTCAATTTACACTAGCAACTTTGTTTTGTCTCTCTCTTTTTTTTTTTTTTTTTTTTTTTGGCTTCAGGTCTTCCCTTTGTGCTGTTCCCCAGAGATTATCCATCTCTTGCAGGTCCCTCAGGTGTACCCCACTGTTATTACTGGAGGTTTGTTAGCATGCTGGTGGGGTATACATGAGGAAAAGCATTTTATAACATTCTGATTAAGTCTGAGTCTTTGGAGTACACAGTATTGGGCAGTCAGAAGAATTTCTCCTACTCTTCTGTCTTCTTTTGGTATCTACTGGCTCAGTCTGTAACCTTAAAGCCCTTCCCTCTGTGAGGTTCCCTCTCCACTTAGATGAGATGGGGGGCTAGTCTGGGTAACCCTTCCCCCTAGCGGCAGTAGGATTCCACTAGTGCCCTCAGGTGGGGCCACTTGCAGATGAAGGCTTTTGTTTCTCAAGGGAGAATGGTCTAGGCAGATTTTACAGTGGTGGTTGTTCCTTTCCACCAGCCAGAACCATGGTACGAACTTTATCTGGATTCTCTCTGATAGTCTCTGTGAGAGCCTAGTTGAGTTCCTAGAGCAAAAGCCTGCAAAAAAGGTAGGAACGTCCCTATGACTATGACCCCCCATTTGTCCCTCTCCCTCTGACCCTCCCCCTGCTTCTGCTCTCTCTCTCTCTCTCTCTCTCTCAAATAAAATTTTAAAGTGTCAGTGTTATCAATGCTCTGAAAGTGAATGAAATCAACTTGGGAGATTGGGTAGAAAATATGAGGGTTTAAAACCAGTCCTCAAGTATATGAATAATTACTCAGGATGAGAGCTAATGAGGTAGAAAGAGAACCAGAAGAAACTTTTGTTGAAAATCTGAGGAAAAAAGTATTTGTGGAAGGGGCTGCTGATGGTTAACTAGACTAAATGCTGCTGAGTTCAGTTAAAAGGAGGACAGACATGAGTCTCTGATTTGGCAAGTTGGAGATCATTCATGACTTGTACAAGAATGTTTTCAGTGGAGTGCTGGTAAGGAGGTTCTATTCCAGTGAGTTGAGAAAATAGAAAAGGAAATAGATACTGTGAGTATAATAGGGATCACATGGATCAAAAAAGATTCTTTTATAGTTAGTGATTGTTTTTTCTGGCTTATTTTGTTTTTTAAAGATGGAAGATACCAGCACATATTTGCATATTGATGGGAATGATCCAGTAGTGAGGGAGGAATTCATGATACCTGGAGCAAAGGGTATAAATTACAGGAGTATATAAATAGGAATATGTTCCAGAGCACAATGAAAGGGTGGACAGAAGGCAGAAAGTTTCTTAATTCTTGCTGTAATACTTGGTCTTTCAAAGTTGTAGTGGTGGAGATCTATATACGTGCACCTATACACATTCAGATTAGTCTTATTTCTTGCATATCATTTGTTGAATAATTTAAATCCATAGTCCGCTTTTTTATCCCTTTTTAGCCTGAGTGAACTATACTCTATAAAACCCTAGCAACATAGAGCCCCCAGTATAAGGGCCATCTCAAAGCAGACACCATCATTTCATGTAATCCTCTATTTTATGCACAAGGAAATGAAAATGTAATATTAATGAAATAAAGTGAACTCTTGAGGAATCCTTATCAAGAGATAGAATATATACTTAAAATGCTATATAATATAAAATTTTGGCTCAAGCAGATCTCTATTAAATGTTTTTCTATTTTTTCCACGGAAAAGTTGACTTAAATAGGCTGTTTTTCCCCACTGCATCGGAAAATGGATTTCCTTTGAAGCCTACAGCCATTGAGGTGTAATTCTAGGAAAAGAATTACACTGTAATTTAGATGTGCATGCGAACAGGGTTGGAGAGCCTGAGGGTTTCTTCAAAGGCTTACTGTCTGTGTTAGATTCCTGTCTATAAGTCACAACTGCTACAGGGACATTTTCAATGGACGTGAAAATGACTACTTTCTGTACCTCCCCATAATCCTGAGTTGGTCCTTGTTACTCATGAGAAAATCTTGTACATTTTTATTTCTGGCCATCCAGTTCAACATCTCAGGTGTCTGGAATAAGGATTATAAAGATTAATTTGGGGTTAGTGTGGACATTTCATCTTGAGGAATTTGTACTGAAACAGGTTGTTTGGATTGTCAGATTAGGGCAATTCTCCCTTCCATATTAGAAATATCCCATTGTGCTCTCATTTTTTTTTTCTTGCAGAAGACTTAGCAATTAATAGCTTGTCAGAATCAGCCAATTCACCGCACTTTTCCTGAAGTGAAATTGTGTGTATGTGGGGGGGGGGGGGGGGGATGTTATATGTGTTTTGTATTTATACGACATAGATGACTTCTATTGTGAAGACAGTCTAAAGTCTTTGCTTTTGCTCTTGTGACTTTCCTAAGGGGTATCACTTGCTACCACTCACCATTTTTTAGTTTTTCTCTACTTGTGTTATGGCCTATTTTTATTTAAAAGAAATCATGATAGCTTTACAGTAAACCATTAAGCTTCTGTCATCTTTCTCAGTCAGCCCCTCAAGGGGTGCAGCTCTTCTTTGAGGAGGGAGGGCTGCCTAATGATCATCAAATACTTTTAGCTTTTTTCTGGACTTATTTGTTCATCACTTTAAAAAAGCCCAGGGTAACAATATTCTAGGCTTTTATTTTTTATTTATTTTTAAAAAGATTTTATTTATTTATTCATTTATGAGACACAGAGGCAGAGACAGGCAGAGGGAGAAGCAGGCTCCATGCAGGGAGCCTGATGTGGGACTCCATCCCTGGTCTCCAGGGTCACGCCGGGAGCTGAAAGCAGATGCTCAGCCACTGAGCCACCCCAGCATCCCTTATTCTAGGCTTTTAATGAAGTATGGAGAAACTTTAAATTTAAATAGGGTTCTTTACATAAAATTCTCTACCCTATAATCTAAATGAAGGGACTGTCTTGCTAGGTTTCCCATAATAATGAGGTGAGAAATACTGATTACTTTCCTAACTAGATACTTTATAGTAACTTAGGTATAAATCATGTGTGAACAACACTGAATCTGAGAATATGTACAGCACTCACTCTTGTACCCATGACCCCCTTTGCCTCACCAGCTTGGCTGAATTGTTTCTTTAATGCTCCAGAGTAGTGTTCCAGTGATTAGCCTACTGTTTAGTGGTTATATGTTCAAATTGAGTTAATTAGCTATTTGTTGAAATGAAATTCATTAGTGTTTTGATCATGGCATTTATACTTATTTTTTCAGTTTTGCTGAGGTATAATTTGCAAAATTGTAAGGTACCGAAAAATACACCAGGATGATTTGATATCCTTATGCATTATAAAAGGATTCCCACCATTGAATTAACACATCTGTCACCTCACGTATTTACCTTTTGTGTGTACATTTAGATTCTCTCTTAGTGGGGCACTTGGGTGGTTCAGTCAGTTTAAGGGTCTGCCTTTGGCTTAAGTCCTGATCCCAGAGTCCTAGGACTCAGTCGGGACACTGCTTCTCCCTCTCCCTCTGCTCCTCTCCTCTTTCTCTTGCTCATTCTCCATCTTTTTTAAAAAATCTGAAGAAAGAAAAACGTTCTCTCCGTGAAATGTTTTAAAGATTTTTTTATTTATATAAGAGAGAGCACAGTGAGAGGGCAGGGAGAAGCAGGTTCCCCACTGAGCAGGGAGCCCGATGCAGGGCTCGATCCCAGGCTCATGAGCTCAGCCGACAATAGCTACTTAACTGACTGAGCCACCCAGGCACCCCAGTAAATTTCAGTTATACAGTATAGTATTAACAATTACAGTCACCGTATTATGCATTAGGTCCTCATGCTACCTTTATCTTACAACTAAAAGTTTGTACCCTTTCTCTGGGATCTCCCTTTCTCCCATTTACCCCTCAAGTATTTGCAACCACATTCTACTCGCTGTTTCTAAGAGTTCAACTTTTTTTTTTTTTTTTTTTTAAATAAAGATTACACAGATAAGTGACACCACCTAGTATTTGTTTTTCTCTGTCTGGCTTATTTTACTTGGCCTATGAATGGGCATAATGTCCTCAGGGTTCATCTGTGTTGTGAAAAATGGCCGGGTTTCCTTCTTTATTTAAGGCTGAATAATCTTCCACTGTATGTATATACAATATTTTAAAAATTCATTTATCCATTGATGAAACTAAAGTTGTTTCCATATCTTGGCTATTGTGAATAATGTTGCAATAAACATGGGGGTACAGATATCTCTTTCAGATAGTGATTTTGTTTTCTATGCATATATACTTAGAACTGGGATTTTGGGGAATGCCTGTGTGGCTCAGTGGTTAAGGGTCTGCCTTCAGCTCAGGGTATGGTCCTGGGGTCCGGGGACTGAGTCCCACATCAGGCCCCCTGTGAAGAGCCTCCTTCTCCCTCTGCCTATGTCTCTGCCTCTCTTGGTGTCTCTCATGAATAAATAAAATCCTAAAAAACAAAAACAAACTGGGATTGTTGGATAATTTGGTAGTTCCATTTTTAATTTCTTGAGGCACCTGCCAACTTTTTTCCATAGGGGTTGCTCCAGTTTACATTCCTAACAGCAGTGCACAATTGTTCCCTTTTCTCCACATCCTTGCCAGCATTTATTTCTTGTCTTTTTGATAATAGCCATTCCAGTAGTTGTGAGGTGATTGATAGATACCTCATTGTGGTTTTGATTTGCATTTCCCTGGTGACTAGTGATATTGAGTACCTTTTCATGTACCTGTTGACCATCTGTATGTCTTCTTTGGAAAAATGTCTATTCAGGTTCTTTATCCATTTTTTAAATGGGCTATTTGGGGTTTTTTGCTATTGAGCTATATGGGTTCCTTGTATATTTTAAGTATTAACCCTTTATTAGATATGTGGTTTGCAAATATTTTCTGTTCCACAGATTACCTTTTTTTTTTTAAATTTTTTTAAAATTTATGATAGTCACAGAGAAAGTTTCAGGTCTTACGTTCAAGTCTTTAATACATTTTTAGTTGATTTTTATGGATGGTATATAGTAAAGGTCCGGTTTTATTGTTTTGCATGAGGCGATCCAGTTTTCCCAGGACCATTTATTGAAGAGACTAACTTCCCCCATTTGTATATTCTTGGCAGTTCTGTTGAAAATTAATTGACCATATATGCATGGGTTTATTTCTGTGCTCTCTATCCTATTCCACTGATCTATGTGTCTTTTTTTTTTTTTTTTTTAAATGCCAATACCGTAGTGTTTTAATCACTATAGCTTTGTGGTATAGTTTGAAATCAAGAAATATGATGCCTCCAACTTTGTTCTTTCTCAAGACTGCTTTGGCTATTCAGGACTTTTCATGGTCCCATACAGATTTTAGGATTGCTTTTTTTTTTTTTTTTTTTTTTTTCTGTGAAAAATGCCACTGGAATTTTGATAGGGATTGCAATGAATCTGTAAATTGCTTTGGCTGGTATGGACGTTTTAACAATATTCATTCTTCCAATCCATGAGCACGGTGTATCCTTCCAATTATTTGTTGTTCTGTGAAAAGATTCAGAACAGCCATGTTTTGGTTCCAAAAAGGAAAGAAAACTTCGTTATTATAGAAACAGAAGAGGAAAGCGAGCTACACATAGATAAAGGTAATAGTAGGCAATAAATGAGAATAAGGCAAAGTTACATCAAATTGGGTACTTACAACATCCAACCTCATTAGCTGGGGAAGCCCAGTGGAAATAGACGGGATAGAGTCCTGATTGAGAGGTCTGGGTGGACAGTCCTCCCCTCAGGTGAGACTTCCAACTGACTATCCCCATCTTTATAGGGGAAATAACAGGGTTTGAAGTTAAATATTTGTTTGCCTGCATGCAGTTTGGAATGAGCTGCATCTCTATGTTATCATATTTTTATATTTTCAAGGAGCCTGGGCTATGTGTGTTTGCCATCCAGGAATGGCCCTGGATTTCATTCCGGGGGTCCAGCCCAGTCTGGAGTAGGAGGGGAGAGTGAGACAAGATTTATAAATCTTGGTGTCCAGAACAGAAGGGCCAGTTCTGACCTGGAGGCCAGATAATCTATTTCAACAACCAGGCTCCCAAGGTTATTCACACAGCACAAGTCTCACAAACAGCATTCCTCAGCCTGCCTACATATGTGCAGGTCCATGTGGCTGGTTATGCAGGACAAATCAGAAACATCCATCCATATAGAACATTTGTGTCTTCTTCAAGTTTCTTTCACCAATATTTTATAGTTTCCGGTGTACAGATATTTTACTTCCTTGATTACATTTACTCCTAAGTAGTTTTTACTTGTTAATGCTATTGTAAATGGGATTCTTTTCTTAATTTCTCTTTCCAGTAACTATTATTTATAGCCATGCAACTGATTTTTGTATATTGATTTTGTATCCTGCAATTTTACTAAATTTGTTTATTCTGACAGTTTCTGGTGGAGTCTTTAAGGTTTTCAATATATAATATCATGTCATCTGAAGAGAGACCATTTTATTTCTTCTAATTTGGATGTCTTTATTTTTCTTGCCTAATTGCTCTGACTAGCACTTCCAACACTATTTTGAATGAAATTGGTGACAGTCGGCATCCTTCTCTTGTTCATAATATTAGAGGAAAATCTTTTTTCAGTGTTGGGTATGACGTTAGCTGTGAACTTCTCAAGTTTTGGTCTTTTTTATATTTAGATACATTCCTTCTCTACCCGATTTCTGGAGAGGTTTTATTATGAAAAGATGTTGAATTGTGTCAGATACTTTTTCTGCACCTTGCAATAAATCCCACTTGATCATAGGTATAATCCTTTTAATGTACTGTTTAATTTGATTTGCTGATATTTTGTTGAGATTTTTTTGCATTTATATTCATCAGGGATACTGGCCTGTAATTTTCTTGTGTCCTAGACTGGCGTTGGCATCAGATTAATACTGACTTTTAAAATGATTTAGGAAGTATTCCCCTCTTTTACATTTTTTTCTGAAGAGTTTAAGAGGATTAATATTAATTCTTGAAATGTTTGGTAGAATTTACCAGTGAAGCCATCTGGTCTTGGACTTTTCTTTGTTGGAAGGATTTTGATTATTTATCCAGTCTCTTTGCTGGTAATCAGTCTGTTCAGATTTTCTAATTCTTCATGATTCAGTCTTAGTAAAAGCTGTATGTTTTTAGGAATTTATCAATTTGTAGATTATGTAAGTTTTGGCATATAATTGTTCATAGTAGTTTGTTGTTATCCTTACTATTTCTGTGTTATCTCTTTCATTTCTGATTTTATTTAAGTCTCTCTTTTTTTCTTGCTCCAGCCGCAAGTTTTTCTATTTTGTTTATCTTTTCAAAAAACCAGCTCATAGTTTCTTTGATCTTTTCTATTGTCTTTCTAGTCTCTTATTTCATTTATTTCTGTACTAATCTTTATTTCATTCCTCTGCTAACTTTGGACATAGTTATTTCTTTTTTTCTAGTTCCTTGAGATGTATGGTTGGGTTGTTTATTTGAGATCTTTTATTGTTTCTAATGTAATTGTTTACTGCTATAAACTTTCCTCTTAAAACTGATTTTGAGGCATCTCATAACTTTTGGTATATTTTGTTTCCATTTTCTTTTCCCTGGAGATGTTTTCTGATTTCCCTTTTAATTTTTTCTTTGACTCATTTGTTCTTTGTAAGCATGTTGTTAATCTCTACATATTTGTGCATTTTCCAGTTTTCCTCTTGTAATTGATTTTTTAAAAATTTTATTTATTCATGAGAGACCCAGAGAGAGAGGCAGAGACATAGGCAGAGGGAGAAGCAGGCTCCACACAAGGAGCCCGATGCAGGAATCTGGGATCAGGACCTGAGCCAAAGGCAGATGCTAAACCAGTGAGCCACCCAGTAGTTGATTTTTAATTTTGTAGCATCATGGTTGGAAAAGATGCTTGATACCAGTTTTTTTCAATTTATTAAGATTTGTTTTGTGGCATATAACATATGATCTATCCTGGAGAATGTTCCATGTGCACTTGAGAAAAATGTGTATTCTGCTGTTGTTGAATAAAATGTTCTGTGTATGTCTGTTGGGTCCATCTGGTCTAACATATAATTTAAGTCCAATGTTTCCATAGTGATTTTTCTGTCAGGGTGATCTATCCATTGTTTAAAGTGAGCTATTTAGGTTGCCTACTATTACTGTATCGCTGTCTATATCTCCCTTCAGAATGTTAGTATTTGTTTTATGTATTTAGGTGATTCAAAATTGGGTGAGTGACTTTTTTTTATTAGATGGACTAATTTGTTTGATCCATGAAATTAGGCAAAGAAAAATATATGCAGCTGAGTAAAAGAAGCACATTCTCATACTACTTGAACATATAGCAGCGGTCAAAAATAATGAATTATGGAATGGATCCCAAGATTTAATGTAAAAAAACACCCTGTACAGAAAACTTTAGGCTTCTAACTTCACCAAATCCAGTACTAAACATGTTTCCTTATATTCGTCAGCTTCTTGCAAGTCTTTTTTCACTCTTTACTAACTGCAGAAAATCAGTATATGCAGCTTCCAACCTGTGCTGGCAATCTAGAATGATCCACGACTCTTGTAAGATCTCTACCTGCTTTTTAATTGGATAATTTTCACAATCTTTAGCTTTCTTCTTCTTTTTAATCTTTTCTCTTGTTGTTTTGTTTCTTTTTTCATACATCATTTTTTCTTTGACCAATCCGGTCACCATGCCAGTTTTGATCTTGACCTGCCTCATTTGAGGATTGACCATGATCCATTGAGCATCACAGGAAGGAGGGGTAGAGAGCCAAGGGAACTGTGGAGGAAGATAGTTGCATAAATACTTACAGTTCTTATATTATCTTGATGAATTGACTCTTTTTCTCTTGTTACAGTTTTTGGCTTAATGTCTATTTTGTCTAATTTAAGTCTAGCTACTCCTACTGTCTTTTGGCTTTCATGTGCATGGAATATCTTTTTTGCATCACTTCACTTTTAGTCTCTGTGTGTCCTTAAAGTTGAAATGAGCTGTTCATAGGCAGCAGGTTGGGTCCTGGTTTTTTTCATCCATTCACCACTGTATGGTTTTTTTATTGGAGAATTTAGTGTGTGTACATTTAAAATAATTGATAGGCATGGACTTACTATCACCACTTTAACTGTTTTCTGTTTTGTAGTTCCTTTGTTCCTTTCTTTCTCTCTTACTTTCTTCCTTTGTGATTTAATGATTCTCTGTAGTGTTACGCTTTGATTCCTTTTTCTTTATCCTTTTTTATTTATTATAGGTTTATGTTTTGTGGTTATCCTGAGGCTTACATAAGACACCCTGTAGTTTTAACAGTCTGTTTTCAGTTGATAACTTCATTTTTTTTTTTTTAAGATTTTATTTATTTATACATGAGAGACACAGAGAAAGGCAGAGACCTAGAGGGAGAAGCAGACTCCATGCAGGGAACCCGATGTGGGACTCCAAGATCATGCCCTGAGCCAAAGAGAGATGCTCAACTGCTGAGCCACCCAGGCATCCCTAAGCTGATAACTTCAAAGTATACAAAACCTCTACATTTTTATTCTCCTGCTCCCACAGTTTGTGTTTGATGTCACAATTTATAAATTTTTTTTAAGATTTATTTATTTTAGAGAGCAAGAGCATGAGCAGGAGGGGCAAAAGGGGAGAGAGAGAGAAAGAGAATCTGAAGCGGACTTCATGCTGAGTGAGGAGCTCGACATGAGGCTCAGTCTCACAACTCTGAGATCACCATGTGAGTCAAAACCAAGAGTCTGACTACAGCACCCAGGTGCTCCACAATTTGCATCTTTTATAGTGTGTATCCATTAACAAGTTATTTTTATAGTTATTATTTTTAAGATTTTTATTTATTCATGAGAGACACAGAGAGAGAGAGAGGCAGAGACACAGGCAGAGGGAGAAGCAGGCTCCATGCAGGGAGCCCAATGTGGGACTTGATTCCGGGTCTCCAGAATCAGGCCCTGGGCTGAAGGCAGTGCTAAACTGCTGAGCCACCCGGGCTGCCCTATAGTTATTTTTAATATTTTTGTCTTTCAACCTTTACACTTGAGTTATAAGAGATTCACCTACCACCATTACCATATTAGAGTATTTTGATTAAACTATTTATATAAACACTTTTACCAGTGAATTTTATAGTTTCATATGTTTTCATGTTATTAATGTCCTTCACTTCAACTTGAAGTCTTTTTTAAAAAAAGATTTATTTTAGAGAGGAAAAAGTGTGCACAAGTTGGGAGAGGGGCAGAGAGAAAGAAAGAGAGCTCCTTGATGAACAAGGAGCCTGACTCAGGGCTTGATCTTAGGACTCTGAGATCATGACCTGAGCCAAACCAAGAGTCGAACAATTAACAGACTGAACCACCCACATGCCCTTTGAATTAGTCCTTTTCAGTGTTAAGTATGATATAAGGCTGGTCTAATAGTAATGAATTCATTTAGCTTTGGTTTGTCTGGAAAATTCTTTTATCTCTTCTTCAATTCTGAAGGACATCTTTGCTGGGTATTCTTGTATAGCAGGTTTTTTTTCTCCTAGCACTTTGAATATATCATCTCACTCCATCTGGCCTGCAAGGTTTCTGCTGAAAAACTTGATCGTCTTATGAGAGTGCCCTTATATGTAACAAGTTGCTTTTTTCTTGCTGCTTTTATGATTCTCTCTTTGTCTTTCATGTTTGACAATTTATAATGTGTCTTAGCGTGTGGCTCTTTAGATTCATTTTGTTTGGTATTCTTTGGGCTTCTTGGATATGGATGTCTATTTCGTTCCCCAGGAAAGGGAAGTTTTCAGCCAGTATTTCTTCTAATAAGCTTTTTGCCCCTTTCTCTCTTCTATGCATATATTTGTACCCTTGATGGTGTCGCATCACCCCTTAGGCTATGTTCATTCTTTTTTCTTTTTCCTCTGATTGGATGAATTCTCTGCACTGTCTTTAAGTTGACTGGTCCTTTCTTCTGCTGATATATTTGGCTGTTGAACCCCTTTATTGAACTTTTTGATTCAGTTACTGTAATCATCAGCTGATTTATGTTTGTTTGTTTTTTAATATTTTGTATCTCTTTGATGAAATTCTTCATTCATGCATTGCTCTCCTGACCTCAGTGAGAATCTTTATGATCACTGTTTCTGAACTGTCTACTGGGTAAGTCACTTATTTCATTAAGATTGGTTTCTGGAGATTCATCTTGTTTGTTTGCTTGGAAGACAGTCCCCTGTTTCTTTATTTTTCTTGGCTTCCCTGTTGGTTTCTGCACCCTAGATAAAGCAGCCACTCCTAGTCTTGACATAGTGGTCTCATGTGGGAGATAGACCTTGTAGTCAGCCTTGCTCAGGCTCTTGGTTGTCTCTCAAACTTTTGTGATCATCCAATCTGCTGTCCTTGTTCTTGACTCCTGGTAGTTGAGCATGTACCAACACCTGTCACTGTCCAAATGGGAGAGTCTCAGTCAGCACCTAGATGTAAGCTGATTAAAAACTGTACCCTCAGGCAGCAGCTGGGAATGTAGGTAACTAAGCCCCTTCCAGAGAGAAACTGTGAGATGTGTTTGTCTGCTCCCTCTGCACTGAGCCCTGGTAGATAGCCACAAGGGGAGAGGGGTACTCCTACACCCCTATAGGACTTGTGAATATAAGCTGCACTGGCTTTCAGAGTCAGGCAAACCAGGATCCCATCCCTCAGTGGTAATCACAAATGTGGGTAATGGACTGTGTCCTTGCTCCTTCCAGAGAGATGCTGGTGGTCTGGTTTTATTGTTAGACTGGCTAGAGGGAGAAGGCAGAGGAAGGGTCTATCAGGCACTTCCCTTTGGGGAGGACCACAGCCAGTCCCTAAACGTGTGCTTAGTTAGAAGCTAATAGGCATTAGTTTATTAAGGTATAAGTCAAACCCCTTTCAGAGAGACTGGGAGTGGGGCTAATTTGCCTGTTCCCTCAGGGCTAAGCCTTAGGGCAATAACCATAAGAAGTGTTCACACATCCTTGAAGAACCATTTCTCTGTTTCCTATAGTTTTATGATCTTATGGACACAAGCCTCAGTGGCTTTCAGAGCCAGTCATTTTAGGGGCCCATCCTTTGGGTGGTGGTTTTGAAAGTTGAGGTGCTAGATGTGCAGTCCAAATCCTTCATTCCTCAGAGAGAAGCTCTGAGTTGGGAGTTCCCTCCCTGTTGTGTGGTGCAGTGCCAGGGATTGGGTTTATGTCAAGAGTGTGTTGCAGCCTTTCCTACCCACTTTGATATGGGTATTTTCTCCTTCACTTGATAGGGAAGAGTCACTCAGGTCATTTCTAGATTTCTTTCAGAGCGAAATGCTTCATTTGTAGCTATACATTTGAGTGGATCTAAGGGAGGAGGGAAGTTGAGGACCTCCTGGGTCACCATCTTGGTCCCTCCTCAGCAGTTTTACTTTTTAATTTTTCCCAGAAAGAACTTGAGAAGCAGAAGAGAATTAAGAGGAACCAGCAGCTGGAAGCAGTAGCCAGAGAACATTATGAAAGAGTGTTGCTAAGAAAAAAAGGCCTGGAGCCTTGGAAGAGATTGAGAACGCAAAGCAAGCAAAACATCCAGGTATAGTGTGACACACTTCCTTCCAAGATTACAAAATGGACTTTTCAAATGGAATAAAACACCCAATTAGGATTTGAGGGTGGTTTGGCGATTTAAAAGCCAAAAAGTAAAAACTAATTGAGTGTATGTATTTTTTTGTTTTGGATAAGAGTTCCGATTTGGTCTTCAAACATGGAGAAAGATTTCTGTAACTGGATAGGTTGGAAACAGTACGAGTAGATTTTCTATTAAAGACTTTCAAAGTAATATGAATACAGGCCTTTCTCAATTTTAGCCATGTTTCTCATAAAGAAGAAATAATTGCCATAAAGTATTAGGTTTCTGTTTCAATAAAGCTACATAACAAACAGCCCTCAAAAATCAGTGGCTTACAATTTAGGCATTTATTTCTTACATGTCTGTGGGCCAGCTATGGATTACATTCAGGTCTCTCTCCACAGCCTCTTTCTGCCTTCAGTGGAAATTCAGGCCATGCTTTTCACCTGGCAGATGTCTAAGTGCAATAACTAAACCCAATGACATAAACCCATACAATACCTCTGCTCATATCATGTCCACCGACATCTCATTAGCCAAAGCAAATCATAGAGCCAGATTTAAGGTCATTAGGGGAGAAAAAAATTTCATCTACTTTATTGAGAGGTATTGTGAAATCATATACAAAGAGTAAGGATATATAATCCTATTATAGGGACCAATAACCTATTCTGCTACAGAGATATATAAAATTAAATAACATTAAACTTCAAATTTACCCAGTGTATAGGGCAAGGCATTCTAAACTAAATGATCAGAAGCTCAAAATAGGTGAAGTGTTATTTTAAGAGTTCTGCTTAAAAATAAGTACAATAATCTAATCTAGTTATGACCACTCTTCCGTATTTGGCCCAGTTAATACAGAAAAGTAAAACTAGCATTTTGGGTTATGAAAACCAAATATCATAAGTGTCCCACTAAATTGAGTAATGCTGCAGGTTATGCCTCTGTGAACCTGACTTAGGCTGCATTTTTTTTCCCCTCCCTACTTCATCTATTCATTCTTCATTCTCTGTGTTCTCTTCCTGTTTCTTACATTTTCTTTTCACCTTCCCAAGTACCCTTCTCACTGTTTTTTCCTCTGTCCCTGATTTTTTGTCCTCAGCATCCTTACTATTGTTTCCAGTATTATTGAGTATTCCAAACCAGCTGAGGAAGCCCATTTGTGGTGATCAGGCCTGAGGGCAAGAGGATCCATCTGTGCCCCCAAGCCATTGCTATTTTGCTTTGGCTTTTTCCCAAGTAATGAGATGGGAGGGCTGACTCTGTCTTCTGAGTGAATGAATCTGGAAATGAAATTTGACATTTGAATTGAAATTTTCTTCTTATAGTACACTACTACAAAGATTGTTTGCTATCCAACTTGAATGCTTCTAGTTTTATCTGACTTTTGTATATTTGGGGTGGGGGTTCATTTATTAGTTTACAAAAGAAAAGCAGACGGATTGGAAAGATTCATTCTTCTATTCCTATCAGCTCTTCTTTTTTGATCGTAGTTTTTGACTGGATAAAATCAAAAAAGATAGAAAATTCTAAACCAAAGTTGAATCTATGGGGTGAATAAGCAAATTAAAATTGTTTTAATTTATTTATTAGAATATAAAAATAGAAACAGGAGTTTGAGCTCAAAATGACAACTATAGACTTTAAAAGATATAGAAAAACCCAATTAAAATAAAAACAGGAAAACAGATCTGAAACCATTTCCAAACTTCTGTTCATAAAACTTGTTTTCTATTTATCTAGAGAACTTACAAAAATGCACACTCCTAGTTCCACCTCTAGGTATTCTCAGTAGGTATGAGTTGTTAGCTGCTGTGTGTCAGGGAATCTGCATTTTTAAAAAGTAGCCCAGGGGATTCTGAGTGGTCTGAGCGCCACATTTTGGGAATCACCTCTGTAGCTCATAGCAAGTGTATAAGCTTCCTATTGCTATTACAACAAAGTACCACAACCTTGGTGGCTTAAAATAACACAAGTTTATTAACTTAAAATTGGACTTGCTGGAGTAAGGTCAGAGTGTCAGCAACGCATGTTTCCTTCTGGTGGTTCCAGGGTGGTGGTGGTCGGGGGGGGGGAATTGGTTTCCTTGCCTTTCTCACCTTCTAGGGGCCATCTGCATGCTAGTGCTCTCAGTTTCCTCCTTGAGTCACTCTGCTCTCTGCTTTCAGGTCACATGTACTGATGCTCACCGTCCCACCTCTCCCTGACAAGAATACTTGTGATTACATTTAGGGCTCTCACATATAATGCAAGATAATCTCTCCATTTTAAGATCCTTCACTTAATCATATTTGCAAAATCCCTTTTATACCACGTAAGGTAACTTATTTACAGGTTCCAGGGATCGGGACGTGGCCATAATAGAATTTTAGAACATTAGCAGTCCTCTCCATCTCCTTCCATTTGTAATAAGGGCACTGAGCCCTAGAGAGGAGAAGTGACTTACTTAAAGTCACATAACACATTGGTTACAGAGCTGAAGTGTGGCCTGCACCTGAGTCTGCCAGGAATGCTGCCCAGCTTGGGCCTGCCCTTGAGCTGTGCAAGAATCAGAGTGTTTATGTAGATGGCAACCACCAGTTGAAAGTTAAAAAATAAAAATAAGTAAAAGGAAAAGTTCTGGAGGACAGTGAAAGGAAGGGGTAGTAGCTTATCTACCATCTGAGTTCGCTTCCAGGAAGGGATAGGAAAAAAGAAAAAAAAGAAAGGTCCAAGTAAACAGTTTCTGCCTTATTTGTAACATTTTTTCAGAAGAGTTAATTAGCATTTTCCCTTAAACTCCTGTGTGCTCTATACTTATTCCAAAAACCATTTTCAGCACTTCCATGAGACCTTCTGGTCATCTTTTTTCTTCCTGGTTCTCTGTTTTCCCAGAGGATGAAGAATGGGGAGCACAGAAGGCTCCCCTTGCCTTTTGGCTCGAGGCTGGGATGAGTCAGGACCGAGACCAGTCTCAAGTACCAAAGGGGCCTCCTGGATGATCATCCTGGCCAATAGATTCACTTGGATCATTCCCATTCACGGTGCTGGGTGGCTAGACAAGGCTTAGAAAATTGTGTCTGGACAGGATTGAGAGAGAAGGGTTCCTGCCTCTTGAAAGAATATAAGTTACCTTTTAAAACTCATAAACTCTGAGTTATGTGTTTATTTTGAATAGATAGAATGATGCTCTCTGAACCTTTTAAGTTGGTAAGACATTAAATTATTCATGTTATTTTCCTATCAAATGGTTTTGTGGTTTATTGATAATGTCTGAAATGCAATGTGGATGACAGCTCATACTATAAAACTGATTGACAATATTGACATTTCCTCAATTAGATATGGTGGTTAAGTACATAATAGAGAGGTTTATCATGGAGTCCAAGCTCCAGGAGAACAAACTGAGAATGTCGTCAGCTACACAATTCAAAACTTGACGCAAGTGAAATAATGGCTTTGGAGGTTTATTCTATTTTCCTAATAACCAGCCAGTCGCTGTGTTCCTCAGGGAGTCAACGCAGAAAGGCTATGCATGATGTGACTCTAAAACCACCGTAAAATAAGGTCAGGAGTGACAGCTCCTAGGACATAGTCTGAATGTCCCTAAGATTACTCCCATAACTGCCCACATGTCGTCTCTAGCATCATTTGCCAAGGTAATGTGTGTTTCCTTAAATGATTAAACATATAAGGAATAATTGCCTTTTCTCATTTAAAAAATTGTCCAGGTGGCTGAAGAACATCACTCCTTAGCTCTCCAGAGAAAATGCCTGCTTTCCTGGTTCCAGTATAGTCAGGAAATCCTGACTAGGAAGACAGCCCGGGCTGATCAATTTTATTGCCAAATACTGCTTAGGAGAGTTATCCGGAGCTGGCTGCAGGTAAGGCCCCAGGGATGGAAGCTTTAAATACATCTCTCTGCTCAATCCTACGTAAGAAAATTAGATGCAATCCAGATGTCTACAACCATTGTTTTCTCAAAAATATAGAATAGTCCATCCAGTTCCTTGCTTCGAAATGAATATGAAAATGTCAAATCAATTCTTAGTATAAAACATTTTTCAGTGTTTCATAAACTGTTTGTAAACTGTAATGTATCATTACATCAGCTTTTGTTTTTATACTCGTTTCTTGTTTCTTGTCCCATAATTGCTCAAGTGATTTTACTAAAAACCTACCCTCTCCATCTTTTAACTGTTTCTATACCTCCGGCTCCATTGTTCTTTGAGTACATGGCACAGGATGTTATCTTGGCTGCCGTGTTCTCTCTCCCTTTCTGTGCCCCCAGTGTCTCTTGTTTTTCTGTTCTGTGTTTGTTGCAGTTATTTCCTTTTCCTTTTTCTTTGCAGTTCTCTTTCATACTGTTTATTTACCCTAAGACTTGGGATCCCTGGGTGGTTCAGCGGTTGAGCATCTGCTTTTGGCTCAGGGCGTGATCCCGGGGTCCTGGGATCGAGTCCCGCTTCGGACTCCCTGCATGGAACCTGCTTCTCCCTCTGCCTGTGTCTCTACCTCTCTCTCTCTTTCTCTGTGTCTCATGAATAAACAAAATCTTAAAAAAAAAAAAAAAAAAAAAAGATTTATTTGCCCTAAGTCTTTGTGATACCCTCTGTCTCACTTCTGTTCCTGTCCTCTTCCCCAGTATCTGACTCATCTGGAGGAAGAAGCACAAGAACTGTGTGCACATTTTCTTCAGAAGAAGATATTTGGGGCCTGGTTTAATGTGGTCAGGGAGGCCAAGATCGATTCCCAAAGCAAGCACAAGACTGCAGTGGAGCACAGTGACAGGTGAGCCTATCTCTGAGGAAATTGGCTCAGACTTCACAGCTGTTCCAGAGTCTCTTCTCTGGCTGAAAGGCAGAGTGAGAGCTGGGCACTCCCCGATACCAGACAGTGGGGGGAGTCCCAGCTCACCCACTGGCTCTGTGGGTGAAGGCAAGACAGGTGACCCCTAGAACTCCAGGGCCCCCATCTTAAAATGGGGATGAGCAGGATGCCTGCTGCCTTCTCTGCCTCACAGGGGCTGCCCAGACTGTAAAATGGTAAGAAATACATGAAACACACACCTGAGCAAAGTGCATGGTCTACTTTATTAATAGTCATACAGGTTTATCTTTGAAGTTCAATTGTTCTTAACCTTGTGAAATAGAATACAAATCTAGAAAAGTGCTTAAAGCAGACAGATACAGCTTAATGAGTTACTGTCAAGTGGGAACCGTGTCATCACCACTGAGGTCGAGAAACAGGCTCCTTCTCAGTTACAAGCCCTGCTCTGCCCTCCTAAAGGTCAACTGACCTGAGCCAAAGGCAGACGCTCAACCACTGAGCCACCCAGGCACCCTATCCTGACTTTTACCAGGAGCATGTCCTTGGGTTTCTTTTCACTTTGACGTAAGGATGAAGCCTTCAAGGCTGTAATTTCGTGTTGCCTGGTTTGGAACTGTATAGAAGTGGAATCCTAGTGTATGCCGTATTAATATTTATAATGCAGTGATGTCTTATTTGATCCAGTGTCCTTGGGGAATAAGTTATTCTATATTTGCTTTTTCTTGATTTTTCTAGTTTTAAGTGTTTTGGATAGAAATGTTCTAAATTTGATTACATCCTTCCCTTTGAGAGTAAAGAAATGATCTGGGTTTTGATGATCAGTTGTCATTGCTTATGAGCATGACATGGTGGTGGGCATATGCCTCCAAGCCATGAGGCGGGCATCCTGCTTTGGAGGTGGAGAGTGACCCCCCCCCCCCGCCCCCACTACAGCCACAATACTGTTTGCTGCTTTGTTTTCGCTTGGGTGTCTGTGCCTGTGCAAGTGTCCGGTTTTTACGAAAGTGTTCCTACTGTGCTGCCGCTAGGGTGCCCACCACCAGCGAAGCCTGCTCAACCTTGTTTACTTTACAGGTTACTGATACCTGTGGGCTGGGAAAACATAAGCAGCTTGATTCTGATTTGGTCTAAAGTAAAATAAGCAACGAGTTAGGGTACTCAGTGGACTTGCCTTTGAATAAATGCTTCACTTTGAAGGGTGAAGTTTAAGACTCAGAGTCTTTGTGACCCTAGACAAATAACCTTTTGGAGCCTCCCCGTTCCTTTTTTATAAAGTGAGGGTAACGAAAGAACCGATGTTATGGAGTTGTTGAGACTAACCAGGGTAATGTACGTCACTAATGCATGCTTCCCCTGCAGACAGCTATGTTTTATTTCTTGTCGTTGTTCATGTGTTGTTACCAGACATCCTGTTTGTCCACCTTTATTTTCTTTCTATTGTTCAGCTGCCACGTACAGAGATTCACTGGGGCAGCTGCTTGATGTGGCACAGGACAGCTAGAAAGGGGAGGGGGCGGTGTAGATGTTTCCATTTTCAGGTGACGAAGCTGAGGCTATAAGCAGGCCAGTTGCCTGCGATACACAAATAAAAAAGGGTGGGACCTGGGCTTTGAGTCAGGCCTGCTGGCCTCAGCCCATTCTCTTCTTGCTGTAGCCCATCTCTTTTCCCAGTTTCCGAATTTAGTCTCGTTTGTAGATTCTAAGATCCCAGTGGTAAGGTAGTGATCCTATTCAGGGTTTGAAGTTGTGAGATCAGTAGGGGAATCCATGCCTTCAACAAGAAATAAATTCTCAGCCAGTGTCTAGTTGATAAAGCATCGCCGAGACTTCAGGCTTCCCTTTGCTCCATTCTCCATGGCCAGCCCCACTGGCCTCCTAGTGTTCCTCCTATAAACCTCACGTCTGCTTCAGAGCTTTCCCACAACCTGGATCAGTGCCCCTCCCTGACCGTCCCCATATCCCCGTCTGTCCTTGTCCTGCTCAATTTCCTTCACTGAAGACTCTCTGAAATGATATAATTTATTGTTTACACATTAATCGTCTGTCCCTCCCAACATGGAAGCACTACACCTTGCTCACTACTGGGTTCTCAGGGTGTGACGGTGCCCAGTATAGGTGCACAGTAGATACTTGGTACATAAATAAATGGATGGATTTTCTTAACAGGAGTCACACTATTATTTAGTCACAGGTCTTTTAAAAGGGAACTTTAACATTTAAAAACTGACATTCAAAGTTCTTATTCAGTGTTATATGAATGAAAGCTTATTGTCTAGAAAAGCCGTGGATGAAAAAGAAGGAAGGAGAGACATTTATTAGTGTGAGGCCTCATCTTAGAAATGCAGTAACACTTAGAAAGATGATCCCAATAAGGACATGAGGTATAATCTTACATATTTACATCACTTCTCAATATATTAATTTATAATTACATACAGATTTATAACTTTATAAATCTAGAATTTTATACTTGGCAGGACAAGATGTCAGCCAGACCCAAGTGTCTCATTATCAGGACTTCCTGTGTAGTTCTGCAGTTAGAGCTCAGCTGGATGCTTGTCCAGTTCCTCTCTGATGAACCACTACTTATATTTTTTATACTATAGATACCATTCTATTTATTTTACATATGTGATGGCATTGGATAAATGACATCTCTATGATTAAGCAATTATTATTGTTACCCTCCTTGTTTTATTGTCTTTTAATTCTGGGATAATCAACATACAGTGTTAGTTTCAGGTGTACAATATAGTAATTCAACAATTCTATACACTACTCAGTGCTTGTAACAGTAAGTGCACTCTTAATCCCCTTCACCCATGGCACCCATCCCCATACTCCTCTCCTGTCGGGCAACCACCAGCAGTTTGCATATTCAAGAGTCTAGGTTTGTTTTTTTTTTTTGGGGGGGGGGGGGCCGTTGGTCTCCTTTGTTTCTTAAATTCCACATATAAGTGAAATCATATGGTATTTGCCTTTCTCTGACTTATTTCACTTAGCATTACCCTCTAGCTCCATCGATGTTATTGAAAATGGCAAGATTTCGTTCTTTTTATGGCTGAATAATAGTCCATTGTATATACATCTCTATTCATCTCTTGATACTTGTGTTGCTTCTATAATGTGGCTGTTGTAAATAATACTGCAGTGAACATAGGGATTCCTGTATCTTTTTGAATTAGTGTTTTGATATTCTTTAGGTAAACACCCAGTAGAATTACTGGATGATAAGGTAGTTCCATTTTTAATTTTTTGAGGAACATACATACTGTTTTCCACAGTGGCTGCACCAGTTACATTCCCACCAACAATGCACAAGGGTTCCTCTTTCTCCACATCCTCGCCATTTGTTGTTTGTTTGGTTTTTTATTTCAGCCACTCTGATAGGTGTGAAGTGATAACTCATTGTGGTTTTGATTTTCATTTCTCTGATGACGAATGATGTTTAGCATTTTTTCATTTGCTGGTTGGCCATCTGTATGTCTTCTTTGGAAAAAAAAAAGTCTGTGTTTTCTGTTTTTAATTTTATTATTTTTTTTGTGTTGAGTTGAAGTTCTTTATATATTTTGGATACTAACCCCTTATTGGACATAATCATATCATTCAGTAGGTTGTCTTTTTGTTTTGTTGATTGTTTCCTTTGGAGAAGCTATTTTTTTTTTTTAAGATTTTAATTATTTATTCATGAGAGAGACACACACAGAGGCAGAAACACAGGCAGAGGGAGAGGCAGGCTCCATGGGGGGAGCCCGATGCGGGACTCGATCCCGGGTCTCCAGGATCATGTCCTGGGCTGAAGGTGGCGCTAAACCACTGAGCCACCCGGGCTGCCCCTGCAGAAGCTTTTTATTTTGATGCAGTCCCAACAGTTTATTTTTGCTTTTGTTTTCTTTGCCTTACCTGTCTAGGAAAATGTTTCTGTGGCTTATATCCAAGAAATTACTGCTGATACTCTCTTTTAGGATTTTCATGGTTTTGGTTCTCACATTTAGGTCTTCAGTCCATGTTAAGTTTTTCTGTGTAGTATAAGAAAATGGTCCAGTTTACCCAACACACTTGTTGAACAGACTTTCCTTTTCCCATTGCATATTCTTGCCTCCTTTATTGAAGATTAATTGCCTATATAATCATGGGTTTATTTCTGAGCTCTCTATTCTGTTCCATTGATCTGTGTGTCTGTTTTTCTGCCAATGCCATTCTGTATTGATTACTACAGCTTTGTAATGTATCTTGAAATTTGGGATTGTGATACCTCCAGTTTTGTTCTTTTTCAAGATGGCTTTCACTGTTCAGAGTCTTTTTTAAGGGCAGCCCAGGTCAGCGGTTTAGCACTGCTTCCAGGCCAAGGTGTGATCCTGGAGACCTGGGATTGAGTCCCATGTTGGGCTCCTTGTGTGGAAGCCTGCTTCTCCCTCTGTCTATGTCTCTGCCTCTCTCATTCTCTGTGTCTCTCATGAATAAATAAATAAAATCTTTTTTAAAAAGTCTTTTTTAGTCTTTTTTAATTCTATACAAATTTTAGGATTATTCTAGTTCTGTGAGAAATGTTTATAGGGATTGCATTAGATCTCTAGATTAATTGGGTAGTACGGACATTTTAATGATATTTGTTCTCCCAATTCATGAGCATGGAAGATCTTTCCATTTTGTTTGTGTCCTCTTCAACTTTTTTCATCAGTGTTTTATAGTTTTCAGAGTATAGATCTTTCACCTCCTTAGTTAAAGCTATTCCTAGGTATTTTATTATTTTGGTGTAAATGGAATCGTTTTAATTTTTCTTTCTGGAACTTCATTACTAGTGTGTAGAAATGCAGCAGATTTCTGTATAATGAGTTTGTATCCTGCAACCTTACTGAATCCATGTATCACTTCTATAGTTTTTTTGGTGGAGTCTTTAGGGTTTTCTATAAATAGTATGTCCTCTGCAAATAGTGAAAGTTTTATTTTCTTCCTCCTTGACAATTTGGATGATTTTTATTTCTTTTTCTTGTCTGATGGCTGTGGCTAGGACTTCCATCCAGTACTATGTTGAATAAAAACGGTGAGAGTGGGCATCCTTGTCTTGTTCCTGATTTAGGGGGAAAGCTCTCCATTTTTCCCCATTGAGTATGATGTTAGCTGTGGGTTTTTCATGTATGGCCTTTCTCTTTCTTTCCTTTTTTTCTTTCTTCTTTCCTTTCTTTCATATATGGCCTTTATTATGTTATGTTCCCACTAAACCTATGTTGTAGAGAATTTTTATCATGAATAGATGTTGTTACATTATCAAATGCTTTTTCTGCATCTACTAAGATGATTATATGGTTTTTATACTTTCTCATATTGATCTAATGTATCATATTGATTTGTGAATATTGAACCATGCTTGCACCCCAGGATTGTAGTCAATGATTTTTTTAATGTATTATTGGATTAGGTTTGCTAGTATTTTGTTGAGGATTTTTGTGTCTATGTTCATTAAAGATATTGGCCTGTAATTCTTTTTCGTAGTGGTGGTTTTGTTTGTTTTTTAAAGTAGGTCCATTCCCAGTATGGAGGCCAATGCCGGGCTTGAACTCATGACCCTGAAATCGAGACCTGGATTTGATTTTAACCAAATGAGCCACCCAGATGCCCCTTTTTTGTAGTGTCTGTTTGGTTTTGGTATCAGGGTAATGCTGGCCTCATAGAATGAATTTGGAAACTTTCTTTCTCTACTATTTTGTGGAATAGTTTGAGAAAAATAGGTATTAACTACTCTTTAAATATTTGAATTCACCTGTGAAGCCATCTTGTCCTGGACTTTTGTTTCTTGGGAGTTTTTTGGTTACTGATCCAATTTCATTGCTGGTAACTGGTTGGTTCAAATTTTCTATTTCTTCCTGATTCAGGAAGGTTATGTTTCCAAAATCAGGAAGATTTTGGGAGGTTATATGTCTCTAGGAATTTATCCATTTCTTCTAGGTTGTCCAATTTGTTGGCATATAGTCTTTCATAATATTCTCTTATAATCCTTTTTATTTCTGTGGTGTTGGTTATTTCTCTTTTCACTTCTGATTTTGAGTCCTCTTGTTGATGAGTCTGGCTAAGGCTTTATCAATTTTGTTATCTTTTTCCCCCCAAAGAACCAGCTCCTTGGTTTCACTGAATTGTTCTATTATGGGGATTTGGGGTTTAGTTTTTTTGTTTTTGTTTTTGTTTTTTCAGTTTTATTTATGTTCTAGTTTTTATTATTTCTTTCCTTCCTACTGGTTTGGGATTTTGTTTGTTCTTTTTCTGAGATTTTTCTTGCTTCTTGAGGTAGGCTTATAAACTTCCCATTTGGAACAGCTCTGGCTACATCCAGAGATTTTGGACTATTGTATTTTCATTTGTTTCCATGTAATGTTTTATTTCCTTTTTGATTTCTTGGTTGACCCATTCATTGTTTAGTAGCATGTTATTTAACCTCTTTGTATTTGTCATTTCTAGATTTTTTTTCTTGTGGTTGATTTCCAGTTTCATGGTATTGTATCAAAAAAGATGCATGGCATGACTTTGATCTTTTTGAATTGGGTGAGATCTGGTTTGTGTTCTAACATCCAATCTGTTCTGGAGAATGTTCTATGTGCAGTTGCAAAGAAAGTGTATTCTCCTGTTTTAGGGTAGAATGTTCTGACTATTAGACCCATCTGGTCAATGTGTCATTCTAAGCCACTGTTTCCTTGTTGATTTTCTGTTTGGATGATCTATTGATATAAGTGGGATGTTGAATTCTCCTATTATTGTACTACTATCAATTACTTTATTAGCTGCTTTATGTATTGAGTGCTCTCATGTTGGGTACATAACTGTTTACAATTGTTGTATGTTCCTTTGGGTTGTTCCCTTTATGATTACATAGTGTCCTCCTCCTTTGTCTCTTTTTACACCAAAACACAGGGTAATTAAAATGGCAAAAATGTAGTGAAAGCGAGTTTTTAAAATAGCAGAGAAAACAGTTACATATAAAGGAAAACCCCTACGGCTATCAGCTGATTTTTCAACAGAAATGTTGCAGGCCAGAAGAAAATGGCATGATACATTCAAAGTGCTGAAAGAAAAAATTTGCAGCCATGAATATTCTATCCAGCAAGGCTATCATTCAAAATAGGAAAGTAAGGGTTTCCCAGACAAACAAAAATTAAAGAAATTCATCACCACTAAACCAGCTTTACAAAAAACATTAAAAAAAGTTTTTTTTTAAATTTATTCATGGGGTGGGGGGCAGAGACACAGGGAGAGGGAAAGAAGCAGGCTCCATGCAGGGAGCCTGATGTGGGACTTGATCCTGGGTCTCCAGGATCACACCCTGGGCCAAAGTCAGTGTCAAACTGCTGGGCCACCAGGGCTGCCCGCCAGCTTTACAAAAATGCTAAAGGGGACTCTTTGGAAAGTCAAGAGTAAACAGGAATAAGAAAAGCAGGAAGTATAAAAGCAGCAAAATTAAGTATATCTATAAAAACCAGTCAAGAGATTCACAAAATAGGGCAGCCCTGATGGCCTAGTAGTAGGCTGACTCTCCCAGTGTGCAGAGACCACCTGCCTTAGCTTCACAGCCCTAGTGCAGGTAGTTGTTATCCTAAAAGGCCTCTGCAGGTCTCCCTATGGCAGCAGGTGATCCTCGCTTCAACATGGGACCCTCTAGAACCATAATTCCAGAACTTGACAATAGGGTAATCTTTTCCCAACTAAAATTCAGGGGTGGTGGTAGCTTATTGTTGGAGGTAATGTTACCAGTGGGCTTTTTAAACAACACACAGGCACCTCAGAGATACCGGGGGCTCAGTTCCAGAACACTGCAGTAAAGCGAGTATCGCAATATAATAAGTCCATTGCATTTTTTGGTTTCCCAGTACTTAACAAAATTTGTTTATACTATTAAATGTGCGATAGAATTATGTCTAAAGAAAAAAAAAAGAATTATGTCTAAAGAAACAATATACATACCTTAAGAAAACTTTATTCAAAAAGGCTAACAATCCTCTGAGCTTTCAGGGAGTCATAATCTTTTGGCTGCTCGATGGTCTTGCCTTGATATTAATGATTGCTGATTGACCACGATGGTGGTTGCTGAAGGTTGAGGTGACTGCAATTTCTTCAGAAAGACAACAACCAAGTTTACTGCCCCAACTGACTCTTCCTTTCATAAAGTTTCTCTGTAGCATATGATACTATTTGGTAGCCCTTTACCCACAGAACTTCTTTTAAAATTGGAATCAGTCCTCCCATCCCCTGCTTGGTCAAGTTTATGTAATGTTGTAAATCCTTTGTTGTCACTTCAGCAGTCTTCACATCTTCACGAGGAGTATATTCCATCTCAAGAAACCACTTTCTTTGCTCATCTGTAAGTAGCAACCATTCATCTATTAAAGTTGTGTCATGAGACTGCAGCAGATCAGTCACATCTCCAGGCTCCACTTCTGATTCTAGGTCTCTTGCGGTTTCCCTCATATCTGCACACACTTTGTCCACTCAAGTCTTGAACCCTTCAACCCACGAGGATTGGAATCAACTTCTTCCACTCTCCTGTGAATGCTGATATTTTGACCTCTTCCCATGAATCATGAATGTTCTTAATGACATCTAAATGGTGAATCCTTTCCAGAAGGTTTTCAATCTACTTTGCCCAGATCCATCAAAAGAATCCCTATATGTGAGAGGTAGAGCCCTAAGAAAAGTGTTTCTTAAATAAGACTTGAAAGTCAAAATGACTCCTTGGCCCATGAGCTGCAGGACGGATGCTGTGTAGCAGGCATGAAAACCTTGATCTCGTTGTCCATCTCCATCAGAGCTCCCAGGTGACCAGGTGCATTATCCGTGAGCAGTCCTATCTTGCTAAGGAATCTTTTTTTCCCAAGCAATAGGTCTCAACAGTGAGTTTAAAATATTCAGTAAACCTTGTTATAAACAGATGTGCTGTCATCCAGGCTTTGTTGTCCCATGTATAGAGCACAGGCTGAGTGGACTTCGCAGAATTCTTAAGGGCCCTGGTTTTTGGAATGATCAAGGAGCACTGGCTTCAACTTTAAGTCTCTAGCTGCCTTAGCCCCTAACATATCAGCCTGTTCTTTGTAGCTTTGTGAAGCCAGGCACTGACTTCTCCTAAGAAAGTCCTAGCTGGCATCTTCTTCCACAGTAAGACTGTTTCATCTATATTGCAAACCTATTGTTCAGTGTAGCCACCTTCACGAGTTATCTTGGCTGGGTCTTCCGGAAAACTTGCTGCAGCTTCTACATCAGCACCTGCTGCTTCACCGGGCACTTGGATCTTACTGAGCTGGTCATTTCCTTAAACCTTATGAACCAACCTCTGCTAGCTTCTAACTTTCCTTCTGCAGCTTCCTCACCTCTCAGCCTTCCTAGAATTGAATAGTTAGGGCCTTGCCCTGGATTAGACTTTAGCTGAAGAGAATGTCGTACCTGGTTTGAAAGTCTTCTATCCAGATTTTCTCCATATTGGCAATAAGGCTGTTTTGCTTTCTTAGTATTTGTGTGTTCACTGGATTCACGCTTTTAATTTCCTTTGAGAACTTTTCCCTTGCACTCAGTTTGGCTTTTGGGCAAAAGATGTCTAGCTTTTGGCCCGTCTTGGCTTTTGACATGCCTTCTTCACTAAGCTTAATCAGTTTCAGCTTTTGATTTAAAGTGAGAGCTGTGAAAAAGTAAATAAATAAAATAAAATAAAAAATAAAAAAATAAAGTGAGAGCTGTGGCTCAGTCGGTTAAGCTCAGATCATGATCACAGGGTCCTGGTATCGAGCCCCGCATTGGGCTCCCTGCTCAGCAGAGAGAGCCTGCTTCTCCCTCTCTCTGCTTGCCACTCTGCCTACTTGTACTCTGTCAAATAAAATCTTTAAAAATAATAAAGTGAAAGACGTGTGACTCTTCCTTTCACTGGAACACATGGAAGCCAGTGCAGGGTTATTAACTGACCTCATTTCAATACCGTTGTAGCTCAGGGGCTAGGGAGGCCTGAGGAGAGGGGGAGAAGATGGGGGAGGGCTAGCCGAGCAATCAGGACACACATATTTAAGTTTGCTGTCTCATATGGGTGTGGTTCATGGGGCCCCAGTTACAGTATTCACATCAACGGTCACGGATCCCAAATCACCGTAACAAATACCACGATAATGAAAATGTCTGAAATATTGGGAGAACTACCAAACTGCAATGTAGAAACACAAATAAGCAAGTGCTATTGGAAAGGTGGTGCCAATAGACTTGCTCAAGGCAGGGCTGCTGCGGCAAATGCTCAATTTAGAAAACGTGCTGTCTGAAGTGCAGCACAGTGAAACACGCCTGTAAGTCTGAGCACCTGGGCCCCAGTGCCTGGACCTTGATGCTGCAATTGCTCTCCCAGCATCTCTACCTTCAGGGCTTCGGCTGCTGGAGCCTCCAGGCCGCTGGTCCCGTCTTGAGCACAGGTACAGGCTGTGACCAGATGACCTGGGGATGCCTCGTGGCCTGCATTTCCGGGGGCCCCTGGGTGCTCTGCCTCGGTGTCACCTCCAGAGGGTTTCTCTGACCCCCCGATGGAAAATAAAAGTAACTTGTCGGTCCCTCCATCCTCTTTCGCTGCTTTATTTTCTTCGTAGAATCCCAGTTTTGGCCTCTCCATCTTTTATAGAACATTATCTTTTTACTCCAAGAATTACTCTTCTGCGGTTTTTAATGTACCTCAGACGGAAAGTCAACCAGTCCATGGTGTTTAACTTTTTTTTCCTTTTGTGTTTAAAGGAGGATTCTCTGGATCACATTTGAGACCTGGAAGAAGTTTGTGAAGTTTATGAAAGAGGAAAGAAAAAAAGAAGAAAGGCGAGCGCAACTCCGCAGGAAGGTAGCCGAAATTCTCCCAGACTTCCAGCTGCTCGCCCCACCGTGAGCCTTGGGGGGCACAGTCGGAGGAGCCAGAGGAGCCTGTGGGGCACCAGGGGGGCGCCGGATGGGCACCCACATACGCATGCGTCCCCCTGCTCCGCGTTGTGTCAGCTACTTCTTAGATCAAAGGAATCTTCCAGGGACTTTGACTTCCTCCTCTGATTTCTCTTGGATTGCTAATTCATTCACGAGAGCATCCGTCTCCGCCGGTCCCTCAAAGAGCAGGGTACAGCTCCACTACTCAAATGCATCCCTTCTATTTTCAGCATCATAAACTTTAAGAGGACAAGTGTGTGCCTGCCTGAGTCTGTGAAGGAAAATGTGTCCTTACAGCTTAACACGGGGTGTTGACAGATGTAACTTTAATAGAAACTAGAGGCAGCAAGTATGCAGAGAGGGAGTCACAGGGGGTCAGTCATCCAGCAGCTTGGCATCGCGGCAGGCGGGACACCACGGAGCCAACGGCCTATGGGCAGCCCCGTCTCATTTCAGGGAAACTGTGGCACCCAAGGCCCCTGTCTTCAGCACAACCTGCTAGGCCTGAGGGAAGTCCAAAGGCTGATGACTGTCCCGGGCGGTCCAGCAGTTCACGGAGGTGTCTGTCCGTGCTCCCAGCCGCTACTCCAGACAACACCTTCCGTCTCCTAGTCCTCGGCTCGGTTTGAGCCGCGCCTCCACGTACTTCTCTTGAATTCCAAGACCGATTCCATCTTTCAGGTGCGGATCACTATAAAGACTGACAAAATGCTCTTCTGTGAAATGTCTGAATTACCTGCTAGAAAAAAAAATGCTCATTCCAAAATACAGGTCTAGTAGTTGAATTTGTTATAACCAACCAGTGTACCCAGTATGACACAGTCCCTTGCAGCCCCGAGGCAACTACCATTGTTTGCTAAGTTGACCATTCTAGTTGGTAAAATAAAATGCTGTGTGTTCAATAAATTGTGATTGTCCTTACTTCCCAGAAGGGCGATCTAGCCCCGCTATCTGCATCTGCAGTGACTTACGTCCTCCTTCTGGGGGACACGTGTGAGGATTTACTCAAGAAAGGACACCACACTCTAAGCTGCACTTTATTCCCTCTCTATCCTGTCCCCCACACGTCTTTTCCTTTCATAGGATGATACAGTTGACCTCTAAAAACGGTTTAACAGCCGCTAATGAAAACAGGACTAAAAGTAACTCCTCTTGAATCCCTTTCCATCCAGATCACTCTCTGCTTATCCCTCCCGCAGCCAGGTTGCTACTGGAGCAGATGCTACCCAGCGACGTCAGCACCCAGACGTCAGTGCCAGGCCCCAGAGAAGGAAGGGTGGCTCCCTTACGTCATGTGCCAGGGGCCTAAAGAAACCTCAGAAAGCTTAAGTTTTCTCTCTCAAGCTCTCTTTTATTTTTACTTCACCTCAAGCATCAGTTAGTGTCTTTCGCACCCACATTCTGACTGGGCCAGTGGGGACCTCTTACCTCCCTAAGGGACCTCCTGAAGCCACAGGAACATCCCCTCGGTCAGCGGCCTGCACTTGTTGCTGGGTGGGCTGCCCGAGAAGCAGGACTGGAGATGTTCCTGCTAACCAAATGCCCACATAAGCACCGTCCCTGGCCTGCAAAACCAGCAAAGTAACCACAGGAAAAGCGCAGTGTAGGGCAAGGGGTAACTGCGGTCCATCCACAGGATGGGGACGCACCAGTGGGCGGAGGAGCAGCCCAGCTCTAACAGGCTTCTCTCAAAGCAAGAGTTCAGGAGACGCACGAAGAAACACCAGCTACTTCCCTTAAAGAAAGCACTTTATTTTCCATTTAAGCAACTTGGTCACAGTACGTTATTTTACATAAATGGCAGTAATTTTTTAAATCTCCATTTAAAAGGCCTTGTGTCTGAGTCTGAGGTGATAAGAGGATATGAATACAAGTATAAAAACAGTGCAAAACGTTTAGCCTGCAGCCTCCAGCGCCGGCGTCGGGAATCCCCTTTAGTGTTGCTGGGCCAGTGACATTAAGTATCGAATATTAAATATTCCCGGGCTTCCTTTAGCCTAACATCAGACCCAGAAATGTAATCAAATAAAAAGGTTCAAAAGCCCTAACAACGTAAGCCATCGAATCCCCCAGGCCACGGGATCAGAGCAGGACTGAGCTTGCAAGGTCTAGAACATGGCATCGTGTCAGCGGTGCCCCAAGAAGAAAGACGGGAGGGATGTCTGGTGCATCGGTCACTAGAATAGACTAAGCTCTGGTTTTAAAGCTTTGCCTTTAAAGTATGGATTTTCTAGACGTGAAGGTGCCACCAGGAAGGCTAGAGTGGCAGTAAGTCAAAAGCCCAACTCAGAAATAGCTGGAAATAGCCACAACCTCTAAGAAATTGGTCTCCGTTAACCATTCCGTCTTTGGCTGCTGCTGCTGCTACAGGAGAGCACTTGGTGCCAACTGAACTGGGGTAACAGTCCATTAGCAACAGGATCACATTTAGCTGGTTTTGCAAAACGTTTCTATTAATCACAGCAAACACCCACGAGAACGCAGGAGATTTTATTCCGCGCTAAGGTGAGCAGAGCTCTCCTTTCTTCCCTGCATCACCTTGGCAGTGTTTAATATAAAATGGCATACTTGCCAGGCTGACGAGAAGACCAGATTCCAAACAGGTGCTGCGACCAAAAGTCTCTATCATCCCTCGCTTGTTTGAGGAAATTCTCTTTTTTGCAAAGGCAGGGTACCTAAATATGGCTAAAATGAAGTCCTATAAACCTACTTACCTCGTTTAAAGAGACCCCTAAACGTCACAAAGCATTGTTAAACATCCTGGTTAAAACTGTGCTTCTAGATTTCGTATTTTTGCTTATGTTAGTTGAGTTTTGTAATAAAAAGCTAACGTCCTACCCAAAGGAAAGAGAGTCTCTGAAGCAGATGGTCGGTATTACAGAGAAACCGTCCTGGCATTGTGTTTTCTGGCAGTGGAAGATTCTAGTATAGAAAACTTTCTCTTACTAAAAATATTAGGAGTACCAAGGGCTATTGCATTAGAGGAGGCCTGCAGCAGTCTCTGCTAGGCAGGTGGCACAGTGGAAGACAGCAATTACTTTATTCACCAAAGGACAACACTACTTGAATGGCCAAGGTTCCCAGTATCCTAAGCAAACACAGCAGAGGCTGAGGTGACATGAGCGGCAGGGTCCCTAAAACTCACTTAAGGCTTCTTAATGGTCATTTCATTTCAGGTGGGCCCAGCTATGACCAAAGTACTTTTTGGGTATCATTAAAAACAAACAAACAAAAAAACAACAAAAAAAAACCCCAACATTTTAGATACTGAAGGACCTTCTCCTTTCATTTGATCCTGATCGTCAACTATTTTTCCCTTAAATCTTCCAAAAGGACCCACTTCTCCTTCCCAGAAATTGTACACAATGGCGTGGCCGAAATGGAGGAGGTCAGAACGTAGATCATTTGCCGAGCTCCGTATCCCTATGTTTACTAACAGGCTGAGGAAGTGGAGGGGAGGGTGGGGGAGGAAAGGGAACTATGCTGGGGGTGGCGGAGGGACCTGCCCTCATGGCCAACAAACTGCCGGCTCATAGGTTTGCAGAGCACTGTCCCCACGGCTATCATCATCGTCGTCACCGTCACCACCACCACCACCACCACCACCACTGGTTTCTCTGGGACTCAGTCGTTCACAAGCCTTGTCCTTTAAAAGGACAAAATCCCTCAAATCGTTCCGGGTCATAAACAGATATAAGAATCTAGAAGTGCAGACTTAGGAGGGTGTCCCAGGGCCTAGAGAAACCCTGCTCCCAGACGGCCCCTTGTTGGTTGCAAATACTTCAGTAGGCTTCTACCCCCACACAGCTACTGCACTTTTCAAACCCTTGGGCTTGCTCCTGCATATGCCAATCGCGAAGACCTCAAGGAACTGAAAACAAGCACCATGATTCCAACCAGCCAGAATCCTATAGAAGGAGTCCTCCCACAGGGGAGGGAATCTGAGTGGGGCCCCCGCAGGTAAGCCATGGGAGGAGGGGGGCGTGATAAAACCGGCAGTCGTTCCTAGCTCTCCCACCTGATCGTGGTCTTCTGGGTACCACTCATCTTTATCGTGTTCTGTTTTGATGGCTGTTAAAGATTCGGCAAGAGGCTAAAATCACTGTCTTATTGTTCCTAGGAATTTTTATCATCTAATGTTAGGAGATCAGAGTTGGCGGTACATCTGGCATCCAAGAGACCGCAACTAGGGATTCCTGGCCGCATGTGCTGGCCCTGACCTTATTCCTCTCTTATCACAAACCTAGCAGCAAGGAACTCGTTCTGTGGGATCCAACGTTAATTCCAAATGAATGCTTGACTCTGGGCCAGAGCAAGGGCATCACTGGAGAAACCGCAGACTGCTAACATCCCCAGACTTGCTCTTTGGCTCATCCCAGTGGAATACGGAGCCTCTCACTGGTTAAACAATCCATCTCTGGGGAGAGCAGCGACAAGCCTGTATAAAAATGTGGTGAGTGTCTGGAGGACAGCTTTGTTTCGCAGCAGGACTAGGGATGGTGCCAGCCACCGAGGGTAGAGTTGCAGGAAGTAGCAGTACTTCCTCGCAACACGTATGAACTTCTTACGACAGCAGCATGCACGCACAGACTGAAACAGCTGGCAGTATTTCCCCTACATTAAGCTATAAACCAAAGAAAATTTAGGGACTCATGAATTTTCTTTGGGATTGCAAAATTAGTACGTGTATAAAACCAAATATTTCAAGAGGGTATTTTCCCCATCCAAAAGTGCCTCATCTTACCTCTATGGCAGAACAGACCCGTTCTCTACAAATATTTAATCTTTCATATGTTTTCAGTTTTAAGATATGATTAAAATAACATGATCTTAGAAAGAGCCAGGGAAGAACCATAAGCCATGAATTAGCGGAAAGCACATATACCCTGTTTTTTCTCTCCAAGCGAGATTTCTAGGGAAAGGTCAATGAGAAGTCATGTGCAAGGATTGACCTCTTGGTCAATCAACTTCTCAGAGAGTTTGTGCCAGAAAACTGGTTTTTGCAACCGAGTGCTGTAACTGACGGCGTTTGCATTACTTCCTGGGGGTGCGGGGGGTTAATCAAGCCCTTGATTATTAATCAGCCACATTACCCAGGAGCGAGAGTGAAGTGCTCCCCACAGGGGTGTCTGTTCTCCTCTTCCAGCCTCATCCTAAGTGTGCTAGCACCTTCCCAGGTGAAACACGGAAAGAGGAAATAAACAGTAATGCCTATTGGAGTTTGGAGCTATTTAGTGTAAATCCAAACAATAAATATAGAAACAAAGAGATAAACATAAGGACTCATCACCTAAACTCACAACCACTGTATTATCCTACCGATAATCGTAGCTTATCGACTGCGCCTTCAGGATCAGGGGACGATGTGCATCCATCCGACCATCCTGTCTGAGTAGTTAACGTCTCATACTTCAGAAAGAGAGATTCCCGCAACTGTACAATGTGGTATCGCAGGATCTTTCATTCTGAAATGCTGAAAATGGATTACTCTGGTAGTTTTGGCTTCAGTACTCTGACCTACAAACATTTCTCTTGGTCTTTGAGTTTTCCTAATAATACTTCATCCCTCTTGGGTGCTGCAGTCACTTCCCAGTGCTTCCCACATACCGCATCCCTCGCATGACCCTCATGCCGGTGAGGTGGCCGGGGCCAGCATCAGCACCCCGCTTATGGATGAACCTGAGACTTGGGGAAGCGACTCAACTGAGGGTCACATGGCTATCAGGAACTGAAAGAGGGACTGGAAACCCTCCTGATGCAAACTCTTTCTCCCCTAACTAACGGATGGGCATTGCTTCTACCAATCTGTGCACTAGCAATCCACATCCTTTTCCTACTCCTGGTGACTGAGTTAACAAGGTGACTGGAAAAGAATGGCTCTACTTTCACTGCTTTGATATAAAAATCTCTTAAGTTGAAGTCAGAAAAATTCATTTCTTCCCAGTCCAGTGTCTAAACCTGAGCGTGGCCCTATATAGCCTTTTAAGAAACTGGGGATAAAAATGAACATCCTGCGCGGACACTGAAGTGTTCGATGGATGGGAGCAGAGGGCGGGCCACCCCTCACAGAGCCACACAGAAGGCACTTCAGACAATGTCCTCGGCGGGGTGGTGGAAGGGGGGGGCGCCCAGCGTGGAGAACTGGTGCCAGTTCCGCAGGAAGCCCCGATTGTACTGGCCTGTGTCCACGATGAGCCCGCAGAGGAGCCGGCGCCCCGTCTTCTGACGCAGGGCCTGCTGGACTTCCCTCTCGGTGACGTTGTAACTGATGTTAATCAGCTGAATGAGGAAGATGTAGGCCATGCCCGCCGTGACGATCACGGAGTACCACACGCAGGTGAAGGCCAGAGCCGAGCTGGAGGACAAAGAGGGGGTCAGGACTGCCCATCTCTCCAGTCAGAAAGCTGGCACCATCCCGACACTGGACGCACACGGTACCCATTACTGAGGACTCTGGCGCCTTCCCCGATTATCCTACTCGGAGGATACTTTTCTACCCTCAGGACCCTGAATGCTTACCTTATGACTACTTGCATGTCCTTTTCATGCTAGAATTATTGGGGGGCTCTTTTTCTAGTACATTAGAACAGCCAGGACGTTTCTGCATTTTGTATCCCCCATACAACCAACACAGCGGCTGACATAACAGCATTTAGAATCTATCAAATGAACGAACAATTCTTAAATTATTCTTAACTGGGGAAAATCAAGGCACCAGGACACTGCTATACACGTCCTCAAGGAAGCCTGGATGGGGACCCAGGAACGGTGCTCAAGCATTTGTCTCCGCTCTCTTCGGCACAATGCTGGTGAACACAAGTGAGAAGACAACTCCCAACACTGCGAGTCCTTGACTTCTTTTTTTTTAAATTTTATTTAAATTCAATGTAGTTAATGTAGAAGTGTTATTATTTATTTCAGGGGTAGAATTTAGTGATTCACCAGTGCTCATTGCGTCAAGGACCCTCCCTAATGCCCATCACCCGGTTACCCCATCCTCCCAACCCCCTCCCCTCCAGCAACCTTCAGTTTGTTTCTTATGATTAAAAGTCTCTTATGGCTTGTCTCCCTCTCTGATTTCGTCTTGTTTCATATTTCCCTTCACTTCTACGTAGAAGCACAATCACATTCCAGGTCCGGCTTCCTCAACCCGAACAATCACACAGGACAAGAAAGCTCCCTTCAGCTCCTTACTGAGACAGGAGAGGCTGCTGATTCATGTCCACCAATTGATTATTTTCAAACATTTGCAAATGAAGAGCTAACTGGAAATGAACCTATCCCGAATCTTCATTTGTTAAGGTGAAAGGGACCCAGAGGTGATGACCTCACCATAAAGATGAGGAACACCAGGGCTCAACAAGGCGACATGAAGCACCTGTACACTGGGTAGGTACCAATGGCAGCCTGGGTTCCTCATTCTATGTCAGTGGCCCCCAGAAAGCCCACAAAACTCATGCTTCACCACATACAGCCATGCTCTGCTGGAGGACATTTATTACGCACAGTTGTGACTGCAGAATTTCACAACCTACTAGCACACTCAATACAGAAAAAAAAGGAACTTACCCTGAGGAGGAGGACCAACCTGTTCTAATAATGCCCACAAATATCTAGATCTATAATGGCAATGGGAGATCTGTCCACAGACTAATAAATACCTTCACAGGGGTGCTATGTGGGTAAAGCAGAGATTGTTCTGAGAAAAGAACCACGAAGGCAGCGCTGTCCTAGCTCAGAGCAGGTTGGGGGCGGGGGGGGGAAGGCACAGATACTACACAGCACCGCATCAGTGGAGACCGTGGAGGAGATGAAGAACAGAGGCAGGGGCCCGCAGCCATCTGGGGAGGGGCTGGCTGGGGCTGACGCAGCAAAGCACACAGAGATCTTTACAATACAGAAATGTGCCCCAGCCTAACTAAGGAAATTTTGACCTAGATACCACAGTAATCATGAGTGGTGATTTTTCAAAAAGTAGAACAGGAAAAACCAATGGAGGTTAGAAAGTAAAGACATGTCACAGAAACTGTGAGGCTCCACAAAGGGGTCAGAAGCAATGAATCAAGATAGGGCTAAAGAGCACGAGAAAGCTGCAATGAAGTGAGGACTTGCCGAGATGATTTATGACAAAACAGACTGCACACGTACCCTGGGACTGCTCTTTTACGGTCTTAGTTTCACTCTTGCCACCCTGGGCATGCACGTGGCCATCTGACTCTGGAAGTCCCTGACTGAACCCGGTCCTACTTGCAGGAGGGTACTAGTTCCTCACTCTGTAAGGGTCAACGATCCTTCTGACATCACCCTAGAAAAAGGCACAATTTTTTGGCCATTTCAAGGATACCCAGCATCCAACAGCCTGTCCTCTCTTTTGGTTGGAAACTCCTACCCTGGCAGCAAATCACAGCCCCTTAGGTAACGGCAACACCCACCCATTCCCTCGTCTCTGTGCTCCGTGCCCCGGTAGCATCTCACCTGTAATCTGCATAAACTCCAGGACAATAGAAGAGAGCTGTGAAGACACTTCGGTCTCTACAGATGGTGTCCAAGGTCAGTGTGATCCCATACACCGAAGTGAGCAAGAAGACCGAAAGGGCAAGTATAAATGCTTGGTGATTTGATTCTCCAACACAGCTATTTATCCTCAAAACAGCATAGGGGGAAGAAAAAGCAGACATTTTTTAAGGTTCTTGATACTGATGGCAGCTAAAGCTATCACAGTGATCATTTCATAATGAATATACACGTTGAACAACTATGCCATGCACCTGTTAAGTAACAGAACATTGTAGATCAACTACAGTCCAACGAAAAAGAAAAAAAAAAAGTTTTCCATATAATTCACATAATAAACAAGGAAGTTTCAAAAACAGGGATAATGTGGATTTCAATAATTAAAAAGTTCTCTTATTTTTCACCTTTAGGGAATTAAAAACTTGCCCACTGAGAGGCGTAGCCTTATATTCTCTGCTCTTTCCAAAGTGAAACCATATCATTACTTTAAGGATGTAACCAAGTAAAAAGCAGAACCCGGCTAGGAATCTTTCTATATCCTAACGAGTCTATTACCCAATTATGAAGTGTGTTAATGCTGCAGCCACCACCACAAGGAAAGGGTGACATCAGTTAGCAAAACTTTAAAACCACAAGTATTACATAGTGTGTTAATATGTATGTTAAACACATATGTTAATACAAAGATTCCCAAGAGGTTAGAAACCGGGTTTGAGGTGAAGAACAATTCGCTGGTCAGGGAGAAAGAGTTCTGTATCATAGCCACTTGTAGGGCAGCGATCTTCCTTTACATGGAGCTGTCAGGCCCTCTGCAATCCAGCGCTTGTCGATGGGCCACCCCCCCCCCACCAAACACACACACACACACACACACACACACGAATATATGACGAAGACTCAAAATCTGAGAGTGAAAATACCTGTTTACTCCTAAAGAAAGCCCCAGAAAAAAGCATCCCTGTGCCTGAGCCCCCCCTTGAGGTTCACTCCGAGGCCCTCCTGGCCTTGCTGCACCCTCTCCCTCCCCCACGTCCCCTTCTGTGGGCTGGCGGGGGGGGGGGGGGGGGGGGGGGTAGTGCTATGTGACCAGAATCCTAGCCACAGAAGGCATAACTCACTGACCACAGGGCCTTCAGAGCCAAGAGCTGCAGAGTAGCAAGCACGCTACTTCCAGCCTTGGCATCTGAATTAACTATACCCTCCCTCAGATTTGCTCAGTGAAGCAGCAACATCGTCTTTACAAGTTGCATGTCCTAGGGCAGGGCCCTTCCTGTGTCCTGGGTTGGCGCTGGCCAGCGGGCAGGTACCAAAATAGCCCGTTTCTCCGCAAAGAGCAAAACGGGGAGCTACGTGGCAGGGCCTCACCTCAACCCTGCGGACTGGGAGCCATCAGGGTGATGAAGGACACACGTGAGGGGACAAAGTCCCTAACAAATATGGGAATGCTTTCTTGAGCTCTGCGCTCAAAAGGCCCAGCACAGACGGGGGAAATATGCCTAGGCTGATTCTGATCCATTCTTAAAAAAAATATATATATATATAGCTCTCTCACTCAACTGCAGAGACTTGTTTTACGGAGAAGAAAGTGAGTGAGGGGAGCCCGGAAGAGAAGAGCAAGACAGCAGCGACAGCGACCACCACAAGGGCCTTCAGGAAACGAGTGAGGGACCCACGCGTGCGAAGCTGGGAGAACTGCCCACGAGGTGGGCACATCCAGCAGCCCCCGGCTACGTGCAGGTGTGCGGCTGGGAGGGCGCGGAGGCCGGAGAAGCCCGAGCTCGGCAGCGGCTGACGGGGCTTTGCCCTCCGCGAGCCTCCACGTTCTCCCAACATACCAGACACAGTGGTGATCCATTCTCCTCACGCAGATGCCGCAGATCCGGCAGTGCCACGCGCGGGCCGGTCGCACCAGCTGGCACTTGGCGCACCAGTCCTCCTTCACCTTGGCGGGGCTCCCGGCCGGCACCCCGGGGGGGCCCCGAAGCTCCTCCCTCGGCGCGCGGCTGCTGAGAGGCCCCCGGGCCTTGTCCTGGCCGCCGGGGCCCGGGCGCTCGGCGGGGCCGCCGCTCCCGGGCCGCTCGCTGCCCGCCGGGCTCCTGAGGTAGCCTGGATTCTTCTTGGCTCTGCACAAGGCTAAGAGTATCAGAAATAACCCGCAGGTAAGCAGAGCCAGCCGAGTGGGCCCCACGCGCCCTCTGGGGACCACCTCCTGCAGGAACACATAGTACATGTAGCCCAGAGAAAACAGTCCGAGGCTCAGGAAAAACAGAGTCTGTTCTTTCCTTCGGTGAGTGAGGTAGTAGTACCACAGGGCCAGCACGGGGAGGGAGGTCAAAACCACCACCCCCAGGAGGAAATGCCAGGAGGCCACGCGGAGGAAGACGGGCAGCAGGATGAGCGGGGGAAGGATGCTAATGTTAACCTTCTTGGCCCCCCTCAGCCAAGGAATTCGGAGGCGATCAGAAACCGTGTCCATGATTCTCTCGCAGGTCTCTGGCTGCACCGACTTACACGTGATCCATCTATTCAGAAGAGCACAAAGAGAAGGCACTTCACTTGGGTTTGTTAAATTCAAAACCACGGAGCACTGCAGGCCAAACAGCAGGACACATGCTGGAAGGGGCCAAAGGCCAAGCTCTCTACTTCCAAACTACTAAACGTGAGCTCTTCGGATCACAGGTCATCTTTTTAACACGAAAGGGGAGATGATGTTTAGAAATACAACAGTTACAACTATTTCTCCACGAAGCAGATACATGGGAATGCAGGTGTATCCTGGGCAAGTACTGTTCGGACCCGGGTGACTCTAGAGACTTAAGATCCTCAGAACAATTCATCATCTGGTCGTGAAGACGACACGGGAGGTCGGGAAATATGAGAAGAGACAAAGCAGCAAAACCGCCCCATGAACTACTGTGGCCAAACACTGTGAGGCGCTCAGAGGAGACACCATGGGGTAGAGTCATTAGAGGGATCTCTGTGAAAAAGGTGGGGTGTGCACCCCACACCTGGACAGCTGGCGGGTAATGGTGCGGGGGGGGGGGGGGGGGGGGGGTGGTGGGAGGCGTCCCAGGGGAGCGGCACGTGTGCAGCACACACCTGTCCCGCGCCCAGGGAGGAGCCAGTGTAGCGGGGCCAGGGGCTGCAGAAGGAAGAGGGGAGAGCGAGCTAGGAAGAGCCAAATGCCTGAGCTTCGTGGACACACGGGATTTGCTGACATGTTTGCACACTTAGGCTAACAAGACAATGAACAGTTTAAGGAATGGTAACTCTGGATTATAGACCAACAATTCAGAAAAGTAAGGCGACAACTTGGGCACAGGAGGAGATGAGAACACGGGAGTCACACCACAGCAGGACAGAGGGAGACTGGGAGCCTCTCTCCAGAGAAGGGTACGGAGGGAGCCAAGAGCTCAGGGATGGCCCAGGTCTCAAGGGCGCGGAGGGAGAAAGAGTTAGAAGGTTAATGGAAAAGCTGTGGTCTCGAGTGATGGAGGTTACGGAAACAGCATCATTTTTCCATTCATTAAAGCAGAGTGCTCCATTTTCTCCGTATGGATTTTAGACTAAATCAATTTAAAAATACCGGTAAAAAAAGACTCAAGACACAATCAAGGAATAATGACAAAAGAACTATAGGGGCTGCAGGGCTCTGCTAGTGAACTACGGTGGTCCCAAGACGCTTTTCACGTCTAGATGAATGCACCGAGCTCTAAGTCAGCAAGGTGCCACTACAGTGAGCTTTCGTAACCGGAAGTAATTATGATTGGGAAAAGCAGGTTCCCAACATCCTTATTTCCTCCCACACTATGCTTTCCATATGGCAACAATTTTTAGCTATAGGATTATTTGGAAAATGGATCAAAACCTCGTTATTTCTGTTCGGTACAAAATTTTTTCTCTGATGTTAAATATCACCTTTTCGGATAGTAATTTCCAACACCTGGGATAATGGATTTGAAAATAAAAGCCAAATGCAATGATACTGGTCAAGACAGCGTTTCTGCTCGTGCTGAAAACAGCCAGTCCACGGCAGGGACATGGCTTCTGGACTGGATCGCCTCCCCAGGAACAAGGGTGAGGCCAATTCCAACAGCAGGAAAATGATCTTTCAACCCTCAAGGCCTTTTGTGGTCAGGTGCAGTCCAGCCTCAAGTACTCGATCCCTAGGCGCTGGGAACACAGAGAAGGCAGGAACCTCCTAGTAGTAACGTGTTCATTTTAAATTTACAGATTCTGGGGCACCTGCATGGCTCAGTTGGTTAAGCATCAGCCTTCCCGTCAGGTCATTATCCCAGGATCCTGGGATCGGGCTCCCTGCTCAAGGAGGCGAGCCTGCTTCTCCCTCTCCCCGTGCACTCACACGCGCGCTCTCTCTCTAATAAATAAATAAATCTTTAAAAAAAAAAAAAAAAAAGGACACAGGTAAGTAAATAAAATTTACAGATTCTGGTCTGCCCTTCATTTTTTTATACATTTAACCTGCCACTATCCCTTTATTTGCCTGTTCTCCCCACCGGCTTCTCCCTTTAAGTGAAAAATAATAATGTCCTACTAAACTGAGCTGAAGAGACAGCTGTGCGGTTGTGAGCTCCTGAGTAATTCACCTTTATGAAATCCTCACACCTGACGCGGACCACAGCTCTCTCTCAATCTTAGATGCCTGCAAACAGCAGCAAGAGCGAATCCAGCGTCCTGCATGCCGCGCCCGAGGGGCCAGCGGGGTCAGCTCCAGGCGGCCCTGCCCTTACCTGTCGCATCCGTCATCGAGATCTTGGCAGTCACACAAACAAGCAGCCACGTGGTTCTTTTCCCCGTTTCGATCTATGTACTCGCAGCAGCACAGGGGCTCCAATTCGGGCTCTTCGGCTTTGTTTTTCTTCCCCGGCTTCACACCGCCCTTCTGAGTCATGATCCCCACCTGCCGCCTCGAGGTGCGAGGAGCCCGCAGCAGGCAAAGGTGCAGAGCGCTCGGCTCCTACCTCGTACGCACGCACGCCGCTCCCGGATTATCCGCCGACGCCTGAAAGAGCAACCGGGAGGGGGAGGGGGGGGGGGGGGGAGGGGGAGGGGAGGGAGGGGGGGAGTCTCGTGTTCGCCAGGCGTTCCCGGCTCCGCTCGCTCGGCTCGGCCCGACCCGGGTCCGGGCGCCCCCGCCGCCCCCGCCGCCCCTTCCCAGCCGGGCCGCCGGCGCCCGGGCTCCCTCGCTCCCCGCCGGGCCGGCCGACCGCGCGGGCCCCACAGCTCACCTGCCGGCGCCGGCGGGGACGGCCCCGCGCAGGTGCAAACTCGCCCTCCGGGGGGCGCGGCGGGGGGCGGCGGGGGCGGCGGCGCAGCGCCCCGGGTCGCCGTCCGGCCCGCGCCCCTGTCCCGCCCCCGTCCCCGCCGCCCGCGAGCGCCGCCCCGCCCCGCCCCGCCCCGCCCCGCCCCACGGATGACCTTGGAAGGGAAGTTACCTGCGCTCCGGGGCCGAGGTGCGGCGGCAGCCCGAGGCCGACGCGGGGGCGACCTCGGCCGGCTCCCCCCGAGGCGCGGCCGCGTCTGCAGAGCTCGGCTCCGCGGGGCTCCGGGGGCCCCGGCTCCGCGCCGCCGCCCACCTGTGCGCACGGGCGGCCCCGGCCCCGGCTCCGGCCCCGGCGGTGCGCCCGCCTCCCCGTCGCCCGCCGCCCGCCGCCCGCCGCCCGCCGCCCGCCGCCCGCCGCCGCGCCCCGCCGCCCGCCGCCCCGCCGCCCGCCGCCGGCCCCGCGTGGCCGCTCCGCGCGCTTCCGGGTGCCCCGCCCCCGGCGCCGGGGATCCCCGCCCGCCCGGCCCGCACGTGCGCCGCCCGCCCCCCCGCCGGGCCCGCCGCCCAGGCCCCGCCCCCGCCGCCCAGGCCCCGCCCCCGCCGCCCGGAGGACCGGAGGACCCGAGGACCCGCACCTGCGGGCTGGCCCGGCCCCCGAGCGGCCCCGGGCGGGACGTGGGCGGGGCAACCCCAGGCCCCGGGCCGCCGAGCGCCCGACCGAGAGACCGAGAGACCGAGACCCGGGGAGCCCGAGGATTCGCCCGGCGCCGGTCCCCGCTCGGACGCGGGCAACAGGCTTAGGTGGAGCTCTGCACCGCAAATTGTTCCCGGGGTGCCGCCCCCAAATCCTCCAGCCTTCCCTTAAAGGCCCATCGCTGTCCCTGAGCTGTTCATTCGGAGAGCTTGTTCGTTTTCACGATTTCTGGCGAGCAGATTCTACACTCGACCGGCCGGCCTACTAGTACTTTTGTTCCAACGGACCGCATATTTGAAATGAAACTGCCCTAATGGGAGTTCTCTCTGGGTTTTATTTTTGCACTAATTTTTGGTTTTTTTTTGCACTGAATTTCTTAAAGAGTGTAGGCCCATATACACGGTTTCGCTATTGCATGGTTTCTACTTATTTTGTTTCTTAGGGTTTTGGTTTTTTTTTTCCTTTTTTTGTTTTTTTGTTTGTTTGTTTGTTTGTTTTTTGTTTTTGTTTTTTTGGTGGAGATGCTGGGGAACTTTTTTTTCCTTTTTAAACAGAAAAAGAAAAACTACAACTCAGACATTTTGGGTTTTATTGATACTCAATTTATATAACAGGCTCATACAATTAACTCAGTTCTGCCTACATACATGTTTAGTCAATCTATAAAGCAACTTTGGTAATTGTCTTTGAGGTATATTTACGAAGTACAGGTTTTTAAAGAAGCATCACAAAATATTCAGCTTGCCACTGATCATTTTTGTGAATTTAACAGAGAACAAAGTCTTCAAGTTTATAGTCCAGTGACTCTTGATCACAGCCACACTTCATAAATCAGAAAACTCCCAGGTAAGTACACTGGTACCCCAAGGTAGGTTTGTTGGGAATCACCCAGAGAAACCATTTCCCTGTAATCAAGTCAATACTGTCATTCTCTACAGGCATTTCAAAAATGACTTTAGCAACCTCATGGGGCTCTGGGGAAAGAAAGAAACACTTAACTAAAGGCAAGCATTGTCCAAACAGTAAGAATACATACAAATTATTCCACACTGTCCTTCTCTTGTTCCAGGTATCGAGACATATATGCCTAAAAACGTTTCATCAAAGAGCCAAAACTTCCGTCTGACTTCAAACTTCAGTCAGTCAGTGCACTAGTATTGGGACACAGTGACCCCAAAAGTTTTTACTGAAGAGCTAAAGTTTGTGTCTGCTTATAACTTACCCACTGAAACAAGCCACACACGAGTGAATAAATGGAGACATTATGTGGCTACTAAAAAGTAATCCACAATTTTCAACAAGGTGGTTCACTTCTACCATGAAAGAGTGCTAAGCTGAAGCCAAGCTTAGTTCAAGTATTCATTTGATATGTCACTAAATGCCCAGATTTTTACATAATCATCCGGTTTTTAAAATGAAAGCATGGTTCTTCATTTTGAGTGTTGGTATCCTTCATGTGTCCTTTTTCAGAATTGTCTCTTCTGCCATTTGAAACAAGAAAATCTCACCCCTGATAGCTACGTAAAGAAGAAACAACTATTTCTTCAAAAAGATACAATATGGCTCAAGAATGTTTCAGATAATAATTACCAACTTACAGTCTCAAAAGGTTGACAATTGAATATGCATGCTGAATAACTTCAGACACTATAATACAGTACACAAACTTGGAAATGTCAGAATATATGCCTGAAAAATGGTCCTTCAAAAGTAGTAATGATAAAGAGGTTCATTCTTCTATTGTCTTCTTTAGCCTCTTGAATGTATCTCAACTGGGAAAGCAGCCTACTGGAGACATACTGATTCTGTGCTAACAGATAAAGCATCAGACTTCAAACCTCACTGTAAAAATTAGGCCACACTACTCAATTCAGTGTCTCATTTTCTTTTTGTATCAGAAATTCAAATCCACAAATTTCATGCTTCACTGGAGAAATTCACTGCTTAGAATTATGTATAGGAAGTGAAAGAATGGATTGTTGAGGCCATCAGAAACTAGTTATCAAATTAATGTTATTAAAAAGAATGTTTATATTAGAAGTACCAATAATGAGAAAATGTGGAAATGTTCCCATGACAATTAAAATCTTCCATCCTCTGGCTTTCTTTAAGGTGTTTTCTTTTAGTTCCAAGTATCTCTACAATTTCAGGCCTTGAGATCACTAGCTTTCGACAGTCATACCAGTCTTGTTCTTATTTAGTAGATCAAAAGTTTTCTGAAGCATAATGAGTGAGCTCTTCAACTGCAAACAAAGTTAATTTCGAAAATCAGATTTTTTTTAACTTTTTTTCTGATTATTTTTATGCCAAAAGTTTACATTTATATTCAATATAGTTTTGTTTATACCTATACCCAAATAAAAGACTGAATCTATAAAACACCTAGCTACTTAGGGTGTCAGCGTGCCTGACAGGAAGTCAGCCCTGGTCCTGCACTTCTCCCTGTATTGGCCTGCTGTACAGTCTGCCTCCCAACAGGTGGTTTTCTTAAATGGCTTCTCTAGTTGCAGCAGTTTCTCTACTATCTCCTACACAACTCAAGTTCCACCTCTAGGCCTTTGCTTGCTTTTTTTTTTTTTTTTTAAGATTTTATTTATTTATGAGAGACAGGCAGAGGGAGAAGCAGGCTACATGCAGGGAGCCCGATGTGGGACTCGACCCTGGGTGTCCAGGATCACGTCCTTGGCTGAAGGCAGGAGCTAAACCACTGAACCACCCAGGGGTCCCCCTTTGCTTGCTATTATGCTCATGCTTGTCTTCACCCATTTAAAACTTACCTTCTTCTTGTTGCCTTCCCTAATCATCCTGTCTTTGAACTCCCAAAGCATTGCTACTTACTTGACATTTAACTTTGTACTTTTTAAATAGTTTTTAACAATACACATGGACATCTGTTTGCTCTAATAAGATTATAGGCAACTTGAAGGCAAGAATTATGTCTTATTCTTCTTTAAATTCATTCATTTGTTCATTCAGCAAATATTATACTTCCCTATTACATGCTGGGTATGTACTAAGCCAAGCACTGGGTATACAATGGTAAACCAAATAGGTACTGTCCCTGCCCTGGTGGAGCTTACAGACTAGTGAGAAATAAAGAACTAAAACGGATCATCACAAAAATAAGTACATACTTCATAATGGATTAAGTTTTTGACTGGAGGATGGCAGCATCGCTTTCTGAAATACATCAACTAGAGGAGAATCAGCCTGGCTCAGGAGGAAAACTGAATTCATGTTTTGGACATGATCAATCTGTGATGGCCTGTTAGCATCCAGGTGAAGATGCCAACTCCCCAGGTGACCGCGTGAGCCTGAAGCTCTGGGAAGAGGTCAGGGTAAGAGAGATGGATTTGGGAGTTCATGGCACATGTGGCTCAAGTTAGAGGAGTGGATGTAGAGAAGAAGGGAAGAGAATCTAACACAGAGAGCCTGGAGTACCAGGCCAGGAAGAGGTCAGCAGAGGAGATGATTTTATCAAGCAAAAGGTAGTTTTACTTTATGCTAAGTAAAAGAAGCCAGTCACAAAAGACCATATAGTATAATTCCATTTATATGAAATGTCCAGAATGGGCAAACCTAGAAATAAAAAGTAGATTAATAACTATAGGAGCTGAGAGACTGCTAATGGGTATAGGGTCTTATTTGGGGGTGATAAAAATGCTCTGGATTTAGACAGTGGTGGTGGTTGTACAACTTTGTGACTATGCGAATTCTTTAAATGGTGAATTTTATAGTATTTCATTTATATCACAATAAAGGGATTTTTTATGGTTTTAAAGAAGGCAAAATTAGATAATGCTCACTATAAGATGTAAACTTAAAAAATGGATATTAATTTTAAAAGCCAGGGGTTACTGGGGACCTTGAGCTTGAGCAATATCACTGGAAGATATGGGGAAGAAAACAAGACAGGAGTGAACTGAAGAGCAACTGGGTGGCTTATATACAGGCATCTAATTTCCTCCATCCTGAAACCTCATAAAAGCACGATAAAATTATTTTTAAAAAAGGCATAAATTCATGAGGACAGGGAGAACAGAAACGGCAAAAGCGGCAACACAATGTTAGAAACAAGAAAGCATTTGGATGACTTCGCAGACCAGACAAAGTGGAATCCTAAACTAACTGTGGAGAAAGCTGAGAACCAACCAAATCTACCCTGAAGAATCCTCAAAAGTCTTGGGAATTGACAGGAATCTCTGGAAGTCAGAATAAAGAGAAGGGGACTAAAAATGGGGATTATACAAAAAAGTGTTGAGATCATCCCCTGCCCCATGCCCTGCCCTCCTCCATACCTCTACTTTCACTCTAATTTCACTCCTAAAATGCTGGCAGCCCTTAATCCTTCAGATGGAAACTGGACAGCCTTTCTCTATGGAAATTGACCAATCTAAGAGGAAAGACCTAAAGATAGTGATATCAGGATTTCTCAACCAATAGCTGAACCAGATCTAGAGAGAAGTTCAGGGTACACCAGCCCAACCCACGTTAAGAGCATAAGAGCTTCTAACCCACAGAAGCAGGCAACCAAAAACTACAGACATCTAATGGAATCCTCTTACTCTAAGGATAGAAATCAAAACAGGAGGAAAGGATCTTGATGGAAAGTAAATAGGCAAAAAGGGAAAAAAAAATTTAAGCATTAGTAACATGATCAGAGAGATAAAGATACTCATTTTTTAGATCACAATGACATAAAAAAATTCAGAGAAGTAATAGGTCTTTGAAATTAAAAAATTGTTAGCAAAAATCGAAAAATAGAAGAATGTGAAGATTAAGTTAAGGAACTCTGGGGAAGCAGAACAAAAAGGCAAAGAGATAGAAGCTGGAGAGAAAAAGTAAGAGTAGATAGCCTGTGCCAAAGAAGGCCAACATCTGAATTACAGGAGCCACAGAAAATCAGAAGAGAGGGAGTAGAGGTGAGGAGATCATCAATTGTGTAAGTCACTATTTCCCAGGACTAAAAGGCACAAGTTTCCAGATTCAAGGATGAGGAATGGTAACAGCCTCAAAATTCTCAATAGCAACACTAGAAGCTGAAAAACAATGGAACAATGCTGTGAAGGAACACTGTTTCCAAGCTAGAATTCTATCCCCAGTCAAACTTTAAAAAAAAAAAAAAGATTTTTATTTATTTATTCATGAGAGACACACAGAGGCAGAGACATAGACAGAGGGAGAAGCAGGCTCCCTGTGGGGAGCCTGACGTGGGACTCGATCCCAGGACCCTGAGATCATGCCCTGAACTGAAGGCAGATGCTCAACCACTTAGCCACCCAGGGGCCCCCCTAGCCAAACTATTAATCATGGGAAAGGACAGAATAAAAACTTTTCACACTAATGAAGTCTTAAAATATTTACCTCCATGCTCTCTTTCTCAGAAAGCTACTAGAGGATATGCTCCATTAAAAGAAAGGAGTAAACCAAGAAAGCAGAAGACATGCTGGATATAGGAAACAGATGAGGTACTCCACAGGAGAGACCAGGACAAGAGCTGTGCACCTGCAGAGAGGGTCCCTGGTCCTGACTAGAGCCAGTCAGAAGGCTCCACTCAGAATACCTGAGGTGAATGAAGGTTAGGAGAGAAGACTTAGATGACAGAGCTTTAGGAGATGAGATACTTATAAATAGTATAATAATCAACTATCATATGATAATTCCAGGGATAAGAAAATGCACAGAAAAGAAAAGGTAGTCATGGTTTATTCCATGGCTCAGCTCAGGATAGCAAACTTAGTCAAAATAAAGCAAACACTGGACACTGATCTAACCAAAATTACAACTTCCTTGGGAGGATAGGGCAATCAGAAAAGAAGACAAGAAAAGATGAAAGAAAAGAAAACCCTTGTCTTCCATAATAGGAGGTCGAAAGATTATATGTAAAACTGAAAAATCAAGAAATATCAATACATGCTTGTTGTTTATAAATGGGGTAAACACACAAAAAAGAAACTAAAAGAATTAAGGATTGTTGTGTTTGGCAAAGTATATGGTAGGACTGCTGTTTTTCTGAACAAACCTTATAAAAAAGTTAACCATGTGAAGGTGTGACTTTGGTGAATACCAAACCTTAAAAAAGTGAATGGGTTATAAAGGATAAACTAGGGACAGCCACAGCAGACAACTCTGAAAGAGCCAGGCTATGAAAGTGAGCAGAGAGAGACGGGCAGACAGAAGAGGATATGGACAGCAGGCATGGCCATGTGCAGAGAGGAAAGATCCAGCTGAATGAGGGAGATGGAAAATAGGATGTTGGAGGGTGATAGAGGAAGTCTCCCACCAACACATGCTGGGCTCTCCTCACAGGCAGAGCAAAGCTCTGACAGGCACAGACAAGAGGACAGGGTGCAGCAGTCAGAAGATCTGCAGAGGGAGAGGAAAACTCGTTTCTCCTTGAGGCAGAGTTATCAGTTGAAAGTTGGGGAAATAGGAGGCAAAAAAGGGAAAGTGCAAATAAGACCCACTCTTGGTAAGCGTGAGGGGAGAACGTCACCAGAAGCTGTAGATAATGTGAATCTGGAGAATGCCTAGCTGAAGGTGTCACCTTGAATGCCCCACATGATATCCTGAGAAATGCTCAATAACTGGATCTTCTAAAAAACAAATCAATGTATAGAAGAAAAGGATGGAAGGAAACAAAGTATTAACAGTGACTGTCTGAATGTCTCTTCTACCACTCTCTAGTTTTCAATCTTGAAAAGTACACAGATAACGTATTATAATGGAAATAGTAATCTTTCTTTTTCAAAGGGGATCCTAAATGTTGGTTCATGGAACTGAGCAGCACTTATTGATGACACTGTGTTCAACAGATAAATGTCTATAGCAAAACCTCAAAATAATCTGCATGTTCATTCTTCAATGGAGAACTAGTAAAATCATTAATTATAGCACATTTATGTAGTTGAATTCTATGCAGTTGTTAAAAGAGGAGGAAGTGCTTTATATGCTAATATGGAAGCATCTCCAAAATACATGGTTAATAGATAAAAACAAAATAATCAATAGTATATCTACAAACTCTATAAAAAGAGTTAATATTAAGCATAAATTTTTATACAGAAGTATCGGTAAAAAGAATGAGGTAGATATATACAGTTGATCTTTGAACAACATGGGTTTGAATGTCATGGGACCACTTATACACAGATTTTTTACAGGACGACACTGTAAATGTATTTTCTCTATGATTTTCTTAAGAATATTTTCTTTATCTAGCTATAAAAATATGTAATACATATAACATACAAAATATGTGTTAATCATCTATGTTATCAGTAAGGCTTCTAGTCAACAGTAGGCTATCAAGTTGTTAAGTTTCTGGGGAGTCAAAAGTTATATGCAATTTTCGACGGTACAAGGGTCAGCCCCCCTAATTCCACCATTACTTAAGAGTCAAATGTACATGCTGATAAGGAAACATCTTCAATATATATTACAAATTATAAAATGAAGGTGTACAACAGTGTATAGTATGCTTCCATTTTGAAAAAAAATACAAGTGACTGTACACATAAATTCTGTATTCTGAATAATACAGAAACTCTAGGGTAACTGCCTCTAGGAGGGGGGTTTCTTCAAATAATGGTATAGTAAATATTTGTACACAGCCAGAGGAGCAACTGGTTCATAGTGCTATGAAAACACTAAGGACTATGGTACAGAGTTGCCTACCTGTTCAAGCATCATGACCGAGTCTCGGAGTACTCCTTTTAAACGACGGGCCTGATCTCTTTTCTTCTGAATATTTTCCACTTCTGACACCATATCAGAGGCTAAACTGAAAAAAAAAATCTTAAAAATCAGGAGGACAGCTTCTAATCTTTCATTTACAGAAATCATCTGTGTCCTATAAATTTGCAAACAAAACAAAAAATTAAACAAAAAAGTTTGTGACTACAAAACAGCAGATCCAAATCTCTGAACTAGAATTAAGTTTTCTGCAACAAAAGAATTATTGAAATAATAATAGGTTGGGGGAAAACAGACTTACTGTAAAGATTTCTCTTCTTGGAGATGGAGACGGTAAAAGGACTGAGCAGCATATTCTATCTTTGACAGCTTCAGAAACAGCGTCACATTCAACAGAACTAGCAACAGCAAACTAGGGCAAAGCATACCTGGTTAATCCATTCCTTAAGCACTGCTCATGTAGACTATACAGGTAAAAACTCTAAAACTGTATGTTGCCTAGTTTCCAATTATTGTTATATTATTTAAATCAGCTATCCCTACCTTATTGTATGAAACAACCACTTTTAGGAATTAAGTGGACAGTGAGGAAAAAGTTGGAAAGTAACTAGAGTCACAATAAAGTCCTCAAAGAAAACAGATTGGGATTGTTCCTAATATCTCTCCTTTCTGCGAGGAATCCTGCCAGTGCTGATGTGTGACCACCAGCTTAGAAATCTACCAAGTAAGCTTTTGAGATCTATTTTTGGGTGCCTCTGGCTTAAGCCATATACACCCATAATGCTGCACTTCTAAAAAGGAAATGAAAATCAATATGGACTTGATCTTATGTAGATGAACATCCACCTTACTCCCACTGAAAACCAAATTTTTTACATTACTATTCAGCAAAAATTTCTTCTAGTTCAACTTAGATAAAGGAAGTATCAAATCCCAAATATATATGAATAGTATCATATATAAAATGTTACATGCTAAATGAACTACTCATTGGTTCTCATAGCAGTCTTTCAATTGAATGGATATACTTCTTATGATACATATATATGCAAATATATAGGTGGCATCATATCTCTCTTATTTTTTCTGTTAAAATATTAGCTTGCACTTAAAAATATATAGTATTCATCTTAACCTACTCAGAAGAGGATTTTTTTAAAAAATGAAAACTAAGGAACAAGAAAATCAAATCTATGAAATTATTGTGACACTGAAATAGTATACAGACCAACATTTCAACATCTGACTATAAATTTTCTGCATGGTAATACAAAAGATCACTGATAATATTTCATATTCAAAACTGTCATAGCAAACCAACTTAAGCAGAATATAAAACCTTTTATAAAACTCAAAGGTATATCAAACATTTTCTGGGCACCTGGGTGGCTCAGTTGTTGAGCATCTGCCTTCAACTTATCATGATCCCAGAGTCCCAGGATCAAGTCCCACATTGGGCTCCCTGCATGGAGCCTGCTTCTCCCTCTGCCTGTGTCTCTGCCTCTCTCTGTGTGTCTCTCATGAATAAATAAATAAAAATCTTAAAAAAAAATTTTTTTACATTCAGAAATCTACAATTAGAAAAAGCAGCTGATAAAAGAACTTCATTCCAGAAAATATTCACCAAGAGTATATCCCCAGTCAGAACCAATTCAATTAAATCTAATAGACTACCTCAATACTCAGATACAGCCATGTAGATAACAGTCGCCTACATATGATTGCCTGCATTGATTCCTATAGAATACTCCGAGATTCTTAATCTCTGCCCAAGGCCTACTGACTCAATCTCTGGGACTGGGGTGTAGAAATCTGCATTTTAGGAAATTAACCATAAAAGGTAAGGATCATTAGTCTAATCAAATAGAGCAAAACAGCACTACTGGGATTTCACCCACTTGCATATATAAATACTCTCTTTAAATTTATAGAACTTCCAATAAAAAAATGATGGTAGAAATAAGATTAATTCCGCCATATAGGGGTGGCCTGGGTGGTTCGGTGGGTTAAGCGTCCAATGCTTGATCTCACCTTAGTTCTTGATCTCAGGGTCATGTGTTCAAGCCCTGCATTGGGCTCCATGTGTGGATTAATTAGCTAATTAATTAAAAAACGTTTATTGAATGTGTACTTGGGTATTTCCTCAAATCTAATAATTCTCCTGAAAATCAAAAACTATCAGACTGAAGCATTTAAAATTAATGTTTTTGGAGACCAAAATTGGTCAAATAGTGGCAATTTCTGTACAATAACATACAAATGCATCAAATCCTTTTGGAAACTATTAAAAGATAAATGAAGACACAACCAAAATAAGCACTCAAAACAAATACTTACAAAATACTCATCACCACAATAAGGGCAAAGTTACAGTTTTCCATTTCCTTTTTCTTTCCTGTAGATCACAACACACAAAAATCTCTATTAGAACAGGACTGTGATTAACACTGGCTAAGATTTAATTTCATTTGAAAAGAACTGGAAAAGAAATTTTTTTACATGATTTATAAAGACAACTTGATGTAGGGTAAATTCCCAGCCCCCTTTGTTGATTTCTAATGGCTTGACTAATTTGAAACAAATTTACAAAAAGAAAATCTACACGAGTCCTGCAAATTTGGTCTACGTTACAGATTAATTTACTCTAAAATAAGCAATTCAATACATCATGTATGATCTCTAGCTAAGTTCCATCCCTGCAAATAATATTTGAGCTGGGTTTATGTACATTGTTTGCATTACAATCCTCACCTGTTCTCTTTTGCTCAAATTTATAAATTCCAAAGCTAAAGTGTTATTAAGCTAAAGTAGCAGATACATAGTCACACTAAGATATAAGCCTTAAAAGAGGATTTGATAATGTAGAAGGGTGAGAAGTGTAACAGTTTTATAGTTCCAGAGAGGGAGGGAATAACAGTAGAGGCAAGATGTCTTCAAAATTGAGAGTGAGGATAATAAAAGTCAAATTCTATCTTTGCAATTTGCTGGGCTGGACCTGAGAGTACATAAAGGTTAAAGCATATAATCAGTTTAGTACTTTCAAGGGTAGAAATAAAATGTCTGTAAAGACTAGGAAATTCATGAGTGAATCATCCAGCAGCAAGGGACAGTGGTTGGGACTGGGGACTTGGGAAGCACATGCTCTGTCTGATGGAGCAGCTACTACTAAGCTCCAACTGATTGTTGCTGTGAAGGGATTTGAGTCCAGAGCTGTCAGATCTGAGTTTTTATATCAAAATGTCCAATTTTTAAAGTATCATGTGGGCCCAGTAAAATACATTAGATGGCCATATGCCTGCCATTTTTACAACTGATTCTTTACACTTATTCCTTAGTTATTTTTAAGGAACGCAGAGTTTGATAAACATGATCAGAAAAGGAGAGGAAAAAGGGAGACCTCCTAACTGACATGTCAATAAATCTAACCCATAGTCTACTTCATGTAAGTAAACTAAAATCTTCCATCTCTGTTTACCAGGTAACAGCTACCTGAAACATCCCCTTTGGCATCTAAGCCCACATCTCCAGAAGAACGCTGAGAAGAAAGTTTAGGAACTGTCTCTGCTGTGCGGTTGAATGTTCGCCTTCTCCTTCGCAAGCTGCTAAGTTTTCCAGTGTCCTCAATAGACTGATTTAACATAGATTCTTCCATTAACAAGTCTGATTCTAAGAAGGAAAAAAAAAATCTTTAGATAGTAGAGAAACCTTGACTATAAGATACGGGGGTGGGAGGGGTGTTTTGTTGTTTGTTTTTTAAGCCAAGCCTTGGTACCCTTCTTTATTACTTAGGTTCTCATGGCCTAGATTCAAACTTACTCTTAATAAAAACTTTTGGAAGGTAAAGTGATCCTACAATGAATGATTGTAGGAAGAATGATATGTATTAATAAATGATGGGATCATCAGAGCAAATTCACCATGTGCTATATTAAATATTAACATAATGATTTCAGTTATGGAAACAACAGGCTACCCACTTACATTCGATCATTAGAAAGATTTCCAAGATAGATTGTGGTACTTGATTGTCAACATCAAAGGAAGAAGTAGCATATAATAGTTCTAGTTTTCAATAAGGGTTTGCAAAAAAGAAAGACTGGTAAGGAAAATCTGCAAACAACCTAAAAACCTCATTTTTGTCATTTGTTTCAACCTTTCCTTCACCAGATTTTTTATTAGAAGCTCATTATCCAGCGGCCAAACTAATTTCTGAATTTCATTTTCTTTGTTCCTGATTAGGAGTTTAATAATGAGTAGCCAAGAGAGAAGAGCAAGGAAAATAATCAACAAATTAAATGATGAAGCCTTAATTTACCCTGAACTGAATGACTGACCCCTAGTTTTTCTTTAACCAGAATTAAATTCATGTATGTATATATTTTTTCCTCATGTTTTATTTTAAGAAATATGCAAAAAAGAACAACTATATCACTTCTCCAGTCTAGTACCCACCACCACCAAATCCATAGATGTACATGATACCTACCATTGCTAAGTGTGCCTGCATAAACCCAAGGAAGATGCATTCATAAGGATTGCGGTGGGGGACGGGCACCAAGGAACACTAGGGCGTATTTGTGATGAAGTTACAGTCTCTCATGGCAGTCAGCTTCCTTGGCTCCTTGAAGAGGCTGTGGTAGGCCCTTACTGTGTGATCTTAGACAAGCCACTTAACCTCTCTTTCTCTTTCAATATTTATTCTTAAAATGGAAAAAAAATACCAGTACCTACCTCATAGGATTGTAAGGGGCTGACATTTATAAAACACACAGGACATGTCTGGCACATAATAAACATAATACAAGTGTTTGTTAGACGAATGAAAACGAAAAGTTTTCAAATTCCAAGTAGAGAATAGTTAGAACCACTTCAGTGGGAGTCAATCCAACATCGTCTACTAGTTCCAGCTATTGACCCAAATGGACAATCAGTTTTGTTAATAAATACTATCTTTACAAAAATAGATACATCAAGAAATTTACAAACCAAGCTGTTTGAAATAGTCCTCCAATGAACTCCAGGAATTCTTTTCAATTAGAGATTTGATAATGGCCCATGGTTGCTTTCTATATTTCAAATCTGTGGAAACTCTAATAAAATAAAGAGGAAAGAATATTTATTTAAAGGAAAGAATTTAGTTCTGTTAACATTGCAATTCAGTGTAAGATTATGTTGAATGGAAAGCCAAAAAGACCCAAAGTCATTAAGAGTATAAAAGAAAATCTGTTCACTGATTATGACTTATTTAAAAATTACTATATGCTGCTAATAACTTCATGAGATTTTCCAAGTACTTGGCATTTTATTCATTTCTTTCTCTAGCCCTAAATTTTCTTTACTTAAGTAGCAATAAAAGCTCAAAATAAATTCTAAATTTTCTAAATGCCTTGTGCAAAAAATCTCTAGTGGTCACAAATTAGGTGAAAGTAACTACAATAGCTAAGACCAGGCAAAGCACATGGTGGCCCGTCACTATCTTTGATTCACCAACATTTCTTATTTCCCATTGCAGCCATGTGCTCACCATGTGTTTCTTAAGAACTCACAGCCGCCTTGGCTTTAAACAGGGTCCTGTTACTAGTTCTGGCCACTGGACTGTGAACACAGTTCTACAACTCTCCCTGTAGGAACAGGAATGACACAGGAATGATTGTGTAGCTCCAGGATGTCAAAGCACTCATCCGCATGCGACCTTGAGTGAGGAACCCCATCCCTCTACTGACCACTAGTGGATGTGTAATTTGAGCAAGGAATAAAGCTTGGTTGTGTAAGGCTACAAAGATTTTAGGATTGATATGTTCCAGAATATAATCTCACCTAGCCTGACTAAAACACTCATTTACAATAGCTCACCTCAGCCGGCATTTCTGTTTTGAGGATCGGATGATATGGTATCTGTTTAAGGTATAGAAGTAATCATGGTAGGGAACATCATGTGTCACTACTTCTGAATCTACCAGATAAAATTGTGCTTCTCGACTTTCTTTATACAGTGTCTGCCAAAATAAGATTAGAAAAATTTTTGCATGTACAAGTTTAATATATTAAATTCCTTGCCAATTTAGAATATATACAAATTAGAATTCCTTCTCAAAAATAAAAGACATGAAAAGCCTACATACAGACCAGAAGAGCCTCTATGTTGGCTGTGCTATCTATGAATTGAGAAGATGTGACCTGCAGAAATAGGGTTTGCTGTTTCTCTGTCATTTCATTGTACAATTATTTTTTTTTCTTTCTTTTAGGTTTGTGGAGGAGAGAGGAACCATATAGTCTCTTGTGTATGTTATTTAGTTTATAAAGAATGTTAAATGTTCCTGATAGGGGAACAATTCAAAATTCATTTGAACGAAGCAAAGATCCACTCCAAAACTCTTAAAAATGTAACAATCTCCCTTCACCAAAAAAGTGAAGGAAGAGGACAACCAAAGAAAACACTGCTTTCCCTAAACAAGATTTGGAGTGGCTTCACTCAAATTCCTTCCTCATTTTAACCATACCTTGTCAAGCTTATCTAAGAGTCCAATATAAAAATACCAATCTTTTCTTAAATGTTTGAAAATCTTTTTGGAAAAAAATCTTTTGGAAAAATTAATTCCTTTTTAACACTGGATGAAAGCCACAAGAACATAACTAGTTCAGATGTTAAGATATTTTCTAACTACTTGCAGAACAGATACACTATACTTCAACACAATTTGGTCAAACACAAACTCCACTATAAAGGCAGCACCACACTGGCCACTGAGCAGAGCACTGAATATCCTATAATCTCTTCCTGTACAGTACTGTAGCCCTCTAGTTATGTGGCCCTAACTCTTGATATGATCCTGTATATCAGATCCCAAAGTAGTGTTTTTAAACCATTTATCATGAAAAAGTTCAAACATACACAAGAGTAGAAATGAAGTATAATGAATCCTCAAAAACTCATCAGCCAGCTTCAACATTAACCCTTGCCTAGTCCTGCTTCATCTGTACCCTATCCCCACATTCCTTCCCTCCACCACGATGCTCTGCCTGGCTAGATTACTTTTAAAGGATACCCCAGACATCAGTATAATTTTATTCACAAATATGCCAGTGTATCTCTTTATAATTTCTTCATTGTGTCTCTTTAAAAGATAACTCTTTTCTTGGGACGCCTGGGTAGCTCAGTGGTTTAGCATGTGCCTTTGGCTCAGGGTGTGATCCTGGAGTCCTGCATCGGGCTCCCTGCATACAGCCTGCTTCTCCCTCTGCCTGTGTCTCTGCCTCTTTCTGTGTCTCTCATGAATAAATAAATAGAATCTTTTAAAAAAAATACCCATTTCTTTAAAATATAAATATAATACAAAATAATACCGTAGTTACATGTAAAAATTAATTCCTTAAATCTTGTAACTATCTTTTTAGTTTGTTTCTTTAAATTAGGATTGGGTTGATTTGGTTGATATGCCTCTTAAGTCTCTTTTTAATCCGACAGTCTCTCCTCTCTTCTAAAAAATTTTTTTGCCACTTATTTCTGAAAATTGTCTTGTAAGCTGGTGAATGTGACAAGCATCTTCTCTCTTCTCACACATGATTATTTAGGAATACTGACACAGTAGACATACCTGCTTTTCAGTGGCAGCAGTGCACTTTCCAGTAAGTGGATTATTAAGGACTATAGTGTAGGTCATGGTTCTCAGTTGATCACCTCCAGGTTCTACTTTCCAAGGGGTGGACACCACATCTAATCACAGCAAATATAAAAAGAGAGTTGGTTCTAAAAATCTGAAAAGTATGATTTAAAATGTAATCAGAAGTAGATTTTTTTAAAAAAAATATAATTAACATACAGTGTTATATTAGTTTCAAGTATATCACATAATGATTCAACAAGTCTATGCTTTACCCATGACAAATGTACTCTTAATCCCCTTCATGTATTTCACACACACACCCCACCTTCCCTCTGGCAACCATCAGCTTGTTCTCTGTATTTGGGTCTGGTTTTTTGTCTCTTTTGTTCTTTGTTTTTTCTTTTGTTTTCTTAAATTCTGCATATGAGTAAAATTATATGGTATTTGTTTTTTTCTGTCTTACTTCACTTTGCATTATATCCCGCAGGTCCATCCATGTTGTTGGAAATGGCAAATTTTCATTCCTTTTTTAAGGCTGGGTAATATTCCATCACATATATTTCTACACACATACATACCACATCTTCTTTATCCATTCATCTATTGATGGACACCTGGGTGGCTTCCATATCTTTGCTATTATAAATAATGCTTCAGTAAACACAAGGGTGCATATATCTTTTTGACTTACTGATTTCATTTTATTTGGGTAAATATCCAGTAATGGAATTACTGGATCATATGGTAATTCTATTTTTAATTTTTTTCAGGAACCTCCATACTGTTTTCCACAGTGACTACACTAATTTGCATTCCTACCAACAGTGTACAACGGTTCCTTTTTCTCCACATCTTTGCCAACACTTGTTATTTCTTGTGTTTTTTATTCTAGCCATTCTGACAAGTGTGAGGTAATATCTCACTGTGCTTTTAATTTTCATTTCCCTGATGATTAATGAGAAGTAGTTTTTAATTATTTAAATTTTTATTTTTGGCCAGTCCTAACTTCTTTATGACTGTATTATCATTTCAACATTAAAGGAAAATAAAATTAAATGTGAGGCACTATTCTTGTATGTGACATATTCCCCAACTTTGATCCATTTACTTCTAAATTGTTGTCTATTAATACGCTTTTTTTCTTTTCTTTAGAAGAGAAAATTAAAAGGTGTTTCATCTGTAGTCTTCATTTTGAAGTCCCCAGTACCTGTGAAAAGAAGTAATGGCACCTGCCTTACCAAACACAAACAGAACAATACTTTAACTTTCCCATCATTGAGGACAAAACCTTGAAAGACATTTGCCATTATGCAAAAATAAGACCTTGATCCCAACTTGTGGAAAAATCATGTTAATAAGAAATTATGTAATGACAAAATATGTAATGTTAATGGCTTATTTGTCAAAATCTTTAATCAAGGAGGGGGCTGTGGAATATAAATAACTATATAATATTTCCATATTAAGAAAGCTGTAAGAAAATCTCTTTGTATTTATGGCAACATCTTGATTAAAATTCTCTCTTATTGGGGCATCTGGGTGGCTCAGTGGTTGAGTGTCTGCCTTCAGCTCAGGTCATGATCTCAGGATCCTGGAATCAAGTCCCACATCAGGCTCCCTGCATAGAGCCTACTTCTCCCTCTGCCTATTTCTCTGCCTCTCTCTCTCCGTGTTTCTCATGAATAAATAAATAAAATCTTTTTTAAAAATCTCTCTTATTTGCTTAATAATAACACGATGAGGGGCATCTGGAGGTCTCAGGTCATGACCTCAGAGATTGGCCAGCTTCAGGCTCTCTGCTCAGCAGGAAGTTTGGTTCTCCTTAGCCCTTTTCCTCTGCCCTTCACCTCCACCTCCCCCCCCCAACCTTGTGCGCTCTCTCTCTCTCTCTCTCTCTCTCTCAAAGAAATAAAATCTTAAAAAAAAATAACACAGTGAGTAAAAATATACATTGAACAGAAATACATTTTTAGAACATAGCAGCATACAGTGAAGATCATTTAAGAAGCCAAAGACTAGGAATATATAGGTAACAGCATAGTGAACTCTTTTCAAAGATCTGACTAAATCACCAAATTCTGTTAGCACTCATGAATTTAAGCAATTAGTATGCTTGACTACTGTTTGTCAACATCTAAAATATAGAAGTCTTTAACCCATTACCCATCATTAAAAAAATGAAGCAAGCCTTTTGATACAGCCAATTTTACTCAACTTCTTTCATACAGGTAGGCCTCGAGATTTTTTGAGGGACCCCAAAGCTGCCTTTTGAGTATCTGGAAAAAATCTTTAAGCTAAACTAAAAAGGCATAATCATGGAATCTACCATACATAATTTTTAATATATTATTTATGATCAGTACACCCAACATGGGGCTTGAACTCATGACCCCAACATCAAGAGTTGCATGCTTTTCTGAGCCAGCCAGGCATCCCTACCATATATAATTTGCTCTAAAAAATAATTTAGTTAGTTGTACATGAAAGAAGATACAGGGGATCCCTGGGTGGCGCAGTGGTTTGGCGCCTGCCTTTGGCCCAGGGCGCGATCCTGGAGACCCGGGATCGAATCCCACGTCGGGCTCCTGGTGCATGGAGCCTGCTTCTCTCTCTGCCTGTGTCTCTGCCGTTCTCTCTCTCTCTCTGTGTGTGACTATCATAAATAAATAAAAATTTTAAAAAAAGAAGATACAAAATTTATTCTGAAATTTTCAAAAAATTATTTTGGTCCTATGTCAGTCTGTTTCAGAAAAATATACAAATAATCCATTGTTATTAGTAATATAAAATATTAGTAATAATATAATATTAGTAACATAATTTTAAGATATCATCAAATTCTGCTTTTAAAATTTCATATGGGATGCTTGGGTGGCTCAGCAGTTGAGCATCTGCCTTTAGCTCAGAGCGTGATCCTGGGGTTCTGGGATCGAGTCCCACATTGGGCTTCCTGCATGGAACTTGCCTCTCTCTCTCTCTGTATCTTTCATGAATAAATAAACAAAATCTTAAAAAAAAAAAACCTGCATACTATTCAACAAAGCAACTATTAACAAGGATAAAAAAGTATGTCTTCCAGTTATATTGTCACCAATGTTACCAACAAGCCTACTGAACATCATGTACCAAAACATCATATAATTAACAATATTTTGGAAAAGCCAAGACCTCCAATATCTAAGTAAAGCTCATCATGATAGGAAAAATCAGGGATGAAATTATAAGAAAAATGGCAACAATATACAAAGGACACATGCACCATTTTGATATATTGAGTTAAAGTAATAAAAAGCAGGAATTGCACAATACTTTATGAATCCTCTGATGTAATAAAGTTTTTAAATTGGTGAGTCTTCACACCTATCAGAATGGCCGTTACTATTACTGAAAATAACAAGTGCTGGCAACGATGTGGAGAAATTGTAACCTTTATGCATTGCTGGGGGTGGGGGGCGGGATGTAAAATGATGTGGCCACTATGGAAAACAGTATGGCCATTCCTCACAAAGCTAACCATAGAATTACCTATGATCCAGTTATTCCACTTCTAGGTATATACCCATAGGAATTGAAAGCAGGAACTCAAATACATCAGTGTTCATAGCAGCATTATTCACAATAACTAAAAAGTAGAAACAACTCAAAATTCCATTAATGTATGAATGGATAAGCAACATGTGCTTTATATATACAATGGAATAGTATTCAACTTAAAAAGGAATGAAAGTCTGACACATGCTACAAGATAGATAAACCCTTAAGTGAAATAAGCCAGACACAAAGGGACATGTTGGGTGATTCCCCTTACGTGAGGCACCAAAAGTAGCCAAGTTCCTAGAGACAGAAAGGAGAATAGTAGTCATCAGCAGTTGGAGAAGGGGGGGAATGGAGACTTATGGTTTAATAGGTAGAGTTGCAGTTTGGGAAGATGCAACAGTTCTGGAGATGGACGGTGATGATGGTTGCATAATGTGGATGTACTTAATGCCACTGACCTGAACACTTAAAAGTGGTTCAAGTGGTATATTTTATGTTATGTACATTTTGCCACACACACACACACACAAATTGGTGTATCTTAGGAATGGCTATGCAGGTTTTATTATACTATTCATGCAACTTTTGTGAAGGTTTACAATTTTCAAAATTAAAAAGTTGAACAGAAAGACTTAAAACTGAGTTTTGAATTACAAAAGTAGTGTCACAGAGCTGTAAACAAAGATTTAAATGAACACCTATTTAAAAGCTCCTAATTAAAAAAAAATCCAATAGTACCATCTTAGTGCTGAAATTAGATTAAACCCACAAACAATTGACTATACACGAATCTTTCAGTTAAAAAAAGAAATATTTATTAATGTTCTTGAAAACAAGCCTCTGTGGGCCACCTGGGTGGCTCAGTTGGTTGTTTCTGCCTTTGGCTCAGGTCATGATCCCAGGGTCCTGGGATCAAGTCCCGTATTTGGCTCCCTGCTTGGCAGGGAGTCTCTCTCTCTCTGCTGCTCCCTCTGCTTATTCTTTCTTACTCTCTCTCTCTCTCTCTCTCATTGTGCTAAATAAAGAACTTTAAAAATTAAAATTAAAAAAATTTTTAAATAAAAATAAAAACTTTTGAAACCCATTCTCAAGAAATTGAACTTTGATGACCAGATAGCAAGTTCAGCAGATAGCAGAATGATGTGCAATCAATCATAAACAGATTATCTCTTTGGGAGCAAACCTGACTAATTCTAGTCTAAATAGCAACATTCCTATTATTGTTTACACTTGTAATTAGCCAGAAGCCTTTGCTTCCAAAAGCCATTTAGAACATCAGATAGCAAATATAGTCATCCACATTGAAGCTAGATATGATATCAGACACCTAATACAGTTGTGAGTCAAAGAACAAACTCAGTCAGTTAAGTGTCCTATTCTTGATTTTGGCTCAGGTCATGATCTCAGGGTTGTGGGATCAAGCACCACATTGAGCTCTGCACTCAGAGTTTGCTTGAGATTCTCTCTCTCCCCTCCTCCCTTTGTCCATCCCCCTGCTCTCCCCCTCTAATAAATATTTTTTTAAAAATAGAAGAAATAAAGAAAAAAAGAACAAACTTCATTTTGTACCAGCATGAATAACATGCTAGTTCTTCTTGGGCCTTGTCAGTCATAAAAATGGCAGTGCAATATTAATAGGCATCATTTTAGAAAATTAAGAAAATTAACATATCCAACTCTTCTAAAATATCAGGTTTTCCAGACAGACATGAATAGCAAGAAAATACAAAATAGATTCAGAAGAGATACAGTTAAACACAAGCTACTGAGTGAAGAGGAAAATTGATATCCCTTAGATATTCCACATTCTTAAAACTAGAACAGAAAAAAAAAAGATTTTTTAAACATAAAGTTCTTAACATAATCACAGGACTCAACAGCTATCATTGAGAAATCACTTTGCTATATCTCTGAATAAGAAAAAATTTTGTATATATCAATGATACAACCTATGAATATGTAGTTATGTTTACATAAAAGTTTCACAGAAAAACAATAATATTTAATCACTAGTAAAGTGGCTCAACTATAAATTGATTGTAGGATAACTTTCTCTTTGACTATATCAAATGACTCAACTTATATGAATCTCTGCTGCTTCTGTTTTATAATTTTATATAGCAAGCTAAACCATGTGCTCCCAAAATTTATAAAATATTTTGGAATATTTAGGATAAACTAAGTTTCAAACTAACTATAAACTCATTTGAGATGTTTACCAAAACAGAACTTTTAACACACAACCAATGGAATCCTTTTTATGAGTATAACTAATTTCCTAACTGGAATGTTTTTTCTGTTTTGGTATTTTCATTGAGATATACCACAGACACAGCAATCTGAGGCGTATAGCTCCAGGAGTTTGCACACACACACAAAAACACATATGTGTACCACTACCCAGATCAAAATAGACTTTACCAACATCCCAGAAGCTTCCTCCCACTCTTTACCCATCCAACTCTCCATCCAACTATGTACAACATAGTACAGTAAATACTATGCTGATTCTGTGCCCATAAATTAGTTTTGCCTGTTCAGAACTTTGTATCAAGAAATCACAGTATGTACTCTTTTGTGTCTGGCTTCTTGTGCTTAACATTAAATCTGTGGGATTATTGTTATAAGTAGCATCAACTGCTTTTGCATTGCTATACAGTATTCTTTTGTGTGAAGATACACAATTTGTTTATCCATTCTAGTAATTGGTAGATATTTGGGCTGTTTTGTTTTGAGACCATTGTAAACATGCTGCCATGAACACTGTAGTACATGTCATTCAGAGTACACATTTCCATTTCTGAAGGATATATACCTACTAGTAGAATTGTTGAGTCAGAGAGAATTTTTTATGTTCTGCTTACTGCCAAACCATTTCCAAAGTGACTGTACCAATTTATACCCCACTAGAATCCGATTGTTCCACAATGAAATTCTCTTAAATGGGTCCCACCCAACCAAACTGCTACATTAATAAATAAATGGAGTTTTAGTTTCAAAGAGTTTGACTTAATTGTAGGTAGGATCTGACTAACTGAACAATGAGTCAATGTTTGCATGTAAATTTAACTGAAATGCTTAAATACCAGCTTATATATCACCAAAATAAAATCAAACCCTAGTTTTTCCCCTGGCAGCATAAATAGGCTCAACTCTTAAAGGATAATAAAATTCTCCCTTATTTATCATTAGGTAAACACAAGACCAACCGATTATATTTCTAGAATTGGCAAATCTCTGCATAAAGCGTGAACTGGTGAAGAGCAATTCAAACATTCTCTCAGCACTGATACGAAAAACACGGTTGATATAAAGTCTTCCATGAAGATCTTTCTCAGGAACATTTTCTGGGGAAACAAACAAAAAAAAACCACAGGACTGAAAGGGGAGAAACTAAAGAATGGTAATTTCAAGATTTTGTTTTGTTTTTGCACAAAATGGTTTTTTAAATGTGATTACAATGATCAGCACACTCCACACACTTATTAAAACTCCAAATTGGCATTATATACATAAGCACTGTATACAAATATACATAGTATATATCTAATTAAACTATATATGATCAATATTTCAGTCATCAAACCCTAAAGATATAAAACTATCTAACCTGAATGATATCAAACTCCCATAATGTATCACTCAAAAGAGTATTTCAAAAGTGACAAGGTTAACAGTGGGACACACAAGGGTGTATCTACCACAGGAATTAGCAGGTCCTATTTCTGAATGCTCATACATTCAGTAAATATTAAGTCACGAATGGCTCTAACTCATTCACTCACTCGGTAGCCTGAATAATGTTTCCAGCCTGATTTAAAGCTGACTGCCCCAAGATAAGCATCATCATATTTACAACCTATTCTCAATACCACCCATTAAAAGAACTAAGAAACCCTTCTGAAAAATAATCTTCAAGTCAAGGAATATTACATTTCTCTGGGAACCTGATAATGATAGTGTTGAAAGCTACTGGCTGGTAGAAAATGAAGAAACAATATCTGCTCATCTCTCTTCACGTTCCCTAGAAACATTATATATAATAGCCCATGCTTATTTGGTACTTAATATAAGCCAGGAACTGTACTAAGCACCTTACAGGTATTCATTCCTCTTATCCTCACAGCAATCCTGAAAGATGGATGGTATTATCATCATCTCATCATATAGATGAGGAAAATGAGGGAAAGAGAGAACTTCCAAAGCTCCATAGCTGATGAGTGACCGAAATGGAACTTGGATTCACTGCAGCTCCATGGCGTACCAACTTAACCTCTATTTTATACTGCTAGGAGTTTAACTTAGAAGAATCAAAAGGAAAGAAAAGAAGAGAGAAGAAAAAAGTTGAGAAGAAATAAGATAGCTAGGAATAAGAGTCTGGTAAAAGAAATAGAGCAAAGCAATCCAATATGAAATTTTAATGATTTCAGGACTGGGATTATTTATTGTCTCAAGGATTATGTTCCATTGATACAGAATAAAAACTGTGACAAAAGCTCCCCCTATTACAGATATCATGCACTAAGATGCGTAGAGCATCTGTCAATATTAAACCATTGGGAAGCAGCCTGGTCAGGTAAAGGCAGGTAAATTCTTCTAGCTCTGCCTTTATCCCAACGATTGCTTTTTCTCCCTCATTAAATGATTTCTGTCTATCTATTTTGCTACAGGTGCAGAGAACTCAGGAGAATATTGATTTACCTTTCCCCTGCAACAATACTATGTGCAGGCAAAAGCCAGTCACAACAATTTCAAATAATGGCTCTTTGGTAGAGAAATAAATCACTGAAACTAGGTAATGTGCTAAGGTCTTGTGAGATAACTTCCCAATTAGGCTTGAGAAATAGACTTTTCTGATACAGAATATACATTCATTGTAAAAATAATTCATATTTCACAAAGAAAGAAAACAAGTAGAGGTAATTCTATTGATCCTGCTCATTTCCCTCACAGAACTTAACCTGAGTTGTAATTATATGTTTATTGGCTTATTGACTTATTTATTGCCTCTCTCCCCAGTAATAGTCTAAGTTCCATGTGAGTAGGGACCATGTCAATTTTAAACCCCTGTACACATTATGTATTTGGCACATAAGTGTTAAATAACTATTTTTGAAAGAATGAATAACTACTTAAGATGCTAAAAAAAGTGTCTTAGGATCAATTATTATTTAAAGGACTTTGATTTTACAGCCATATATTTTAGCTTTTTATTTGGGAATAATTTTTTGATTTACAATTAATGAAGCTGGGTATTATTCCTGCCCTTTCCCAGTAATATCCTTTTTCTGTACAAGGATCAAATCCAAAATACCACGATGTATTTAGTTATTTTATCTCCCTAGTCTCCTCCAATTGTGACAGTCTCTCATTCTTTCCTTGTTTTTTAATGGCCTTACACACTTGAAGAACACTGGTCAGGTATTTTGTAGAATGTCCCTCAACTTAGGGTTATCTGTTTTTTCATGATTAGACTGGGGTTGTGGATTTGGGGAAGAATGCCCACAAATGTAAGGTGCCCTTCTCGTCAAACTCAGGAGATTGGGGATCCAGGGTATCAACGTTATTTATGGTCAGCAGCCTGGTCAGGTAAAGGCAGGTAAATTCTTCTAGCTCTGCCTTTATCCCAACGATTGCTTTTGCTCCCTCATTAAATGATTTCTGTCAATCTATTTTGCTAAAGGTGCAGGGAATTTAGGAGAATATTGATTTACCTTTCCCCTGCAACAATACTATGTGGTTACCAACTATGTGGTTACCAATGGTAACCATGATCACTTGAGGTGGCATCTGGCAGGTTCTTCCACTGTAAAGTTACCATGTTCTGCTTGTTAGAAATGAGTCACTAAGTTCAGTCCAGTCCATACTCAAGAGAAGGAGAATTAAGTTCCACCTCCTGTAAAGGGAAGTATCTATGTATATTATTTGAAACTCTGTAAGGAAGACTTGTGCTTTCTCCCTCATTTACATATTTATTTGATCATTTATATCAGTATGAACTCATGAATAGTTATTTTACAGTTTAGTTTATACCAGTTCTATCATTATTTGTGTTGTTGATCAAATTTTTTTAGTTTGGCCATTAGGAGCTCTTTCAGGTTGACTCCTATGCCCTTCTGATATTCCTTTTTTTTAAAAAAAGCATTTCTTTATTTATGGCCCTACAAAAAACTCCAGCCTCATTTTGTGTATTCCCCGTCTCAGCCCTAGAAGCAGTCATTTCACTAAGGAGTTCTCAAACTATAATTTTTCAAAAGTAAGTTTCTTGTTCACATTTATGAAGAAAAGAACTTACACTCATATAAACATTTCAATACATTTTCATTTTTCATTTCAACTCCACTGTTAGATAAATTGTTTTGTATTATGACTGATACAATAGAATTCATGGTACTACTATTGGAAATTAATAATACCCTTTGTATGTAAACTAATTCAAAGAAGTAAGGACAGGAAATAAACTATTTCCACCTGGGATCATTAATTATGATAGTCAAGTACTTTAAAGCCTCCTGTCCAAGCAACGTCACCAATAATACTGCTGTAACATATGAAACTAGCAAGTGGTATTTCAAGTGGGGAAAAGAACATCACTCAACCTGGTAGCAGTTACTATTTCCAATAAAGAAAAAAATATTTCTTAAATTGAAAATATTCAAACATATCAGTTTGAAAGTGGTCAGTGGAAATGATGGGGGAAATGAGACAGATAAATAAATATGAGAAGAACATGGGCATAAAGGAATAAACCATATGTTGACAGTGTTTTGAGGGTTCACAAAAAATGTACTAGGTAGGTGTACAAGAACAGCAGATGATTTGGGTTTTGAGTAAGTAAGGACACACCATTTGTTTTATCTTCTATCTACTAAAAACTGGCGACTTGCTATCTTCTTGACTCAGATGGAGGGCTTTCTTTGCATCTAAAAGATCAAGTTCAATTTGAGAGTGTTGTTCAAACACGTGACTCAGGTAACTATGTCAGGGTTACCTGGTTCAGTCTAATGGCTGCTTCCCTGACATACTAGACTATTTCATGGCTCTTTCTCAGCTTTCGATAGAGGTCTTCTTGTTCTCACCTTTGGTAATTAATAAGCATCACCTGATATTTGATTTCTGTTTTTCTTTGCTTGACTTTCCAATTCATCTTGTTCTGTCAGCTACAGGTCATGGATTCCAATTTTGCTATTCTTATGTCCTCCTCCCCCAGCCTAATCTTTACCTGACTTTACTTCCATTCTCAACACAAGTGACTTTGGCTAGGGAATCCTGTCACACCAAATTCTAATCTTAGCTATATAAAATCAAACTTAACTCTGTCATGACACAGCCCGGGTGTCTCATGCCATCAAGCCAGTTCATCAGCTTCCACTCAAGGCTGTACCCCCGGGGCAGATGTTTCACAGACTATCCATGATATGATAGAGCAGGGCAGGTGAAAGAAGTAAATCCTAACAGCAACAGAAATATATCTGTGGCCAAAAACATAGCCATAATTACTTTATACTTGTAGACGTGGATACATTGTGTCAACTCATGTTCATCTGCCAGGAAACCCCCAGCACCTTCTCATATGCTCTGAACTCCCCAAAACCAGGTATGTAGTTATTAAGCTGAGGAAAGCTTATCAGCAGCAACACTCTAGATAAACAATGGTTCTACAGCTTATTCTGTGAAGTATCATATACCAAATTTTTAAGTTTGCATATGGTTTAACAGATTAAAACATAATGCTTAGCATTTTGCTCAGGAGCTGATGGCCCAGAACCCATTTCTGGAAGTACAGAAATATCCCTAAAAGGGCACCCTTCAATCTTGGTGGGTTTTAAAATGCCTACTATAGAATAAGAACATCAAAAAAAGAAGCCAGTCAAAGCAGATTCTAAGCTAACTTTCCCTGTATGGGCTTCAGTTAAACTCCACATCAAAGAGACTGAACTAGTTGTTTCAGGTCCCTCCATGAGATATTTCATGATGCTCTGCTTTGCTGATTCCTCTCAGGGATACATGAGTCTAGAGGGAGTCTCTACTTCAAAATGGTCTAGTGTCCCCCTCCTGAAGATTACAATCTATAGATGGCAGAAAAGAGGAAAAAAGGAAATCCTTTCATTTTCTCACTCAGAATGCTCACAATGGTGGATCAAAATACTACCATTTTAAATAAAACGATGTTGGGTTTAAAATAATCTGCCATTTACCTAACTCCCTCTAAATCCACACATAAATTCCTTTCTTTTGACCTTTCTTATTTTCCCCAGTTCACTGACTTCAAGTGTCTTCATAACCTCACAACTTCCAGAAAATAAAAAAATAGATTCATTATAATACTCACTTAATATGTATGATAAGCCTGAGATTTTGAAATCTGCTTAGGGAAAGCAAGAGATTTGTTATGTAATGATAATCGAATAAGAAAAAAGTCATTCCATGTATCTTAAAGAAAACATCCACAAAAGAAGGCTGGATAGTACATGTAAGGTCTTACTGCCATAAAATCAGTCTTTAAAGGGACACTAGCAAGGGAGGAAATGCGATCAGGGCTCACATGCAATACAACAACTACACTACTGTCATTCTTTATTTATAGATATGAACACAGCTTATATGAGATTTAATATCATCCTTTATGAATGTTAATTTTATAGGATCAATAAGGCAACTTATTTTTAAGGACTATTCTTGTAAAAAAAACAGGGAAGAAAGAGGAGGAAAAGAAATCCCTGTTTTGGCGTCACTTACCTATCTGGCCACTGGGTGACAGAGTAGATCTTCCTAAAGTCAGAGGTTTAGACAGGCAGGAAATTACTAATTCATCCTGCTACTTACTAATTCATCCTACTAAATCATCCAAAGCATGAATGGTTAGGACACCAAGAGAGTGGAGTCATTCATGGAGCGCAATCCTTTTAAAAACTTACTCTCAACTATCTTTTCAAAAGAACTCAAGGACTGTCTCTTAATGCATTCTGTGATTTTTAGGAACTACTGAATTTTTATATATGTTTTCAAGAGTATGGATTTAGTTTTCATTAAAGATACTTGCTATAGTATTCCCAAACCAAAGCTGATTTAGATTTGGTTTTCATAGATTTGGTCTCAGTTTGCTTTTAAATTTGGATTTGATTTTAAATTTGACTTGGATTTAGTTTTCGGTTTTTATAGATTTGGTTTTCACTATAGTAAAAGACTTCAGGGGTTCCCACACCAGGCCTAATCTGAACAGTAACTAGACTAGCGAATACAATCATATCCCACAGATCCAAACAACTATAATGTCCCCCATTACTAATATCCTGAGCATTGCTGAACAGAAAGCAGATAGAGCAAAATCCACTGGCACTGCTCCCTTTCCTGAAATTGGAAAATAGTCACTCCACTGTATCTTTCCCAATGTCTCCCCACTTTCACAAACTTCAGATGTCAACAATCTTAGAATTAAAAAAAAAGATTCTTCAAAATGCCCACTTAATAAGTCTGATAAGCCCCAGGTACTAACTTAGAGAAAGTATGGAGAACATGATTTTTTATAAAGTTTCATTTAAGCAACTTGGTTTATTATAGTCTCTACTTTTGTAGCTCTCTCTCTCCCTTCCTTCCTTTTTTTTTCTTTCTTTCACTTCTTTCTTTCTTTCTTTTTTGGTAGTTCAAAGTATAATTATAGTATTTATAACAATATGCAGATTTGTATTCAGATTTGCTTTTCCATTGCTCAATCTTCACTGACTTAAGGCTTGGAACTTTAAAAGGTAAATGTGATAGAGATCTTCAAATTCTAGGCTTCTGAAAAGTGGAGCTGGGTTAGACCTAGCAGCTTCTTTCCCCTATTTTCTATTAACTTCCACCTTTCTTTTGGTTCTTTATAGAGTGAGAATGTATCTAATACAACTAAATTCTCAATCTGTATTCACCCAATACAAAGATAAGCATTAAGCATTAAAAGACACATTTTATTAAAATTTATAAGAAATTGTTTACCTTCGTCAACAGAATCTGAAGTACTGCTTTTGTCCAAAGAAAGATATTCATTTTTATTCAAGTCCAGTGATTTTGACGGCATTCTTCTTAACCTCTTTTCTGAAGTTAGTAAAGGACTCTTTTTGATCTGTTTCTCACTTTGAGGTTCCTCTTTCCCTAACCCCTAAAAGGCAAACAATACAGTTTAAAAACAGATTATTGGCTTAGATTTTAAAGTGAGATCTTTAATAGATGCTTTGAAATACAGCTCTTTGAAAAATGTATTGATGTTTGCATCGCATTTCCAATACAGTCCATAAAATATTGGTAAATAATAATATAATATATTCTAAAGTCATCTTCTTTTATAGTAATGAATAATAAATTTATGAAGAACATCATATAAGAATTCACAGTTAACATCAAATGAATCACTTAAGCACAGGGAAAGGGGAGCAGAGGACAAAAATAATGTAACAGCAGGTGCTTTGGGGTGGGCAAAAGGAGAGGAATCAAACCCAATTAGTGCCCCCAGACAATACCTGCCCCATCATCTCAAGGAAGAGAATTCCCCCATTCTCAAGACCAGTAACTACAGGGGAAAGGGAAAGAAAAGAGAGAGGTAAGAGTCATATAAGAATACAGTAGAGGAGATTAGATTAACAGGAAACATTAATTTCACAGCAAATTTGTAAAAACATAGTTGGTTTTGCTGTTAAGGGACTGAGGAGGTGGGGATTAAAATATATTCAATATATGATACTATCTATACTTTCTGGGGATAATTGAATCTAGATACATCATTTCTATAATAAATTTAATGTTAGGCATTAAAATATGAATGCTATTGCCATGTTAGTATTCAAGTAGAGCTGTATTATAATTAGGTTTAATAGAACAGTATAAAAATATAAACTATGCAGCAAAGTACCTTCTTGCATTATCTGTGTGTAAGTAGATGACACAGAGCATATTTCTAATTCTTACACTTCCTGCCCCATGAGATCTTTGAGTAGCACTGAAGGGCAGAAGCTCCAGGGAGGAGACAGGTTTCTATTTGCCACTCAGAGAGCAGAATAACAAGTGGGACCCAGGACACAATTTATGAAAGGATTATTCTACCCCAGTCAGAGAATTGATTCTCCAAGCAGAGGTTACTGCTAAAATTGAGATTTGATTTTATTTGGGAATTTGACACTACAAAGCAACATGCTTACTTAGCTGATCCAGAACCTCTTTAGCAAATGCTAACTAGAGTTAGTTTCCACATATATTTCTTCTGTTGTTTGTAATTAAGATATGGTTCCTATTATAAAAAATACAGACAGATACTTTTAGGAAAAGTAATTGTGTGGTTGGTATCTGAACAATTTTTATTTCTTCGTATTCTTTTCTGTATTTCCTGAATTTTTAGAATGAATATTAATTTTATAATGTAAGAAAGATCTATTTCATCTTAAAAATGTTAAAAAAATGTTATTTTTCCCTTTGTTATTTCCAACTTTCTTGGAAGTAAAAATGAAACAAAGTAAGTGATATATGATATCTGTCGACATCTGAGAATCTCACCATACTGTACTTGAGTGTAAAAAAAAAGAGTGAACTTATATATTACTTATATGCCATAACCTGAAAACATCTATACTAAATGTCAATGAATGTATAATCAACCTTAAAACATTCAAGTCTTCCTCTACATTCCATTCCTTTTCCTTAAAGGAAACATGACAAATTAGAAGCAAGAACCAATGGATTAACTATTCCAAGAGCAGGAACAGAAGACAAAGCCAAGGTGGTTGTAGAAAGACTCAAGATTAGTAGTTTTGAGAATCCAGTCCTCAAAGTCAGGCTTTTGTAAAAGAATCAAGAGATTGCAAGAGATCTCTATCCTGTTACCTCTCTAAAACTGAGTAGTCTGGTTTTCTCCATGAGAACATATGAAGGAATTAGCATCCAGAATCACCTCCCTGTAGTAAATTCCTTAAGGGTCTCTAGATGGAACAGTTTTGCAAGAAATCCACAATACAAAATTAGACTGGGATACATGTATGACAGTTGCCTGAAACAAGTTGATAACTTTTTTAAATTAGGCCTTTTAAATATTCTGCTTCAGTGTTTTCCCAACACTTATTCACAGATGCTGGGAGCTCCATGGGAGAGGGGAGAAAAGGTCCCTTGCTGGCCATATGCAGATTCACCTTCAATTATAATAGCTTACGGTTATTGAATATTTAATGTGTGACAGGGATCATTCAAAGCACCTTCACATGTATTAATTTATTTAATCCTCATTTTAAGAAAAACAATCCTATGGGGTATTACTGTCCTCTTCTTATAGTTGAAAAAAAAAAAAAGCATAGAAATGTTAAGTAAGTAAGTTAACTTCTTTAAGGGCATTCAGGTAGCACGTGGCAGAGGTAGGATTTGAAACCAATGCTCTGCTTTAAACCAAGAAATTCAGCTTTGGCTCAGACTTGCATCTGCAATCTACAGTAGGAGTACTCTCAGCACTCAGAATGTGGTCTCTAAATACCATTCTTTACTAACAAGTATGGTCCCTTAGGAGAATGGCTGATACTAAGTCTGGGATAGTAAGTATACAAAGTGAGCCTAGGACACATTGTTGTGCTAGAAAGAAAGGAACCCATGAAAGATTATTGATCATTTCAAAAAAAAAAAAACACAAACAAAAAAGCCAATCTAAAGGGGCTCCCATTGGCAGAGGAGACAAACTGAGTATTTAAACAAATAAATAAATAATGACTCAAATGATAGAAACTCATTGAAATACATTTTTTTTTAAAAAAAGCAATAGACTTCTAATGATACTTGGAAAAATAAAGGAAGAAACTAAGTAACTATGAATTAACTGAACTATGAATTAATCAAACAGAACTATGAATTAACTAAACATGCCTGCTTTCATAGTCAGCTAAGGAAGCACCTATTGTTACTAAAGCATGCAGTGTGGGGTTCTCATCTCCCCCTTCAAAACAGATTCTTTCTACCACACATACCACTTAATCTGAGAAAAATTCTGCTAACTATGAATTCCTCTATCTTATTATATTTTTAATGATGTATATTCCCTTTATAGACTAATGCTCAGGAAACTGTCTGGTAATTCTGTACCATATCCAGCTCTTAACAAAACCACATATTTTTCCCATATAATCTCTGCTACTTATAGACTTAAAACCTTTCTTCTAAGATAAAGGTGTAGCCTAACATCTTAAATTTTTAAACATTTTGTACAGTGTATTTTTATTTGATCTCACATTATGATTAAAACATGGCAGCATTCAGACGTATTTTAAAAGGGATATCATGCACTAACCCCTTTTGGTGGATTTGCATCAATTGATTCTGCTTCTGAAACCCGATTAACTGCTTCTCGGGTAAAACTGATGGACTTGGAAAATTTTTCATCTCTCTCCCCACAGTCATCCAAGCTACTTCTTCCTGGACTCCTATAGGAAACATGTCATTAAAAAAAATTTTTCATTATAGAAATATAATCAGTCTTCTGTACAAGTAAGTGATTTAGTCTCCCCACTGAGGTCCTCTGCCATTCTATTATAAAGCATTCGACAACAAATGGTTTTTTGTAATGTAACAAATAAGTCCCACTTATAACAAGCCCATCTTCTTAAATCACATGCAAAATGACTTTATTTCTGAAAACAAAATATGAGATTTTTATAAACTTCAGAAACCGTTAAAAAAAATTAACCAAGTACAAGCAGCTGTAACAGCAACTAATGCAATGGATATTACAGTTTGTTTAAATTTCAGTTATGGACCACCACAAAGCTTTGAAAGGTACAGGGTAGATGTTTGAGTTGAATGACAGTCAACACTAGAAGGCAGTTTCAGATCTCCTTCCTTCTGATTCAGTTCCAGCTGATATGGTGAGTCCCTCCCAGAAGGGGGAACTCCTGGTATCTGAGCACAGACCCCATCAATCAGTCCATGCCCACCTTCTTGTTCTTCTCATTCCTAAGGACAAAGTTTAAGGAACAGCTTTCAAATGATCATAGGTATGTGACTACAACAAACGCCCTGGGACCTACTTTTCCTCTCTCAGGGAGGAACATAAAGAAAGGAAAATCTATTAAACATAAAAGGAGTACAACTGATCTAATGTCCAGGTCTCAAATTTATTGAGTAATTATTCCTACATAACCATCGCTACATAGAGACTTAAAGCTTTTCTAAAATAAAGTAGCAGCCTAACATCTTCAGCTATGTTATCCTGAGGAAAGAACACCTCTACTCTACCCCACCCAAATAATACCTAGGTTAGCTGCTAAGTCACTCCTGGCCGGAGGGAATAGCAGGGCTGAGAGGACCAAACTAGAAAAATGGCCCCTCAAGCCTCTCCCAGCAGCTGAGTGTCTGCATGTGAGTATTTTAAGGGTGGGAGTGAGCTGTGGAGAATACAGAAAGAAAAAAGGAGGAGGGAGAGTGATGGAAAGACTAAAAATGAAGACAAAGAAGATAGTAGAGCTGATTAAATAAAGCCTTGAGACAGATACGCTTCTTTTGGTAATGGGAAGAAAGGGAAAAGGAGAAGAGGGAATAAGAATCTGGTCACATCTCTGAGAAAGCAGTCACCAGAAAACAGCAGCTTCTCTGGTGACTTCAAAAACCTGGACCTTAGAGCATATAAAGTATCTGGTCAAAAATATTTATTCTCTTCTTCAAAGACTAGAAACTCCTTCAGTTGGCAGGGAACTTGGAGCCCATCTAATTTAACGGCTTCATTTCAGAGATGAGTCGAGTGAGGATCAGAAAGGCTAACAGATTTGGTTGAGGATGTGCAGCTACTTGGTGGCCAAGTCCAGACTAGAACCCCGATCTTCTTCACCATAATCCAAGGCTCTCTGCATTATGTCAATTGCTTTTCTACCCAGCTCCAGGACCTAAGAGAGACTAGTAAACTTTACAAGAAGAGCAGTACAATGGAAATTTTTAACTTTACAGAAAACTAATAAAATATGTATGAGCAAACATGTAAAAAAGACTAAAATATTGATGCTGGGCTGAAACGATAGAAAGAAGATCAGCATAACTAGAGGCTACCTAAATAAAGGAAAAATTGTGTATATAGTGAGACTTCTGAAAGACTTCCATTTTAAGATTTATTTGCTATAGAATTTTTTTTAAGATTTTATTTATTTATTCATGATAGTCACAGAGAGAGAGAGAGAGAGAGGCAGAGACATAGGCAGAGGGAGAAGCAGGCTCCATGCAGGGAGCTCGACGTGGGATTCGATCCCAGGTCTCCAGGATCGTGCCCTGGGCCAAAGGCAGGCGCTAAACCGCTGCACCACCCAGGGATCCCTATTTGCTATAGAATTTTTAAGTAAGAGTTTTATTAGGATATAATTCACATATCATAAAATTCACCCCCTTTAAAGTGTACAATACAGTGGTTCATAGAGTTGCACAGCCATGATCACCACTATCTATCTAGTTTTAGAACATGTTCATCCCCAAAAAGAAATCCTATACCCGTTAGCAATAACTCCTCATTCTCCCTTCCCCCAAACTCTGGCAAGTACTAATCTACTGTCTGTGTCTATGGATCTACTCATTCTGGTCTCCATCTCATATAATGGAATCATACAACATGTCGTCTTTAGTGACTTACTCCTTTCACTTATAATGACTACTATAGAATTTTAATGTCTTATCATTAGTTGTTTTTATTGCTATGACCTCAATTACCATTGGACAAAAATGCACTTTCACTTGTACAGGTTAATAAAAATGTCTACTCATCTAAATGAATCCCCATCAGTCACAAATCTCTCTCATCTCTGAATTCCTTTATAACATTATCTATTGCTCCTTTTGGCCTTTATCTAATTTTCAACCTCATATTACAATCATTTGCATTCCCCAGAGTACTATCAGCTCCTTTCATCAATATATTCAATATTTACTGAGTGCCAACTACATGTCAAGCACTACACTAGCTTTTTCTTGAGGAAACATTATCTTTGTATCCCTCAAAATACCTACCAGCTAATTGATTTTATTGTTATCTAGATCAGAGACGTCACTAGGTACTTCTCCAGATTCTTAATAAAACGCTTTACTAAAACCACAACTTTAAGCAAATCCTAGATGACACAGTTACAAAACTAACATTTCCTTATATGTCCTGTATTTGTTTACCAATTTAGCAAACTATTCACCACCTTCACTTTTCACTGCATTCTACTGCAAAGAGGTAAATTCCACCCAAGGGTGAATGAATAGAAATTCTAAGTTAGTGAGTGTAAAATGATTCTACATTAATTAATGATTAATAAATTGTGAAATTTCAAGACACTTTGCTCTACCTTGGCTGCACGTTATCCTCAATCGACAGAGACAAGTTTTCCATCTCTTCAGCATTTAAGCCGAGCTCATTGCCATAGTTCTGCTGGAGCAACTGCCAAAATTCCTGTCTGGTCAAGCTCTAAAATGACAGAAAAATTACACTGAGTATCGGAAAATACAGGATTGAATAACACAGTGATTCAAAACATGAATTTTGAAGTCAAAATGACCTGTTGTACAGATTCTAAAGTGGAACTTCGGTAGTTATTTGACCTTTCTAGATGTCAGTTCTCTATATCTATAAAAAAATGGGTTAACAAAACTTATCTGACAGGGCTGACAGTGGGAGTAGACAAAATGCTGATTTTAAAGTGCATAACATAATAACTACTGTAAATGGGAAGTAAGATATTTAAAATGGCCTTTTCATAGAATAGTTTGTTCATGCTATCTGGCAGTCACTAATCTGCAATTTAAATTCTACAATTCAACCAGTCTACCGTGACCACTGCATCAGTAGTCAGAGTTCTAATCATCAATTCAGAACCATCCTCTTACTTCATAATGTATCTGAATATTTTGGCCATTTTAAAAACCTTATATATCAGTAAACTGTAAGTTATATTTTCATAAAGTATAAAAGGCAGCAGGCTAAAATTCGAGTATTTTCTTTGATTTATTTTTAACAAAATCCAGCGTGTTCTTTCTTTGTAGGTATCATAACAACTGATACAAAACACTCATGCATCACATAACAAAACAAAAACAATAATAGTATGATAACCAATGGTCTGATTTTTAGAAACATTTAAGGTGGTTAATACACTAGTAAGCAAGGTAGAGGGAGACAGCATAACACCTGAGGCAACTGTTGGCAAGATTCTTTATCTCTCTCATTCATTCAACAACTATTTATTTAGAACCTACCAAACATGTATCACTGCACTAGAGATGGAAGATAAAAATGATGTACTAGTTAAGCTTCCTGCTCTCAAACAACTTATAATATAGTTGAAGAAACATGAGAGATTTTAAGTTAAATATGATAGACTATAATATTAAGTACTAAAGTACCGATAGAATCACATACTTTAAAAGTCTAAAAGCAAGAAATATTACTGTGGATTAGGGTGATCAGATAAGGCTTCACACTGGAGAGGGTTTTCAGCAGAGCTGAAGGAAGGACATGAATGGGGAAAGTGGAGAAATGATATTTTGGGAGAGGGAAACCAACATACAAATACAGAATAAATAAAGAACATAGGTTAATACTTGCTTTTTAAAAAAGATTTATTTATTTTTATTTTAGAGAGAAAAACACACGCACATGCTTGCGTGGATGGGAGAGGGGCAGAGAGAGAGAAAGAAATAAAATCCTCAAGTGGACTCCCCACTGAGTGTGAAGCCCAACTTGGGGCTCTATCCCAGGACCCTGAAATCATGACCTGAGCCAAAATCAAGAGTCAGTCACTTAACTGACTGAGCCACTCAGGTGCCCCAGGTAATACTTGTTCAGAAGTCAGTTAATAGTTTTGCTATCTAACTGGAGTAAAAAACTTCAGTCAGAAAATAACAGGGATAAAAGACAGGGATATTTAATGGACCTAAAGCATACATATGCCTTAAATCCTTCCCTGATACTCCCCTTGATGAATGCCACTTCTTTTTTCTTTCTCCTTGTTTCTTCTCCCTATTTAGTGGCTATGGAATCTTTGTTACGTTACCCTAGATGACCTTCATTATATTTCATGGAAACTCAAAGAGATTAAGAATAAAATTTCTGCATTACTTTCGAATTTGCCATAGCCAGACTACTAGAATTCCTCAAGAGTAGTTGATGAAAATTCAGATATTATTATCAATACTTCAAAAAATCAAAAATATCCAAACAGTTACCTACAATAAAGTTATTCAAGCTAACTAAAATGTCAAGGCTCTTTGGATCTGAATTACATTAGCCTTGAGTAGTTATTTAAGGCTGATAAGACACTCTCATTGGAAATAATATTTGTCTAATAAACAATAATGTTCTAACATTTTATTATTTAGTATACAGCATTTGTTTGATGACAAAGTCTTTTGAAGACTAGCATCCATAAAAAAAAAATAAAAAGGGTCACTAGCGGTAGTGAAAGTTAAGGAACCACTGTCCTTGATCCTAAAGATATCCCCCACACATTCCTTTTCTGACTCCCACTCCAGAAAAGCATTTGTGATTAGCAATTAGTTCATATTCAATAATTCAATTTTTCAAAGACATTATCTTTTAAATACCTTCAGTTCATAAATGGATGGTTAACTTTATAAAGAGAAACAAGAAATATTTCAATATACTTGTGGAAGATTGACCTTTTATAAAAACTTCTCTGGAATAATAAATATCAAACTATTCCAAAAACGCACTAAGGAAGTAGATAAACTAATGATAAATATTCAGACTGCTTCCTAAGAGTGACAGACATGAAACTTAGACGTAAAATATTAACAAAAACACAATCATACTTGACTACATAAATAAATGTTTAAAATCTATTATCAAATACTATCAAGAAATTAACAGTAAATAGGGTAATATATTTTATCTATTAATTTATACATATAGGACCTTTTATATATAAAGTATATATTTATATATACAAATATGAATATATAAAGTATGTATATATGTAAATTAATGGAAAACACAATAGAACTCATTTAGTCCACCATCTTTTTTTAAATTCACCATCTTATAGATCCGCTCATTTGTTAAAAACAATTTTTTCTACAAAGTTGATCAGAAGTGACAAATACTGTGGTTATAGTCATGCTGAATATTTAAACATTAAAACATATACCCAGACTGATATTCATAATTCTCTGAATAATGATTCTCTAAATAGGTTGTTCTAAAAAACAACCTAAATTTTAAACAAAGACTGACCACCTACCTGCAAACAATGGAGACTCTCCCCAGTTCAGCCTGCAGAGAGTACTTTAACAAAATAAAGATGAACCGAGCAGCAATCAGATAAGACTCAAAAGTCAGAAGATCAATTTCTGGCCCAGAAAGCTTTGTATTCTAAGTATTTTGCAGAGTCTGTATCTGCAGTAGAATTCCAAATATTTCATGACAACTATGTGAAATTACTGCTTCAATCTTCTCTTTTTGTTATGAGAGGCTTTTCCTTATGAAAGACCAGTTCTGGAGTTTAGAGCACATTTGTCACTTCCTGGTCGGTAGTATCAGCACTCTTTCCAAGGTTGCAGGTCAGAATGCACAAGTGGTAGTTAAACCTCACTCTACAGGTTTCTAAGCCACTCCTACTAGAAGAGGATAGGTAAACAGGGTTTTATTTAAAGGGACAGTTCTCAGTTTCTCAATAGAAACCATAAAATGCCAATGAAAATATCTTGCTTGTGCTCACTTACGTAAGATGACTACTGCAATATTATTTCAATCTCATTTTAGAGATTAAATATACTAAAGGTTAATTTTTTTTTCTGCATGCTAACATTCTCTATTCAACTCTGGCAATGTCATCATTACTTCTTCATATGCCATTTCTTCAGTATTGATGTAGCAGCTCCATCAGACTTGTGCATTAATCCTTTACAACTATCACAGATTGTTATTTCTTGAGTATTATAAATTGGAATGGCAGGATATAGCAGGAAGAGCAAGCTATTCAGTCAGATTGAGCCATTCCAATAAGAAGCCGGCACATTATTCATCACTGAAAAGTTTACATCTTCATTACTCAATAGTTCTTTCCTTTAAAAATATGTTTTACTTTCTGCAGAATAATTTCCTGGCAGGGACCTGGTCTGTAATAAACACTACAGAGAGTTTCATCTACCCATTACAATTGATTTCCCTAAAGAAAAATTTTCTAAATGAAAAATAAAGCTTGCCCCAATTTCTACCTAGTTTTTCCATTTAATTTAGTAAGGTGTATAGACAACATCAAATGCTACTCAATGAACTGCAAAGATATCTTTTTGGGGGGTTGCTAAAACCTAATCATCTTATGCAATAGCAGAATGAGGGACCAGAACACTGGAGAATACCCCTCCCTCAAACTGAAGAAGGCACATATGGGGGCTAGAGTCACTGTCTAAAAATTAGTGCTTTTGACATATTATGGTAGTTCTCACAGACTGAAACTATAGTAGAGATCCTTATCTACTATGGTAACCAAATTGCTATGAGAAAAATACACATTAGCTATACTGGAAATGATTTTACATACTTCTGCTAAATATAAAATTCCCTATAGTAAATGATGAGTATATAGCAAATTTAGTACTAAATTTAAGGGGGGAGGTAGAACCCAAGAGTGAGCCCCAAGAAAGCCTGGCATGCAAAAGGCTAACTAGAAGAGGAGTGTACAACAAAAACAGAATGAGGGAAATACCAGAAAGCTAAGAGGGAAGTCCAGAAAGAATGATGTCATGGAAATCAAGAGAAGAAGGTGCTTCAAAACGGAGGGAGTGTATAGTAGAGTGGAATGTTGCTGACAGATCAAGTACAAGCAACACAGAGATGGCAAGTACAAGTGTCCCAAGGAGTGAAGCAGCCTGGCAAACCAGCTCACCATGACTAGTACTGGTGGTGGGGAAAGGAGGAGAAGGCGTCAGTGGGGAAGGGGAAGCAGCCAGAGCATCAGGAGCCTCATATGCCCTGCGGAAGAACATGGAGTTTACACTGTTAAAATATAAAAAGCTACCTACTAGTTTCACGCAGAAAAGTAAAAAGTCCAAAACTGTATTTTTGAAAGATACACCTTTAAAACTATTATCACTTTGGTAACAGATTACAGTGTTAACAAAAAGATCATTCAGAGATTATTGTAGTGGTTCAAGCTAGTTAGTGAAAAACATGACATGGTTGGAAAAGAAGAGGTAAGGCGCAAGGACATATCCAGGTTTCTGGCTTCCTTCCAGATAGAAGGAGGTACACTTCACTGACCAAAGGAAAATAGGTAGAGGAGCTCTACTAATCAAAAAGATAAAAAAGAGGGAACACTATAAGAATACAAACTTCTCCATCACCAGGCTATTATATGGAAAATGTGACTAAAATAGTGATTTTACATTTATTTTTTCCAGGTAGGTCTGAATGTTGCACTACTGGAAAACTTCTAGATTTCCAAGTCATTCCAAAAGAAGTGAGATCACTGGGGAGAGGCACAAGAAAGAATAAGGGGATTTGATAAGGGTGAGGAGTCTGCAGGAGAAGGCTGGATAACACTCTGTCAAAAGGTTTCAGAATTGACATTAACTTCGTAAAGTGACCCCTTTTGTGAGAATGCCCTCAGCATGCCAGCGCCCTGGAGCTGCACTCAGAGCGGCTGACTGTAACAAGCCACACTCACAGACTGCATACATATATTCACTCAGTGGTAAACAGGCTAATGCACAATAGGGGGACAGTCCTTTCTAATCACCAGAAATCTTTCCTTCTGCCACACTGGGTGCCTCAACATCTATCTTGGCAGTCAGGTATTAGTAATCAGAAATTTGCATGATAAGCATGCAATCAGAGCAAAGGTGGACAGTTTTCAAGGTCCAACTGTGATGTTGGTGTGGCCTGATGATTCATCTCTGTGACTATTTTTCTGTCCTAAGTCCTAAGTTCTTGGCCTATGTCCAGCCAAGTCCCTTTCAGACTGATGTATTCTTTCTTTATATATACTAACACAATCAATCAACTGTTTTATTTTTTATGTTTTTTACATATTTATATATATATATATGTATTTTATTGGAGTTCGATTTCAATTTGCCAACATATAGTATAACACCCAGTGCTCATCCCATCAAGTGCCCTCCTCAGTGCCCGTCAAACCAACTATTTTAAACCCATTTTTTTCCCCAATGCACCTGAGCAACAGGACAGCCTTTTGTCATTCTCCTATTAGCAATTCCCAAAACAGAAGCTGGAATGACAGGCATCATAATTTGGAGAGGAAGGGTCGGTATACATCTGAAGAGCTCCTCTCATCACTACATCCCTAATTCTGACACATGCCCCTCCTTCTGCCCTTAAGGAGTAAATTTGAAAGCTATTCTTTTTAAGCCTTAGAATTTAAAATGCTGCAGACTTTTGCTCTCAAGAGGCCTTTGATTTAAATAACCACTCTCTAAGTATCCTCAGGGCACCTCAGGGGCTTAGTTGGTTAATGCTCCACTCTTGATTTTGACTTAGGTCTTGATCTCAGGGTCATGAGATTGAGCCCCAGGATGGGCTCTACTCATAGCATGGAGCCTGCTTAGAATTCTTTCTCTCACCCTCTCCCTCTGCCCCTCTCCCCACCCTCACACACACACACTCTCTCTCTCTCTCTAGAAAAAATAACAATAATTACTCTCAAATGTACTCATTTTTTTTTCAAATGTACTCTTAAATTTGCATGGAGAGCTAGCTTCATAGCAGCCCCCATGTACTGGCAACAGTGACCATTATTATCTGAGGAAAAAAAATAGTCAAAAAGAGCATTTTGATTCTATGCACATCCTGTCTGTATTGTATCAATAATCCTAAATCCAATAATATGATAGTATCACTGGGAAAATGAAAGGATTAAGATTTGAGCCTTAAACAAAAAAACTTTTAAGTTTTTTTTTTAATTTTTATTTATTTATGATAGTCACAGAGAGAGAGAGAGAGAGAGAGAGGCAGAGAGGCAGAGACACAGTCAGAGGGAGAAGTGGGCTCCATGCACCGGGAGCCCGACGTGGGATTCGATCCCGGGTCTCCAGGATCGCGCCCTGGGCCAAAGGCAGGCGCCAAACCGCTGTGTCACCCAGGGATCCCAACTTTTAAGTTTTAAGCCTTGTTAAAAGGAATCATATATAATCCTGTTTTCTTAACAATTCAAGTATACAGAAAATAACATTCCTTTGGCAACTGAGGAATCTTTAGTGTTTCAAGATAATCATTTGTTCTTAACTCAAGAAACTGAGTTAAATGAACAACTTAGGGCATACCTTGAATGATGTTTCTGTAACTAAATGCCTGTGTTTTCTCCCCATCATTTTGCATTTTCCTTGAGCAGAGAATTGAAAAAGTGTTGTTACTTAAATGTAATGATTATCTGGAGTCTAAATCATTGAGGTTTTACTAAATTGAGTCAAAAAGTATTTATTGAGCATCAGATATTTATAATATAACCCTATAACTTATTGTCCACTTTTGAGAATAAAGGGCACTATTGACAGAGTGCCAGATGATAGTGGGTAAATAAAGATGTATGGCAAACCAGCTATACAGTAAACACTGCACTTGTCACTGGACATAAAACAATGAACAAGACAGACATGATCCTTATCTTCAAGATGTTTATAGTCAAGCAAGGAGAACAAAGAATTATAAGTGTAATGAATATTACAGAGGAAAAGTGCAAGATGTTATATAGAAAGGTGAAGGAGGGATCCCTGGGTGGCGCAGTGGTTTAGCGTCTGCCTTTGGCCCAGGGCACGATCCTGGAGACCCGGGATCGAATCCCACGTCGGGCTCCCGGTGCATGGAGCCTGCTTCTCCCTCTGCCTGTGTCTCTGACTCTCTCTTTCTCTCTCACTGTGTGCCTATCATAAATAAATAATAAAATAAAATAAATAAAATAAAATAAAGGTGAAGGAATGGACCTGATTAGTTTTATTAATAAGCATCACTTCAAACTAGAGGTGGCAAAAGAAACAGGCACAAAGACTGTGTTTGAAGATCTATTGTAGGGGGGAAAGGCAGAACATTTAAGAACAAGGAAGATGTATTGAGATGAAGCTGGAGTGGTGGCCCGGGGCCAGATCATGGGGTCTCTATAAAAAATTTTAGATTTGTATTCCAAGGGAAATGGGTATTAAGTAGGAAGCTAATATTAGCAGTTATACATTAAAAAAAAAAAGATAAATGTGGCTGTAGTATTGTTCACTTTCTGTGAAAGGTCATATAGCAAATATTTTAGGCTTTGTGGACCATTCGGTCTCTGTTGCAACTACTCAACTCTGCTGCTGCAGTGTGAAAGCAGCCATCCATATAATACATAAACAAATCAGCATGGCTATGTTTCAGTAAAATTTTATTCATGGAGAGTGAAATTTGAATTTATCATGAAATATTCCTTTTTTGATTTTTTAAAAAATGGTTTAAAAATGTAAAGCCAGGGGCCCTTGGTGGCTCAGTTGATTAAGTGTCCAACTCTTAATTTCAGCTCAGGTCATGATCTCAGGGGTGCGAGATCAAGCCCCACATCAGGCTCCACATCACTTAGTGCTTAAGATTCTCTCTCTCCCTCTCCCTCTGTCCCTCACACCCCTAAAAAATAATAATTAATAAAAATATAAAAAATGTAAAGCCATTCCTACTTGGCGGACCATACAGAAACAGGTGGCAAGATTGTTTGGCTCTGATATAGAGCATGGAAGGAGTAAGAACTTTAAACAAAATAGCTGAGAGTGGGGAAGGGCCTAGAGTCTTATCTTAAAACATGGTTGTATAGCTATTTACAAAAGACAGAATCAATGAATTGTTTGTATCAAAGAATGTAGCTGCCACTGTCTTTTTGCCCCACAAATCCCAGACACCCCATGTACTGTCTAAAAGAGAATACTAAGCTCAAAGGTTGTGAACTAAGCTGAAGCTATAAATTACTGCACAAATAACCACAGTGACAGTTTAAACACATGTCTAAACATTGAGGATTTATGTTAAACTAAGTCAAATATCTGAAATAAACTGTTCTTTCTGAAGCAGTGCATCAGAGGAAGCTTATGAATGAAAAAAATATAGTTTTATTTAAAAAAATATTTTATTTATTCATTTGAGAGAGAGAGCATGAGTTGGAGGGTGGGGGGTGGCAGAGAGGGAGACTGAGAAGCAGACTCCCTGTTCAGCAGGACCCTGGGACCATGACCTGAGCCAAAGGCAGATGCTTAACTAACTGAGCCACCCAGGTACCCTGAAAAAAAATGTATTTTTAAAGGCATTCTTTCTCAAAGGCACCATATTTGTCTCCAGTTTTTTCCCTCTTTTTGTGGATTTATTTCATTGGAGAAATCAATAAAATACACACACACGATTTTAAAATCATTTTGTTGCATTTACCTAAATCTTTTTTCTAGGTTAATGTGCTTTGTTTTTAAGACCTTCTCATGTAAGAAATAAGCTAAGCCATATTTACTCTTACTCTCAGATTCTGAATTACAAGTAATCATAAATATAATATTCTGAATTTAGACTCTCAAAATATTTTGAATATATATGACATGGTATTCAAAGGACTTGTGTGTTTTATAGAACTTTATAGTTATGCTGCATATTTTATGTTTTTTTCTTTTCTTTTTTTAATAGTATTACAAAAGATCAAGAAATCACTTTTAAAAACTAGAAGGATGGGGCACTTGGGTGGCTCAGTCGATTAAGCATCTGCCTTGGGCTCTGGTCATGACCCTGAGGTCCTGAGATCAAGCTCCAAATCAGGCTCCCTCACGGAGAGCTTCTCCTCTCCCTCTGCCCCTTCCCCCTGTCCATGCTTTCTCTCTCTCTCTCTCTCTCTCAAATAAATAAAAATCTTTAAAAAAAAAATAAAAAGCGAGAAGGCAACTGAAGACTGTAAAACTGCAGACAATACTAAAACTGCACTAAGCACCTAGCATTGTGCCTGACACCTAACACTTCATAAGCAGGAATTGCTATTATTGTTACAGATATTAGTATGTTTGGGGAAAAAATGTTCAAAGGTCACTAGGAGAATACAGGAAGGGTAGTTTTGTTTTTGGTTTCTAGTTCCTTTTCTGGGTGAATTCTACAATGTTTAAAATTGAGTTAGGGCAGTTTTAAAACAGATCTCACCTCCAACTTTCATTATGTTCTGTATAGTACTAACATACAATATGCTTAAACATTGATTTTATTTTGGCAAAGAGCAAAAATGGTTACCATTCTGTTCATTAAAATGAGAGTATGGGGGAGGGTGCCTGGGTGGCTTAGTCGGCTAAGCATCTGCCTTTGGCTCAGGTCATGATCCTAGAGTTCCGGGATTAAGTCCCAAGTTGGGTTCCCTGCTCAATGGGGAGTCTGCTTCTCCCTCTGCTCCCCCCTGCCACCCATGCTCTCTCTCTCTCTCTCCCTCCTCTTCTCTCTCAAATAACTAATATTTAAAAATAAATAAATAGGATCCCTGGGTGGCTCAGTGGTTTAGCGCCTGCCTTTGGCCCAGGGCACAATCCTGGAGTCCCAGGATCAAGTCCCACGTCCGGCTCCCGGCATGGAGCCTGCTTCTCCCTCCTCCTGTGTCTCTGCCTCTCTCTCTCTCTCTCTCTCTCTACCATAAATAAATAAATCTTTAAAAAAATAAAAATAAAAATGAATAAATAAAACAAAATGAGAGTATGGTGTCCACTTGAGATAAAGAGTTGCATGTTCAATGTGAAAAATAACCAAATATATCAAAGATTTGAAACAGATAACTATGGTAAAGATGGTGATACTCCTCTTGTACACACCAAGAACACAGGTGACATTACGACCTTTTCAAAGAGGGTTAGATTTTATTCTCAGCCAGTAAATGCTTTGGTAGCCTCAGAAGTACCTTGGAATTACCTTTCTTTCTTCCACTTCAAAGAGCTTTTAAACTTTTTTTCATTAAAGTTCAGATTTCAGTTTCTTCCTTGACTCATCTGTAAACCTGAACTTTATCACTTCCCTGGAGTTACTTGTTTTCATAAGGATATATCCCAACTTTCTCACCTGTGATGAACTAAGTGGGATTTGGGGAGGACACACAGATCAGATGCATACCCAAATGCAGCAGCAGTCTTTAAATCCTTGTTAGAATGAGCAAATGCACCTGAAGGATTTCCAGAGCATTCAAAAAACTTGGCATTGGAGGGTAGCATTAGCCAGGTCCCTAGGGCAACAGTAAGAGCAGCCCACTGTAACTGTAACAATGCATCGGAACATGGCAGGCCTAACGTAGGAAAAGAGGCTTCCCCCAGCACAACCTGGAAAGGGCAACACAGGGCTGTAGGGCAGCAAGACTTCGTGAGGACACTCCATACTCCTGCAGGAGGCTGCCAAGGCCACCAGACCTGGCACCCCATGGCCCACCACCCTTAAGCATCGCCCAGGCCAGGAGCATGGGCAAGGGGCTCCAAGGACCCAAGGTGGCCAAATACCAAGAAAGACTCACGAAAGTAGGACAAACTTGGACATAAGTTTGTCCCTCTGCCATTCTGTCTCTTCCCTTAAGGAGGGAGGAGGGACTGGGCTTGAGGGATGGGACTCCCCCACCCCACCTCCTCCTCCATCTGGGGACATCCAAGCCACTTCATTTCCCCAGCACTCCAGGAAAGTGAAAGCATCCCAGTGGGGCACTGTTCAGAAGTCCTTGACCAGAGCAGCTGCCGCAAAGTTTGAAAAACATTCAACTCTAAGAGCCACGGAGGCACAATTTATCCACTCCAGTGAGGGGCTTAGCTGGAGAGTGGGGAGAAGAGGTAAAGTTCTGGCCTGCGGTGTTTAAATTCCAGCAGCAAAGGCACCTTTCTTTTTTCTTTTCTTTTTATTTTTTTTAATTTATTTAATCATGAGACACACACACACACACACACACACACACACATACACACAGAAAGAGAGAAGCAGAGACACAGGCAGAGGGAGAAGCAGGTTCCATGCAGGGAGCCAGACGTGGGACTCAATCCCGGGTCTCCAGCACCAGGCTCTGGGCTGAAGGCGGCACTAAACCGCTGAGCCACCTGGGCTGCCCTCTTTTTTCTTTTAAAGATTTTATTTATTCATTCATGAGAGACACAGAGAGCGAGGCAGAGACAGAGGCAGAGGGAGAAGCAGGCTCCATGCAGGGAGCCCTAAGTGGTACTCGATCTGGGAACTCCAGGATCACGCCCTGGGCCCAAGGCAGCCGCTCAACCGCTGAGCCACCCAGGTGCCCCTAAAGGAGCCTTTCTCATTGGCTGAAAATCTCCATTCCACCCCCACCAAGCCATTTTTTTTAAATGCCAGATTTATTGGGCTATAATTCACATACCATAAAATTTACTTTAAGTCTACAATTCAGAAGTTTTTAGCATATCCTGAGCTGTATAACTATCACCACAACTTTTAGAATATTTCATCCACCCAAAAGATACCCAAATCCATTAGCAGTCACTTTTCATTCCTTCCTCTTCCTGGAAACAAATTGACTCTCTACTTCCATGAATTTGCCCATTCTGGACATTTCATAAAAGCAGAATCATTCAATAAATGTTCTTTGGGGCCTGCCTTTTCTTCACAAAGCATAATGCTTCAAGGTTCATCTATGTTGTAACATGTATCAGTACTTCACTCATTTTATTGATGAATAATGCTCCATTGTGTGAATACAATATACATTGTGCTCATTCATCATTGATGAACATTTAGGATGTTTCCACTTTTTGGCTTTCTGAATAAGAATATTCAAGCACAAGTTTCTATGTGAAGATACACTTTTCGTTCTCCTGCGTAAAAGCCTAGGAGTGGAATTGCTGGGTCATGCAATAACTCTGTTTAACATTTTGAGAAACTGCCAAACTGTTCTTCAAAGTTTTCAAAATTTTACAACCTCACCCCATGAGAAATCCATTTCTCCATATCCTCAACATTTGTTAATGTCTTTTATTTCAGCCATCCCACTGGGTGTGAAGTGGTATCTTGTTGTGGTTTTATATTTCCCTAATGGCTAATGGCATTGCACATCTTTGCATGCACTTGTTGACCACTTGTATATCTTCTTTGGAGAAATGACTATTCAAATCCTTTGCCCATTTTTCTTAATGGATTGTCTTTTTCTTGTCGAGTTCTAAGAGTTTTTTTATATGTTCTGAATACAAATACCTGATCAGATATACAACTTGCAAATATTTTCTCCCAGTCCATGAGCTATCTTCACTTTCTTGATGGATACTTTCAAGCATAAAAGTTTTTTAATTTTGATGAAGTCCAATTTATCTATTTTTTTCTTTTGTCACTTGAGCTTTCGTGTCATATTTAAGAAACCACCGTCTAAAATCCAAAAGTTATGAAGATTTATGGCTACAGTTTCTCCTGAGAGTTTTATACTTTAAGATCTTACACTTAGGTCTATGATTCATTTTTAAATAATTTTAGTATATGGTCTGAAGCAGGAATCAAAATTCATTCTTTTGTATGTGTCAATTCAATGTATGTGTCTCAATACTATTTGGTGAAAAGACTTCTTTCCCTGTGGAACTGTTTTTGGCATCCTTGTCAAAAATCAATTTAGGGCTGATAAGTGTAAGATTTTATTTTCGGACTCTCAATTCTATCCCATTAGTGTATATGTCTACACTTATACCAGCTGCCTTGATTATTGCAGCTTTGTAAACATCAAAACAAAAAGTGCAAATCCTTCAATGTTATGGACTGCATTACATTCCCCTAAAATTGATATGTGAAGCCCTAAACCCCCAATGTGACTATATTTGGAGATAGGGGCCTTATGGAGAAAATTAACGTTAATGAGTTTGCTAGGGACTGAATTATGTCCTCTCAAAATTCATATGTTGAAACCCTAATTCCCAATGTAATGGTATTTGGAAGTGGGGCCTTTGGGAGATAATTAGGTTTAGATGAGGCAAAGGAGGGTGGGACTCTCATGATGGAATTAGTGCACTTAGAAGAAGATAACAGAGAGTTTGCTTGCTCTGGCTCTGGCTCTCTCCTTCCTTCCCAAGCTGTGTCAGAACCCAATGAGAAAGCCAGGAAGTGTTCTCACCAGAACCCAACCAAAGCTGACATCCCAATCTCAGACTTCCTGCCTCTAGAACTATGAGGAAATAAATTTCTGTAGTTTAAGCCGCTGGGTCTACAGCATTTTGTTATTGCGGCCTGAGCTAAGACAGAAGTTGTGAGGGTGGAGCCCTACCTTAATAGGACTGGTATTTATATAAGAGATACCAGGAGTGTGCATGAACAGAGGGAAAGCCATGTGAGGACACAGTGAGCAAGCTGCAAGAAAACAAGAGGGGTCTCACCAAAAATTCACCCTGCCTAGTCCATGATCTAGGACTCTAAGCATCCAGAAGTGTAAGAAAATAAATTTACATTGTTTAAACCACCCAGTCTGTAGTATTTTGTTATGGCAGCCATAACAGACTAATTAATCCAATTTTGTTCTTCTTTTTCAAGACTGTTTTGACTATTCTGGGTACCTTGCATTTCCATATGAATTTTAGGATCTGCTTTTTAATTTCTTTTAAAAAAAATGCCAGTTGGGATTTTGATAGGGATGCATTGCACTGAATCTGCAGATCAATTTGGGAAGTATCACCATCCTAACAATATCAAGTCCTCTTATCCATGAGCATGAGATTTTTTTTTTCACTTGTCTTCTTTAATTTCTTTTAACAATATTTAATAGCTTTCAGTGTTCATCTTAAAGTTCTTTTATTAAATTTATTCCAAGTATTTTATTCTTCTTGATGTTATTATAAGTGAACTAATTTTTTGATTTTTGCATTGTTCATTGTGAGTGTATAAAGTATAACTGATTGCTGTATTTTGATCATATATTCTGCAACTTGCTGAACTTACTAGTTCTAATGGGTTTTTACTGACTTCCTTAGAATTTTACATATACAAAAACAAATCATCTGCCAGTGGAGATAGTTTTATTTCTTCAATTTTAATCTGGATGTCTTTTACTTATTTTTCTTCCCTATCTTCCCAGCTAGAACCTTCAACACACTGTTGAATAGAAATGGCAAGAAGGGACATCCTTGTCTTGCTCTCGACCGAAGGTGGGGAAGCATTAGTCTCTTGCCATTAAGTATGTCAGCTGTGAGCTTTATCATGTGAAAGAAATTCCCTGCTAGTCCTACTTTGTTTTGTTTTTATCATGAGAGGATGTTGGATATTGTCATATGTCTTTTCTGTATTGACTGAGATGATCACATGGTTTTTGTCCCTTATTCTACTAATATAGTATATTACATATACTAATTTTCATATGTTCAGTCAACCTTGTATAAATCCTACCTAGTCATGGCATAAAGTCTTTTTTTATATGTTGCTGAATTTGCTTTGCTAAATTGGTTTGGTTTTGTTGATGATTTTTATGTCTATATTCATAGACAAAATGAACATAGACACAATGAACATAAATATTGTCCTGTAGGTTTCTTGTGATGTTCTTTGTCTGGACTTGGTTATCAAAGTAATAGTGGCATCATAGACTGAATTGCAGCGAAGTGTTCTTTCCTCTTCTATTTTTTGAAATACTCTGTGAAGGACTGATGTTAATTCTACCGTAAACATTTACCAGTATTCACCATCTAGGCCTGAGCTTTCCTTTGTGGGCAGATTTTTTTATTGCTAATTCAATCTCTTTCCTTGTATAGGTCAATTCAGATTTTTTATTCCTATAGGAGTCCGTTGCAATGGTTTATAACTTTCTAGTCACAAATCTGTCCGTTTCACTTAGGTTAACTAATTTGTTGGCATACAACGTTCATAGTATGAACTGTTTTCATTTTGAAAGGTCAGTAGTAATGTTATCAATTTCATTTCTGAATTCAATAATTTTAATCTTTTTTTCTTAGTCTAGTTCAATTTTATTGATCTTTTCAAAGAAAGAACTTTGGGTTCTGTTTATTGTCTCTGGTTTTTTTTGTTTTTTTTTTGTTTGTTTTTTTTACTATTACATTCATTCTGTTCTAGTATTTAGTATTTCCTTGCTTCTACTTGCTTTATGTTTAGTTTGTTTTCCTTGCTTTAATTTCTTACAGTGGAAAGTTAGGTTATTGATGTGAGGTCATTCTTCTTTTTTTAATATGGGTATTTATAGTTATAAAATCCCCTCTAGGTATTACTTTAACTGTACCTCATGAGTTTTGATATGTTGTGCTTTTGTTTTCATTTAACTCAAAGTATATTCTAAATTCTCTCGTGATTTTCTCTTTCACTCATTGGTTATTTAGGAATGTTCTGTTTAATATCCATTTTTTATGAATTTCCCAAATTCTGTTATTGATTTCTAATTTCATGACATTGAATTATTTCAATCCTCTTGAATCTATTAAAGTTTCTTTTATGATCTAGCATATGGTCTGTCTGGAGAGTGTTCCATGTGTACATGAGAAGGATGTATATTTTGTTTTGAATGGAGTGCCCCAGAGATGTTTTTTAGTTCTAGTTTATAGTTGTGTTCAAATCTTCTATCTCCTTGTTGATCTCTGTAGTTGTACTATCCATCATTGAAAGTGGAGTACTGAAATCTCCAACTATTATTGTTGAATCCTCTATTTCCCCTCTTTAATTGTGCTAGTTTTGTTTAATATATTTTAGGGCTCTGTTATTAGGTGCATATAAGTTTATAATTGTTATGAATTCCAAATGGATTGACCCTTTTTATTATTATGAAATATCATAACCTTGTCACTACTAAAGTTTTGTCTTAAAGTCTATTTTGTCTGATACTACTGCAGTCACTTTCGCTGTCTTTTGGTTTCTATCTGTATGGTGTATTTTTTCCCATCTGTTTGTATCTTTAAATCTAACATGTTTCATATAAACATCATATAGTTAATGTTTTTTTTTCATTCTTTCTGCCTACCTCTGCTTTCTGATTGAAGTGCCTAATCTATTTATGCTTAATGATTTAACATAATGTCTGCCATTTTGCTATTTGTTTTCGATGTACCTTATGCCTTTTTGTCCCTCTATTCCCCCATTACTGCCTTCTTATATGTTAAATAGATAGTTCTAGGGTACCATTTTAATGTACTATATACATTGGTGTTTCATTTACCATATATTTAAAGTTATTTTCTTGTGGTTACCCTGGGGATTACAGTAGTTCCCCCTTATCCACAGGTTCATTTGCCCCAGTTTTAGTTACCCACAGTCAAACACAGTCAAGAAGCAGATTGTCCTCCTTCCAGCATACCATCAGAATGTCAGTAGTAGCCTAAAGATACATCACAATGCCTGTCATTCACCTCACTTCACTTCATCATGCAGTCATTTTATCATCTCATATCATCACAAGAAGAAAGATGAGTATATTACAATAAAATATTTAGGGAAAGATATCACATTCACATAAGTTTTATTACAGTATATTGTTATAATTATTCTATTTTATTATTAATTATTTTTATTAATCTCTTTTTGTGCCTCATTTGTAAATTAAATTTTATCATAGGTATGGATGTATAGGAGAAAACATAACATATATATTGGGCTCAGTACTATTTGCAGTTCAGACATCCACTGTGGGTCTTGAAGGGGAGACTATAAAATTTTTTTTAAAGATTTTATTTATTATTCATGAGAAACAGAGAGAGAGAGAGAGGCAGAGACACAGGCAGAGGAAGAAGCAGGCTCCATGCAGGGAGCCTGACATGGGACTTGATCCCAGGTCTCCAGGATCACGCCTTGGGCTGAAGGTGGCACTAAACCGCTGAGCCACCCAGGCTGCCATAAAATTAACATCTTACCCTAACTATAGATTCTGTTTTGCTTCATGTTTCATCTTAGAATTTGAACAGTCTAGTCAAAATGAACTCCAGAAAAATAAAAAGGAGCTTTTCAAATCACACTGTTGAGGTACAGACTGCGAGGTTGCTATTATAAGAAGCACCTGCCTCTGGGATGAACACTTACCTTGTCTAACAGTACATTCTGCCACAACCTAAAGATACTGAGGTAACTTCTATCTCTGGCACCAAAAGATGTAAAGAAAAACTGCAAAGAAAAATAGTAGGATAATTTTAGTGTCATTAAAAAAAAGCAGGTGTGGGGGGCAGGGCAGAGTATCTATCATGAAAATCTGTTGGCACTTACTATGGTTAAAGCAACCTCATATATTATTTTTGTTTTACTCTTTGGTACCATAGGAGAAAAACAGGTAATTGGTGCATGAACAAGGTGTCTTTAAAAACTATCTTACAGGATCACCCACATGGCTCAGTCTGTTAAACATCAGACTCTGGTTTCAGCTCCAGTCATAATCTCAGGGTCGTGAGATCGAGCCCCACATTGGGCTCTGCACTAGCATGGAGTCGGCTTGAGATTCTCTCCTTCTCCCTCTACCTTTTCTCCCACATACTCACGCTCTATGTCTCTCAAATAAAATAAAAAATTTTTAAAACTGTATCTTACAGGAAATCTAATTTTCAAGAAGCCTGAAACAGGTATTTATGTAGATATAATTTAACTATTACAATAATCTTAAAAACTTATGAAAAAATAAAATTTATTAATTCTGAACTTTCCAAAGGATTTGGCGATCATTTGAGCCAAGTATACATATAGAATTTTTTTAAAATACAAGTGGGGGCACATAGGTAGCTTTATTGGTTAAGTGACCAACTCTTGGTTTTTCAGCTGAGGTCACGATCTCATGGGTCATGAGATGGAGCCTGCCTTGGGCTTCAAGCTCAGCAGGGAGTCTGCTTGAAGATTCTCTCCCTCTGCCCCATCCCTCTACTCGCACACACATTCATATACACACTCTCTCTCAAAATAAATGAATAATCTTTTAAAAAATTCAAGCGGATTTCAGAGATCAACTTACAGATCTTAATTTCAAATCATATCATCTTTCATAGCCTTCTAAAAAAAATCCAGAAATGCTTAATTTCAACTAATTATAGATATAAAACAGCCATGTTAAAACTTAACTTTGCTTTGAATGCTATAGAAAAAAAATAGCATGTTTCAATCTATAATTCTATGTTTGCTTTTAGCCCCATCTCTTCCTCTGCATTTAATTGATTTTGCAAAGTCATGTTTTAAAATAGGCTTTTATGAGAAAATCTGACAAGTGACAGCACTAAATACAGTCTCACAGTATATCATCTCTTCCGACCCCATAGTTAGTGACTTTTCATGATTGAGTAGTTATTTTTAGGGATGAGAAAGCTCAGTTATATATTTGATTTGCTAAATAAAATGTCAAAGAAATAATATTTTGGGTATTTACACTTTTTATAGAAACACTTTAAAGTGCTATTTTCCAAATAATAAATTGAAATGTTGCTATGTAATACTCTTCATAAAGCAAAACTCTTCATAACAAGGATATAGCTAGGAGATTTTCCAAATATAATTACATACGTAATATGTGGCCTAGTGATGACTACTTACTACCTTCTATTTCCTTTTCTTAGACCAAACTGTTTTGGTTTTTTGTATTATAATGTTCTTACAACATTTTGTTCAGATATGTAGATAAGAAAAATCTCCTAGTCCATCCAGTTCCCATTTCTTAAGCTAGACAACTTGCTATCAATTCTTGTACACATTCTTGTACACATTCTACCACTTAGCTCTATGACTTTGGGTCACTTTCCTTTTCCTTAGTTTCCTCATCTGAGAAAAATAAGAATAATCATAATAACAAATTTTTGTGAGAATTAAGTGGGAAAATATCTGTAAAGAATTTAAAACAGTATTTAGAACAGTATTTGTTTGGCAAATGCTAGTTGTTGTTGTTGTTATTATTAAAATTAAAATGCTTGACCCTGAAATTTCACTACACATGTGAGAAACAGTCACACATGAGCTTAAGAAGGCAGTGTCAGGCTATTCACTGCAGCACTGTTGATAATAATAAAATATTGCAAGTGAACTAATGGTCAAGGAAACCATGGTAAATTCATTCTATGAAATAATATATATAGCACATGAATAAACAGAAATAGCTCCATCTATATGTGCTAACCTGTGACTCCAAGAGATGTTCTTTTTAAGAAAGGAGAACCGAAAAACAACATGTATAAAATAGCATTACTTTAAAAACAAAGCAAAACTGTGTGTGTGTGTGTGTGTGTATATATATATGTGTGTATTTAAATTTAAATATGTGTATACACACACACACACACACACACACACACACACAAAGGAAAAAAGTCCAAAAGGATACATACCAAACTGCTAACAGTGTTTGCCTCTAGAGAAGCAATATGATTGGGGACCACAGGCATGGAAAGAAGATGTTAGTTTAAGAATTGTTTGATGACTTTGTTGGGGAATGCAATGTATTCCTGTATTGACTACAAAATTAAGAATATGTATTTTTAGCTCTTCTTCCCTTCCTGAACAGTTCAGCCCTAAAGCTGTTGGTGGAACAGAGAAAAGTAGGTATCTACACTAGAGGTGAAAATAGGGAGAAAGAAGCTGCAGTAGCCCAAAACAATGTCAAAACCAGAAAAGTTGAGGAGGTTGTCCACATAGAACGGTCACCCTATGTGGAGTGTCAGAGCCCAAATAGGTAAGATGGGCCTCCATGTATGAGGATGATCTGGAGCGTGGTGTTAGAATAAGAACAGGGTGATGGGCATAAGTCAGAGCCCACAGAATGTGATGGTGTAAAGAGGTAGCCTGGTATGGGTGTCAGAGCCCAAGCATGGTGAAGAATGTGACCATGAATGGGAGCAGCCTACAAAAGCATGACAGATGAGGTGAAGTGTGATGGAGTCCATGAGAGTGGTTTTGTGATGGAGGGTCCGAAACTGAAGGGGTAAGAGGGGCAACCACATACAATGACAGATTAGCATAGAATATTGTGCACAAGCAGGGAATGGAGGGTATCCCTTTAGGAGGTGACTTGGCAGAGGGTAAAGTGAATACAAGGAAGGGACTTAGTACAGAGTGTCAGCCTAAGCAGAGTGAGGGGAGCTTTCACTTGGTGAGAGCTTCTGTGTTGTGATGGGATGGGCAGCAGCCTGACTTGAAGTGTCAGAAACCAAGTCACATAAAAGGGCATCCATGTTGGGGGGCATCTGGGTGGCACAGCCAGTTGAGCATCCAACTCTAGGTTTTAGCTCAGGTCATGATGTCAAGATCGTGAGATCAAGCCCCATGTCAGGCTCTGTGCTCAGCACAGAGTCTACTTAAGACTCTCTCTCTCTCTCAAATAAATAAATATTTTCAAAAAGAGGGGGGACATCCATGTGGGGAAGGAGTGGCAAAGGAGAGGAAGACTGGTTACACAGAGGCCAAATGATCAAATAAGTAAATATACTGAGGATAATGGGAGCCTGGTTTCTCACAGTCAGGGAAGGGACTTACAAATAGGAAAAAGTGAAAACAAAAATGAAGTGGTGTTTGATAGGAATTAGAGATATCACAGTAAATTCATGGCTTATGAAAGATAACTAGACAGACATTGATGTACAAGTGGGTATTTATGTGTGTATATTATGTAATTACATATATATCACATATATCCTTATTCTGACCATTTAGCAGGCTCAGAAATAGTAATACCCCAATAGCAATGAACATACTGGCTTCTAATATCAGTCTCCCCTTAAAAGGAATCAGGACTCTTTGGAGAAATGACTGTTTCCAGGGCTTAGGTAGGGAAAGCCTGTAACATCTTATGCCAAAAAAAGCAAGGAAATGCTCAAGTAATGCTGAGAATAATCAGAAGGACATTGACAGCCTCCTGTTGCCCAAATTTGGGACTATTTAAGCATCAAAATAAATAATGATAGTAATAGAACTCACTGAATAAAACAAGCAACTATGAGGGCATACTGATATAAGTAAATGAATGCATAAATTTAAAGTCTGATGAGGAATCATATTTACATAGTTTTAAAGTAGCTGGCCACAAAATATTATTACAAAGGAAAACAGACTAACAGACTAACTTTATAGTAAAGTCTGGCAGACACCACCTGAATCAGGTGATCCAAGTGAATATAACCAAGGGTAGAAATTGAAATCACGGGCCATCTTTTTTTTTTTGAAATCACGGGCCATCTGATAGGATGCAATGGAAAGAACAGAGCATCATTTTCATGTCATCTCTGCCAAAAGTGCATAACCTAAGTTTAATTACAAGGAAATATCAGAAAAAAAAAAAAAAAAAAAAAAAAAAAAAACAAGGAAATATCAGATTAACACAATTTAGGGATATCCTACAAGATAACTTACCTGTAATCTTTAAAAGTGTCAAGGGCACAAAAGTCAAAAAAAGACTGAGGGACTAAGAATAAGGAAATTAAAGAGCTTGACAAGTAAATGTAATTATGTATTTCTAAACTGTGCCTATTTGCGATAAAGGATATTATTGGAAGAACAGGAGAAGGTGTGAGGACTGAACAGTGGCAATGATCAATGTTAACTTCTTGATTTTGATGGTTAGGTTGTGCTTATGCAGGAGAATGTCTTTGTTGGAAATACACGCTAGAATATTTGGGGTGATGAGGCTTCAAAGTGACAATTTACTCTCAAATAGTTCAGAGGGAAAACTTTTTGTACCATACTGGGAAGTATTCTGTAAGATTATTTAAAAATAAAAATAAAACGCAAAGTACATTTGAAAGAAACTACAAGATTTAGAAGTATCATTATAATGAATCAATGTCATGATAGTGTTTCTCTCCCCTGCTTCTCTTTTTTCGTTCATTGCCTGCCTCCCTTCCTTCTGTGCTTCCGTCCTTCCTTCCCTTTACTTCTCATTCCCTTCCATACTTTCCTTCTTTTCCTTATTTCTTCTTCTTTCTCAGCATTCTACTTCTAATGTCACACACACAGAGCCCTCATCAATCTTCCAGGTGGGTTCAAAAAGATTCTTCATATATCCCCACAAAAAAAAATGGCAGATATTGTAGGTAGATAATAAAAACAATGGCAGTTAGCTGCCATCCTAAAAAAAATTTATAGTGATTCTGTGTTTACCTGTAAGCTACCCAAATCTCTTTGTTCACCAGAACCATTTGTTTTTATTAGTTACTATGATGCAGGCACTATTGACTAAATATGGAATTTTTAGGGTATTCAGAATTATGATGTTTTACTAATGCTTATCCTACCTACCTCTTATAACGAAGTAAAATATATGGGAGAAAGTTCTCTGTGAACTATAAAGCACAAAAAATGTTAGCAGTCATTTAATTAGCAATAATTATTTAACTATACAGAAATCTAGTATTAAATACAATATATCTCTATCACAAATTCCTAACTCCAAGAAGAACCGCCTACATTACCAACACTGATGAATCAGTATGATGCAGATTTTCTCCACATTATATAATGGCAAAGATAGAAAAGTTTTTCATAAGTCAATCGGAGAAGGACAAACATTGTATGGTCTCATTCATTTGGGGAATATAAAGGATAGTGAAAGGGAATGAAGGGGAAAGGAGAAAAGATGAGTGGGAAATATCAGAAAGGGAGACAGAACATGAGAGACTCCTAATTCTGGGAAACGAATTAGGGGTGGTGGAAGGGGAGGTAGGCAGGGGGTGGAGGGTGACTGGGTGACGGGCACTGAGGGGGGTACTTGATGGGATGAGCACTGGTTGTTATTCTATATGTTGGCAAACTGAACACCAATAAAAAATAAATTTATTTTTAAAAAAACATTAAAAAAAAAAAGAAAAGTTTTTCACCTTTTCACCCTCTGTGACAATCTGGATAGCATTTGGGATGAGTCGAGCAGTTTTCTCCTTGGTCATGAAGGTTATGTTCTTTAATGCAATACAAATCTAAACACACATAAAAATAAAAAATTATTAAATGGATTTTTCAGAAATATGTACAGCACAAAATATCAAGTATTACATCAATCTAATCCAGAACATTCTGTTGAAAAGCCTGAAGGAGTTAGTAATAATATAAGCACATGCTTGCATTCTCTGAGAAAAACAGGGTAAGCAGTCAGACATTCTCTCTCGTTGGTAATTTCCTCCGCAGCTCTTATCTCTAAGTTTAGGACAGAGTGTGAAAAGACATGTGGGTGTTCGTGTTCCATATTAACACATACACACACAAACAAAATTCAGACAGTCTGTCACATAAGACATGATTTTGGCAGTCAAATGGATGTATGTTCAATCTTTTTTTCAACCTGAAATCTCTTTCTCCAACTACATTAAATATGTACAAATGGAGCTTGATGTATTAAGAAAATAAGATTATAACTTCTAATATAAATTGTATATATATATATATATCTATTACAGGTATACACAAGTACAATACACAAATATATAAATTTACTTTGCAATCTAAAATACATTGTTTTTAGGAGGACTGTATACATTGCTACCTATGCAATTATTTGTATCAACAAATCAAATCAAAATAAATCTTACTGTAGTTTCCCATCTGAAGATGTTGCTATAGAAACACAGCCAGTTTTCTGAAAGATATAGACGTCCCTGCAGCAAAATGTCCCTCTGAAGAGCACAAGCATAATCTAGATACACAAGAAGAAGGAACAGCTTATTCACAAAAATCTGGCAATTTTATAATCTTATCTTACTTTAACACATGGAAAGTCATCACTCTTTGTTTATTGTTTGTCAATTCACTCACTCACTCATTCAGATACTTTGGTACCATATACCAGATATTTTGCTGGAAACCAGTGTTACCAAAAATGGACCTTGCTCTCGCAGAACACAGTCTAGAAGGGAAGGTATAAAATAAACAAATACAAAAATAAGTATAATGATCGAAGTGGAGAGACAGGTGTAAGAGAATATAATAGGAGTAAACAGGTAGGAGGGGATCGGGCAGGGAGAGAGTATATCAGGAAAAGTTCTCCAGAAAAAGTAGTCTTTAAACTGAGAACTAAAGGTCAATAAATGGTCAGCTGCACCATGAGGAAAGAGTATGTGCAAAGACCCTGTGGTAGAAAGAAAAAGCACATTTGAGCAACTTTACAAAGATCTTGGGCTACAGAAGCAGAAGAAACTAGGTCATGGAAGGTTCACAGGCTATAGTAGACCATAGACTTTACAAAGAAGCCATTGACAGTTGTTCTGTTTTGTTTTGTTGACTTTAACGAATTTTAAGTGGAACAGGCATGATCAGATGTATATTATTAAGGACCAATTTTTTCACTCTGTGAGAATGGATTCAGGTATCTATGAATTGGAAGTCCAGGGGAAAACTGACAGTGGCTCAGACCAAGAGATGACAGTATTAAGAGAAAGAAGTAATTAAATTCAGAGATATTTAAGAGGTAGTACTGATGGGAAATTAGTGATTAATTAATCACACATTGGAAAAGGGTGAGGAAGGGGACAAGAATTATTCCAGAAATTGTATACATTTTAAATTAGTTTCAAAGTTGATCCTCTCTACCTCAGTGTTAAAATCCAGCAAAATCAGGAGTACTCTAATAAGTGTCACTATACACCAGTAAATTAATACCATGGTTTAGATTTGGCTTTTTGGCTAATGGAAATAGTATGGCTAAATTATCAATAATTCAAGATATAAAGGGCTGCGTGAGGAGATTTAGTTTAATTGACAAATTTCAAAACTATATGAAGTACTAGCAATTTTAGGAAAAAGTTATTGAGGTTATGAGCCTCAAAAAATTTAAATTTAATTATGTTAAATTTCTAGCAGATATTAAAAATTGAGCCAAGAAATTCAGTGTTTCAAAATGTTTCCTTCAGCAAAACAAAACCGAGATGCCCCCAAACAAAAATCCTAGTAAATAGTTAAGTATATTAAGTTACTCATTACTAGTACACATCTCTAAAACAGGGATTGGGCTAAAGGTTAAAGGTCACCTTGAGGTGTCCTGAAATTTTTATCTAAGCCACTGAAACATTTTATTAATTTAATGCTTCTCTCATTTCAGATCAGAAAAACCTGGTGGACTTATCTAAAAACAGATTGCTAGGCCCCTCCCCAGAGTTTCTAACTAAACACATATAGAGCGATGTAGTTTCTTGTCTAACATGATCCCAGGTAACACCAACACTGCTAGTCTATGGACCACACTGTGAGAACCACTGCACTATTTTATATTAACTATGCTCAAAGCTATAGCAACCAACTGATTATTTTAACTGAAGACTATTTGACATAGCTTGACAGACTTTTTTCAGTAGTTTGAAAAAGGATTTCCCTGGGGCGCTGCCTGGCTCAGTCAGTTAAGCATCTGACTCTTGATTTTGGCTCAGGTCATAGTTTGGTGTAGTGGGATCAAGCCCCACATCTGGCTCCACACTCAGGAGTCTGCCGAAGATTCTCTCTCTCCCTCTCCCTCCGCTCCTCCCCCTCCACCTCTAGGATGGATAAATAAATCTTGGCGGGGGGGGGGGGTCCTAAGACAGATATATTTTGTTGTAATAAACCTATACCTCAATAAAAACTTTTTTTAAAAAATGGCTTCCTAGCAATATGGCCTATTCAGGAAATGGAAAATAATTTTTTTTAAGCCAAGAGATTTTACTTTTTTTACTCCCAATTTCCCTACTGATAAGCAAACATATAAGTATCATTTCAGAAGGCAAATATTCCACCTGATTTGAGTCAAATAACAATGTGATTCATCTAGAATAGAATAGAAAATGTTTATCAAAAATTGTTTTATGGATTTTATCACTTTATAAATTAGTGACTAGAAAGTTAGAATAAAATTAAGTAAATTAACCAAGCAACATAGGTCATTGTGATGTCAACTTATAAGCTTTTACATAATCAATTGTGGAACAATTGAATGGCTCCAATTCTTAAGGTTGTATTTTATTAACTATAACACAGCAAATTTATAGTAGAAATATGTACCAAGTGTTATGAAAATACAGATAGAGTGAATCAGTACCATATACTACTAGAGTCAGATTGCACAATAAACAAACAAGATGTCCTATTTAGAGTTTTATCAAAGAATTTAGCCATATCTATCCATAAGGGAGATAACAGTCAATTAAAGGAATGTGTTTTTGAACAATCATATCAGGAAACACACATCCCAAAGTATTCTTTTCTAACAGCAATCATCTTTGGGAGCCCAATAATGCCAACATTGCTTTTAAAAAGACTCTCTGGAACATTTTTAGGATTGTTCTCAAATTTAATATTTAAATTATAAAAGAAACCATTATCTTTATTCTTTTATTTTTCTATTTTTTTAGAGACAGAGCGAGCAGGGAGGGGCAGAAGGAAAAGGATAGAAAGCATCCCAAGCAGGCTCCATACCCAGTGTGGAGCCCAACGCAGGGCTCCAACCCACAACCCAGGGACCATGACCGAAGCCAAAATCAAGAGTCAGACACCCCACTGACTGAGCCACCTAGGTGCCCCAACCATTCTCCATTTTTATAATTTACATTTTTTGTGTTATTTTGTTTGCTTTTTACCTGAGACAACTGTAGAGGTAAATACAAATTGAAAAAGAAAAAAATTTATTTTCCTTGGTGCAAAATGGGAAAAATACTCCCCCCTCACTTCTCATTGACCATTTTCTTTAGAAAATTTGTAAGTTCTTTCTTGCTCCTTTAAGATACATGTGAATCTTTTTAAAAGCAAAATAAGCCTCCGTGCCAGCTTTACAACCCAGGAATGTTTTCTCAAGGACCAAGTAGCCCTATCTCTGAAATGTAAACATCAAGAGAGATAGCAACCTTATCTCCCAGTTTCTGTAAGAAGGTAGGAGCTTAACTTTCGTGGGCATCTTGCTCCAAGTTACAAAACTAACTCTTGTCATAAAGATATGGATTTATTTTTCCTTTGCATAAAGCCAGTTAGCTAACACAGATAGTAGCCCCAATTATCAGGTAAATTTATGGTGAACCGTGTGTGTATGACAAATAGTACTATCAAGTCCTCTTACTTGAGGACTAGTTATCATTTATCTTTAGGACATGTGTAAAGGGTTGTATCTGCTTGATTATATAAAAGGGTGAGATTTCTTTCTATCTTCACAATCTCTTTTTGTTTGTTTGTTTGTTTGTTTGTTTGTTTTATTTATTCATGAGAAACACAGAGAGAGAGAGAGAGAGAGAGAGAGAGAAAGAGAGAGAGAAAAAACAGTAGAGACACAGGCAGAGGGAGAAGCAGGCTCCATGCAGGGAGCCCGATGTGGGACTCGATTCAGGGACTCCAGGATCACACCCTGAGCTGAAGGCAGACACTCAACTGCTAAGCCACCCAGGTGTCCCTCTTCACTATCTCTATTACAGATTACCTGTGATGCACATCCCATTCCAGTTGAATGCTTATTCAATAATAAAACTGGGCAGCAGTGCCATGGTGGTCGGCAAGAACAAGCGCCTTATGAAAGGCGGCAAAAAGGGAGCCAAGAAGAAAGTGGTTGATCCATTTTCTAAGAAAGACTGGTATGATGTGAAAGCGCCATCTACGTTCAATATAAGAAATATTGGAAAAACACTAGTCACAAGAACTCAAGGAACCAAAATTGCGTCTGATGGTCTCAAGGGTCGCGTTTTTGAAGTTAGCCTTGCTGATCTGCAGAATGATGAAGTTGCATTTAGGAAATTCAAGCTAATCACTGAGGATGTGCAGGGCAAAAACTGCCTAATTTCCATGGCATGGATCTTACCCGTGACAAAATGTGCTCCATGGTCAAAAAATGGCAGACCATGATTGAAGCTCATGTTGATGTAAAGACTACCGATGGTTATTTGCTTCGTCTATTTTGTGTTGGTTTTACTAAAAAAACGCAATAATCAGATTCGGAAGACCTCTTACGCTCAGCACCGACAGGTCCGCCAAATCTGGAAAAAGATGATGGAAATCATGACCCGAGAGGTGCAAACAAATGACTTGAAAGAAGTGGTCAATAAATTGATTCCAGACAGCATCGGAAAAGATATAGAAAAAGCTTGTCAGTCTATTTATCCACTCCATGATGTTTTTGTTAGAAAAGTAAAAATGCTGAAGAAGCCCAAGTTTGAATTGGGAAAACTCATGGAGCTTCATGGTGAAGGTAGTAGTTCTGGAAAAGCTACGGGGGATGAGACCGGTGCTAAAGTTGAACGAGCTGATGGATATGAACCACCAGTCCAAGAATCTGTTTAAAATTCAGACATTTAATGGTGACCAATAAAAACATTTGTGATGTTTAAAATAATAATAATAATAATAAAACTGTTTTCTTTCTTTTCTACCTTTGTGGAGAAGTTTTCTGGATATTTTCTTTTTAATTATATTTCCCCAACATAACATTTTCTTTGGCCAAGTTTAAGCAAGAAAAAAAGAAGGCACAAATGAATATTAGGAGTAAAAAATGTGAACTCCAGGTAAAGCAGATGTTCCGAAATATTCTACAGATAGTTGTCCTAATCAGGGATTCACACTTGGGATAGGTCAGCTAACAATTCAATTAGTACTACACTCCTTCAGGGGCTAGCTACTATAAACCCTTCTGCTACCTTTATTACTGTTCAACAACAAATGTTTGGCTAATTAGCATAGACACATTAAAAAAGGGTTTTCATTAGCGAAACTAGTGGCCTGTTTATTATCAGCATATTGGATGCTACACATGAGGTCACATTGGTGAAATCAGTTGTATAAATACATGAGGATTGGTTAAAACTTTTTAGAGATCCTCTTCATCATCATTATTATATGTACAGAGAATAAGAACCTAGTAAGCTTTCACCATTAGGTATGGCACTTCAGTGTTACCCTAGATCAAAGCTTCTCAAACTTTAATGTGCACATAAATTACCTGGGAATACTAGTGGAGGAAAATTTGTGTCTTCTCCCCCATGCATTTAATTATTTAAGCATTTATATCAATATAGAGTAATGGATATTTATTTTATTCTTCAAATTATAATCCAGTATTACAATTATTCATTTTATTGCTCAAATTATTCTGTCTTTGACCATTGGGATTTCTTTCAAGTTGGCTCCTTTTTTTTTTTTTTTTAAGCACTTCCTTACTTTCTGGCACTATAGTAAGACTATAAGATACTCCACAGTTAATTATTTGTATTTTCACTGTCCCAGCCCCAGAATGGACCATTTCTTCAAGGAGCTCTCGTATCTTTTATTGGGGAATGGCAGTTAGAGACCACAATCTGGGTCCTAGACATGCTCACTGCTTACTGGGGTATTGCTGTTTCTAGGCCCTAGCAACAGAGAGAAGTAGGGAATGGGTATATATATGCTAACCCACCTTGAGTACAATTATGTCACTCATTTATAATAGAGTTAGATTCCTTTTTTACCAATGGCATTTCAACCCAGGATCTCTTAATATCCTGGTTGATTTAATTTTTATACAATAAAGTTACCTCTGTAAAGGTTTAACATGCAATTATGTAACCACCACCCCAGTATCATATCATATAGAACCATTCCATCACTGTAAAAATTCCTTTGTGAAATCACTCTCCCCTCCTAGTACCCACAGATCTGTTTTTCATCCTTATATATTTGCATTTTCCAGATGTCATATAAATGGGATCATAAAATATGTAACCCTTGAGTTTTACTTTTTTCACTTAGAAAAATGTATTGAAGATTCATCATGTTGCTGTGCATATTAATAGCTTGCTCCTTTTTATTGCTAAATAGTATATCATTATATAGATGTACCACAGTTTGTTTATTCATTCACCAGTTGAATGACATCTTGGTTATTCCCAATTGTTCCCAATTGTTAATTAATTCCCAATGTTAATATGCTATGAACATTCATGTACAGGACTTTTGTGAACATAAGTTTAAAGTTCACTTGAAAAAATAACTAGGATTTGTAGGTCATATGATTAAGCGTATGTTTAACTTTACAAGAAACTGCCAACTTGCCATCCAAAGCAGCTGCCCCAGTTTGCATTTCTACCACTAATGTATGAGAGTCCTGTAGCTTTGCATCCTCATCATCATTTGGTGTTGTCAGTTTTGTTATTGTTTTTAATTTTAGCAATTCTCATCGGCATGTAGCTTACCTGACTTTTAATGTTCATTTCCCTGTAATAATTGATGCTGAGCATTTTTTATATGCTTATTTGCCATCCATACATATCTTTGTAAAGTGTCTACCCATTTTTTTAAGGTGGGTTGTTTGTGTTCTCACTGTTGGCTTTTAAGAATAGTTTTATTCTATTTTTTTCTTTTTCTTTTTTTTTTTTTTTTTTTTTTCTCAGTAAGAATTTTCATCACCCTTCTGAACCAGCTTATTGACAGCAGGCAACTGTCGCTGAGAAGAGAGTAAGACGCAAATTACAACATCATTGCAAAAGAATAATTTTATTCTGAAGTGTTTTTTTTTAATCAAATGGGATAATCAACTATTTTCTCTCTGTAGCTTGGTACAATTATACGTGGTTTTAGTTTTCTACTTTGTAAAAGTCTATATTTTCATACAATGAACAGGTTTATTGTTATCAGTGAGAGAAAACTGCAAAATGTAAATTTTTGAAATCAAATTTACATACTGAAAAACACCTAGAAAGCTATCCAAACAATATTAACCAACAAAATATTAGGATTATCAATAATTTTCAATTGTTTTCTTTATATTTTTCTGTATAGCTTTAATGTTGTATAATGAGTATATATCACTATCATCAGATTAAATTCTTTCAAGATGGCAGTGACAAGTATAATAAATTTTATAAAGGTTTCCATGATAAGTATTTGACTTCAACTGACAAACTAGCAAACATTTGCAACACACATGACAAAGATCTAATTTTTAAATGCCCAGCAAGCTACTACAAATTAAAGACAAACAACCACCAGAAAAATGGGCAGTTTATGAAGAGAAATATTCACAGGAAAAGAAATACAAAAGGTTTATAAACATATGAATAGATGTTCAACCTCCTTTATAATTAAAGAAATGCATATTTAAACAATATTAAGTACCATTTCTATCAAACAAATTTTACTCAAAACTTCGAGGTGTGGCAAAACAGGTATTTACATACACTGTTAATGAAAATGCAAATTGGTGTAGCCTTTTTTGGAGGGTAACTTGGCAACAATAAATTTTTTAAATATTCATTACCTTTTTGCCACAATTCCACTTCATAAAATTTATCCCACAATATGCGTGTACATATGTGTCAAAAAAAATGTAAAAGCTTCAATGTAACATTAGCAGAAATAGTAAAAGACAAGAAGCAATCAAAATGTCCATCAAAAAGGATTTGTTAAATAAATTACGGTACAAAGTTCATTTAATTGAATACCAGGTAGGCATTAAAAGAATGAAGTGGATCCTTAAGTGATGCCAATAAAAGGAGCTAAAAACAGGTTCAAAGAGTAAGCATAATATGTTCCCATTTAAACGCTCTTAGGGAGTTGCCCAGGTGGCTCAGTCTGCCTTCGGCTCAGGTCATGATCCCAGGGGTCCTGGAATTGAGCCGCCACATTGGGGTCCCTGCTCAGTGTGGAGTTGGCTTCTCCCTCTCTTTCCCCCTTCCCCCCGCTTCTACTCTCCCTCAAATACATAAAATCTTTTTAAAAATTATGTCAAGAATATTCAAATATGCCTTTTGAAATACCTACAAGAAAATTTCTGGAAATATACACAGGAAATTACTCAAAGTGGTTATATAGTCCAGGATGAATGTTGCAGTGATCTTGATCAGAAGGACCACTCACTTCTCATTATATGCCCTTATATAGCATTTGAATATTTTGTCATGAGAATGCATTACTTTCAAATGTTCTTAGAAGTTGTTTTAATTCATTATAATGATATTTAGGTACTAAGCTTAACTATCTAGAAATTCAGTTACACTGCATTGAATATTGCCCAACAATACCAGAAATCAGAAATTTCTATGGATACATAGTTTAAGTGAAATATATACTAAAATTAAAACCTAGTTCTATTTTTTGATTATACAGAATCTGTATTAAGCTTATATCAAAAACTAAGTACTTTTATAAGAAAAAATGGCTATATTTTTCCTCTAAAAGTCCATTTAAAACAAAATCTATCTGAAAAATTAAACAAGGGGCACCTGGCTGGCTCAGTTGGAAGAACACGTGACTCTTGATCTCAAGGTCATGATTTCAAGCCCCACAATGGGTACAGAGATTACTGAAAAATAAATAAACTTTTAAAGAAATGAAAGATTATACAAAAATAATAGAGCCCTAGAAAATTTTATAAAATTGCTCTATAATCTGTTGAGGAGTACAAGGTAATATATATTGGGAAAGGTAATATATATTGAACATCAAATTTAAATTTCTCCTACAAAACCATATGAAATAACCATGAGAAGAAAGTATGACGATAACTTTTAGTTCTATTTTCTTAGCTAGTACTTAATATTTTTATGTCAGAAATCACTCCTCTCTAAATTACAACTTAGTTTTACATTGTCTAATTATGAATATAACATGCTGCTTATCTTGAAAAATATCTTCTGTCTAGCATAAAGGCTTAAATTTTCTAAAAATGTTGTCACTCATCAGTTCTATTTTGATAATGAAGTAGTAAAATGGTTTTTTACAACTTTTTTACCTGCTATCAGCTTCTCTGTATCAGGTAAATGTGTGAACTGTCTTTTGTATTCCTCATTCCTGTCTTTATAGGTGGAACTTGAAATCTGCAATAATAAATAAGATTAAATTTCCACTTTATTATAATCTTCATTAGATTAACTGAAATGTAGGATCTTAGAAAATAAATTTAAAATGGGCTGTAAAACAACATGCTTTTATGCAATATTTCATATGTTTTTATATGAAAAACCACATATAAACATTTCAAAAAACACCACATGAAGCAAAGGAAGCTCCCTGCATGTTGGAGTAAGGAGTTTGGCAAATTTTCTCTGCAAAAGCAAACATACAACTGGAAAAAAACTGTCAAAAACATCCATCTCAAATTACTGGAAATTGACCAAAGCCATACAATAAACTAAGAAGTATTTGTTCATGAAAATCTACTGAACTTAGGGGATGCTGAAAGAGATGGATGAGTTGATTCAGAGTGGAGAGCAGAAAAGCTATGCCCAGAAGGAAGAGGGAAAAATTATGAAGCTATCCACGAGAGTGTGAGGTTGCAATATCAATTGGGGCAAGAAACAAGCATCCTAGCAGATCAGCAGGGGACCTAACAAAGAGATCTTGGAGGAGAGACAGCCATAAACGGGCTTGATAAACTTCCCCTGTATTCCCAGCTAAAGAGAAGCTGCATGCAGGTGTAGTCGAGACTAGACAGTTTCCAAACTATCTACCATTCCTGGCTAGAGACATAATAAGTCTCAAGAAAACAAAAATTGAGACAAACTTGAAAACATCCTGATCATTGAATACATTCCCCAACCTATACACAGATCTCTCAGCAAAAGGGAAAAATATTACTGGCTCTATGCATTTGAGCACAATTTCTGACCAATCACTGGCTGACATATGGGGTAGCCACTGGGCAGTCAGCCTTAAAAATAAAAACAACAACAATAAGGTGAGCAGAAACAGAAGAAATAGATTTCACAGATTTACTCTAGGCAAGTTACTAAACAAACAAAAGCCACTGATGACAAGCTTTAGGGGTAGAGAGGATGTGATCAGAATCCACAATTGCTACATCATCTAAATTGTATAATTTTTAATAAAAATTAAGAAAAATGCAAAGAAATAGAAAAATGTGACTTATACTGAAGAGAAAAGCAGGCAACAGAGTCAGGGTCCTCAGACACTAGATTTAGCAGACAAAAACATCAAAGTAGTTACTATAAATATGTTCGGACAACTAAAGAGAACCATGCTTAAAGAACTGAAGGAAGGGGCATCTGAATGGCACAGTCAGTTAAGCATCCGACTCTTGGTTTCAGTTCAGGTTGTGATCTCAGACTCTTGGGATCAAGCCCCAAGTTGGGCTCCACACTCAGCATAGAGTCTGCTTGGGATTCTTTCTCTCCCTCTGCCCTTCCCACTCAAGATGTCTCTCTCACTCGCTCTCAAATAAATAAATAAAACCTTAAAAAAAAATAAAGGAAAATATGACAATGATTCAACAAGTAGAGAATCTCAACAAATATATTTTTTAAATTCTTTTAAGAAAAAATAAATAAATAAAATTCTTTTAAGAAAAACAGAACATTCTGGAGTTGAAAACTACATTCACTGAAACAAAAAATTCACCAGAGGAACAAAAAAATTCAATATGGAAGGGAAAGAATCAGTGAACTTAAAGATAGATTAGCAGAGATTATCCAATTTGAATAGAAATGAAAAAGACTATAGAAAATGAACAGACTCAGAGACCTGTGAGATAACATTAAGTGATTCAAAATAAATGCACTGAGAGTAAAAGGGAAAAAGGAAGAAGAAAAACATTTGTTTTGTTTTGTTTTAAAGATTTTATCTATTTATTCATGAGAGACACAGAGAGGCAGAGACATAGGCAGAGAGGGAAGCAGGCTCCCTGCGAGTAGCCTGATGCAAGACTCGATCCCAGGACCCTGGGATCACAACCTGAGCCAAAGGCAGAGGCCCAACCACTGACCCACCCGGGCATCCCCAGAAAAACATGTGTTAAAACTTTCAAAACCTGAGGAAAAACATTAATTGATAAATTGAAGAAGCTCAATTAACTAAGTAGGATAAAGAAAAGAGATTCTGGGATACCTGGCTGACTCAGATAAGTGCCCAACTCCTGATATCAGTTCAGGTCATGATCTCAGGGTCACAAGACAGAGCCAGGCTTTGGGCTCTGCGCTCAGCAGGGAGTCTGCTTGAGATTCTCCCCCTCTCCCTGTGTCCCTACACAACTCATGTGAGTGCTCTCTCTCTCTAAAGCAAATAAATAAATCTTAAAACACATATATAAAGTAGATTAAAATTGAAAAAAAAATTTAATTAAAAATTTTAAAAATTTAAAAACTTATATCATAGTTAAACTTTTGAAAGACAAGGGAGAACATGGAAACAGCAGGAGAAAAATGACTCACACATACAGGTAAAAACCAGTATGATTGGGGCAGCTCGGGTGGCTCAGCAGTTTAGCACCGCCTTTAGCCCAGGGCGTGATCCTGGAGTCCCAGGACCGAGTCCCACGTCGGGCTCCCTGCATGGAGCCTGCTTCTCCCTCTGCCTGTGTCTCTGCCTCTCTCTCTCTCTCTATGACTTCTCTCTCTCTCTCTCTCTCTCATTAATAAATAAATTTTTAAAAATCTTAAAAAAAACAGTACAATTAATGGCGGACTTCTCCTCCTAAACAATGGAAACAGCAAACCTACTTTAAAGAATTGCAAAAAGAATCCGTCAGGCTGCAAAGAAATGTGACAGCATGGTTATTCAAAATCACAAGAAGAAATGAAGAGCACCCAGAATGGAAATATCAAAAATAATTAAAATGGTATCCTAAAAAAATCCTAAAAAATATCTGACACAAGATGATTCCAAAATTTACACGGAAGGGCTCCTTTCATGATAAAAACACTCAGCAAGAAGGCAAGAATATGGAGAAACTGGATACATTGTGGTCGGAACATAAAATGGTAAAGCCACTCTGGAAAACATATTGGCAATTTCTTAAAACTAAATATGCAACTATTAATGATGCAGCAATTGCATTCCTGGACACATACCCCTAGTGAGGAAAACATATTCACACAAAAACCTGTACAAGAATATCTATAGCCGTTTTATTCATCATAGCCCCCAACTGGAGATAGCCCAGATAGTCTTCATTGGGTATATGGTTAAAACTGTGGTACATCCATACCAGGGACTACTACTCAGCATTAAAATGGAATGAACTCGGGCACTGGCTGGCTCAGCTGGAAGAGGGTGAGACTCTTGATCTCTGGGTCATGAGTTTGAGCCTCATACTGGGTACAGAGACTACTTTAAAACATACATATAGGGCACCTGGGTGGCTCAGTGGCTGAGCATCTTGCCTTTGGCTCAGGTCATGATACCAGGGTCCTAGGATAGAGTCCCATGCATCAGGCTCCCCACAGGGAGCCTGCTTTTCCCTCTGCCATAACTCTGACTCTTTGTGTCTCTCATGAATAAACAAACAAAATCTTTAAAAATAAATAAAAAATAAAACACACATATATATGTACATATATATGTATTTCTACACATACGTACATATGTTCATATATATATATACACACACACACACATATTCATACAAACATAAACTTTAAAAAGGAATGAACTCTTGGTACACAAAACAAAACAGATGGATCTCCAGGGAATTATGAGTAAAAATGGAAAAGGTCACTACTGTATGATACTATTTACATAATATACTTGAAATGACATAATTAAATTAATGAAAGGGAATAAAGGGAAAAGGAGAGAAAATGAGTGAAAATATCAGTGAGGGTGGCAAAACATGAGAGACTCCTAATTCTGAGAAACGAACAAGGGGTAGTGGAAGGGGAGGTGGGTGGGGGGTTGGGGTGACTGGGTGACGGGCACTGAGGGGGGCACTTGGTGGGATGAGCAAACTGAACTCCAATAAAAACAAACAAACAAACAAACAAATAAATAAATAAATAAATAAATAAATAGAAATTGGTTAAAAAATGAAATGACATAATTATAAAAATGGACAATAGATTAGTGGTTGACAAGGGTTGAGTAGGGAGAGGGGACACTATAAAAAAAAGCTATGTCTATAAAGAGGATTCTTGCTATAATGAAAATGTTCTGTGTCAATGTGAGATCAATGTGTATCAATGCGATATTGTATATACTTTTGCAACACATTATCATTGGGGGAAAATTGTTTAAAGGATACAGGTTATCTGTATCATTTCTTACAACTGCATGTGAATATAAAATTATCTCAAACTAAAAGTAAAAAAAAAATAAAAGAAGGAGAAAGTTTGTAGGGTTAGAAGAAATGTGTTAATTCTTCGTAAGAGGTGGCAATGTCTAAAGAGCTTTTAAAGCGGATTCAGAGGTCATTCTCCATATTCTTTTTAAAAATATTTTTATTTAAATTCAATTAACATAGATGTATTATTAATTTCAGAGGTAGAGGTCATTGATTCATCGGTCTTATATAACACCCAGTGCTCATTACATTATGCCCTCTTTAATGTTCACCACCCCAGTTACCCCATCCCTACTCCCTTCCCCTCCAGGAACCTTCAGTTTGTTTCCTATGATTAAGAGTGTCTATGGTTTGTCTCCCTCTCTGATTTCGTTTTGTTTTATTTTTCCCTCCCTTCCCCTATGATCCTGTTTTGTTTTTTAAATTCCACATATGAGTGAGATACGATAATTGTCTTTGTCTGATTGACTTATTTCACGTAGTATAATACCCTCTAGTTCTATCCACATCATTGCAAATGGCAAGATTTCATTTCTTGATGGCTGAGTAGTAGTCCATTGTGTATATATACCAAATCTTCTTTATCCATTCATCTGTCGATGGACATCCAGCTCTTCCCATAGTTTGGCTATTGTGGACATTGCTGCGATAAACATTGGGGTGCAAGTGCCCCTTTGGGTCAGTACATTTGTATCTTTGGGGTAAATCCCTACAAGTACAATCACCGGGTCATAAGGTAGTTCTATTTTTAACTTTTTGAGGAACCTCCATACTGTTTTCCAGAATGGCTGCACAGGTTTGCATTCCCAACAACAGTGTAAGAGGGTTAGCCCTTTCTCCACATCCTTGCCAACATCTGTTGTTTCCTGAGTTGTTAATTTTAGCCAGTGCAAGGTCATAACTCATTGTGATTTTGATTTGTATTTCCCTGATACCTTGTGACACCGAGCATGTTTTCATGCATCTGTTGGCCATTTGTATCTTCATATTCTTCTTTGTTCTCCCTCCAACCGACTATCTTTAGGCAATTTTACTACTCTACATTAATAACATCATCACCAGAGAAATAACAAAAGTAAAATTATTTAATTATTGAGCAAAATGTGACTAGTGTAATAGAAACTCACTCTTAGATATGGCTCATAGGATCAATGCCATGGCTTTTAACTTCATGTCTCATATATAATAAAAGGTTTTTTGGAAAGGTAGATAAAGAATGCTGAGCTAGAATTTTTGTATTACTTGAGATATGGTTTCTATGTGCTCTTTAAAATTTCTCATTGTTGGGAAACGTAGGTTAACATATTTAATAAATGACAGAGAATATGGAAAATAATTGAAATAGTAATGTGTTATTGGGATATTAATTAAGACTCCATCCTAAGTATATTCTTTCAATTATCTAGGACAATGAGAAATTTTAAAGATTTTATTTATTTGAAAGAGAGAGAGAGAGAGAGGGCGCATGCATGCATGAGCTGGAGGGGAGGGACAGAGGGACAGAGAGAAGCAGACCCCCTGCTGAACAGGAAATCCCAGGACCTGGAGATCATGACCTGAGCCAAAGGCAGATGCTTAACTGACTGAGCCGCCCAGGTGCCCCAAACTACTTTTTAATATCACTAGCAACCTCTACTTTCCAAATCCAGTAGTCAATTTTTAGGCCTCACCTTACTTTACTTAATCACAATAGATCATTCTGTCCTTAAAAGACTTCCATCATTTGCCTTTGAGGATGCCACACTTCCTAAGATTTTATCTCATTAACCAAATCCATTTCTTTTGCTAGTTCCTTCTCCACCACCTAAACATTAAAGAGAGGTTCTAAACATTGGAGAGTCCACTTTTTTTATTTATCCATATTTTTCCCTAGGTGATCTCATCTAATCTTTATAAATCGGTCTTTAAATAGCATCCATACTCAAAGTCTCCCAAATTTACTTCCCGCTTCAATCTCTTTCCTGAGATTCAAGTCATAAATCCAACAGCCTACTACTCTTTTCTACTTGTATATCAAATATGCATCTCCAACTTGATTTCCTCAAGCCCCAAAGCTACTTCTCCCCGCTGTTTTTCTCTTCTCCTAAGTGATGCTTCCACGCACCTATCTGCACTGATCAGAAACTGAGGAATTATTATCCTTGACCTTTTTCTTCTTCCTCACTCATCACATCTGACCCCATCAGTAAGCTGTCAAACAAGCCTGTCTTATTCCTGCCTCTTGCCTTTCCCCAGTATACCATTTCCCTTTTCTCTTCCTCACATGATTCATCTGGGTTCTTTTTGTCCCGCTCTTTCAAATGGCACTTCCTCAGAGCAGCTTTTCCAGACCCTCCTAACTGAAAATGCTACTCCCTTCCATGTGATTCTCTAAACCTTATAGTCCTCTTTGCCTTCTGTCACTACCTGACATATCACACATTTGCAAAAAGAGAGAAGAGGGGCAGGCAAACCGTAAGAGAGTTTTTTTTTTAAAAGATTTTTATTTATTTATTCATGATAGTGACAGAGAGAGAGAGAGAGAGGCAGAGACATAGACAGAGGGAGAAGCAGGCTCCCTGCAGGGAGCCCGACGTCTCCAGGATCCATCCCGGGTCTCCAGGATTGCGCCCTGGGCCAAAGGCAGGCGCTAAACCGCTGTGGCACCCAGGGATCCCCCCATAAGAGACTATTAACTATAGAGAACAAACTGAGGGTTGCTGGAGGGGAGGTGGGCAGGGGATGGCTAAGTGGATGATGGATATTAAGGAGGGCACTTGTGATGATATTCTATGTACGTGATGAATCACTAAATTACCCCGAAAACAATACTATATGTTAACTAGAATTTAAATAAAAACTTCAAACAAAAACATATATTACACATTTGTTTATGTGTATCTACTCATCTTCCAATCAGCTCTACTGGCAGAGACACTTAGAACAGCCTGGTGCATAGAAGACTCTCAAATGAATTATTAAGACTATTGTTGGGGTGCCTGGCTGGCTCAGTCAGAACGGCATGTAACTACTGATCTCAGGGTCATGAGTTCAAGGCCCTTGCTGGGTGTAGAAATGACTAAAAAAATAAATAAACTTTTTAAAGAAAGCTATTCCTATCTTAATTCATGTATATCTGCCTTCGCCACTTGTTTGATACTAATGTCTCTGTTCAGTATTCTTTTCATTTATCCTGTGAGAGACTCACTGCACTTTTTGATTCTGGTCTTTCATCAAGAGTAGAAAATTTTCAGGCATATTCCTTTTGAATATTGCCTTTATGTTGATCTTCTGAAACTTCTATTTAGATTCATATTGGACTTCTCTAATTTTCTCCTTATCTCTTAAGCCATTCTCTTTCAAATTTTTCTGTATCTCTCAGTGGTACAATGTAATAATTTCCTCATGTATCAGTTCACTGATTTTCTCTTTAGCTATTTCCTCTTTAGCTATGTCCTTTGAATGTTTAAATTATTATTTCAATGACTGTATTTTCCATTTCTAGAAGTTGTATCTGATTGTTTTCCAAATCTGCATGGTGTTTTTAAGAATGTCTTATCCAGGGGTGCCTAGATGGCTGTCATTTAAGTGTCTGACTCTTAGTTTCAGCTCAGATCATGATCTTGGGGTCATGAGATCAAGTCCTGTGTTGGGCTCTGTGCAGCACAGAACTCTGCTTGAGATTCTCTCCCTGTACCCCTTGCCACTCCCCCTGCACATGCTTCGCACATTCTCTCTCTCCATTAAAAAAAAGTCCAAAAAAAAGGTCTTATCTATTTATCACATGCTTAATTCCTTTTATTAAGTCTTTAATAATATCAAATGATGATTTTATAGCTTTTATCTGGTAGTTTTATCCTAACTTTTGAGGGTCTAATATGCTATTTATTGAATTTCCTTCTGCTCACTCATAAAGTATTAAATTCAGGTCCCAAAACTTCATGACTACATGACTAAATTGACTACAGCTGTGTACTCTCAGGAAGATTTCCCTCCCCTACTACTCCAAGCACAAGTTTATAGACAGGTAAGCTTCCTTGTCTTCAAACGGGCAGATGTAAGTGAATTTCTTTCCTAGTCTACCTTTCACAGACTATATAACTCTTCAGGAGTTATGGCTTTATAAGGAGTTCCCAGTTCTAATTCATACAAGTCCAAGGCATCATCTCCAATCCCAGGGTGGCCATTAAAGCATTTGTTACTGAGGCTAATAAACTCCTCAGGGCTGTCTCAGCATTAGCTCATGTGCTTACAACTCAGGTAATCAGTTCCCTCTCCGTTTTTAGCCCTTAGGTACATCTCTTGCTATTTTGTGAGCCCAGACATTCATTTTAAAAACATGTTTGTAACATTTCATCCAGCAGTTTTAAGTACTTTGCAGCAGAAGAGCTTTTAAGTTAAATGGTCCTCTTTCCATATTGCCAGAAATGTTAGTTCCTATTTCCTTATTATTAAATCTAAAAGTATTAATATATCCAGGTTTTCAAAGACTATCTTTCTATAATTGAATTTTAATTGGATAAAATATGATTTTCAAATCCAACAGAAATTGGAAAGTAAGTTTATTCTTATCAGCTACCAAAGTGAAAGTCTAAAATATCCTTCTTAGCTTGAATAAATTCAAGATACACTGGGGAAGACAACATATGATTACAGAAAATGCCTCTCCAAAGTTGCCAAAGTATGTTACAAATATACTAATTAATCCTCTTGGGTTTTTGTTGTTTAACAGTACAACATTAATTAATCCTCATGATGTACCTACCTCTAAATCAGGTTTGTGACAAGTTTTATCCCTTATTTATAAGTAGAAAAGTTTACTTGTGAATAACACGACTATCATCATGCTATAAGTCGATGATAAAGCATAGAGTCAATACTTATGATTTCTTGTATAATTAGAAAAACCTTGATTATGATCTAGAAAAACTCAACTATTTTCAAACAAAACATAAGTATACTAGTTCAAAATCTAGGCCTGTTTTATTCTTAAAATGTTTTAGAACAAAAATACTTTTTATTTTTATTTTATTTATTTATTTATTTGAGAAAGAGAGAGCATGCAAGGGGTGTGGAGGGTGGTGCTGGGGACAGAGGGAGAAGGAGAGAGAATCTTAACCAGGCTCCACACCCAGTGCAGAGCCTGATGTGGTGCTTGATCTCACAACTCTTCAGATCATGACCTGAGCTGAAATCAAGAGTCAGGTGCTTAGACAACTGAGCTGCCCAGGTACCCCGGTGTATGTCATTTTCTAACTGTCAGCAACAGAAAATTTCAAAGGCTTTTTTCTACTCTCAATAGTTACTAGCCCTACATCACTAAGAGAAGTTACATTAAATCAGTGCATCTGCTGCAAACCTCTGTATGCTTTTCCTTTGGGGCATTAATCCACCTGGAATATACCATTATTTTAGTCAGGGGAAAAAAGAATTTCTCTCTTATAAGTTTTGGGAGTTTGGTTTTGTTGTTGTTTTTGCTATGTATTTTTACTAACAGTTAAATGGCAAAAGCATAAATATTTATTTGCCATTAAGTTTATTTCAAGTTTTTTTTTTTCCTTTCACATAATTTCTGTTCCATTGGGACTTAAAAGTTATTAAGACTTTTTTATGATTTATTTATTTATTTATTAGAGACACACAGAGAGAGAGGCAGAGACACAGGCAGAGGGAGAAGCAGGCTCCATGCAGGGAGCCGGACATGGGACTTGATCCTGGGTCTCTAGGATCAGGCCCTGGACGGAAGGCAGCGCCAAACCGCTGAGCCACTCGGGCTTCCCTATTTTCATTTTTAAATAGAAAAGAAAACAAATATAACAAGATTCCTATTTCTATATTACAGGATTGAAATAGAAAATCTGCAGCTGTTGATCTCACTAATCAGGTGCTATGGTGATGTAATCAACTTCTTTTAAATTAAAGTCCTACTGTTAGCTATTAACTGCCCTGGAAATAAATAAATAAACAAGCAAACAAACAAACAAATAAATAAATAAAGTCCTACTGTCAGAAAGACACTTAATAGCCAATGAGTTCAGCAGAAGATTAAACGGATAGGGTCTAAAAAGAAACCAGCCTCAGAAGCCAAAAACCTTTAATAAACTCTGTTTCACTGTCTTGTATCATTTTGTCAAGTTTTCACAATTTTTATTTATGGAGAATCATCAAAACGTATTTTCCAATTACAAATAGAAGATCCTTTTATCCAGTACTTTTCAATTCTTTTAACCACTCTTAAGGAAAAGGTGTTCTCCATGTAACATACTCCCACTGTATATACTCAGAGTTTTTTATGACTGATACACAGCTATCACAAACGTAAGTTACGAGCATTTGCTAACCAAACACACCCTCCACCTTTTTTTTTTTTTCATATTGATTCAAGACACACCAATGTTGTAATACTATGGCCCAATCTCTCACTTTATAAATGAGGCACCTGACAGGTTGAACAACATACTCAAGAACACCACACGGTGAAATCACCAGGGACAGAGTGTACACTCTCCCCTAGATTTTTTTGTTCCCAATCTCTAATTCATTCAATGATATCACGCTGCCCTCTAAATTCACTACTGTGGAACAACTAAGTTAGCCAGAATGTATGACTTATTCTACACCAGTGAATTTTTCAGGTCCCCACAGCTTAACTCTTTGAAAGGCCAAACTTTAAAATGTTATCAATTCCTTTTGTGGAAGCCTTCCCTAAGTGAAAAGACTTTTTGGGTATTCCAGTGAAATGGCTCTAACAACCTTTTCAATTTTTTGTTTAACTACCAGGTCATGTGCCTCATGAATATTTTCCTGCTTTGGTATTAGTTTTTCCTGTGTTGATCTTGGATTCCCTCAGTGAACACAGCCATCTTATTATGCTCATTCAATTCCAACTTTATTGCCAGAAGAATGTGAAAACAGAAACAGGGTGGTGTCAGCAGTAGAACGAGATGGATTTAAAATGACAGAGAAAAAGTGCATTATTTTGCAGACTTCTTAACCATCACTTCTACCAATAACCATACTATTAGAGCCATGTAATCTGCATAGACCTTTGGCCCCCTCATTAAGAAGTCCAGGTTGCTTCACTTTTTGAGCTTCTGATGGCATTCTGTCCTATTGTCCATGTGTTATCACCAATTATTCCCCTATCTCCAATATTCTATTCAACTATAAAATAGGAACCAACTAATTTAGGCTTATAAAAAATATGTCAAAGATCTATTAAAGATATTCCAGATGAAGACTTGAGGAACTCTCCTCCACAAGATACATCAGCAAGAACTTTGATTTTAACTGTTCAGACTTTTCTTGTTTTTGTTTGCTTCTCAGTTCTCACTTCTGGGTAAGTGACCTCTGAAAAAGTCGGTAAAACTTTTAAGATGTTGTATTTATCTTTAAATCTATTTCATGTGAATTCCTATAAAAATTCCTCTAAAAAATTCCTCAAAATAACGTACTTGTAATCAGCATAGTGAACTAAACGAGCTAAAGCAGACCTTCAAACACTGAACAAGAGCCTCTCAAAGGTGAATGTGCATACACATCTCCTGGAATTCTTGAAAAATAAAGATTCTAATTCAGTAGGTCTGAGGCTGGGCCCCAAGACTCTGCATTTCTAATTAGCTGACAGGTGATGCCAAGTCTGTTGGCCCCACATTCTACACTTGGGAGTTGCAAAGCTTTAGAACACATATATCTTTTTTCCTCTCTCCTATTACTAAATCCTCATTTCCCTGCTTGTTTCTTTTCTTGCTTTTTTTGCTTTAAGTCTGCCAAAGAATAACCACCGTGACTACTGAGCCCTGTAGATAGCCTTTGGAACTATAAAGGTTTTCCAATCTATAACAAAGATACAGAAATCATAGTGCAGAAGGTCCAAAACACTATAATAGTCAGAAACTTTCTCTGAATGTAACCAAAAATAATATAATTGATATAGAAGACATAATTTTCAGGATGTGTAGTTATTTGCTATGTTTCTTAGCAATTAAACATTTTCCTTAGAAAATGTTTTTAAAAACTTATGTTAAGTTTCTTAATAGGAATTAAGAAATAGCTATTCATGGGAACCCCGGGTGGCTCAGCAGTTTAGCGCTGCCTTCAACCCAGGGCGTGATCCTAGAATCCCAGGATCGAGTCCCACGTTGGGCTCCCTGCGTGGAGCCTGCTTCTCCCTCTGCCTGTGTCTCTGCCTCTCTCTCTCTCTCTCTCTCTCTCTGTGTCTCTCATGAATAAATAAATAAAATATTTTTAAAAAGAAACAGCTATTCATGTTAATATTCAATAATTGAACTACTACTTATGAACAGAATAATAGTACTTGTACTAATCTTTATAACCTATTACTATCATGTCTTTTTTTAGGCTACTCTAAAATTATAAGAAATTCTGCTACCAAGTATACCTAATTGCCAAGAGATTAGCTTTCTAATGAATTAATACTGGAACTATAAATGCCTTATAATTTTATATAAATTTCACTTATAGTTGCATTATAGCTGATTCTGTCAAATATCTCATAAATCTCATAGGAATTGCTAGATTTAGAACAAGCCTTTTAAGATAATAAATGCTAGGATTCATATAGCAATAGAAATGCTGGTCTTACCAAAAGACTTTATGCACCTAATCAACAAGCAGGAGTCTCATTTTACTGTAGGGAAACCTGAACCATATTCAGGTTATGCAAACAAGTAAGTACAGTGCAAACAGAATATGAAACTCCTAACTTTAAATTTTACCTTATAATTATTATATACTATAGGTCAAACACTGTTTAATTATTATATACTATAGGTCAAACACTGTTAAACTTCCTTTAGGTACTGAAACTAATTATTTAAATCAAAATTATGTAAAATGGCTCATTTCTCAGTAATGTTTAGAAATATGGTTCCTGTATAACGTTAGTCCCTTGCCAATACAGTGAACAACAACATAAGTGGAATCCAATTCTGTGGTATAGTTTTCTCCCAGGGAAACTGAAGCAGATAATTCCTCTCCCACAAACCAGACAACAGTGCATTCTAGTGGCCAAAGGAGAGCATTATCAGAAGTATCTTGGACTCTGGACTAAAACTTAAAAGATCTGAAAAATCTAGAAACTAATGAGACAACATTATAAGTATTATATGAATTGCTATAAATTTGAAGAAAATTTGGATTAAAGATTAAAATTAACATATAAGAAGTAAAAAATATTACCCAAAAGCCCCAGTCACTGCTCCAGTTATGTAAATTCGGCCCCTGTTTTTTTGCTGACACTATATTATTTTCATCCACAGCTGGGCTAGGATTCTCCTCTATCTCTTCCTGTGGCTCAGTGGCAAAGCTTGAATCTCCTTCATTTATTACCTGGAAACAAGTATAAATGATTTAAATTACTTACTGAGAAATGCTTATTTTAAAAAGAAGAGTTAGTGTTCAAAATAGATAAATTAACTTGAAAGCAATATTTAAGCTTTTAGGAAACAGTAATTAATATGTTTTTTCTCCTACAGTTCATATATTTATATATGAGACACATATTCTCCAACTAGTAGTACTTGTTAGGTAGTTTAGTTGGGACTGGGGATTCAAAAATGAATAAAGTCTTTAGCCTCCAGAATTTCCTAGTGACTAGAGGAACAATTAAACAGCAAAAAACCATGTAACAGGAGTGACATTAGTTCAATCTCTTTGGAGAGTCATTTGCAATACCTAGAAAGGTTTAAAATGAGTATAAACTAAAACTCTGTGTACATGGAGTTAACAATGTTTGGAATACTAAGAAAGTGGAAACAACTTTACCAACCATCTGTGGGAAGTTGGTAAATTAACTCTGATTTACACAAACAATGGAGTTAAAAATAAATGAATCAGGCATAGGCCCCAAATCTAAGGAGCATTCTGGGGAAAGAGGAAACCATGTGAAAGATATGGGCCCAATGGGTGGTCACTCATGAAAGACAGTTACTGTGGAGTTTAAAAAAAAAAAAGAAAGAAAGAGAGAAAAGAGAAGGGAAGGAAGCAGCCATTGTGAGAACACATAGAGCTCACCAGGCCCCTTAAACACCCCTGTTGTTCCCTGCTGTTGCCACCGATGCCTCACTTATAACAAAAACCCTGATCCTCGGGGTGACAGAGGAAAGCCCCCATGGCACCCATGTGGCACAGCGAAGGGATAATTCAAACTCAACTTAAGCTCAGGATTTTTAAATTCCATGAAGTCACCATATGCCCCTAAACCTGGTGATATTGAGTTGAGACTTTCTGAAGGATGACATTTATAAACATGAAATGGTAGAGAGGACTCCTTCCACTTGAAGTATATTCACTCACCATCAAAAAGGAGAGAAAAAGAGACAAACAAAGCAAAAACCTAAGAGAGAAAAGAAACAAAACAAAAAGAAACTGAGAGGGAAGTCTACAATTTGGCCCAGTTGGAAATCGAAAACTTGTTTAAATAATTTATACCACAAAAGATAAAGATTGGCTTTTGTATCTTTACAGCACAGGTTTTTTATTAACTGCAACATCTGCTGAAATGCATCAGGTGGCAAATCTTCATGGCTTTAATCAATACTGGGCTCAAACTAGTTACACCTGCAGATCCCACGAAAAGATCCCACTAAATTTAAACAAGGCACTTCCTACAATTTTAACGGAATTACTCAACATAAAATGGACCATAAATAGATATGCCTCACTTTAACCATCAGAAGTACTGCCTTGACTAAATTCTCCCTGGTAACAGAGTACAGTACACATCACCCTAAAATATCCCATATTGGCAATGGTTGCTCTGGCCCAACAAAAAATTTAAATAGAGTCTTTGGAGCTTACAAATGGCTTTTTAAAAGTGGAACGCCATGGACCACCCTCCCACTCCCCACCCCCATCCCCAATTAAATAGTAAACACAACTCAGTATAACATAAAACAGGCAGGGCCTTTGAGGTTTGGGAGTTATTATATAAAACCTAATTAGTGAAAGAGTGATTATCCCTACTGCTTCTCTATTTAACAGCCTAATGTGGCCTGTTAAAGTTGGAAAAATGAATGGTGCCTCACAGTTGATTACTGTCCCCTTGATGCTGTGCTCCTACCCACGAAGGTCCCTATCCCCTATACTATCGAAATTATTGACTCTATCCAATCAGAAACTGGTAAATATTTGTTATTATAAATTTGGCTAATACTCTGTTTAATGTGTCTTACAATAACCTCTAAGTATACTTTGCCTCCCCCTCTAGTAGGACACAATATACCTTTACCTAGCTAGCCACAGGATGCATCAAAAGGCTTGCTTTCACATGCAACCTTTACAGGCAATATTGTAATTGTATCCATTTTTCTCCAGGAGCACAAGTATGACATTACAATGATTACCTCCTCCTCCGAAGACATTCTTCTGACATATCCATTCAGGACTTACAAATATGCACAAAGGAGTTCACGAAAAGTAGATGGACCATTGCCCCAAATATAGCTTAAGGACTGCCACCTTAGTTAAATCCCTGAAAATTATTTGGTAAACCAGGGGCCACTCTACCCATGACAATGCCAAGAAAACTACTATTGACCCTCTCAGCATCCACAACATTAAAACAAGCCCAACATTTATTAGGCATTTTGTGGGTCTAGAGCAACTATTCCTTCCTCATTTACAAATTTTACTTACGCCTATTTACACTGTTACTTCCAAATGAGTAACATTCATGCTGAATGAGGACCTGTCTCAAAAAAGATGCTAAAATTTGTCAAAATTATAACAGACACTCCCATTAGTGCTATTCCCCTCCCCCCAAACACACACACACACACACACACGCACAGAATCCTTCACCATAGAGACTTTTGCAGCTTCTTTCCATGACTCCTGCATCTCTGGACCACCCATAGTGGCCATAAGTTGTCCAGAGGCTTCTGGTGCAAGAAAATAGCTCCCTAGCCCCACACTATTTGCCATTAGTTACAGCATAAAAGACTCTCATGAAAATAGAGTATCTACAAGCCCTGAGCCTGTGATCCTCTATACCCAGCTGTTCGTGCCTTGGGTCCTAGAACCAGCACTTTGCAGCTCAGCATGACTACCCAAGCCTCCTTGCTACAGGATAAAACCAACTCTCGGCCACATAGCACATCTCACCTGAAGAAGGACATGCTCTCCCTTGTCCTCATTCTTTTGTCAGTGTCATGGTGCCGGAAGAAGGCACCTTTCTTCTGAACCCCTTGAAAACCTGAGTGCCTTGGGTTCAACTAAGTGAACTGCAATCAGAGTTTGTACATTTCAAAGTCCCATTTGAAGTCTGATGGACAAATGTGCTGTCCAGTGGTGACAGCATCACCACAATTATATACAACAGAGCTCGGTTATTTATTGCTTTTCATCCCTTAACCAAGATGTCCCTGATAAAGCTAGGGCCCAAGGGTCAGCACAACTGGCTGAACTTCCTACAGTCAACAATGAACGCCTGGGCCAACAATTGTCTCCATCTGCACATTTTTACAGACTCTTGGAGCATTACCTAGGAGCTGCACCCCTTGGGGTAAAGAACTCTGGGAACCTCTTGTTTCACAGATATTCAAAATATAAATCAAGATCACACGTCTCTACATATACCAAAGCCATAATAAAAGGCCTCACCCAACACCCTTTATCCCTGTTAGAGTTCCAGACATTACTAACAATGACCAAGGCACTCATTTTATTTCTCAAAATATGCCTTTGGGCTCTTGAACAAGGCATTCAATGGAACTTTTCATCATTCTACTGAGTGCAGGCTACCGGCTTCATAGACAGCCATGAAGGCTTACTTACACAAGTTCAAAAACTAAATGAAAAATAGTACATTTCCGTCATTAGCTGAATATCTTATATAAGGAGTCCCATTCAATTTTGTTATGTTTAGCTGCTGACAGCTATTAAGCCCCCCCTTCTTCCTCTTGGTTCCCTCAAATGGGCAAGCTGGTAAGAAAGCATCTTTGGTGTGGGTAAGAGAGTCAAACCAGGAAAGCCCCAGTCCACACACAGGAACTCTCACCCTGGCCTCAATAAAAACCCAGATCTAGCTTCCTTTCCTTGCCCTTTTAAGTAGTTTAGGATCTGCTTTTAAGTCATTTAGGTCCTGCTCTTCTCTTTTCGTTATGTAAGGATATAATAAGCCATTATGTGTAAGTCATAAGTCTTTTCATGTACTCATGGTGTGTGTGTGTGTGTGTGTGTGTGTGTGATCACTCTATATCCAGATCAAGTTCTTGGGTGGGGGAAGGTTCAGTCTGGCTTCATAGAGTCCCTGCAACAGAATCCAAGCTCTCTAACTTTCAATTGTGTGACCTTGGCAGTCTGTCTAAATCTCTTTTCTCCACTCTATAGTAGGCGTGATCACTCAGGGAGGACAGGGATCATGTCTCTGTTGCTCACCCAGGGCCAGCCAGCCACAGGGGTGGAAAAAAAAAAAAATAACTGTTTGGGTTCACTCATCCCTATCATGCCTATTTCATAGTCCTATTTTGAGAATGCACTGAAATAGTGCGTCCATTTGTGCAACAATTCTTTTTTTTAAGATTTTATTTATTTATTAGAGACACAGAGAGAGAGGCAGAGACACGGGCAGAGGGAGATGCAGGCTCCATGCCGGGAGCCCGACGTGGGACTCGATCCCGGGGCTCCAGGGTCACGCCCCGGGCTGGAGGCAGGCGCTAAACCGCTGGGCCAGCCGGGCTGCCCTACAATTCTTTGAATGCCTCTACAGTGTTTTTTTTTTTTTTTGGTAAACTGTAAAATGCCTCTCACATAAAACGTATCCCACGGGCTGCAAGCCTCTAAAAGGCAAATGCACACCCACGACCAAGGTGAAAGGCACGAGCATCATGTTGAGAAACGCAGATCCTCCCGAGGACTCCTCGGCTCGTCCCTCCCTCCGTCCATCACCTCAGGCGGGAACAGCGAGGAGCACACGCAGCCGAGCCCCACGCCTGGCTGACAGCCCAGCGCTACGAGCTCCGCACCCGCGGGCGGGGAGGCGGCGGCCCGGGAGGCGGCGGGGCCTGGGAAGCGGCGAGGTCCGGCCACTGCACGCCCGCAGCCCCGCCCTCGCCCCGCCCTCGCCCCGCCCTCGCCCCGCCCTCGCCCCGCCCTCGCCCCGCCCTCGCCCCGCCCTCGCCCCGCCCCTCGCCCCGCCCTCGCCCGCCGCCCCGCCCGCAGCCCCGCCCTCGCCCCACGGCCCCGCCCACAGCCCCGCCCTCGCCCCGCCCTCTCCCCACAGCCCCGCCCACAGCCCCCGCCCTCGCCCCGCAGCCCCGCCCACACCCAACCCCGCCCCGCCCGCAGCCCCGCCCACACCAGGGCTCGCCCCCTCCGCCCTGCGCCCCGCCCTCGCTCCGCAGCCCCGCCCACACCCAACCCCGCCCCGCCCACAGCCCCGCCCACAGCCCCGCCCACACCAGGGCTCGCCCCCTCAGCCCTGCCCCGCCCACAGCCCACCGCAGCCCCGCCCACAGCCCCGCCCACGCCGACGCAGCCCCGCCCACAGTCCCGCCCTCGCCCCTCAGCCCCGCCCACGCCCAACCCCGCCCGCAGCCCTGCCCACATCCAGGCTCGCCCCCTCAGCCCCGCCCCGCCCACAGCCCCTCCCCTCCCCGCAAGCCCGCCCACAGCCCCGCCCACAGCCCCGCCCACAGCCCCGCCCTCGCCCACAGCCCCGCCTAACCCCGCCCCGCAGCCCCGCCCCTCAGCCCCGCCCACACCCAACCCCGCCCCGCCCGCAGCCCCGCCCACACCAGGGCTCGCCCCCTCAGCCCTGCCCCGCCCACAGCCCCTCCCCTCCCCACGCAGCCCCGCCCACGCAGCCCCGCCCTCGCCCCGCAGCCCCGCCCACACCAGGGCTCGCCCCCTCAGCCCTGCCCCGCCCACAGCCCCCTCCCCTCCCCCGCAGCCCCGCCTACGCAGCCCCGCCCACAGCCCCGCCCTCGCCCCTCAACCCCGCCCACACCCAACACCAACTCGCCCGCAGCCCCGCCCACACCCAGGCTCGCCCCCTCAGCCCCGCCCCTCCCACAGCCCCTCCCCTCCCCGCAGCCCCGCCCACAGCCCCGCCCCCGCCCGCCGCCCGCGGGCAGCTCGGGAGGCCGTTCCCTCGCTAACTTTCCAAAGGGCTCCCGAGGGCACCACGGAAACGGCCGGGGGGACGACTCGTCACGCCCTGCGAGGGCGCAGAGCTCGCTCGCGCAGAGGGCCGCCCGGCGCGGCCACCGCCAGGGAGCCTGCCGCCCGCAGAGGAGCGCCGCTTACCTGGCGGGCCGGCGGGGCGCCCTCCATCGCGGCTCCCTCCGCCGCAGAGCAACTGCGCACGCGCGCCCCGCGCCCCCCCCGCCCCCCCCCCCCCCCGCGCGCCCCCGCCGCCGCCGCCGCCGGACCGCCGAGGCCACCTGTGCTCCTGCCGCCGCGCCTCGCGCCCCCTGGCGGCAGCTGCGTTAGGCTAACTCGCAGGCGGGCGAGTTCGCTCGCTGGCCCGGGGCCCCTGTCGTCCTTACCTGCCTGCCCCCCAACCTCAACCTCCGGTGCCCGTGCTGAAGGGGCTTCCCGGTACAGGTCGCCCCTCCTAAAGCATCCCCTCGCCCTCTGCGGAGAGCACACTCCGCACTGCACACTCCGCCCCGGCGTGCAAGGGAGTGGAGCGCTCGGCAGTCGGGGTCCTTCAGATAAGGGCTTGGAGCTGCTGATTAAAAGCTGTTGAGGGGATGGGCGCTGGGTGTTAGATGTTGGCAGATTGAACTCCAATTTAAAAAATGTAAAAAAAAAAAAAAATTTAAATAAATAAAAAAATAAATTTGCTATTTAAAAAAAAAAAAAGCTGTTGAGTGTGACAGCCTGGGTGGCTCAGCGGTTTAGCACCTGCCTTCGGCCCTGGGCGCGATCCTAGAGACAGACCCAAGATAGAGTCCCAGGTCGGGCTCCCTGCATGGAGCCTGCTTCTCCCTCGGCCTGTGTCTCTGCCTCTCTCTCTCTGTGTCTCTGTCTCTGTCTCTCTCTCTCTGTGTGTCTCTCATTAATAAATAAATAAATAAAAACCTTAAAAAAAAAAAGCTGTTGAATGTTGCAGATTCAGGTTCCCTCCCTCCCAAAAAAGAGCCATGAAAGACATTCTGGAGTAATTGAGGAAGATTGAATATGAAATATATATATATATATATGAAAGTTCAGGTTATGGAAGAAGTAACCATTTGTGGATAAAGTTATTGATACTCATTTATGACTAATACTTTGTGGTTATGTTGTAGAACGTCTTCATTATTAAAAAAAATTCATGCTCGGGTATTTAGGACATGTCATGATGCCTACAACTTGATTTCAAATGCTTCAACGAATACAGATGCAATAAGCTGATGTGACCCCCTCCCCAAATTCATATATTGACACATAATTCCCTTCTACCATATACAGACACTGTAAGAACACTGCAGCCTGGGAAGAGGATGTGGGTTCTCACCAAACACAAAATCTGCAGGTGTCTCAATCCTGAACTTCCCAGACTCCAGAACTGTGAGAAATGTTTGTTGTTTAAGCCACCTAACCTATGGTATTGTTTGTCCTAACAACCTAAATAAACTAAGACTAAGGAGAAAGAGAGCAAAATGTTAATAATTATTCCATCTATGTGGAGGGTATACCACTATTCAGTTATTTTTTGTCTATTTCTGTATGTTTGAAAGTGATCCTAATGTGAAGTTGAAGAGGGAGAGTCAAATCCACTTCCACAAAAGGTCACATGCTGCATATATTTTTAAAATGTATTACATGTTAAAGAATAATTACCTAATAAGAAAATCAGAAATGATATACTCTTGTCTTTGTCCTGCAAAACTTAGCATAAGTTGTATTCTCTTTCAACGCTGTATATAAGAATAGGCTGAATCAAAAATGCCTATTTTTCTAATTGAAGTTGTGCCAAGAAATCTACGTTGGATTGAAAGAATTTAATGTTGCTAATATTTGAAGAAATAATGACTAAAAAAAAGAATAAGGAAACTCTTTAAGTACTGATTATGGGATGATCTACAAAATATATTATTAAAGAACAAAACTACATATTATATAAAAAATGCATGCTATGAATCTAACCAGGAGAAAACATCAGACAAATTTAAATTGAGGGACAAAAAAAAAATAAATTGAGGGACATTCTACAAATAATTGGCTTGAATTCTTCGGAAATATCAAGCTCCTAAAAGCTATAGAAATATTGAACTATTGCTCCATATTAAAGATGAAAGACATATGGCAACTAAATACAGTGTATGATCTTAGAGTGGATCCTGAGCCAGGATTTTATTTTATTTTATTATTATTTGCTGTAAAGAACATTATTGGAACAACTGGAAAACTTTGAACAAAGTCTACAGATTAGATGATAGTATTTATTCAATACTAATTTCCATTTTTAATAATTATACTATAGTGAAAATGTCCTTGCTCAAGGAAATGTAGTGCTATATATTTATTTGTGTTTGAGTCAGGTATTTAGGTTTAACTCACTCTCAAATGATTTTAAAAAATTATGTGCAGAGAGAGAGAATAATTAAACAAATAAAGCAAACACAGAATCGTTAATAATCGGAGAATGTGGGCAGCCCCGGTGGCTCAGTGGTTTAGCACCACCTTCAGCCCAGGGTGTGATCCTGGAGACCTGGGATCGAGTCCCACATCAGGCTCCCTGCATGGAGCCTGCTTCTCCCTCTGCCTCTGTCTCTGCCTCTCTCTGTGTGTCTCTTAAGAATAAATAAATAAAATCTTAAAAAAAAATAATCGGAGAATGTAAGTCAAGGGTATATGGGAAACCTTTGTACTATTCTTCAACTTTCCTTACTTCATAAAATTAAAAACTAACCTGTCAAAATAAAGTGAAACCAACCTGCACAGGTGTGTGTTTCTCTGCACTTGCACAAGTGCAAGCACAGAAACGGCTGAGTTGGTTTTTTTTATTTATTTATTTATTTATTTATTATTTATTTATTTATTTATTTATTTATTTATTTATTTAAAGATGTTATTTATTTATTCATGAGAAGCAGAGACACAGGCAGAGGGAGAAGCAGGTTCCATGCAGGGAGCCCGATGTGGGACTCGATCCTGGGACTCCAGGATCATGCCCTGAGCCAAAGGCAGACGCTCTACCACTGAGCCACCCAGGGATCCCTGAGTTGGTTTTAATTAGAGTTGATTTTTACCAGGTGAATATGCTAAAGCAAGGGGGAGCAGAGGAGATGAGTGTATATGTATGTGAGGCAGTAATGATTGTCCTTGGAATCTAAACTGGGTAAGAGGCAAAACAAAGTTATGAGTATGAAAGATAAGTGAAAAAATATTAGGATTAAAAGCTGATTAGTTGGGGTTGAAAGATAACTGGTACTAGACAGCTACAATTAAACGAGTTGTCAGCTCTATGTAAACAGTGTCACAAAAAGCTCATTCTGTTTCTCGCCTGGCAAAATCCACATACATTTGGATAAGTAAATTAATTTTTTAAAGTTTTTATTTAAATTCCACTTAGTTAACATACACTGTAATATAATTTCAAGTGTACAATGTAGTGATTCAACACTTCATATAACACCTGGTGCTCATCACAACACTGGATAAGAACATTATTTTTTTTGGATTATATTTATTTACTTGAGACAGAGACAGAGATTGAGTGCACACAAGTGGAGGGGGGGGGTAGGAGGAGGAGAGAGAGAGGTACAAACTCCCCGCTGAGCAGGCACCTGAGCAGGGAGCCTGATGTGGGACTCAATCCCAGGATCCCAAGATCATGATCTGAGCCAAAGTCAGATGCTTAACTGGCTGAGCCACCCAGGGGCCCCAGAACATTAAATTAAAAAAAAATTTTTAGAGGTGATGAGTTAGAAAAAATAGGAAATAGTGCTTGTAATTGAGATTATGGACAAACTGCAGTTATAATGATAAATTCTCTGCTATAAGCCTCAGATGGGTTGTTGCCTAGAGTAGACAAAATGATGGGGGCGAGGTCAAGGAACTCAGAAGCCAGGGATTGGAGATATAATCTTAGTGGAAATTGAAATCACCAAGTGCTATGATCTGAATGTGTCCCCCCAAAATCTGTGTGTTGAATCAATCCTAAGCCCCAAAGGTGATGGTAGCAGGAGATGGGAACTTTGGAAGGCTCTGCTCTCATGAATGGAATTAGTACTCTTATCAAGGAGACTTCCAAGAGCTCTTTGCCCCTTCCACCCTGTAAGGATCCAGAGAGAGGGTGCCAGGGATAAACCAGGAAGAGGGTGTCACCAAAGCACAACTAAGCCAGCACCTTGATCCTGGACTTTCCAGCCTCCAGAAAGATGAGAAGTAAATTTCTGTTGTTTATAAGCCACCGAGCCTATAATATTTTGTTATAACAACCCAAAAGGACTAAGACACCAAGTATAAAAGCAACTGCATAGAGGAAAGTGACCGTGAGCGAGGAAAAAATATCTTCAATAAAAAAAAATAAACGAACATGAATGAATTGGTACACAATTACAATAAAGAGAGGTAGTCTGTGACATTGTTTTCTGTTTAAAACAAATTTTTTAAATCTATTTATGAGAGACACAGAAGCAGAGACATAGGCAGAGGGAGAAGCAGGCTCCCCACAGGCCCCACAGGGAGCCTGATGCAGGACTCAATCCCAGGATCCTAGGATCACAACCTCAGCCAAAGGCAGACGCTCAACCACTGAACCACCAGGTTCCCCTGTGACATTATTTTCGGACATGAAATTCGAAGCTTGGGTTTTAGGGAAGAGTGAAGCATAGGAGTCTGGAAGTAACAGGAGAAAAGTCAATCATGTCAATCACTTTCTCTGGTCTCAGTCATGTTCCAGTTACCTACTATGCTGCATGACACATCACCTAAAACCCTAGTGGCTGAAAACAGCAATAACTATTCATTATCTCACGTTTTCTGTGAGTCTAGGATTTGGGAGCACCTCAGTTGGGCAGTTCTGGATCAGTCTCTCTGATGTTGCCCTCAGTAAGCACGTGGCATCAAAAGGTCTGGTTGAAACTGGAGGATCCACTTTCAAGGCGTCTCATTTGCATGACCAGCAATGCTGGCTGTTGTTTTGGGGCCTCTGTTCCTCTCTGCAGGGGACTCTCCAAGAGGCTGCTTGAGCTCTCATAGCATGGCAGGGCTCTGACCATGTTGATGCAAAAGACCAAGCCGAAAGTTGCAATGCCTTTCATGACCTAGCCTTGGGTGGGTGTCACATACACCACCTTCTTTTGGGTTAAAGGGTCATGTCTGATTCACTATGGGAAGAGACCTTGTAGTCTACAAGGCATGACTCCTGGAAGGCAGGCTCATTGTGGGCCTTCTGGGAGTCAAGCTCCTACAAGTGTCGTGACAGTGTGGGAGGAAAAAGAGCCACCGCTAGAGAGGACAAGTGTCCTCAGGGGAAAACTAAGTTTCAGTCACAGCAAAGTGAGGTTCTAGAGAATTTTCAGGAAAAATAAAAAAATCCACCTCTGAGAATTTAAAATATAGGGGATTTTGTTAATGATTGATCTTGAATTCCACAGCCACCATGAAGGAATTTGAGAGTTGGGGATGGAGCGGGTGGGGGAGACGGCAAGAGGATGGATAGAGCTGCATGGTAATGAGAGTTTGGGGGTGGAGGGAGCTGGAAACCTTGGGTGTCTTGTACTGACTGACATAAGTAAAATTATAAGACTAACCAGATTAGTCTTGATGGCTATATTAGTCTCCAGAGAAACAGAACCAATTATATATATATAATTTATATATAAATTATATATATAAATATAAAACCATAAATAATATATATATATAAAACCATTTATATATATAAATTATATATATATATATATAATTTATATATATATAAAACCAACTACACAATCTGCTTTCTGCAGCCTGGAGATCCAGGAAGGCTGGCAGTACAGTTCTGAGAATATGAGAGCCAACAGTATAATCGCAGTCCAAGAGCAGAAGACTGAAGTTTCAGCTCAAGCATTCAAGCAGAGAAAGCAAATTTTCCCTTTCTCTGACTTTTGTTCTATTGGCCAGGCCAAAAAAAAAAAAAAAAAGAAAAGAAAAAAGGAAAGAAAAGAAAAGAAAAGAAAGAAACAAAGAAAAGAAAAAGTGAAAAAAGAAAGTAGCTACTTTTTGCCCCTTTGCTAAGTGAAATTTTCCTGAATTATAATTCTTACACTTATATTTTATTATTAGGATTTTAAGGAATTTACAGATTTCATTCTTTCAATTGTTTCAGATGTTTAGTATGACTGACTTGAGCACAGATCCTTGGAAAAAATACCACTCTTAGTTTTTATCATTTTTTTCTGGAGCTGCTAACCCATAAATAGTGAGTCAATGTATCTGTACATATGTATCGAATTTTGTTCCTTCCTGAAATCCACCAAAACCCCAGTAAGAAGAATTATGGACAGATAGGGAGAATAGGAGAGGACACCAGGGCAAGGAAATTTCATAAGTAAGAAAGCAGTGGAACAAAGGGTAAATGATTTATATAACGGAGAAAGCCAGGGGCGCCTGGGTGGCTCAGCGGTTGAGGGTCTGCCTTTGGCTCAGGTCCTGATCGAGTCCCACGTCCGGCTCCCTGCATGGAGCCTACTTCTCCTCTGCCTGTGTCTCTGCCTCTCTCTGTGTGTCTCTCATGAATAAGTAAATAAAATCTTTAAAAACAAAAAATGAGAAAGCCAAGTCCTCAACCGATAATTGGGGAAAACTGAGGACCAACCTAACTTACACCTCAAAATCCTGAAAAGCCTTGGGAATTGGTAACACCAAAGTACCCCTAGAACTGGTAATAAATAAGAGGGGGAGGAGGAGTAGAATAGTAACTAAAATAAGGAGGACTAGGGGCAAGGCTGTTGGAGAAGCAGTTCGGTTCCTAGGTCATCTCTGTACCTCCAGGCTGCTGGGCAACTTTGTGATTGCAAATGTCTCAAACAAATTTGCCACCCTACCTGAGAAAGAAGCTTCTGGAGAGGCTGCCCACTAAGAAACCAGTAAAGACAAAATGTGGGATACAAACAAACTAGAAATGGAATGAGAAGAGTGTTGAGGAGACTCCCCAAGAGGAGACTGAAGGCAGATCCCAGAATGACAGCAGGGGCCCCGATGCAGAAGGCAACCAGTTCATACAGCTCAAGAGACGACCAGGCTGGCACTGGCATCCGAGAATCCTTGTTGTCATTTGCCGCCACCTTCTTCCTCCTCCTTTCCTTCTTCTTCTTTGTCTTCGTCTTCTTCTTCTTCCTCTACTTTTTTGGTCGTGGACAAAATCCCCTCACAGGCCACGCTCGGGTTCTTTTCTGTACTTAGCTTGCAAAGGACCTATTCTCCAAGCTCTGCTGCTTCGCTCCACAGGTCTCTACTTTGACTTTCTCCTGAGGACTGGAAGGAGCAGAACACAGAGAGCACTCCTTTCTCAATGACCATACCTTAAAAATAAATAAATAAATAAATAAATAAATAAATAAATAAATAAATAAATAAAAGATTTTATTCATTTATTTGAGAGAGAGACACACACATGCATGGAGGGGAGGAGCAGATAGGGAGAAGAAGGCTCCCTTCTTGAGCAGGGAGCCCAGCCTCAGTGGTGAGACTGGATCCCAGGACCCTGAGATCATGACACTTAACCCAACTGAGCAACCCAGGCACCCCTCTCTGGCCATACTTTTGCTAAATGGCTGGTATCTAGTCCAAGGGCCCAAACTATGGTAAGCCCTACACTCGCCAGGATGCCAGGAGGCCCTTCCCCACTGACTTCCCTAGAAAAAGGTTTCTGTAAATGCTCAGGGAATCTGACGCCAAATCATGACCCATAGGCTCTGTTGAGTCTATTTTTCCCTAGAAGCCATTATCTGGTAGTGGCAACCTCACCCTTCCTCATACAGAAAGATTGCTGCTTGCTACTCAGCTGGGTTTGGTTTTGTTTCGTTTTAATTAAGGAATATATTATTTAGGGATACATATGTAGGGGGTAAATCTATAAATTGAAACAAAGAACTTATTAACACAAAACTCAGAGTAAATGTTTATCTTTAAGGGAAGGAAGGTGGATGCAACCAAGGGAGGGACATGGAGGGTTTCTATGTTATTTAAATGTTCTATTTCTTAGTCTGAGTAAGGGATACATACATGGTTAAATTGTTAAATTGTGCGAGAAAATATTATATATTTTTCTGTATGTATGACTTGTTTCATGGTATTTTAAGTAAATAAAAGAACAATCAAAAACACTTATCCTTTTATTTAAATGTTGCTTGTTAAATGTGAGATTGACAGAAAGGTTTTTGTTTTGATTTGAATAGTTTTTGTAAGATGCAAGTGGCTGGAATATATTTTTAACCGATAAGGGAAAAGCCAATAGAGAAGTTTAACAGAGAGTCAAAAGAAGTTTACGATAGAGCAAGGATAACATTTCCTGGGAGCGGAGGGAGAGATCCACTGCACAGAACAACTTCAGAGACTGGTCAAAGTGAAGGATACATGTGAAATAGAAGCTAGTGTTGGGGTAAAAGGGAGAAGAAGTGCAAACTGAGAGACTGGCTATGTCATTTGCTAAAGGTATTGGGTTTCTAGATTGCATTTCATCAAACTGTGAATTATTTAAACCTACCTGGAGCCAATTTCTGAAATGAGATGCCTGATATTAATTATCTAATGTAGTATGATAACTCATGATGTTAAATAAATAAATATACCTGAATTTGACCTCCCATCCCTCTCACTCCTCTCCTATCCCTATGCCTTAACCATATCTATAGCTTTGCAATTTGAGCATTGCTCTTTTATGTAGGAATGCTTTGCTTTTACAAAGATAGAAGCAAATGTTTTACACTATTGATAGTATAATTAAATTTAGAGCTCATCAAACATCTGGATATAATGTTTTCTTTCATATAATAGTCTTCCTGGAAATTAGACATATTTAGAAACTACATTATTCATTTTATTGAATCTAACAGGCCACAGGAGTATCATTTTTTTAAAAATCTCTAGTGAGATCATTTGCAAGTTAGCAGGTATAATTCATGGATAAGTGTTAATTCTGCCTACTAAAGACAAGAGTAGAAACGGCTCATTATGATTAGAACTCAATGCTACATACATAACAAATTGCAAAATATGTCATATTTTTTGTGTGGCTATGTTTGTTGGAAACAGACTACGAATATCAGTGGGTAACTACCCTTGGACCGCACAACAGTGCACTTACAAGTAAGTACAGCCCCTTGGGAAATGGCATGTATGTGTGATTCACATCCTAGAACAGAAGAAAAACATAGAAGAAAAAGATGTGGACTTGAGTTCTCAATTCCCTTGAAAGGAAGGCTACAGTTTGAAGGCTTGCTGTGAGTGAAAAAATTCTCAGAACAAGATACTCGTCTGACCCTATTCAACATGGCTGGAAAAATTAAAGTACAATAGTTATTTCTACTCAGTGAGCATTTCTATGGAAGAGAAAAATGGAGCAGAGGGAAGAAACAGAAGGTCATGTATATAGCTCAGTTTCCTGGAAGTCGAGTGTGAGAGGAAGAATCATGTGAGTGACAGAGCAGGGGAGTACTGCTCTGGAGAAATGTGTAAGGAAGTGAGGGACGCTGAAAGGAGAGGAGACACTGATAAGGGATGTTTAGCCTCACTCCACAGGGATCTCTAGAGAATGAATATTATCACAGACCTGTGTTTCCTTGAGGCAAGAGGATTGGTCTTTGACACCCTTATATTGGCTTGTGACTACTGGATGTGGGGGCCGGGAGAGCACAGACACGGAGTCCTTAACCTTCTAGACATTGCCAGATGTGCCACCTCCTGTTGGTTGGGGGCAAGTTTCAGTACAAATGTGCTATGAGTTCTTGGCTGCCAACACTCAGTTGGTCTGGTAAAGGAGCTATGGCCGGTTCACCAACTGGGACAACTACAGATAATATTTTCATTTGTGCTCTTTTTTCTTTTAACCCTAACAACTCACCATTTATTTCAGTTGCATATTTTATCTCCAGAATTTTCTTGGTAGTAGCCATTAATGTGTTAAAAATAAAACTGGATTTTAATATTTAAATACTTTCTTGTTTAACATCTGGGTTCATTGCTATCTAACATTTTTAAAAAAGCAAAATTAAAAACTTAAATTATTTTTCATAAAAGCCACTACAAGTATCCAACCTAAATAAGGCATATAATTAGGTGTTTAAGGGGAAAGTCTTGAGTAAAGTAGAAATGGATTTAAATTCTGGCTCCAACGTCCTCTAGCTGTGTGATTGTGTGCAAGGTTTTTCTACATGCCTCATCTACTTATCTGGGAAAAAAAGAGCAATAACAGTAACTCCTTCTTAGACTTGTTGTAAGGTTTAAAGAATGTATGCTAGAGTTCCATTTCTAGTTTTGCAACTAGAGTGGGTCACCTCATTGGACCAATCTTCTCACTAGGAATAACTAAAAATACATTATGAAAAATTTTCAGAAATGGTCTGTAAATCATCAAAGAACTGACAAGATAGTAAGAATTATCAGGCCAATATCTAAGGAACCCAGAAAAATGAGTCTCATAATGAAGCTGCTTTTGTCCGGAACCTGACCAAACACTAAGGTTCAGTTTTCAAGGCCCAGTGAGGAGAACAACAGAAGATAAAATCCCAATGTGGAGACTCTAATGGGAACCACCTTCCTGCAAAAGCAGGAAGTGAACTTGAAGAAAACCCCTCCCATGTTCTCACCTGCAAGAAATTAGAAAGTAGTTGGGGAGCACATACCTGTAAGTTTGTAATTATAAACCAATCATGATTCTGCTTTGCAGACCACATTCATTCTCATTGGTCCAAAGAAACGTCAAGCTGTGAATTTTATTTAAAGCCATGTTGGATGTCCTTTTTTCTAGAAGAATCTCAGCTAAGAAGTATAGAAGGGATGATGAAATTGGATATCACAAGCATGAAATAATGAACCTTGACTTGTGCTCTCCTATGTAATAATTGCTAACCACAATTTGCTACTTAAATTTAAAATAATTAAGGGGTGCCTGGTAGCTCAGTCCACTAAGCGTCGGACTCTTGATTTCAGTTCAGGTCACAATCTCAGTCAGGGTCATGGCATGGAGCCTCAAGTCAGGCTTTGAGCTCAGCACAGAATCTTCTTGTGATTCTCTCTCTCTCTCTCTCCCTTTGCCCCTCCCTCTGCTCACATGCATGCTCTAAATAAATAAATTTAAAAATCTCTTTAAAAATGAATAAATTTAAATTAATTAATATTAGAATTTAGTTCTGCAGTGACACTACTACATTTCAAGTGCTCAACTGAGTAGCTGCCATACTGACAGCATAGATTTAGATCATTTCCATTAACTGAAAGTTCTATTAGGCAATCTTCATCAAGGCAATAATCATCAATAACTGCTAAGATTATTAGGTGAAGTATAAGAATCTTAAAATCAATGCATTGGCTGACAACATGTAAACTCATGATTGGTTTTATTTTTTTTTTAAGATTTTATTTATTTATTCATGAGAGAGAGAGAGAGAGAAGCAGAGACACAGGGAGAGGGAGAAGCAGGCTCCATGCAGGGAGCCCGACGTGGGACCCAATCCCAGAACTCCCGGGATCACACCCTAAGCCAAAAGTCAGATGCTCAACTGCTGAGCCACCCAGGCATCCCATCCATGTTCGGTTTTAATACACAATCACAACTCACAGGATTTGTTTCAACGCATATAATCATCATAGGACTTGCATCCACAATCTGAAATAATTAGAAGTCACCAGGAAAAAGCATGATAACTCAAGTTTAAAATAGGCAAAACATTTGAACAGGTATTTCATATATCCAATAAGCATAGGAATTGCAGTCAATGTCATTAACCATAGACAAAGACAAATCAAAATAATAAGATACCACCACCCAACTACAGAGGTATTAGATTACAAAGATTGACAATCCTAAGTGTTGATGGAATGTAGAGAACTGGAATTCTCATTTGCTGTTGTTGGAAGAGTAAATTGGTAGAATCACTTGGAAAACTGTCAACATCTACTAAAGTGGAACATAAATACACTCTGTGACGTAGTGCTTTCACTCCTCAGGCTATGCCCAACATATGCAATCAAGTGTACAACAACAGACATATGAAACAATATTTTAGCAATGTTATTTGCAGTAGCCTCCAAATTGGACTAACTCAATATTTATCATCAGCAAAATTGATGATATAGCCACACAATTAAATTTATAGATAGATGAAAATAAAATAACAATAAAAAATTGCCAGCTGCAAAAACACGATGCTTCTCACAAATATAATTCAGAATGAAAGAAACCAGATAAAAAGGAAAAACATTCTTATAATTCCATTCATAAAAAATTTCAAATGTAGATGTCGTGCCTTTAGACCTCAGTATAGTGGTTAGCTCTGGGGGGGTTAGTGGCTCAGAGGGTCTTATGGGTGCCCCTAATGATCTAATTGCATGGTTGTTACTTATGAGTGGTGATTTGGTGAAAACTCAAGCTGTACACAAAAGATTCGTGCACTTTTCTGTCTGTATACTTTAATAAAAGAAGTTTATTAAAAGATATACCATATATATTGACATGCATAATACGAAGTGGATGAAGAAAGAAAATTAAGCAATCTATGAGGAAGCAATTATATCCAGAATATGGATTGAAGACAAGGTATCAGTTTCATCAATAAATCAATGATATGAATAAAAAGGAGGTCTACCCTAGATTTTAAAAAACTTAAGCGGCATAAGAACCAAATGTGATTTGTGGATCTCATTTGGATTGTTTTGAAAAAAAAAAAAAAAACAACTAAGAGTTTGTTTAAAAACAATTGCAGAAATGTAAATACCATCTGTGTATTAGCTAATATTAAGAAATTATTATTTTTTTTTTAAGAAATTATTTTTGTTAGGCATGAGAATTGTGGTTATGGCATGATGCAATTGTCAGTTATTGTGATTATGTAAAAATACACTTTTTATAGATAGATTTTGAAGTATTTAGTGGAGAAATGTCATGACAGGTATGGTTTGCTTCAAAATAGTTAAGCAAAACTAATAAATTGTGGCAAAATATAAATAACTGCTGAATCTAGTTACTGACATCTTGGGTCTTTTTGTTGTTGCTGTTATGTTGCAAAGCTATGTCATTGAACATAACATTGACTTGGCTCTTAAAAAAGTGATATAGACATTTATGCATGCAAATGGTTAGCTCTCCAACTTGTGTTATTAAATAAAAAAGAAACCAGATGTATAACAAGTATGTTATGCTTCTGAGGATTTTTAAGTATATATTTGTGTATATGAGAAATTTCCAGAAGTATGAACAAAAAAAAAAGTGGTTGTTTTTGTGGCGTATAACTTCTGGAAGGGTTTTGTTTTTGTTTTTGTCATTGTTAAAATTTTGTCGTGGTAAAATATACATAACATAAAACTTAACATTTTAACTATTTTTTTTACTTAAAAAAAAAAGTAAGCTCTACACGCAACATGAGGCTTGAACTCATGATCCTGAGATCAAGAGTCAGATATCCTATCAAATGAGCCAGCCAGATACCTCTTAACACTAACTTTTTTTGAGTATACAATTTTGTGACATTAAGTACATTCACATTGTTGTGTAACCATCTACAGAATTTTTTTAATCTTCCCAAACTGAAATTCCATACCCATTAAACAATGACACCCATACCTCTTGCCCCCAGCTCTAGGCAACCACCACTATATTTTCTATTAATTTGGTTATATGAGAACCTTACATCAATGGAGTGCTACAGTACTTGTCATTTTGTGACTGCCTTATTTCACTTAGCAAAATGTCTTCAAGGTTCATTTATGTGGTAGCATGTGTCAGAATTTCCTTCATTTTGGACGCCCGGGTGGCTCAATGGTTGAGCGTCTGCCTCTGGCTCAGGGTGTGCTCCCAGGATCCGCGATGGAGCCCCACACCAGGCTCCTTGTGGGGAGCCTACTTCTCCCTCTGCCTATGTCTCCGCCTCTCTCTGTGTCTCTCATGAATAAATAAATAAAATCTTTAAAAAAAACGAAGAATTTCCTTCATTTGTAAGGCTAAATAATATTCTACTGTATATACCAATCACATTTTATTTATCCATTCATCCAGTGAACACGAGCTACATCAAGCTTTTGGTGATTGTGAATAATGATGCTATGAACATAGGTATGTAAATAAATATCTGTTCAAGTCCCTGTTACTTATGTCCGCATGAAAAAAATATTTTTTAAAGATTTTGTTTATTTATTCATGAGAGACACAGAGGGAGAGAGAGAGACAGAGACAGAGACAGAGACACAGGCAGAGGGAGAAGCAGGCCTCCTGCAAGGAGCCCTGTTATGGGATTTGATCTCAGATCCCAGGATCACACCCTGAGTAGAAGGTAAGACACTCAACTGCTGAGCCACCCAAGTGTCCCGATTAAAAAAAAAAATTTAAAGAGCAAAATACATGCATTGCCTGTAAAAATATTAAATGCTTAATAATAAATCTAACAAGAATTGTGCTGGACTTCTTTAAAAATTTTTAAAATAGATATTAAGAAAATTTTTTAAATATTTATTTATTTATTTATTTACTTATTTATTTGAAGGGGGGTGCAGATAGAGCATGAGCAGGTGCAGGAGGGGCAGAGGGAGAGGGAGAAACAGACTCCTTACTGAGCAGGGAACCCATACGAGGCTTGATCCCAGGACTTTGAGATCATGACCTGAGCCAAAGGCAGAAGCTTAACCGACTGAGCCACCCATGCGCCCTGATATTAAGAAACTTTAGATAAAACATTAATGAAACGATGTTGCATGTTCATAGATTCGAATACTCAAAATTTTAAAATGTCAAATATTCCTCAAATTTAGATTAAAGGTAAGGGCACCTGGTGGGTCAGCCGGTTAAGTAAACATCCGACTCTTGGTTTCAGCTCAGGTCATGATCTCAGGGACCTGGGATGGGGCCCTGCATTGAGTTCCACACTGATTGCAGAGTTTGCTTTGCCCCTTTCTCTCCCACTCTGCTCCTCCACCCATTTGCGCTGTCTCTCTCTCTCAAATAAAAAAATAAAATCTTTAAAAAAATTTTTAGATTAAATGTAAATCCAATTAAAGTTACAATCTTGTTCTAGAATTGCTAAAAACAGCCAAAATAAGAACAGCAAAGTGGTAAGCTTTGAAGAACAGCAAAATGTTAAGACTTGTCCTTTTATGTTTCAAAATTTAAGACTGCAGTAATAAAAGCAGAGTAGGAATAGTACAGAGATAGACAAATATGAGCAATGAAAACCATCCAGAAATTCCTCCCTTATGTGAACTCAATTTATGACAGAAGTGATACTGCATAGCCATGGGGAAAGGATGGGCTTTACTGTAACTGGTTCTGCAACTATTGGGCATTCATGTGGAAAAATGAAATTGGATTCTTCTACCTTCCATCACACCTAAATGTAAAAGACAAATAATTTAACTTTCAGAAGATAATATTAGAGAATACTTTCATGAATTCCAGGATTTTCAAAACAAGACGCAAAAAAGTACAATCATGAAGGATGAATAAATTCGACATTACAATTCAGAAATTCTATTAATGTAGGAACAGATCACTGTAAACAAGTGCTTAATCTATGTGAATGTCTGATGGAATATGTGAAATTCACACAGGATACAGGGTGACTTTTCATTCCTTCACATTTCAAAATATCTAGTGTCTTTGGCCCTGCCCACTAAGTATCACTGGCAAAGTAGTACCCATTCAAAACATGCATGCACACGCACACAAACACACACACCTGTTCACTGTGACAAATTTTAAAGACCTTCATAAATTTCCCAAACGTCCCTAGGGATGATGTCCCTATCATGAGAAACTCTGATCTTTGAGATCAGGATGAGATCACCGTCATAAGAAACTCATGATCTTGGTTGATGGCTGCCTGGAATAAGGGTTACATCTCTCAATTTGTTTTGCGGATAGATATGACCTTGTCACTAAGTATGGGCCCATTACATGTCAGAAATGCCTTTAAAGGAAAAGGATATATTCTTCTTATTCCTGATGGATGCAATATGCTTTGTAGGATTGATGGCAGGAGCTGGAGTAGCCATCTTGGACTTGAAGATGAAAAACATGTATTGAGGATGGAGAACAACCACCAAACTTGAGTACCTGAAGGTCATTATCCACTTTACCAGTCCTGGGATACTTACATTTATGTAAAAGAAATAAGCTTTGACTTAATTTTAATAATATTATTTTGGATTTCTATTACTCACATTAAACCTAATCCTAACAGGTAGCTATTTTTATTATCCCTATTTTACAGATGATAAAACTAAGAGGCTAAGTTAATTGTCCAAGGTTGCACAGCTAGTATGTAGCAGAGCTGGGATTTGAAACTGTACAGTCTAACTTGAGATCTTGTGCTTTTACTGACCATGATATTTTGTCCCTGCTATTAGACAGAAGGGAGAGAGCCTACTGGAACAGGAGCAATTGATGATGGGGATGATATTGAGAACAGCTGTTTTTTTTTTAAAGCTGTAATAAAAAATGTACATAAACATACATTTAGACATATTATTGTAACTGTAATTCAAGAATTCTTTTTTTCAGAAAAAGCAAGCCCATTGCTCCTGTCATGTGTGTGGAGTAAATTATTTCAATGAACTATAATTTAATCTTCAGTTCATAACATTTAAAGTCATATCACTTATACTTCAACCCAATTTGCTGTCAAATGAAGGTGCATTTCTCCCTTTCTGCTCAACGTACAGACTCTATAGCCTGTTTCTGTTTACAAGGTTTCTAGGTGTTAGTTTAATCTTCTCATGAAAATATGTTTTGAGGGTATGGTAAAGTGACAGAGGTCATTTTTTAAAACAAAATTTATGCAAGAATAATTAATATGCAGAATTATATTAGTTCCAGGTATACAATTTAATGATTCCATATAGGCCATTTTAAAAACTATTTTATTATTATTTATTTATTCATGAGAGACACAGAGAGAGAGAGACAGGGAGAGAGAGAGAGAGAGAGAGGCAGAGACACAGGCAGAGGGAGAAGCAGGCTCCATGCAGGGAACCCAACGTGGGACTCGATCCCGGGTCTCCAGGATTAGGCCCTGGGCCGAAGGCAACGCTAAACCACTGAGCCACCCAGGCTGCCCCAGGCCATTTTTTAATGGAAAAAGAATTATAACTAAAGTTATCATCTAGTCAATGAGGGGTTCGAGAAAGTTGATCAGTGAATTTAGGGTAAAATACAGGCAATGTGACACACACAAAATTCCTATTGAGAACTCCAAAAGACTCCTCGAAGAAACAAAGCAGCTTCAGATGTACATTGTGTTATTTCTTACTTGGGCAGCTCTATAAGAAATGGGGTTTATTTAATTATGGTTACTAAAAAGAGCATAGTAAGAGTGAACTCTCAAGCTCACCTAGAACTAATTTAAACAAGGTAGTATCAATAGGTGCTGTATAGGAAAAAATCTATTTGAAATGGTGTCTTTGTTCAGATATTCTATTTAATTTTAATTTTTTTAAAAAAGATTTTATTTATTCATGAGAGACACAGAGAGAGAGAGAGTCAGAGACACAGACAGAGGGAGGAGCAGGCTCCATTCAGGAAGCCCGACGTGGGACTCGATCCTAGGTCTCCAGGATCATGCCCTGGGCCAAAGGCAGGAGCTAAACCGCTGAGCCACCCAGGGATCCCTAATTTTAATTTTTTTTTATTTTTTTATTTTTTTTATTTTTTTTTTAATTTTAATTTTTTGAGTAGGTTAACAGTCACATGATTCAAATGCTAAAAAATATATATTTTTTTATTTTTGAATGTCATATCCTGAAGAGTTTTGCATTTGATGAGGAGTTTCAAGCTAACATTTACTAAAGGTCCTCTTTAAAAGTATTTGGCAAGCACTTACATTTTAATAGACACTAAAATAATCAGTCTGACTTTTAACTTACAGGCACTGTTGCCTCAAATTTCTGCTTCGAAGAGTACCTTTACGATTTTTGTCATGTTTTATTATTGTCTATAACTTTCTATACCTAATATTTTTCTGTAGCAATAACTCATTTTTAACATTTACCGTTTGGCTTCCTCCCTAAGCAGATCCTTGAGATCTTGGATATGAAGTACTAAACATTTGCCTCTATACATTAAAATGTGTACTATCCATGTCCTTCTCTGAAAACCATCTCATGGACACAGAGCTGTGCTTTGAGGAAAGACACATGATGTGTTGCCCAGCTGCCAGGAGTGCTCAGCGGACAGCCTGCTGATATTAGCTCCTTCCAGGTCTGGTCTGCAGATGCCACCTCTCCTGAGGTCATGTCCCCACAGGACAGCTTCAACCTGGAGTCCAAGGGAGGAGGAGTAATAAAGGCTGGCCATTTTAGCCAGATGCCTGTCAACTCTGATTGGCAATATTTGCTCCAGAGCTTCCTCACAATAGTGGCCAAGGCTTTGTTAGGCCTGCTTGGTATCCTGATTTCCACTATGCACACCCTGTTTTGCCCCTTCTTTTCTCAAGGTCAATTTCAAAGGGACAATGTGTACCCCCATCTCCGTCTCAGCATGTTTCCAGAGAAGCTAACCTGCAACACCATGCTTGAGGAAATACCGTCCTAAATGGTGTTTTCAGGACAGATGTCAAAGGGCTTCATGATGGCTTTAAAATAAAGCATGAAATTTAAAAACAAAGGCCATGAATATGATTTTATGTGATTGAAGGCAGTTCAGCTTTTATACAGGGTATCCAAAACTTTTAGTGCAATTTTAAGTCATCTAGTAAATGCTAGATGTCATTAGCTATTTGGAAGTTTTCAAGAGCTATTCAGATGATGGTTGAAAAATCAAACTAAAAAATTATCTTAATGGATTTTTTAAAAAAGAACTTGAATCCCGTGACAAATGCTGTTTTTTAAAAATGGAGCTAAATTATACTCTTATAATTATATTCACAAACCAAGCCTATATATGACAAAATTCAAATATGTCACAGAATTTTGATTCCTTTTTGAGTTCGCCTGCCTATAAAGAAACGGGTAGAAGAGAAACTGCTGGTCCATTCAATAAGTACAGTAACAATCCTACTTGAAATCCATACACATAACGATTACTACTGTTCAAAGGTCATGATTTTGGAATACTTTGTCCTACTGTCAGACCATTCTGAATCTAAATCAATTAGAATACATGTCAATCAGCAGAGCGGTGTTCGAGGTCAGGAACAAGGATGTCTTAAATTTGACACATGGTTCAGTCAAATTTTCTAACTCTGAGATTGTGGCACAACTAGTTAATGTTCCGAGACTACTCATTTAAGTATCCTTTGTTATCTTTCATGTCTGAGCATCGAATAAAGATACTGGTTTCATAAAAGTTGCTCCATGGTGAGAAATACCTGGGATGCTTGTTAAATTGACTCCTATGCCCTTTCCCTAGAATACATTTCATTTCAGCCCATTTAGAGACTGAATATTATAAATACAGCCCCATATATTTATGTTCAGAGGTTTCAGGAAATAGCTAATTAAGACACATATACTTATTTAAGACATCAAACCTTTTTATAGTCATCCATTGCTGCTTGGAGTCCCGTGGTATGCATTCACAGACACCTGAGTACCTTCTTATTTGTGACTGGCTATAGCATTCTATGTCTGTGTGGTCTCATTAGCTTCACTGTTCTAAGAACGAATTATTCCCCAAATCCTGGTCACCTGTTTGACAAAGTAAATTACTGGTTGCAAAGAGAACTGACAGTTCTTGAATTGAAAAGTTCAAATCTATCACTTCTACAGAAGTGCAATTTTAAAAATCAAACAAAACCATGATTTTATTATAAGGTAGAACTTAAAAGCATTTTAAAACCACCATTAAAAAAACAAAACCACCATTAAACATTTCCTAGTGAAAAACTACTTTATTTTTTTTAAATTATTAAATAATAAATAAATAGAAAATCCTTCAATGTAAGCCTTTTCCTTTGATAAACTTATTAAGTATGACATATGTACAGAAAAGTGTTTGAATCATGTGTGTGATTTTTTATAAAATGAACACACCTGTGTAAGTAGGACCCACAAGAACCAGAGCATAAACACCTCAATACTCCCCCATATATTCTCCTATTGTAACATCCCCTTCCCTACCATGTGTAACTGCTATCCTGACTTTGAACACTGTATGTTAGCTTTATGGTTTTGAATTCTATATAGATGGTATCATATAGTATATATTGTTTGGCTTAACTAAATATTATATTTGTGAGATTCATGCATGTTGCATGAACTCTCATGTCTACATACTATTTTATTGTGTGAACATGCAATTTGCTTATCCATTCTTCCAAACTTCCATTTATTTGGGGGCTATTACAGATAGCGCTTCTATGAACATTTTGGTACATGTCTTTTGGTGAACATGCATGTATTCATTTCTGTTGTATATAGACCCATGACCGGGGACTCCTATGTTATTAGGTATTCCTAATTCAACTTTGTAGATGCTACCAGAATAGTTACCCACACTGATTGCACAAATTTATATTCCCACATGTATGACAGTTCTGGTTGGTCCACATTCTCACCAACACTTGGCACCCTATTCTTTCCATTTTAGTCCTTCTAGTGTATGAAATGGTATCACAATGTAATTTTAATTTGCATTTCCCTGGTGACTTTCTAGCATCTTTTTTCATATATTAATGGGCCATTTTGTGAGGTGTCTTTTCAAGTCTTTTACCCATTTATTTACTAAGATCTGTAATTTTTTAAAAAGATTTTATTTATTCATGAGAGACACAGAGAGGCAGAGACACAGGCAGAGGGAGAAGCAGGATCCCCATGGGAAGCCCAATGCAGGACTTGATCCCAAGACTGTGGGGTCACAACCTGAGCCAAAGGCAGATACTCAACCACTGAGCTACCCAGGTGCCCCTGTAATATATACTTTTTTTGACTTGTAGTTCTTTATGCATTCTGGATTCAAGTCTTTAATTAAGTTGTCATTGTTTATATTCTTGTTCTCCACACTTTAATGACTTATTGTAACTTGGATAAAAAATTTTGATAAAAATTATTTCTGGACTCACCTCCCTAAACTCTGGCTCAAACTGTTTCTCAGTCACATTTTCCTTCTTAAAATGAGTTATCACAGTGTCTATGACTACACTACCTTGTTCAGCCAGTTATTTCTCCCTACTTTTCTTCTGGTTTATCTTTGTATCACATTTATTCAAACCAGCTTCCTGGTTTTGAAAGAAACATACATAAGGAAAAGATATACTGTACGATTTAGTACAAAGAGACACTAGAGGGATCCCTGGGTGGCGCAGCTGTTTGGCGCCTGCCTTTGGCCCAGGGCGCGATCCTGGAGACCCGGGATCGAATCGGGCTCCCAGTGCATGGAGCCTGCTTCTCCCTCTGCCTGTGTCTCTGCCTCTCTCTCTCTCTCTCTCTATGACTATCATAAATAAATAAAAAATTTTAAAAAAAAGAGACACTAGAAAGCAGGAGACTTGAAGGCTGATATTAAGTGGCAATGTGACATAGGGCAAATCAGTTAACCTCTCGGGACTTCAATTTCCTCTTCTGTATTAATGAGAAGGTTGGAATGAATGACCAAAATCCTCATTAATCTAAGAAGTGGATTTTCTTGAGTATTAAATCCCACATCTGCTTATTTATAACCATAATAAGTATACTATTTCCTCATTAAAGTACAGCTCTTCAAAAAACTCTTTTCAAATACAGAGGCAGAATGTAGTGTGATTAAGAGTATGCTCTCTGGAATCAGGTTGCCTGGGATTCTTTTACAAGGTGCTTCCTTATTTTGCGGAACAATGGCTTTTCAGCTACTAATTGATTTTTATCCCCCCAGGGTTCTTAAGAAGCCAGAAGCAGTTGCTAGTAGTGCCTCACCTAAATCTCCTTGGCCATGACCACCATTTCACTGGACACCAGCCTAACCTCCCAACTACCTGCACTCAAATCTCTTTGCTGGGTTTTCTGTGGCCACCAGTGCCCCATCTACCTCTATGCAAGTGCTGGGCATTGACTTTCCCAGTCTTTATGGGAACAGCCTTCCCTGGATGACTGCCAGGAGCTGCAGAAAGTACTCCACTTCTCTTGTACCACAAGTGGGAAAACTGAGGTGCAGGTTGCTAGGTGTTCTCAAAACTCCAGAGCAGCGTTGTGCCTAATAGTCTAAAGTGTTAACTTTTTTGATAATGAATTTTTATTGGCTTCCTTCCATTCTGTCTGAATTCTTTACTGCCCTCCTGGTGTGTGCCCGAGATTACATCCCAAATAAACTCTCTGCACTCAACTACTTGTCTCAGAGTCAATTCTAGGGCAACACGAACTAAGAGGAGGCCCTTAGAACAACTTCAGGGGCATTTTATCACAGCCCACTTAAGAAAGTTGCTTTCCTTCTTTGTGCTCTTATACCGTAGCAATACATCAAAAGGATAACCCGAAGATATCAGGATATTACCAAGTGGACTAAAAATTATCCAAATATTGTATAATGAATAAACTTTCCTGTGAATTTTTAAGTATTTCTCTAAATAAAATTGACACTTGATAGTAATATACTAATATAGAGAGGTTCATTTCACACTCCTACTTTATTCCCTTGAAGTTGTTAAAAATACATTTAAAGAAATAAAATATGTCCTAAATAACATGTTGCTACATTGGATCTTAAATGATCTGGCTTGCAAAATCACAAATTGCAAGGCTTTTCATTCATTTGTCAAAAATAGAATGACTACTATTCCTTTAAATTTATAAGTGCATTTTTAGAAACTATTCATTTTTTTAATTTAATGATACTCAGAATGATAAGGGATTCTGTAGACTACATTTCCAAATCATACCAGTATATGATTATAGGACTTTTTGCAGTTTATTGTGAGGGCCCCAATTCGATTTCATGATCTTAAGTAACAATCTATAAAAAAAGGGGAAAAACAAAAAATCTTAAAGTTCATACTGAAAACAATAAGTCAAAATACAAATAGGTGGCATGTTTTCTAGCAAACACACACACACAAAGAAAAAATGTTAATTTAAATCCACTTTTTATTCTTTCATAGATTTTAACAATTATACACAACTTTTAACATAAAGATAGTGAAATCTCAAGGATAAGGAGGCAATATATATGGCCTCTTCTATTCGTTCTTCAGGATGGAAGGAAATTTCCAAAGGGTACAATGTGTGAGATTTAACACTGGAAAAATACATATGAAACTTGTTTAACTGGCTCCACCTAGGACCAGGCATAGCACAATAAATATAGAACTGCATCATCTTTTTAAAAGATTGTTGTAATTTTAACACATTCTTACCAAACAAATATGATCAGTGACCAATTTGAAATTCTACAACATACAGGTGGAGGAACACTTATAATGAATATCAGAGCATCTTCTATCTCTAGCATCTTCACATCCATACATCAACATTCTTAAAAGGGAGTAGAAATTACATTGCAAATTCAGAACAACAAAAAAAAAACTTGGTCAAACTTTCTTCATCCTATCATTCATTACTATCACAATCCTAGTTTGCTGGTAGGTTTAAGGTAGGAATAGAACATTTTTGAAATCCTTTTCATTTCCACGGGTCTTAGGGCCTCTGGGTAGGAGGCCACATTGGAAGCAAACTGATAAAGCAGCACCATTAAGTCCATATCTCAACAAATCACTGCATAATTTTTATCTTCTAATATTTGGAAAGGTAAAAAAAAAAAAAAAAAAAAAAAAAGCTGCATAGAAGAGTATCTATCCTGAATAGCAAGCCACTGTAAAAAAATGCAATGAAAGGATTTAAACAAACTAGAGCTGAATTCTCTACTCATGGCATCTTTCCTTAACAGACCAAAAGAAATATGTTACCTAAAAATTAAATAATAATATACTGAGGCATAAAATAAATACTTTATTTATGCTATTGCATTTGGGTATTTGAGATTGTTTGACCTGTTCACATTCCCTTTCCTCTTCCCAAAGAGGAAGCAACGGTGCCAGCACTATTGGTCAGAAAGAGTTAATGAGAAACTGTTGCTCTCAGAGCTGTTCCGCAGTGTGCCTTATACAGACACAGAAATTATTATTTTAAAACATATACTTAAAAGACAAGATGAAATTATCTTTTCATCACACGACCCAGATTCTGGCATCAGCAGATATTAAGAATTAATTTCATCCCTATTAAACAGAATGGAAACTGTTATGCTGCTATTGCTACAGATATTCTGAGAAATCTTTTGAGCCAGTAAACTGGTTGTTCAAAAGTTCAATAAGCCGAGAAACATGCAAACACATGACACACATCATTATCTTGTAAAAACGCAATGCCACTCTGGCCCCAAGAATCACTACAGTCCAGCGGGTCCTTAATGGTGCAAACAGCCTTTAACCACACTGAATACTTTCTCTGTGGCATTTCACTGCCCACCACACTGCCACATGATTCTTAGAAGCTCAGGCTTCTAAGGTGTTTGAGGAAAAGAAAAGGGTTTGATGTGGATCAAGTTCCCAGTGATTGTTTTAAATGCAATTTTTAAAAAGAATTTCCTAGTTACGTAGTAGTATAGTCCTTGATACTGAATTTTTCATACTGAAATAAAATATGCTTTAACAAGATGATGTTTAAGTTTGACCACCTGGCTCCTTTTCCACTTTTTTAGAGGGTAGTGATTTCATACACTGTGCTGAGTCCCACAAATGCCTGTTTTAAAAACAGTAGAGTTCCCAACAGTTTCCTATAAACATTCCTGATTTACACTGGGGGAAGCAATGCATAATTGGAACATTAATCATTCATGTTTTTAAAAAAGCAATTATAAACCTTACCACATAGATATTGAGTCATTTCACAAAGTACCTGTCAAAATGTATAGAAATCTGGCCTTCCATTCCAAATCTATTGCAAAGAGAGTACATGCAGTAGTCCTGTTTACGATTTAATGGAGATGAGGAAAGGGCAAACCTAGGACAAAGAGGGATGTCACCCCACAGATAAGTTTACAGTAGTGTAGCCATTATATATCATATTTACTACATTCACCACTTCGGAGAAAGGATCACGGAGGTTCTTCAAACACTGGAACAAAGGAATGTTTGTTTCATAGAAGACCTACCAGATAAACAGGGAAACAAGTGAGAACACACATAGGCACTAGTCTTAAAGCTGCACAGTAAAGAAGCAAGGGTTTGGAGATGAGAAATTTAGGAAAATATACACATGTGAGAGCCTGCCGAAGAAAGGAAGGAAAAAAAAATCACAGTTCTAATCTTCAAGGCTACGAAATGCGTTCTGCATATCTTCAAGAAGTTGTGCATAGTCGGCTTTGATCTTTGCCTCACCGTCTTTCACTGGATCCTGAAAAAAGACATTACAGAATTCAATTTACCTTTGGAAAATAATATTCAAGATAGGTAGTAAGTTACTTATATTTAACATATTTTGAGTATTAGTGAGGTACACTGGCAAATCGCAGGCAGGAGTCAAAATTACTCTTATTTTCCTTTAAGGGTAGAAATGTACACAAGGAAGAGTACTCCAACCTAACAAAGACACAAAGTTTTGATTCCCCCTGAAACTAATAATATACTCTATATCAATTAAATTGCATTTAAACAAAACAATTTTTTAAAAAGACAAAATTTTGGTTTTGTTTTGTTTTTTTAAAGATTTATTTATTTATTTATTTAATTATTTATTTATTTATTATTATTTATTTATTTATGATAGACGTAGAGAGAGAGAGAGAGGCAGAGACACAAGCAGGCTCCATGCAGGGAGCCCGATGTGGGACTCGATCCTGGGACTCCAGGATTGCGCCCTGGGCCAAAGGCAGGCACTAAACCGCTGAGCCACCCAGGGATCCCCAAAATTTTGGTTTTGTAATTGGCCTGCTAACTGTATTCAATGACCAATGGATTTATCCTCAACAATATGCAAAAGATGGGGAAATTACGCAGTATCACACACTCGATGCATTCTACCGCACGTACACAATAGCTGGAATTCGTTTAGTCAAAACACAATTACTGTTCAAGGTCTCACGGTATCACACTGGCACAGGGAAGTAAAATTTCTAAAATAATCTTAAAATGCATCACATTTTAAATTCCTATGGAAAACATCTTGAGTAGTATGTGTAAAAGAGGCTTTAAAATATTGAAGCTCTCTAACCCAATCATTCATTCTACTTCTGGGAACCTATAATAGGAAAATACACAAAACCAACTACATAAACCAAGCTGTCCATACCAATAATTGGAAATTTCCTAAATACTTAATAATAGAAAAATATTACTCCCCAGCCACAAAATAATACTACAGAAGAATATTTAATAACATAAAAGACTCAGGATCCCTGGGTGGCTCAGCGGTTTAGCGCCTGCAGCCCAGGGCGTGATCCTGGAGTCCCGGGATCGAGTCCCATGTCGGGCTCCTTGCATGGAGCCTGCTTCACCCTCTGCCTATGTCTCTGCCTCTCTCTCTCTGTCTCTCTCATGAATAAATAAATAAAATCTTTAAAAAACCCAAAACCATGAAAGACTGAAGGGCGTCTGGGTGGCTCAGTCAGTTAAGCAGCTGACTCCTGATTTTGGCTCAAGTCATGATCTCAAGGGTCCTGGGATGGAGCCCTGTGCCTGGCTTCACATTCAGCAAGGAGACTGCTTGAGGAGTGTCTCCCTCTGCCCTTTGCCTGCTTGTGCTCTTGCTCTCTCTCTCTAAAATTTAAAAAAAAAAAAAAAACTTTAAAATTTTTATTTCAGTATGATTAATACACAGTATTGTATAAGTTTTAAGTGTGCAGTATAGTGATTCAACAATTCTATACATTACTCAGTGTTCATTATAACAGTGGACTCTCTTTTTAAAATAGATTGATTTATTTATTTATTTATTTATTTATTTATTTATTTATTTATTTATTGAGCACAAGCAGGGGGAGGGGCAGAAGAAGTGAGAGAATCTCAAGCAGATTCCATGCTCAGTGCAGAGCCCGATGTGGGCTTGATCTAACGACCCTGAGACCATGACCTGACCTGAAATCAAGAATCAGACACTTACCCGACTGAACCGCCCAGGTGCCCCAGTCCCCCTCACCTATTTTACCCATCCCCCCAGCCATCTCTGCTCTGGCAACTACCAGTTTGTTCTCTATAAGAGTCTGTTTTTTGGTTTGTCTCTTTTTCCCTTGCTCATTTGTTTTGTTTCTTAAATTCCACATGAGTGAAACCATATGGTATTTGCCTTCATCTAACTTATTTCACTAAACATTATATTCTCTAGATCCATACATGTTGCAAGTGGCAAGATTTCATTATTTTTTTATATGGTTGAATAATACTCCACTGTATGTGTACATCACATTTTCTTTATCCAAATGAATGTATAATTTTTAAAAATAAAATTTGGATCAAGTTACATAAGGAGTTTTTTTGCAACCTGATTTTTTCAGATATCTGATATCCCCATATCTTTGGATTTTTCTTTGAAAAAACACTATTAATGTCTTCATAATATTCTTGCTAAAATGTACATGCCATAATGTTCTGTTGACTTTCACTCCTGAATGACATTTAAGAAGTTTAATAAATAATCTATTACATATATTCATATCAAAAATCTCTGATTATTGTGTGCCAACTATACTTCAACTAAAAAAAATCTCTAATCATTTCCTTGGGTTGTATGTTTTGAATTGGAATGACAGGACTCAAAGAGTGTGAATATTTTAAAATTCTTGATACAGTGAGTGTCTATTTTTACAGATTTACTTTCACCCTATAGTGTAAACAAACACTACATATACACGCAGAGAATCCTTCTCAGTTTCTCATTAGGTGATTGGTAAATATACTTGGATGTCGTGACTTTGATAATTAAATACAACCCAACTGACCAAATATTTTTAAAAAAATCTTACATGTTGGAGTTTCTACTGATGATTTCATTAAATCATCTATATGTTGTATACTTCAAAAAAAAAAAAAAAAGAGAGAGAGAGAATCCACCTAAAAGTTAGAAATGATGTGTAATGGGGGAAAAATATGATGTGTAATAGGATACTCAGAAGTAAACCGAAGCAGTCATTTCAGATGAGCATGGAGGTAAAATGGTAATAGGTACGTGAGGAAAAGTAATTGCTGCTCAGCCATGATTTTAGCTCTAAATTGCCCACAGTTAAGACAAAAGGGAAAACATGTCAGCATTTATTTTAGACATGACATACTATAATTTTTATCTCCAGAACTCTATTTGAACATAAATTTGTGGTCTGCTCTGATTCTACATAACCTGAGCATGTGTGAAAATGATAAACCCAAGTTCAACACACCAGGTTTGTGAATAAATACACTGTTGGTAAAGAGTTAAAAAAAATAAAAAGGAATATTTCCCAGTAAAAAAAGGTAAGTAGGAACAAAACATACCTTGAATTTCATGGAGGAAAGTTTATAGAGGATCTCCCCCATGTGCTCACGGATAATGGACCATGTGATCTTATTGTCACTCTGTGCAGTGGTTTCAACAGCTCTACGGGCCATATCATAAAATGCAATCATGTTGGACAGCATCCCGACTGTCTTGTAGAATGGACAGAACCTAGGGTATAAATGAAAACCAAAATAATTAATAAAAATAAAATCCAAACCAGGTTCATACTTCCATCTATAAAATATCAGAGCATCAGCTTCTTTATATAAATATGCAGACTACTTAGATTTATTGGATGATAATAATGAATGGGAAAAAAAAGCGGAAAAGACTAACAAAGATTTAACCTGAGTTTCTGGGCAGAGATGGAATATGGAGTGGACAGATAGATGGAGAGATATTTGTTTATTTACTTTAAGAGTGATATTTATTTTTATCTAGTAAAATAATCAGAGGAAGAACAATCAAACAATACTGCTATAATCTAACAACTCTCTGAGGGTCTGTTCCTGTACAGTGCAGTTAAAGGAGTAACAACCCAAATGGTAAAATAACTGAGTTCCAAAGACTCCCTGTCAAGTGGGGTTAAGGTTTAATGAGTAATAGAAAAACAGAAAACTGCCTTTTCCTAAAGTGAATAGTAGTCCCTCCACTAATGAGTTCGTTTTCATTTTACCCATACCTTTTAACAATGAGGACACAAAAGTTAATATTCAACTTGGATCACATGCATGCTTACTAACTTTCTGACACATTTAAACACACTTGCATACACAATTTCATGCACATTCTGTACTTCACTTTCCAAAGAATTTTCCCCTGGTTGAGTTATCTTTGTATGGGTAGCCAGAGCTTCTTAAGTTCCTGATACTTTTTTTTAAGATTTTTATTTATTTTCTTGACAGAGCGAGAGAGTACAAGTAGGCAAACAGAGAGGGAGAAGCTTGATCCCAGAACTCCAGGATCATGACCTGAGTGGAAAGCAGATGCTTAACTGTTGAGCCACCCGGGTGCCCCCTGATAGAGATTTTTGAGGCTTACTGATTATATTGTCATATTTTCTGCTTGTCCTACATTCTAGTAATCTTCCTATTTGTTCAGTTCCCTCTTCAATCCAAATATGATTTGAGGGAGAAAAGCTAGCCTACAATGAAAGGGCTCAAATTAATGAAGTTTAAAAGAAATGGAGGCTTTAAGTGAACCACAGCAGTAGTAGACACAAGTGGGATGTCTAACAGAGACTACAGTGGAAAGAAAGATACTAGGACTATTGGGAAGTGGAACAGGAAAGTAGGACATAATTACTTAGGAAAAGAGTAGAAGAGGCATGGGCAGTTTTAACAGGTAGTGAGAAAAGCATCTGAAGGAGGCAATGATCCCCGGGCTCCACACACTATGCCACAATCTAATTAAAGATGGCTGGATAATGAGTGACAATACAGTCATCACTGTACAAATGAGCAAAATCAAGATAGGGAGACAGATAGTTAGATGTTTGCTATGAACATACAAAATAAACCTATATATCGAGTCAGAGTTGTGTCTGAGAAAAAAAAAGGAGGCAGCTTTTTCTTCAAAACTCAACAGAAAATCCTCAAACAAAAAAAGAAAATCAAGATAGGTCACCTGTCATAAGGAGTATATCCATTTTGTTGTAAGAAATCATCTTTGATAAGTTTTGCTACTTCCAGAGTGATTTTATCTGTTTCTGCTAGAGAAGCCTAGAAGAAAAATATATTTTTAGAAATCAACTTCTATAATGTGGGACCAGTGATTACAATCAATTGAGCAGGCAAAAACTATATAATCAACACACAATCATCTATAGTTAACAAATTCACTTTATAACTGCTTGTTGATTTTTTTATTGTGGTAAAAACATACAACCTAAGTTTTTCATCTTACCTTTTTGAGTGTAGTTCAGTAGTGCTTAGTATATTCACAACAGATTTCTCTAATTGTTCTTGCAAATCTGAAACTCTATACCCATTAAATAGTAGTTCTCCTTTTCCTCCTCTCCCAGACCCTGGTAACCACAATTCTACTTTCTGTTTCTATGAATGTGACTAATTCAGATGGAATCATATAGCATTTGTCTTTTTGGTATTGCTTTATATCACCTGACACAATGTCCTCAAGGTTCATCCATGTTAAAGCATGTGTTAGAATTTTCCTCTCTTTTTAAGACTTGATAATAGCCCATCACATATACATATACATATACATGCATTTTTCTTATCCATTCATTAATCAAAAGACAGCTGGATTGCTGCTACCTCTTAGCCATTGTGAATACTATGCTACTATGAACATGGATATAACAAATAATGTTTTTTTTGAAACAATTTCTTCACATCCTGTCTTGCTAGCTTAACTATTTGAATTCTGAGTCTTGAGTTTGTTTAAAAAAAAACCCAAAACCCCGACATCCCATAAGCAATTAATTAAAAAAAAAAAATCACATGCGGTTTGGAACTATGTACATGCATGGGGTGCCTGGCTGGATTAGTTTAGCAGTGGAGTGTGCAACTCTTGATCTCAAGGTTGAGTTCAAGCCCCATGTTGGGGGTAAAGATTACTTAAAAATAAAATCTTTTAAAAGAAGAAACTATGTAAATGCAAAGTATAGCAAGCATGCGCTTATCTATGTCTGAGAGGTACTTTATTGGAATTGCTGTTAGAGCTTCTTTAAATATCACTGTCTCGGGGATCCCTGGGTGGCTCAGCGGTTTGATGCCTGCCTTTGGCCCAGGGCGCGATCCTGGAGTCCAGGGATCGAGTCCCACATTGGGCTCCTGGCATGAAGCCTGCTTCTCCCTCTGCCTGTGTCTCTGCCTCTCTCTGTGTGTGTATCTCTCATGAATAAATAAATAAATCTTTAAAAAAAAATCACTGTCTCAAAAGCTTTAACTTTGGCAATCACCCTAATCAGCTTAACAGGTAAAGATTTGTTGGAAATCATGGCAAAGGGGCACCTGGATGGTTCAGTGGTTGGGCATCGGCCTTCAGCTCAGGTTGTGATCCCAGTGTCCTGGGATTGAGTTCTCCATCAGGCCCCCTGCTGGGATCCTGATTCTTCCTCTGCCTATGTCTCTGCCACTGTGCATGTCTGTCTCATGAATAAATAAAATCTTTAAAAAAAAAAAAAAAAAGAAGGAAATTATGGCAAAGGCACAGGCTCAGTAAGTTAACCACAGTCTTCTGTCATTTCTCTGCAACTAAGCTTCTTAGAGGTAAGGATCAGATCTTCTTTTTCATGTTTTTAAAATCTCTCTTCTCTCTAATCCCCTCTTCAACCATAGTTAGGTATTAAAATGTGTTCTGTGTTTATCCTTTTATGTGCAAAGATTGATGTGAAATGTGTATTTTATTTTGTATTAGTATTCTAAACTATGTAAGGCAGTCATATTTGCGTCTTTGGCACTTTTTCAGATCCATGCATGTTGCCGTGAGCCACAGTTGGCTTCCAGGTCTTGCATACCTCATTCTCCATGGTATGCAACTTCTCTCTCTCTCTCTCTCTTTTTTTTTTTTTTTGTAGAGACAGCACTGAGGGACATGGAGGAGCAGAGGGAAAGAGACAATTCTAAGCAGGCTCTACAACCAGCATGGAGCCCAACGCAGGACTGGATCCCACGATCCTGAGATCATGACCCCAGTTGACATTGAGTCAGACGCCCAACCGATTGAGCCAGATACCCCAACAACTTCCTTATTTTTATTTTTCATCTTTGCACCCATTAACGGGCACTGAGATTTCCTCCCTGCCACCACAAGCATGTCTAGTTAAGGACCTGTTTGGGAATTTCTTTTGAGATAAATATCTGGTAACAGAGCCACTAAGTCTGAGGGTATACAAGCAAGTTCTGACACTGCTATCCACAATGCCAGCACCAGATGACAGACACTCCTACTCAGAGTACACCGTTCCTCTATCCTCACGTGACTTGGCATTATCCAGCGTTCTGATATTTGCCATTTTAACTGGTATAACATGATATCTCGTTACTGTTTGAGCCTTTCTCCACAGGCTTGTTAATCTTTTGTGTTTCCTCTTCTATAATCTTTCCTGCTCCTTCCTTTGCCCATATGTCTGTTGGAGTTCCAGTATTCTTGTTAACTTATAGTTCTCTGTACCTGTTCGATATCAGTTTACCACTTTTAGATGTTACAAACTCCCTCCCAGTCATCTGTTTTGTTACCTCTATACATAGTAGGCCTTTGCTGAACAAAACAAAATCTTTGCTTTTGACGTAATCAAAACCTTTTTTTGTTGGTTTTATTGCTGGTGCATATGAGGGTTTGTTTATAAAGTCCTTTTTTCAACCAGATAACAAAAACATCATCTTAACATTTGTTTTCTATTAACTTGAAAGTCTTATCTTTCACACTTAAATTGTTAATCTGGAGTCTATTTTTGTGTGGAATTAGATAATAATGCATTTTTATTTTTTGTGTGGAATTTAGATATTTTGTGTGGAATTAGATAATAATGCATTTTTATTTTTTCCCTAGTAAACAGTTTTTTTTTTTTCTTTAAAGACTTTATCTATTTGAGAAAGAGAGGAAGAGAGAGCATGAGTAGAGGCAGAGGCAAAGGGAGAAGCAGACTCCCTGCCAAGCAGGGAGCCTGATGCAGGGCTCCATCCCAGTACCTCGATATGACTTGAGCTGAAGGCAGATGCTTAACCAACTGAGCCACCCAGGCGCCACAGTAAATAGTTTTCCATCATCACTGACTAAAACAATCCAATCCATCCTCCCCTCACTTGAACTGTGATACTATCTTTGCAATGTGAAAGGTCTATATGTACATGAGTACATTTCTGCTTTGTTTTACTGATCTATTTATTTCATCAATAACACATTTTTATTACAGTGGTTTTATATTGATATCCAAAAGAGTAAAAGCTCCCTTTTTACTATTCTTTTTTAAAAGCTTAATTCTTTGTGACAGCAAATGAATTTTTGAAGCATTGCTAATTTGTTCAGAAGCTGCAACTGGAAATTGGATTGACATCACATCAAAATTATAGACTTAAGTGCTGTAAGAGCTTGGATTGTCTGTTTTCAGATTTTGTTTCATTTATTAGTTTTAAAATGTTTTCCATAGAAGAAATAATTTATTTTTAAGAGAAAAAGCTGTAAAAAGTGTGTGTGTGGGGGGGTGGTAGGTGGCAGAAAGAAAGGAAGAGGAAGAATCTTAGGCAGGCTCTGTGCCCAGCGCAGAGCCCGACGCAGGGCTTGACCTCATGACCCTGAGATCATGACCTGAGCCAAAATAAAGAGTCAGAGACTTAACTGACTGAGCCACCCAAGTGCCCAAAAAATAATATATATTTTTAAAATTATTCCTACAGTCTAGCTTTTGTTACCATTGTGGACACTTTATTTTTATTTTCTAACAGGTATTGCAAATATAGAGAAATTCTCTTGATTTTTTACATTTATCTTAAATCTAGAACCCCCTTATTAGTTCAAATTGTTTCTCTGTTATTTTTCTTGTCATATGAACACATTATCTACAAATAATGGTATTTTAATCTCTTTCTTTTCTTATATCATTGGTTAGGCCCCCTGATACTATTGAACACAAGCAGTGATAGTAGGCATTTTGATTTGTAAACAGAACGATCAGAAAATTCTCCACTAAGTAAAATGCCTTCCCTAGGTTTTAGTAAGTTACTTTTAACAAATTAAGGAAGTTCCTTTCTATTCCATGTTTGCTAAGAGATTTTCAAAACTATAAATAAGTGGGGCACCTGGGTGGCTCAGTTGGTTAAGTGTTGGACTCTTGATTTCAGCTTGGGTCATGATCTCAGGGTTGTGGAATTGAGCCCTGCATTGGGGTCCTCACTGACCATGGAGCCTGCTTGGGATTCTCTCCCTTTCCTTCTGCCCCCTGCCGTACCTCCCACTCACTCTTGTTCTCTCTCTCTCTCTCTCTCTCAAGAGAAAAAAAAAAACCAAACAACTGTAAATAAATGATGAACTTCAAATACTTCTTCCATATTAGTTCAGATATCCTTTTCCCATTATATTACATTGGTGAGTTACAATAATTGATTTTCAGTGTTGAATCATATTTGCATTCCTGAGATAAACTTTACTTGCTCATGATATTTTATTCTTTTTAATACCCTGCAGAACCTAGTAAATAGTAGCATTTCATTTAGGATTTTGATACCTACATTCATAAACCAAATTAGCCTGAGATCTTTTGGTCTTATATTGTCTTTGTCTGGTTCTGGAGATCTTCTGTTTCTAGTTCCTCTTAACTAGGGCCACAGTACTCATTTATAGAAAATGAGTATTTAACATGTGCTAGCAATCTAATAATACTATCATTTGTGGAAAAAGAATTTAAGAGGTGGAACGCCTGGGTGGCTCAGTGGTTGAGCATTTCTGCCTTTGGCTCAGGGCGTGATTCCGGAGTCCTGGAATCGAGTCTCACATAGGGCTCCCCACAGAGAGCCTCCTTCTCCCTCTGCCTGTCTCTGCCTCTCTCTCTGTCTCTCTCATGAATAAATTAAAAAAAAAAAGAATTAAGAGGTGACTTTATAAGATATAATAAAAAGAACAGAACCAGATCAAGAACTCTGAGGTCCTGACTAGCCACTGCATACTAGCTGAGAAGTCATTTGGTTTTGGAATGTACTCTGGTTAAATCTATTAACACCATCCTCCTGTGAATCATCAAGACACAGACAAGAATGTAAGTCACTTGTTTAAGGTCACACAGCTAATTATTAAAGAAACTGGCATCCAACCTTTTTGATTTTTAGCCCCAGTGCTCCTGAAAAAATATAATAGATCTAAACCATGCCACCTCTAATTTGGTTGGTGATGGGTATATTTTATTTCAAGAAATAAAAATAAATCAAGTGTTTCTTTCTCATCTACAATATAACTGGGACCATGCAAAGTGCTACAAAGGATCAAAAAGAATACAAAGGTCCTAACAATTTATAGTTAGTCCTTTTGATTGACCATTTTGAAGTACAAGCCCCTCTTCTGGAATCTGGGCAAGCTCTGTGGCTGCTTTGATCAGAATATAAGATAGAAGTGATATACTAGTTTTGGGGCCCAGGCTTAAGAGGCTGTTGGTTTCCATTTCTCTTTAAACACTCTGAGAGCCCTACACTGCTACATGGAGACACTACATAGAGAGAGAAATGCCAGCCAAGGCCTAGCTGTTCTAATCATCTTAGCCCAGGCACTAAACATATGAGGGAAGAAAATTTCAGATGACTCCAGCCACCATATGATTGCAACTGTATGAAGGGCCTGAGTCAAGAATTCCAACAGTCCATCAAACCCAAAAGTAGAAGCAGTAAAACACTACTCAAACCACTAAATATTAGGAGTGGTTTGTTACTCAACAATAATCAAAACAATAATCATCTTTCCAACTTTAGAACATAAATAGGACCTTCAAATATCTGCTGAATAAAAGATAAGCTAAACTTCTTTAGTTCAAAAAATATTCAATAAGTACTTATTTTGCTAGGCAAGAATCTGCACGTCCAAGGTACAACATATCAGCATAACTGACAGATCTGTCCTCCATGGGACTTAACCACTCACCTTTCCCACAAGTTGTACAATTTCTGCCAGGTCTTCTTCTTCCTGCAGAATCTCCTTAGCTTTGGTCCTCAGAGGAACAAATTCTGTGAAGTGTTTGTCATAGTACTCATCCAAAGCACGCGTGTACTTGCTATAGCTGATTAGCCAGTTGACAGAGGGGAAATGCTTACGTTGAGCTAGTTTCTTATCTAAGCCCCAAAACACCTGATTTAAAAAGAAAACAAACATATACAATGATTTTTTCTTAAATAAAAAGCAGTAAAAAAAAGTTTTGTTTTTCTTTTTTAAGATTTTATTTATTCATGAGAAACACACATAGAGAGAGAGAGAAAGAGAGAGAGGCAGAGACACAGGCAGAGAGAGAAGCAGGCTTCCATGCAGGGAGTCTGATATGGGACTCAATCCTGAGACTCTGGGATCATGCCCTGAGCCAAAGGCAGACAGACGTTCAACTGCTGAGCCACCCAGGAGTCCCAAAATTGAAGTATATTTGTTTGTCCTAAGTATACAATTCTGTAATTTTTGGGTCAAATTATCAATCTTTTTAGTATATCCCACATATAATTGAAATAGAATAAAACTTAAAATATTAAAAAATATATTCCTTTTAATTTCAGGATGGATACTATCTATAAATCAAATTCAGGGATCCCTGGGTGGCTCAGCGGTTTGGTGCCTGCCTTTGGCCCAGGGGGCGATCCTGGAGACCCGGGATCAAGTCCCGCATGGGGCTCCTGGCAGGGAGCCTGCTTCTCCCTCTCCTCTGCCTGCGTCTCTGCCTCTCTCTCTCTCTATATCATAAATAAATAAAAATAAGTTTAAAAAAATAAAAAATAAAAAAAAATAAATCAAATTCAAATTGTATCTGAATTTCCTTAATAGTGTGGTAAATCTGATAGTAAGAAGAAAATTAATGGGCTCTGCTGAAGATTTATTATGTTGCAATATAAACAGAGGAATCAGAAAATGCTTACTGAGATAGAATGGATTCTTCACTTTGGTCATACATCATGAAACATTCTGACTAAATTCAATTCCTTAAGGGCCAATCCAATAGGATCTTAACAGTCATTTTTCTGAGGCCATTCACATATATTTTATACATTCTTAACTTTGCTCCCCCTTTCTCTGCAATTTAAACTCAAAATGTGAGAGTTATATGAATACATCAACGTTTATTTTCTTTACTATAGCCCTAATTTGCATACATCCTTCATTTAGGCTTCTTCTGATGACCAGTTGACAAGCTATCCACTACAACTCATGCCTTGCGGCTGGGAAGCAGCTGTGTAGGCAGAAACTCCATTTTGCAGTTTTGCTTTCATCTGGGTGTGGCCAACAGAGTGAGTGGGGTGACTGCATCTGAGCCAAGAGTTCAGAGTGGGTGTGCCTTCTCCACAGTTTCCCTCAGGCTAGCCAGACACAGACAGTTACCAGGCTAAGCGACTGTGGAGCCCCAAGCTGGAAGGAACCCTGGTCTCTGAATTATTAGCGGAAAAAAGCTGCCCTCTGACACGATCATCTGCTTTAGACCATACTACGAGAAAAAAGATGCTTTAGACCATACTACAAGAAAAAAGAAACTTCTACTGAGTTTTTGCCATTATGCATCTTTAGGCCTATTTGTTTTTGCAACTAGGGGCTACTCTCACCTAAAGGGTAGTATTATTCTAACACTAATAAAACTTTGCTATTACTGATGTATTTTCCACTTACAGAAATTAGGTTTGTTCTAAATCTTACACAAAGAGCTAAGCTCTCAGTGACAAGAATATTCCTAAAACAAATTTTCCTACTGCTTACTCTTTAGTGAATAAATTAAATACTTCACGATGATTTAGATAACATTAGAGAAGAAGCAGGGAGGGAAAGGTCAGAAGTTGACTACACTAGGAAAAGATATACCTGAACAATACCAAGAGTAGCAGATGTAACTGGATCAGAAAAATCACCACCAGGCGGAGAGACTCTAAATTTAAAAGGAAAAAAAAACTCATTAGAAAGTTCAAGTAACTGGTATATGAAAAAAAAAAAAATTGTTTGAGAGTCAATATTTTAATATTATTTTATTGTTAACTTTAGAACTAACTTTTAGAACTTCAGAACTAAACTTTAGAAATAAGAAAAACTTACAGAACAAATACTGATAAAAATAAGTCCTAAGTTGCAAATAACAACAGTAACTACAAAATGCCTTCTAGTATGAGAAATGAGAGAATCAGTTTTGTGATTCTAATCAAAAGATGAAACAGGAAGGAAGAAAAAGCTCTAAGAACAAAGGGGCTTTATGTAGTGATCATGGATCTTTACTGTGTTTTTACCATGATATAACCTTATCTTAATGTCTATAATTTTCTAAGTTATTCTTAAGATATTGTGACTTAAATATAATAAACCAGTGAAGCTAAATAACCATAATATGCAGAAAAAACCTACACAATTACATTGTAAAGAGCTCTCTGAATGACCCTGGAGTCCAATCTTGGTTAAGAACCACTACCCTCAGAGGAAACTAAATTTTTTCTCTTTAAAATAAATGACTTTTAATTTTTATTTTGAAAAGGAAAAAGTTTATGTGCTTACGCTCCTACAATGCTGACACTTCCTTCTCTTTCAGGATTTCCAAGACATTTTACCCTGCCTGCTCGCTCATAGAAAGAGGCCAGACGGGCACCAAGATATGCAGGATATCCACTATCTGAAAAAAAACAAAAAGAAATTTAAGAGAGGTTCTAAGCCAGTCCTAAAAATACTATCAACCTTCTTACATGATAAGCAATACAAAAACTCACCTGCAGGCATTTCAGCTAAGCGACCAGAGATTTCTCTAAGGGCCTCTGCCCATCTAGAGGTAGAGTCAGCCATCATACTGACGTGATAACCCATGTCACGGAAATATTCTGACAGCGTAATTCCTAAATTGGGAAGAGTATCACAAGTTAAAATTCTACAATGTAGAATCTTGACTTTGTCACCCCTCCTACGAAAACTTTAAAGGAATAGGTACATGAGGTAGACTGCTAGTTGTTCACCAAAATCTGTTCTCCCTTTTTTTGTGCACACAGCTGAATTATGTTTCCTGGCCTCCTTACTATTAGATGACCATGTAACTGACTTCTAGCCGATCAAATGAAAGTCAAAGTAATGAGTTCCATCATTAGGCAAGCCACACATCCTTCCATGCTTTTTATTCCTTTTGGCTTACTGAGATAAAGAGGACTCCCAGGAGTCCTGGGAGTCATGAGCTGAAAATAGAAGAGTACTTTTCAGCTTGGGTCTCAGCCCAGACTGACAATAAAAAAAGTGTCCCCTGACCTCTTAAAAAAAAAACATATTATTGAGCAATGACAAGTTTGGATTTATTTATAGCCATAGCCTATTCTAATATAATATAGATTTTAAAAAGTAAGAAAAGATATTTTCCCTATTCTTTGCTTAGAAAATTAAGTCTGAAATTAATTTCCACTGGAGGTTTTTTTTTTTTTTTTTTTTTTTTTTTTTATGATAGTCAGAGAGAGAGGCAGAGACATAGGCAGAGGGAGAAGGAGGCTCCATGCACCGGGAGCCCAATGTGGGATTCGATCCCGGGTCTCCAGGATCGCGCCCTGGGCCAAAGGCAGGCGCCAAACCGCTGCACCACCCAGGGATCCCCTCCACTGGAGCTTTTATCTACATATCACACATACATATACTAAAAACTATTTTTCAAAAGTAACAAATTTCATTAACCTGAGTAATATCTTAATTATCCAGATTATTCTGCTGTGCATATCAGGTTCTGATAAATCAGAATCACTTATGATAAACCACGTAGAAGAAACTAATATACAAAAGGAAGTTCTGGGTTCTATTTCCTATTCTGACATTAACCTCAGCAAACTAGCTTCATTTCCCAGTGTGTAACTCTTGTTCTGTCTACCTGTACATATCAGATGAAATGATATATATAAATGTCCTCTGAAAAGTACAAAGTACTATGCAACTCTAAGATATTAGAAAATCATAGTTGTTAATACATTGTAAGAGTCCCAGAATCTAACACATTTTTTATTTACCAGTAAAGAAACAGAGGTTTATATAAGTAAAACTAAACAGTGCTCAAAACTTCAGCACTTTACTATTTATCCCATTACATCTTTCAGAATAAGAAATACTGATATCTGTGGCTTCTTAAAAATGATTCCATAAACAAAGTCTTCAAAAAATATCACTTATTATTAAGGCTTAAAAAAACACATTTGTCATGACACTTTTCGATCTGATGATAGGATCAGGTCCTCTTCTACACAAGCATGGCTGCATTTTCAGTCTCTGTGATGTTCATTAATGCTTGTGTATTAGAAGGACATGGTGGAAGAGACGGATACACATGAGTAAGCTTCAAAGGAGTTCCACAGACCTAACAATATCAGTGCCTACCAGTTAAAAAAAACAAAAACAAAAACACCTCAGACAAAATCAAAAGATGAACAAACTAGGAAAACACTGGCAACTCATGACAGATAAAAGACCAATTTCAAAGGGCTTTTATAAATCAGTATGAAAAGGCACTCCTGTCTAAAAGGAACATAGCAGAAAATAGTTTTCAAATGGTTAATACAGATAGGAAAGGTGCTAGCCCACTGAAAGAAATACAGACTGAATAGGTATCTAATAAAGCAGAAACAGTAAAATGCTAATTGTCAAATCTAGGTGCTGAGGACATGAGTGTTCACTGTAATGTTCTTTCAAATTTCTATGTGTTTGATAATTATCCTAAGAAAGTGTTACAAATCCTAGCAAAGGTGAAGAGGTAGAGAAATAGAACTCTTACTCACTCTTATCCTTTTCGAAGGGCTACCAAAATCTAAAATGTATATTGATAGTTGTATGCTTGGAAATTTTAGTTCTATAAACTTACCTTACAAATGCACAAAGAAACATGCATAAAATATGAAAAGAAACCATAAAAAACACACATAAGGATGTTTTGTGATGCAAGGTTTGTGATAGCAAAAAAAAAAAAATCAAAACAAAAACAAAAACAAAAAAACAAAAAAAAACCCCCATTATCAATAATCCAAATGTCTACCAGAAAGATGCTATTTAAATAGGTTATGAGGTAGCCATATAGCTGGGATGCTGTGCAGCTATTTATGGAAAACTTCCTGTTTTAAAATAAGTAGATGAATATGTCACTTTTCCCTTCTCATAAAAGTAATCATCAAACAAGGAGAACGAGAAATATAAAAACTCTATTATCAAAAACTAGGGAATATGTTTAGCTCCACAACAAAATAATGAGAAAAGCCACCTAAATGATGTAAAACCCAAACAAGGCCATGGAAGACACTAAGAACTGACCAGAAACTGCACATCTCAAAGTAAACTTCAGCAAGAGAGAGGCAAAAACAAAAATCCTTTGAAACCCTGCACAAAGGATACAAGCAAGGTTCCTTGGAACTAGTTTGACATCAAGGAGAAGCAGGGATATGGCAACAAACAAAACACATGTAGGCACCCCTTTACAATAAAGAAAAAGTGGTGGAAGAGAAAGACTTCATTGTAAGTGACCTTGCAACTGCAGATATCTGTTGGCAGGAGAGAAGAGCAAAATAACTTACTTATACAACTCCATGCCATAACAAACTTCACAGATTCCCATGAAGAAATCCTGCCATCCCCTCCCATTTCCTGCAAAGGTGAATAATAGTTACAATACACTTGAGTATAGGAACTACACAAAAATACAAGAAGAAAACAAAAAGAGCAAATATAATGATGGCCAAAGAAACTGCCAAGGCACAGATGAAAACTATGATCACTTTTAATGAATGAAAGATGTTAATAACACATTCTATCACAAAATAAAATCTCAAGGAGTATATAGTAAGCTCAGCAAAACTCAACAAAGAACTGGAAGAAAAAACAAAGCTATTACAGAAATGAAGGTTTCATTAGAAGCAAAGAATATGCTGATTATCCTGTGAGCAAATGGACAAAAGGTTAAATAAAAAGAATCAGAGAGAAAAGATATGTATGGAAAATAGATAAATAGGTCTAGTTTGAAGAGAATAACCATAAGGGAAGAGAAAAAATTTCAGAAACAATTCTTGAAAACTGTCCAAAATAAACGATATATTCATAGATTGAAAAGACATAAGTTTCAGGGAAAAATTCATCAAAACTATCGATACTGGCATATATCCTTATAAAGTTACAAAACTTTAAATTTAAGGAGAAATTCCTTTGGGCACAAAGAATAATCACTTATAAAAAGAAAAAAAAAGCAGGTCAGCTTCAGATCTCTACCTTGCATTTTTTATTTTTTATTATTTATTTAAGATTTATTTATTCATGACACACACACACACACACACACACACAGAGGCAGAGACATAGGAAGAGGGAGAAGTAGGCTCCCCCTCAGGGAGCCCAATGTGGGACTTGACCCAGGCATTCCAGGATCATGCCCTGAGCTGAAGGCAGACAGACGTTCAGCCGCTGAGCCACCCAGGCATCCCATACCTTGCATTTTTAAAAAAAGATTTATTTACTCATTTTGAGATAGAGAGTGAGAGAGAGAGCTCACACAAAGGAGCACAGCAAGAGAGAGAGAGGAAAAGGGAGAGAGAATCCTAAGCAGACTGCGTTCTGAGCGTAAGGCCCAATGCACAGCTCAATCCCATGACCTATGATCATGACCTAAGCTGAAACCAAGAGTTGGAGGCCCACCTGACTACCAAGCCACCCCTCTTCTCTTCCTAGGATTAAATGCTAGAATAAGAGGTCTCAAGGAAACAAACATTGACCCAAAATATTTATATCCAGCCAAACTACTATGAAAATTTAAAAGGAGTGCAGGGACACCTGGCTGTCTCAGTTAGAAGAGCGTTTAAGCCTTGATCTCGGGGGTTGTTAGTTTGAGCCCCTTAAAAGGTATACAGATTAAAGAGAAAGAAAAATGAAAAAATTTAAAGGCAGTGGAATAAAAACAAACTTATGAAGACAAAAAAGAATCCATGGAATCAGTTTCCTTGAGCCTTTCTTGAAGAAACTTAGAAAAGTCAGATTTTAATAAACCATGAAACAGATGAAGAAACTGTAGCCAAAAGACTGCTGTGGGGACGGATTCCATCTTACTCTAGGTTCAAGACCAGTGATGTCATTTTATGGTCATGCTGGCTTTAAACTTAAGAACAGATATAAACTGCTTTTTAAAAAAAAAAGATTTATGTTAGAGAGAGAGAGAGAGAAAGAGCAAGTGAGTGGGGGGAAGGGGCAGAAGGAGAGGGAGAGATATCCCCAAGTAGACACCCCAAGCATGAGAGCTGAGCATGGGGCCTGATGTGAGGCTTGATCTGAAGACCCTGAGATCATGATCTGAGCCAAAATCAAGAGTTGGATGCTTAACCGACTGGGCCACCAATGTACCCCCAGATGTAAACTGCTTTTATTCTAATTTGTATACTCACCAGTATAAATAGAAGCTTCTCTAGCAGCCACAGGCATATTGGAGGTATTGGCTACCAAAGCTGTCCTCTTCATAATTGACTCCACCTTACCATCAACTTCCATTGTGAGCTAAAGGCAAACAATCTATTTTGATATTCTAATATCCAAACAGAACATTTTAGTCCCCCCTTTTACAATTTACCCATATTTAATCCCTCTTATAATCAGTTTTCCCAAAGTAAAATTTCCCATCACTCTAACCTCTTCTCCCTGTCCAACTATGCTGTAAAGACAGGAATTATTTCCACTTCATAAATGAAATTCATTATTTTATGGAAAGAGGAATATTACTTTAGCAAGCCAGTAAATCATATAAAGCTGATATTGAAGCTCCCACCTATAAATAGTCTATTTTATATCTTTCTCTTTTTTTTATCTTTCTCTTAATAACTGACAACCACCAGATCATAAAAAGAAACTTTAAAGTATTTAACTGAAAAAAAATCAAATTCCTTTCCTTAGATATACAAATTGAATCACAAATATAATTAGAAAATTCCTTAAGAGATCCTTGACGAATGAGAACATTGCTCCAGAGCCAACACAAAGCTTTACTAGTTGCCACTGAAAGTCGATTAGTGGTATTTTCTCTAGAATGATATTTTAAGCTTTATATATACAGACCTCTGGGAAGTCCCGGAGGACTTCAGACATCTCATTTCCTCGTTCACCACATCCTACATAGATGATCACATCACTGTTGGAATACTTGGATAGAGATTGTGATATCACTGTCTTTCCACAGCCAAAAGCCCCTGGAATTGCAGTAGTTCCTCCCTGTACACATCTAAGCAAAGTAAACAAAGTATGGATTACTTTACTTGTTAATAAATACTAACAAATAAGTAGGTAAGTGACCCAGAAATACAAGTTAGAGAAAGCACTTTGAAATATTTTCATCTTTTTCTGTATCTATATCTGTATCTATGTATATATACACAAAGATAGATATACAGATACAAATACTGTAATTGTTCCCCCAGTTGATACCTAGAACAGTGTATATTTTTTATTATCATTAACCATCTCTACCATCTTTAATAGTTTGAAAGTGAGAACATATGCCATGAGATACATGGGGAAAAGGAATATGAAAACAGATAAAACAGTATTAATGATATTTAGAATGCTTATATTAATTAGTTGATGAAAGCACAAATACAGGAATTGAAGCTAAAAGACAAATTTAAACAACTTTTCTAAGTTGTCTTCTGAGGCAAAAAATAAGACCTAAGAAAAATCACATCCTGCTATAAAGGTTAATGAACAAAGTCTTTTATTAAGTAAGGTGTTATGCCAATCCCCTTTTATATATTGAGTATTTACAAAGTACTTCCTAGGCACTAAAAATTGCTTGGAGATGTTGAAGAGAGATCAGCAAATAAGATAGTCGTGTTACTGTAAGCACAGAGCTCACATTCTAGGGGATAAAATGAAGAGTCAGCTGGTGATTACAGTGCCATTTAGCAGCTACGTTCAAACTTTCCCTAAGCAGTGGCAACGGAGAGTGAGCTACCCTTCATAGCAGAGGAAAGTGAATGTCGTGGTATGTGTCCATATGTCTGTGCACATGCTGTGTATGTAGAGCAGGAGGGTGTGGGTGGGAGAAATGAAATGCAATGCTAAGGGAAATTCTTTGCAATATTGTGTTTTATTATTATAAAATTCACAAAAACACTATAGTCTTAAAAATAATTATAGGTATCTTCAATATAAAACTAATATGCATTAAAATTTTTCGTCCTTCAAACTCTTCAGTGACTTTGATAAACTAAGAGGGCATGTCCATATTCGTTCTGTGGTTTTGTATACCTCTCTCAAATCACTTTTAACTTGAGTGGGGAGACAGGGTTGGGTGTGCCCCAGTTTGGAAGGTCAGCAATTCAATGTGAAAAGTGCTATCACAGAGAAAATCCAGGGCACTATAGGAGAACACAGGAAGGGATGTAAAGTCTGACACTGTATTGAAGTGGGCTTAGGAGAGCCTTCTGAGAGTAGCTAAGATCTGAAAGGAAAGAGAAACTAGCCAGACAGGAAAGAACATTCCTGGCAGAGAAAACAGCATACTCAAAGGCCCAGGGGCAAGAAAGAGCATTGCTTGAGGAACTGAGTCCTTTAGGATGCCTGGAAGATAGTATATAAGGAGACTGGGCAGTCAAGTGGCTGAGAGGTTACTGGAAGATAAGCAACAGCTAAATCACAGACTGTTTTGTAGGGAGTTAAGGAGTATTTGTTTTAAAAGCAATAAAGTGCACTGAGGAGTTTCAAGAAAAACAGTGCAGGACCAGATATGTGTTTTAGATGGGTCACAATATAGTATGGACAATCATTTAGAAAGAAGGCAAGACGGAAGAGAAGAAGTCTGTTTGTGATTATTGCAGAATTAGGGTAAGATCTTTAGGTAAAGTCATGGAGTAGGGATGAAAGATGTAGATAAAACATATCTAGGTAAGAGAATAAAAGCACTTGTTCAATAATTAGATGTGTGCACGTAAGACTGATCCTTGAGAGAAGTCACAGATTTTAGAGTAAGCATTTACTGGATGGATGATAGTGTCATCTGTTGAAAGCGGCAACAAAAAAGATGAGCAAGTTTCAAGGAAGAAAGTAGTGAATAAGATGCTGATTTTAGCTAGGAACATATTGACTTTGAGGCACCTCTAAGACGTTCAAAAGGAGAGGTGTGAACAGAAGTGAACATGTGAGTCTGGAACTCACATGAGATCTGGGAGGAAGATACAGATTTGGAAGTCATCAAATTACTATTTAAGTCATGAGGGTGAAAAAAACTCTAAGAAATATCAAAATTAAGGGAGAAGGAACCTGAAATGGAGAATAAGAACTTGTATACAGAGGCTAACAGAAAAAACAAAGAAAGATGGTATTTCAAGGAGGAAGGAGTAGAAAGTAATATCCAAAGTTGTAGGAATTAAGGAAATACTAAAACTTATTTGTTGAATTATCAGTAATGGGAATGAACGATGATGTTAGTGAGAGTAGTTTCAACTGGGTGGGCAAGGCAACTGGCTGGGCACACCGAGTCAGAGTGGGAAACGTGGAGATGGCCAATTTGATCTTTCAAGAGGTCTGGCTATGAAGATGAGGAGACACAGAGTGGAAGGTAGAAAGGGGAAAAGGGTGGAGGGTAGATATTTTTTTATTAGATAGGAGATAAAAGGAAGATAACCTTTAAGGTTATCTAAAGGGAGATAACCTAAAGAGAGGTTTCTGAGGAGACAGGGGGCGGGATATACTTCAGAAAGAGGAAAGGAAGAAGGGACAAATGGAAGTATATATTAACTGAAGGAGTTTCAAATGTGATGGTCTCTAACTTCTCCATGGAGGCTCTAGCATGATCATTTGTTGCCACAGGAAGAAGGAAGAATGGAGCTGAGGCCCTGAGACAGGTGTAGAGGTCTGAAACAGCTGCTGCGGAGAGGGGGAACATGGTAAACAGGGAAATGCAGGACTGCAACCCAGTGGTGAGATACTAACCTGCACTGATTATCTGATTTTCTCAGTAGCCTGTGTGTAGACCTGGGAGGAGGTAGCTGGACTGATTTCACGGTTGGGATTTTGCCGGGTGGGTGTAACAAAAGAAAGAAATAAGAAATTGTAGTATACCAGCCAATATGCAGAAACTTGACAGCCTAATAAGCTTAAGCTAGATATTGAAGGATATGGAAACAAGAGGTGCTGACTAATAAGTCACAGGATCAAAGATCTTATGAGAAATAATGAGAACAACTCAGAGAATAGGTTTCAAGGGTCAGTGGGACATATGTGGGTTGGTGATCAAAGTTGAAGGAATTACTGTATCATGGCTTCAATCTTTTCTGTGAATTAAATGAAGTCATTTGTTGAAAGTAAAGCAGGGTATGGTGAAGCCTGAGAATTAAAGAGAAGAATTAAAAGAAGACTACTTTTTAAGTAGTCAAAGAAAATGGCAAAGAGCAGACTATAAATTAAGAATGAATTGTGGGCAGCACGGAGAGCTCCACTGATTTTAGAAACCATCGACTTATACTGATACCTATCTACTAATTCCAGCTATATTATTTGGGCACAGATTTACTTCTGGAAATTTTTTTCAGAAAGCTTTAGAAAAAAACCTTTCCTTTTGCTGGAAACTGTGAAACAATAAATCTTCAGTGATTTGACTCCATAATAAGCATTGGCAATATATGAATATATTTAACTAATTCACTGTTATTTCTCTAGATAAAATTTATTATAGGATTAGCACATGAAATCTTTATAAAGCAGGTAAACAACAAGCACATTTAATCTTCTGAGGAAAAACCACAGGGCACAGCTCAAACTTACGGAAAAAGGGCATCAAGGACCCTCTGGCCAGTCAACAAGGGATGATTAGCCGGCAGCTTCTCAGTGACAGGCCGAACTTGACGTACAGGCCATACTTGGACCATGCTAAACTTTTCCTTTATACCTTCAAATTCAAGCTCCAAGACAACATCCTATAAAAATGCAGCAGGATGTTAAATATAGTCAAATTTATGAATATGAACATTTCTTCCTCTAAAATCAAAGTAATCCAGATTCCTCTTGAGGGTAGAGAAGTGGTATGCAGAAGTGGAGAAGGAGATTTATACTTTTTCTTGTAATTCTTTATATACGATTCTCATTTTTTTTAACCAGGTATACTTATTACTGTTCCAATAACTAAAAAATAGGAGTTTTTGAGAAAGAGGTATTTTAAGTAACAGAGGAATAGTTAAATAAATTATATGGATACACACAGGGACAAGTCTTAAAAGATATAGAAGACACCCCTGGGACTGGGGGGAGAAATGAAAATTTTCATAATTTATTTTGTACTCTTTCATTTGTTTACTTTATTACTATGCTCTTATACTAAATAAAAATACTTATTCAGAACCCTAAAATATTTAATAACGTTAAATATTAAATATTTATAAAAGCAAAAAAGATGAGTAATACTCGAACATTTATGAACACTGAGATGGTTTCAACTATTCACAAATAATCCCAACATCCACACACCTACAGAAATCTGTAATTTTGTTGATACATGAATTTGAATTGTCTACCCCAGAGGGTTCCTTCCATGAAGGATGGAGTGTGAGTCTCTTAGCTAGTGAGTCAGGCTAACTGACTGCCTAGAATCCCAATCTTAACTCTTTCTGTTTCTATATTTTGTAGAGCACAGATTTACTCTTATTAAATAATTAGAAAATTATTATTTTACCATTGGGAACAGATTATTTGTTACAATGATCTTCTCAATAAAATTATCTTCATACCCACAGACTATTTTGACTTCACTATATGATATGATGTGACTATCAATAACACTAAAGGACTAAGTTTTAAATAGCTTATCCAGAGTTAGAATTCCTATAATCCAACATACAATTTATTATGTATATATAGATTGACAGTTAAAATCAAAGTAAGTCTATTCTATGCTTTACGAATCAGAGCTTTAATAATGTAGTATAAGTTAAGATGGTAGGAAAATGTTATACTATATATTGCTTTCCCTTTAAAAACAACTCCATATGTTCTGCTTTTTGTGTTCCCAAGCCCAAGTTTAAAGATAAAATCTTTATAAAAATCTTAAAAAAGGGACACTTGGGTGGCTCAGCATTTGAGTGCCTGCCTTCGGCCCAGGGCGTGATCCTGGAGTCCCAGGATTGTGTCCCATATCGGGCTCCCTGCGTGGAGCCTGCTTCTCCCTCTGCCCTTGTCTCTGCCTCTCTCTCTATGTCTCTCATGAATAAATAAAATCTTTTTATAGATTTTATTCCCTCAATTTATATATAGCATTTCAATGCATAAATCACATAAGCAGCACTTCAAATGATATCCAGAACACTTACCATTATTTGAAAGTAACAGGAAGTCCAAATGTCATACTTTGTTCTTATACTGACATTGCTACACTGATTAGATATAATGGATAGCCTATGCTATCACAAGATGGTAGATCACTCATAATTCAGGGATGCTAGAAATGTTCAAGGCATTTAGCTATTCAGCGTCCCAAAGACTCAAGCTAAATGATTTGGCAGATTTCAGGACAATACTAAGGATAAATCTGAACTTCTGTGCATTGCTAATTTGGAGAGTAATTTGACCATACCCACCAAATTTCAAAATGTACATATCCTTTGACCTAGTTCTTGCATTTCTAGGAATTTCCTTTATGTATACAAAATGTCCTGTTATCAGAGGCACCGGGGTGGCTCAGTTGGTAAAGCAGCTACTTTTGGATCAGGTCTTGATCCAGGATCCTGGGATGGAGTCCTGCATTGGGCTCCTTGCTCAACAGGGAGCCTGCTTCTGCTCTTCCCCCCACTCATGCATGCGTGCTCTCTCTATCTTAAATAATAAAATCCTTTAAGGCTCAGCAGTTTAGTGCCTGCAGCCCAGGGTGTGATCCTGAAGACCCGGATCAAGTCCCACGTCAGCCTCCCTGCATGGAGCCTGCTTCTCCCTCTTCCTGTGTCTCTGCCTCTCTCTCCTCTCAGTGTATTCTCATGAATAAATAAATAAATAAAATCTTTAAAAAAAATCTATTTTGTTAAAAAAACAACAACAAAATGTCCTATTATCAAAATATTATAGCCCATTTCTTACACCATAAGTTTGGAAATGAACATTACTACAGAGACTAGTTAAATAACTTGTGGTAGTATAAGAGGCTGTAATATGTAATACTCAGCAGTATTAAGACAGATTCTCTGGAAAGATATGTCCTGGATTCAAATCCTGAGTCCTGGGCAGCTCGGTTGGCTCAGCGGTTTAGTGCAGCCTTCAGCTCAGGGCCTGACCCTGGAGACTGGGGATCCAGTCCCACGTCGGGCTTCCTGCGTGGAGTCTGCTTCTCCCTCTGCCTATGTCTCTGCCTCTCTCTCTGTGTCTCTCATGAATGAATAAATAAAATCTTTTTACAAAAATCTTAAAAAATAATTATAGGAATTATTTACAGGAAAAAAATAGGTGTTGGTGAGGATGTGGAGACAGGGGAAACTTCTTGTACTGTTGGTGGCAATGCAAACTGGTGCAGCTACTCTGAAAAACATTATGGAGGTTCCTAAAAAAGTTAAAAGTAGAACTACTCTATGATCTGGCAATTGCACTACTAGGTAATCACCCAAAAGATAAAAAATACTGATTCAAAGGGATACATGCACCTCAATGTTTATAGCAGCATTATCAACAATAGGCAAATTATGAGAAGAGCCCAAATGTCCATCCCTGATGAATGGATAAAGAAGAGGTGGTATGTGTACACAATGGAATATTACTTAGCCATAAAAAGAATGAAGTCTAGCTATCTGCAATGATGCAGATGGAGTGAAAGAATATTATCTTAAAAGCAAAGTAAGTCAGAGAGAGACAAATACCATAGGATTTCATTTGTATGTGGAATTTAAGAAAAACAGATGAACACAGGGGAAAAAAAAGAGAAGCAAACCACAAAACAGACTCTTAACTGTAGGGAACAAACTGAGAGCTACTGGAGGGGTAGGGGATGGACTAAATGGATGAAAGGTCTTAAAGACAGAACTTGTGAGAGCACTAGGTGCTGTTATGTAACTGATAAATCACTAAATTCTAAGCCTGAAACTAATATTACACTGTATGCTAACAAACAGGAATTTAAATAAAAAACTTGAAAAAAAAATGAATAAGGGAATCTAACGTATAACATGATGACTGTAGTTAACAGTATTGTGTTATATACTTGAAAGTTGCTAACAGAGTAGAGCTTAAGTGTTCTCACCACACACACACATAAATTAAGTGCATGAAGTGTTCCGATGGAAGTGTTAACTAACCCTGTTGTAATCATTTTGCAATAAAGTATTAAATCATCATGGTAAAAAAAATATGGCAGTTATTTAAAACCGACATATTAAATATCAATTCTAGTACTATTTAGGACACTAAAATGGGACTACTATCAGGAAGGACCACACTATGAGATAAAGTTTATAAACTACTTACTGAGGTATCGTAATTTCCAGGTGGAGCAATATAAGTTACAGTTCCTCTGTTTCGTGGGGGTAACATGATTTTGTGTTTGATGAGTGAGTTCTCATTGACAATTCCATAAATATCTCCACCAGTGATGTGACTACCAACCTAGAGAACAAATGCATTCGCTGTTTAATGTTCAAATAAACATCAAGCTGTTTAATGTTCAAATAAATGTCAAATAGATTCATCCTTGATATTATTTAAATCATTTGCTTCACTTATCTTAAACATTTTAGTTCTACAATTCTTCTAGTAGATTTAAAGAGAAATTTAAACTATGCTTCTGTGGCCTATTTTTATTTGACAAAAGTACAAAAGAGTTCACTAAACATCCATTTCACATTCTTTCACCAACTTTACAAATCTTGGTTACAAAGACATACCCGTAGGTTTTTGCAAGGTGTAAAATCCCATTTGACATCTCTACTAAGAGCAGAGACGTTTACTCCTCTTGGAATGTAGATACTTTGAGTCTGACTGCTGATATCTGACAAAGGTCTCTGAATACCATCAAAGATAGCTCCCATGATGCCAGGCCCAAGCTCTACCGAGAGGGGTTTACCAGTACGGAGTACAGGATCTCCAACAGATACACCAGCTAGAAACAGTAGTTGAGGAAAACTCACTATGAAAGTTTAGAGACATTATAAGAAGGAAATACCACAGCTGAATGGGAAACAATACTTAAGCTAAAACAGAAATTCTCAAACTTGCTTAGTTTGCAACATCCTCAGTGTTTAACTTTTTCACAGCGATCTATAACAAAAGATATACCTAATAATTCCATTTATTAAAGTTTTATCCAACCAACTTAATAAATATGTATGTCCTAACAACTGTCACTTTTTTTTTCTTTAAGATTTTATTTATTTATTCATGAGAGACACAGAGAGAGAGAGGCAGAGACACAGGCAGAGGGAGAAGTAGGCTCCACGCAGGGAGCCTGATGCAGGACTTGGTCCTAGAACTCCAGGATCATGCCCTGAGCTGAAGGCAGACACTCAACTGCTGAGCCACCCAGGCATCCCCTAACAACTGCCACTTTAAGAGAAAAGTATATATAGGTTGAAAGAAAAAAATGGTATTTTAATTTCATTTTTCAATAACAGTTCTTCATGGATGATTTCATGGGATATAAATACCTACTGGGCATTGTAAAATTTTCAAACCTTGGAATCAAACTGAATATCTGTTCCACTTTCAGCTTAACAATCACAACTCAGCTTTGCAGAGATATGACATCACTGACAAGAATATAGTGTCTTGAATAATGAAAGGGTCTATTAACTGAAGCTACTGGTTCATGTGACGTCTGACAACATGTCTAATATTCCTGTGTTAACATCAAAAATTTTAAATATCCTGGGATATCACATGAGTTTGGGGCAGCTGCCCAGGGTGCCTTCTGCACATTTTGGGAATCACAGAGCTAAAAACAGAAGCAATACATTGTTAATATATTATTTCATCTCTACTTAATACTCTGTTTCAACTACACTATTGAGGAATATCAGTCCCCAACAGGGGCAAAGTTTAAAGAATTTTACAGTGAATTCTCTCATATTGACCAGTTAGATCCTATCATTAACATTTTCTGATACTTTATCACATACCTATCCATCTTCATAATACACATTTTTAAGTAAAATGTTTTACTTTTAAGTAAAAAAAGCAAGGTGTAGAATAGTGCATATAATATGCTATCTTTTGGGAATGAAGAGAAGAAAAATAACATTAATATTAGTTAACAAACTAGAAAGATATATAATAAAAGGAATTAGGGATCCCTGGGTGGCGCAGCGGTTTACCGCCTGCCTTTGGCCTGGGGCACGATCTTGGAGACCCGGGATCGAATCCCACGTCAGGCTCCCGGTGCATGGAGCCTGCTTCTCCCTCTGCCTATGTCTCTGCCTCTCTCTCTCTCTCTCTCTCTGTGACTATCATAAATAAATAAAAATTAAAAAAAAAAAGGAATTAATAAAAGTGGCTGTATGCATATGTGTTTTGAAAATTGGCCAGATATAAGATGACAATGGTGGAGAGGTTTTTCACTGTATACAAGTTCATTTGTTTTTATTTTAAGTCTTCAAATCACATAGAAGATTGAAAGATAAACCTAACATTAAAAAACATCCATTAAAAAATCCTTCTAATTAGTTATGATTTTATAGCTACAGACTTCTAATTTTATTTAAATTTTCAGATGATTTTACTTTGATTTAGCACCCTAGTACTCACACAGAGAAGTTACCTGAAAAAAATGGATTTTAATATGGCAAAAAAGTTGTATAAAGTAAATCTTAATTAATGAGCCAAATAACTAATGCTGCCCGTATATTTATAGCAGCATTATTTACAATAGCCAAGATATGTAAGTAACCTAAGTGTCCACTGATACATTAATGGATAAAGACAATGTGGCATGTGCATGTGCGTAAAGAATATTCTGGCCGTTATGTGTATACAGATAGAATATACTGTGTTTTCAATATATACATGTTATATTACACAATAGAGTATGACCCAGCCATTAAAAAAAAGGATGAAATCTTGCCATTTGTGACAACATGGGTGGACCTAGAAGGTCCATATTAAGTCAGATCGAGAAAAACAAATACCATGTAATTTCACTTATGTGTGTAATCTGGAAAACAAATGAACAGACAAACAAGGAAACAAATTCATTAAATATAAAGAACAATCTAGTGGTTACCAGAGGGGAGAAGGTTGGGTAGATGGGCAAAACAGGTGAAGGAGATTAAGAGGTACAAACTTTCAGTTATAAAATAAATTAGTCATGGGGATAAAAAGGTACAGCATGGGGAATATAGTCATTAATACTGTAATAACTTTGATAACAGAGGATAACTACACTTATGGTAAGCATTTCATAAAGTATATAATTGTCAAATCCCTATGTTATATACCTGAAACTAACATAATATTGTATGTCAACAATACTTCAATAAAAATTTTAAAAAAATAAGACTTAATGCTGATCTTGAGAATAACTTAAGTAAAACACAAAAGTGAAGTTAAAAAAAAGTGGTTCCTCTTCATAAAATCTAATACATTATCTCTTTTTCATTGAAAACTTAAAATAAATACTATGCTTAAAACAAAAGTATGATAAACAAGTAGTAAAGATTCCCTAGTGCTAAAGCTATAATGTACCATGCCATACATACAACATTATTTTATTAGGATAGAGTAGTGACTCATTTATTTATGAATTTTCTATTTAAAATGGAAATCATGATCAGAGAATTTTAACCCTTCAAACCGATGTCGTCATTCTGTTTATGCTTTACAATATGTGTTCACTCTCAAGAAAATTGTAATTGGTTTCCCCTAAAGTTTGGGAACTACCAAAATATTAAGAGCAATACGAGTTCAGAAGATAATACTAATTTCTTAAAAAATGATCATAAGTTCCTAGTACCTTTCCTTAATAAATTCTTATATAAATCAGGTTTCTTTATGACACCATTTCATGCTTTTGATACTATTGGTTGTTGCTGTTTCCACCTTTGCCATAAATCCTTAAATTCTGACTTGCAGAAAGTGGCAAAAAATTGAACCAAAAAGGATACAAGTTTCTTCATACACTTGGATAGTTGCCATGTCACCCTCCAATCGGATAATCTCTCCAACCAACTCACTGTGGCCCACTCTCACCAGCTCATACATGGCTGCACCGGCCATGTCACAGGCTGTAACCACTGAAAAGAACAAATGAGTTTTTAGTAACTTAAGACTCCGTGAATAGAGATAATTAAGATATCCAATTAATCCAATAATACATCTTTCTCATATATTCTTAAGAAAAAATGTATGAAACATATATCGTTTTATAAGAATATAAATTTTAGCATCTGATACAGAGGTAAACAAAATAAATTTGTTAGGCTAAAGTTTATTCATTTACATAACACACATGAAAATTATTTTCAAAAAGTCTTAAGTTCTATACAGTAAATTCTTACCTAGCAGCATTGAGGCACATTTTGATCAACTCAAGTTGCTATACTACATGGAATGATGGGATTTAGGAACAACATAAAACATTTTTAAACTAAAATTGGAACAAGAGCTTTAGCTAGTAGCATGGCAGAATCAGTTTGCTGTGTTGTTACCATTCCTTTGAGAAATAATATTTAAAATTACATCTTTACTTTGACTTCTAACACTTCATATTGGTGGTTCTTAAAGCTCTTCTGGGACAAGAACCCCTTTGATAAACTAATGACAGCTCTACCTAGAAAAACTCACATATGCATCTACAAAAGTTTTTTTCAGAGGCACCTTGTCTAGCTCAATCAGTAGAGCATGCAACTCCTGATCTCAGGGTTGTGAGATCAAGCCCCAAGTTGGGTGTAGAGATTACCTAAAAAATAAAACCTTAAAATTTTTTTTTCATAGACCTTTTAGCCTTTCATAAGGATGTTTATAATCAGTCATCACCACTGGGTGAAGTCCTGATTAAGAATTCTTATTTCTTATAAATTCTGAACCAGAATTTTTACTTACTATTTTATATTTTAGATCATGTTGTCTAGTAAGTAAAAGTTATTTTTCTGGTAGGCAGGGAAAGTTGTACATTTTCAGATATGTGTAGGAATAACTCTATTACCTAATACATAGTTCTAATAAATGTATCAGAAGGCTGAATATTAAAAATATTCAAGTAGAAACCATTAAAGTATTAATATTCAATTAACGCGTTAGGACAATGAAGATTTGTTAATTTCATAAATATTTACCTCTACACCTACCATATAAGAATAATTAAGATGCACAGAAATGTCAGAGATGACTAAAATTTTATTTTACTATTTTTTAAGAGGGGGGATGGGCCAGAGGGAGAGGGAGAGAGAATCTCAAGCAGGCTCCCCACCACAGGGAGACTGACTCAGGGCTCAATCTCACAACCCTGAGATCATGACCTGAGCCCAAATCAAGAGTTCAACGCTCATGACTGAGCCTCCCAGATGTCTCTAAAATTTTAAATCATATTTCACAGGGCTGCCTTGGTGGCTCAGTCGGTTAAATGTCTGCCTTTAGCTCAGGTCATGATCCCAGGATCCTGGGACTGACTCCTGCATCCGGCTCTCTGCTCAGTGGAGGGCCTACTTCCTCCCTCTCCCTCTGCCTGCTGCTCTGCCTACTTATGTGTTTTCTCTGTTAAATAAATAAATAAAATCTTTTATTTTTTATTTTATTTTTTTGTATTTTTTTATTGGAGTTCGATTTGCCAACATATAGTGTAACACCCAGTGCTCATCCCAAATAAAATCTTTTTAAAAACCATATTTCAGAAGCTTAAAAATATGCCACTTCTCTATCATTTTATATTAAATACTTAAGAATAATAAGTTCTAGGAGTTTACTACAAGTTTCAAAGAAACATTTTTACCTAAACTCTTTTGATGGTATTCTTTGTCTTTTCCCTAAAAATTCTTGAGTGTAGCCTGTGTTTCCTAAAGATGCTTCAATCAAGGGGAAAATTGTTTCTCAAATGGCAAAAAAGATTGAAAACAGTGAGATGCATTTTTGCCAATAAGTTCAAGCTCAAACACCAAGTTCTAAGCTTCAGTAGAAGCTTCTTAGGGAGAAAATAAACACTGTGACTGACTGACTTTATTTGCATAAACACTGAAAAAGGGTCATCACCACTACTGTGAATAGAACAAAAAAAGACTATAGAATGAGGTTTATAAAAAGACATAAGGAAAAATATCCATGGCCTAAGGATTATAAATCAATGAGCAGATTTTACCTATGGAAAACTATAAATCATATTTTACAGTTAGATTAAAATGAATACTAGAATGAGATTTATCATTTAAAATGCAGTACTGCAAGTTTTGGCAGGATAAACAAAGTTTTTAACTGCTTTCTATTATTCTCACATCATAAAACTTCTTACCCACATATAACTAGTTATGAGATATCTAAAATAAGTGTTCAGAAGGATTTATATATGCAAAGAGCCAAGAATGATATTGTTGAGAAATGCTCTGAAAAAAATTATTTAAGGGCAAACTACATAAACATATATTTACTGAATGACTATTATCTGCAAGATATTATATACTAAAAGCTATGAACTTTATATAGTCTTTTAAGCTTAGATTTCACACAAAAATTAAGACATCTAAAACTGAACACCAATTATACATTTACATAATAAACAGGGTATTACAAATTAGTGCCCAATAATTATTAAGGTAATGAATGCCAGAGAAGTTCTTATGATGGAGGTATTACCTCAATAACAACTAAGAAATCTTTTAGGGACAAACAGAACTTATATGGGTGAACAGATACCTGTGTATTTTACCTAAAATGCCTTGAAAAGACATTCATTTAAGTTAAGAGTCTTTACTATCGAGATTATTACATATTACTTACCAGGTCCTGAGACCCCATGCACATAACCAAATGTGCTTTCTTTATCTTCATCAAGTATTTTGGGTAGCTTGGAGAAATCCATCATGTTAATTTACCTATGGTTAAAAAAAATTATAGTTACAAACTCTAAAGCAAGAAAACTGACATAAGTAGTCAATGCCCATCATTGGTGTATTCTTGAGTTATCATTTCCTCAGAGTAAAATATAAAATTCTTAAAATTTGGTTAAAAGTGCCCTATTCCTGGAGGGTCTACAGTCATTAAAATTCAGAAGTACATATTTTTATGCAAAGTATTCCACAGAAAATAACAAGGACCATAAGAAACAACACGAAGTCTTTCCTATGGCTCATCCAGCCCCACGTCTTGTCCTCCCTGCCACTACCACTCTAACCTCCTCCCCAATTCCTCTTCCCCTTTATCATTCTGCATATACATACTGAACATCTTGCCTTTCTTAAAAACACATACATTCTGCACCAGGGTCTTTGTTATCCCCCTGCATGGAGTATTCTTTTTCCAGATAGCCATTCCTATAACTCCTTCAAGTCTTTACTCAAATGTTTCCTTCTGTGAGGTGCTTCTCTGGCCCCCTATTTATAATTGCAACATATCTCTTTTCTTCCCTGCTTTACTTTTCACCATTTCAATGAAAATTTTTTTATTGAGAAAATTTTTTTAATGTATTATCTGTCTTTATAATTTTTCTGGAAGCAATTTTCCTTCCTTTTTTTTTTAAAGCAGACCACAGAACCATTTAAGAAATTCAGTTCAACTTTACCTTATAGATGTGCAATCTCAAAAACCCAAAGAATGAGGGGCACCTGGGTGGTTCAGTGGGTTAAGTGCCTGCCTTTAGCTCAGTTCATGATCCCAGGTTCCTGGGATTGGGTCCTGTGTCTCACTGTGTCAGGCTCCCTGCTCAGTAGGGAGCCTGTTTCTCCCTCTGCCCCATCCCCACACAACCACTTGTGCTTGCATGTACTCTATATTTCAAATAAATAAATAAAATCTTTAAAAAAAAAAAAAAAAAAGAAAAGAAAAGAAAAGAAAAACCTCGGGTAGCCCGGGTGGCTTAGCAGTTTAGCACCACCTTCAGCCCAGGGCCTGATCCTGGAGACCCAGGATCAAGTCCCATGTGGGGCTCCCCACATAGAGCCTGCTTCTCCCTCTGCCTGTGTCTCTGCCTCTCTCTCTCTTTCTCGCTCATGAATAAGTAAATAAAATCTTAAAAAACAAAACAAACAAACAAAAAAAAAAACCTCCAAAGAATGAACTATTCAAGTCCAAACAGAAAATTGGTTGCAGGGATGCCTGGATGTCTCAGTGGTTAAGCGTCTGCCTTTGGTTCACGGTGTGATCCTGGGATCCAGGATAGAGTCCCACATCGGAGTCCCACATCAGGCTCCTTGCATGGAGCCTGTTTCTCCCTCTGTCTGTCTCTGCTTCTCTTTCTCTGTGTCTGTCATGAATAAATAAAATCTTTAAAAAAAAAAAAAAAAGAAAGAAAATTGGTTGCAGATCCCAAAGTAGAAAGTTCATTTTTTTATTGCTGGTCTAATTTAATAATTATTGGCAACTGAATAAGTGAGATAAAATACATGTACATATAAAAAGCTAATAATGTCCACAAACAAGGTAAGGATAACAGATTAATAAGTAATAAAGTATCAAACAATACACATTTATTTACTAAAGGAATAGAGATCAGAATGTTTAGGGAAGACTTCTTGAAGGTCATGTAGAATTAGCATAAACTAAGGAAAGATGACAGGAAAGGCATTCCAGGTAAGGGAAATAACATGAACAAAAGAATGGAAAAAAAAAAAAAGAATGGAAATAAAATTTTCAGGAACAGTTAAAAGACCAGTCTGACTGGAATAAAAGTGAAAAATAAGAATGCAAAGGTAGAGAGAAACTAATATGTGGGTCTTGAAATGAATGCTAAGTGGACTTTAGCCTATAAACAACATGAAACAATCAAGGGAGAAGTGTTATGAGAATTGTTAATTCATCTAACAGATTAAAATAGGAGAGGGAATGCAGGCCAAAATACATTGAAAAGTTCTGGAAGTAGTTATGGCTTGAGTGTCAATGGTTTTCAATTTATTAAATGTTTATTAAGCTCCTATCCTGAAAAGACACTGTGTTGAATTTAGGGAATAAGGATTGTGAATAAAAGGAGCTATCACTGGCTTTAGACAAATGTAGTATATAGCAAAATGACTTTAGTATTCAAAATGACAACACACCGAGAACAGAGGAGAAATTGATTCAGATGTGGGAGAAGTGCAAACCAATGTGTAGGCTAAGGGGAACAGGTAGCTGGAAATTAAGTTTTGAGGCTGATGAGTTGAGTCTAGATAGAAGGAAGACAGAAAGAAAAAGGAAAAACAAACCTTGAGCTTTGGGGTTTAATTCAGGCAGGGTTGAGTAGTTGAGTAGTGTTTTTGTCTTTCTGGAGCCACTGAAGGATCACTATGGAAACATATTCTCCAAGGGACAAAATTTGTAATCCATTAACCAAGATATCAAAGAATTAGGAAGGGGAGTGTAACAATGAATTCTTTAACAGTGGAGTTCTGGTTTGATACACTCTGTGGCTGCAGAAGCGGAATGGTGGATAGGGCAAACAAGGAAGAACGGAGTGATTAAAGAAACAGGTATGCATGAAAACAAAGATGAAAACCACATGGAAATATAGGAGAGTTTGCAAGTAAGAGAAATATGACCAAAGAGGCAAGAAAAGTACCAAGAACTTAAAGATGGCATCAGTTGTAAGGTAGAGACTGTCAGGCTGGTAATTTATTGATAAAGGTAGGGAATATTTATATCCATTGGAAACAATGGAATTGAATTAGAAAGAGATACAGATTTTTGTATTCTCAATTGGAAAATTTAGTTGGAAGAAGGGTAGTTGAGGGAGGAAGTAAAGAAAAGGGGAAATTGGTTTACTAGGATTTTCCAGCTGTCCAAAGATGCAGTAGATGGGACTGTTAAGTAAGCAGGTATGGGACTGGAATAGAAAAAGAACAAGTTTTTCTAATAACTACTTTAGATAATGAGAAAAAATGAAGTTCAAAGACAAACATTTATTTGGGAAATGGGTTGGGCAAAGTCTTCAAAGGAGCAGTGAACAAACGAGGTCAGATTTTAATCTTCAAAAAAGAAATTTTCAAAATCAAAAGAGAATTTGATAATCATAGTGTAACTTCTTCCTCAAATATGGGTATTTCCTAAGAACAAGCATGATACATGGTCACCTGCCATGGAAATAGCACAAAATTTTGAGTTAGCAGACTTTGGACACTCTCTAGTTCTACCAGTGACATGCTGCAGGAAAATCTGGACAAATCAAAATCTCTTTGTATCTTCATTTGAAAAGTAAGAATAATGCTAATACCTACCCCATAGTTGTGACTGAATTACTAACTTGTTCAATGTTCCTTGTGAAAAGTAAAATGCTTATAAGGATTTCATCTGTAACACCACTATTTGGACAGGGCTTCAATTTAGAAAAAGCCATTCTATTTTCAAAAATCTCCTCTTAGTGTCTTATATGCCACATAAATCTACTTTCCATTGCTTCTATCCTCTGGCCCTATTTCTTCCAAATGCTGTAGCCACAAACAGTATGTCCTTCTCCCAAGGAAATTCTCTGTAATGCCTTTAACTTTCCAAGGATTTTTTTCAGATCTTTCTCTCCTGAGGCTACTTTTTCCTGGAAGGATTCATGATCTCAATGTTTCTTTTATTTGTTATTTTAAAAATATTTTATTTGAGAGCATGTGCCAGTGGAGGACACTGGAATGGAGATGAAGAGAGGGACAGACTCTGCCCTGAGCCAGAACCTGACTTGGGCCAATCTTACGACCCTCAGAACATAGAGCTGAATGCTCAATGGACTGCGCCACCCAGGTGCCCCTCAATGTTTCTTTTAAAGCAGAATAAAATAAAAAATAGTATTTTAAATGTTACATGAGTAAGTACTGAAGAGTACCATTTCATCTGTCAGGCTGCTTATTTTATTGAAACAGAGACCAAGGATTAGAGTCAGACAGATTGTTTGAATTTATAAATTGTGTCCTCCGGCAAATCAAATTCTTTCAAACTTTTGAACCTCAGTTCCATCTGTTAAATCTAATAGGGTTGTTGCATGCCACCTAAAAGTAAGCCTAACAGAAAATAGTGAGGACTACTAACTTTATTCTGTTAATGCAAGCTAATCTTGTCTAATTTCTAAAAAGCATCTAGTATATTTTCACCTTACTACTTGAACCAAATATAATCACTTGTCTAGTTTTTTTCCTTAACTATTATGTATAATATTTTACTGTAACTTTTTAACTAAATGGATTTTAAGCATGGATGATCTGACAGGTGCTTTGTGTTACAGGTTGAAGATATAAACTATAATGAAGTAATGAGACACAGTCTCTCCCCCAAGGAGCTTCTGGCTTGATGGGATATAAAGGCAAACAGCTAGTTAAGAGTGACACATGTGCTCTCAGAGGAGCTGAGCAGCTGATCTGGAAGGGCATAAAGTGAAGGCATGAAACCTGGGCTTGGCGAGGACAGGAATGAGTTAGAAAAGGTAAGTAGAGACTTGTAGGATGAACAAGGAGACATTAGAATATACACTAGGGCTTCTTCATAGATGATTCCAATCTTCCAGGGTTCCTTAAGGTATTTTGGAGAGGTCATGAGGCAATACAGGTGTCTCTTCCGAATTTTAAAAACAAGTATTTACATATGTTCCCTTTAAAACAACAGTGAGGGGATGCTTGGGTGGCTCAGCGGTTGTTGAGCGGTTGAGCTTTTGCCTTCGGTTTAGGGCACGATCCTGGGATTGGGCTCCCTGCAAGGAGCCTGTTTCTCCCTCTGCCTATGTCTCTGTCCGCGCCCCCCACCCCCCGGCCCCCTCTCTCTGTGTCTTTCATGAGTAAATAAATCAATCTTAAAAAAAAAAAATGAAAAAAAAAGTGAGAACCTCCAAATGTATGAGCAATGATCAGTGGAAATCAAAGGGTTTATTTATGCTTCAGCTGCCTTGTGGGTTTATCACTCAGCTGAATAATCCTAGCCACCATGGAAACTAATAGATTTTGTGGTTTTTAACTTTTTTATTTTTAGGCATATATTATTTATGACAAAGACAGCAGTAATTAGAAACAGTGACATCAAACTAATAGAATTAGAAGCCTAAATAGTAAGTCCATAAATTTAGGGTGCTTTCACAAGATCCACAAATCTGTATTTATCTGATTAATATTCTTATATAGCAAATCAAGATTCTACTTTTTAAAAGTCAGTATAAAGAGGAAAAATATATGATAACAATTATGTGCAATTTAGCCTTTTCTACTCCATTATGTTATATGGAGAGAAGTGGTTGCAAATATATCCTCAATCCAACTCTTGATACATTTTTCAGGACAAAATAAGAAAATTATGAAAACATGAGTTTTTAAAGTATAAAATGCAGGAATTCTCAGGACTGTTGTCCATTTTTGATGTTTTAACACAGTCAAATTTTAATCTCGGCTCCACAACTCAGACCTTTCGGCTTGCTGTGCCCCAGCTTGTAAAGTGCTTCCTCACACCCATGAATAGTCCCCTGCTCCCACTGTCCTTCATCCTCAATGTTCTTACCCTGTTTTTCTTCACAGCACTTATAACTAACCACCTGAAATGATATAATTTTTCTTTTTAATTCACTTTTTTACTATCTGGATCACTCCCTACAATGCAAGTTTCATGACGGCAAAGAAAACAGTGCCCAGGCAAAGAAAATAAGCACTCAGTGAATAGTTAATAACTTCATATCCACTAATACCACTTCCATTTTACACATGGGAAACCCAAGGAATAGAGATTTAAGTAACTTTGTCCACAATCAAAAAATTGGCGAGGAGTAAAGTTAGGATTTGAACCTCAGCAGTTTGACTCCAATGCCTACTATGCTTATTAAGCCCTGCACTCTCTATCTCAATTAATATGCTGATTTATATTTTTTGCATCTAAATAGTCCTACAGGGTAGGAAGGACAGTCTCAGCCTCCAAGCAAGAGTATTATCAAATTAGAAAGGAGATGCAGCATCCAGATTCCCCTTCAAGAAAGGACAGGGGAGTGTCGTCAGCATCAGCAGAGAGCTAGCAGCTGTCAGCCCTTCACCACTGATCTCAGGTGCAGAGTGCTGGTTGGCCCACATTCACATCCATCACAGGGCAACCTGCACCCCATAACAGAGCAAATTGGAGATATAAAGACCCGTCATGTCAACTGGGTGTGGGATACTCTCACAAGTAATACTCACTCCAGATCTCCTCACAGGGTCAGCTAATAAGGCTTTTCCAGGCCTGAATTGCATTTCAACTTCTTTGCCCAATTTGGCATCTGCTTCCTTCTTTTCACATGTGTTGATCCCCAACAAACATCTTATACAATAGACTCTTTCTTGGCATCTGATTCCAGAGAACCCTAAATGCTCAACTAATGAATAAAGTGAATAATTACTTCCTGGGTAACTGAAACTCAGACTCACACTTGAACCACAATGATCTTTGGCCTGTTTTCTTAGTTATCTTGTAACTAGTTATTCTGCTAATGGGGAAAGAAATACAAAAGTGGCTTTAGAAAAGCAGGGCACTTAGGACAATGCTTGGGGTAAGTCAAGCAGCTAACATAGAGATCAGGTCCCCATACAACCAAAGCCTTAGTTTTTTCTTTTTCTTTTTTTTTTTTTTTTTTAAGATTTTATTTATTCATTCATGAGAGACAGAGAGAGAGAGAGAGGCAGAGACACAGGCAGAGGGAGAAGCAGGCTCCACGCAAGAGGCCTGATGTGGGACTTGATCCAGGGACTCCAGGACCACGCCCTGAGCCAAAGGCAGGTGCTAAACCGCTGAGCCACCCAGAGGTCCCCGAAAGCCTTAGTTTTTTCAAGGAACTTGCTTTGTGTCCTTCAACATAAATCTTAGATAGTACCCATCATCAGTAGTCATAAGAGAAGAAATCTGAATTAAGAGTTTATTTCACTTCTAAAGTACTATATTCTGATAGAATTAGAAAATACGTTTTCCAGGTCCAGAAGTTTTTGGCTCCAACTCATTTAACATTAAACACTTTGAGAAACTTCCATGCACTGGTTGAAGGTAATGGGCTGTTTTGAACACTAAATTTTCAATTTCCACAGCAATGAGATAAGGGTTTCCATTGTACTTCCAAAACTTTTTCACCAAAGCATCCAATAAATACCCACCATCTCCTCCCAATCTTGAGAGAGAACAGGATGTTACAGTAGTCTACTGTAAAGAGGGAAATTTCTTTTTTTTTCTTTTAAGAGAGAGAGAGAACACATGCACTTGAGTGAGCCAGGAGTTGGGGGAGGGGGGGAGTGCAGAGCACAGAGAGAAGAGGGTTGGAGAGAGAATTTTAAACAGGCTCCCAGCTCAGCACTGAGCCGGACATGGGGCTCCATCTCAAGATCCTTAGATCATGACCTGAGCTGAAATCAAGAGTTGGACGCTTAACCAACTGAGCTACCCAAGTGCCCCCCAGGGTAATTTCTTTGTATGCTCTTGTACATTCTCTTAATCAAAGCAAGTTTTGTACTCTATTATATATAATATCTGTTTTACAAAATAACTATAAAAGTGCTTTCTTCCCACAAACAAAAATTATTCATTAGATAGAATAATAGTAACAATCATTGAATACAGCTGAGCATATAAGGGTATGATAAGCATGGTCACACAACATCTTACTTTGTATCCATTAATCATCCTTCATTGTTATCTATGAAAATAAAAATACTCCACACCAAAATTTTGTTTCATTATTTAATGCTTATGCCTTTATGTGAAAAAGCATAGGCTTTTAAAGATGTGTAAGACAACATCCCAAAACATTTTAACCTGAAATAAGCAAATGATATTGCAAGTTCCATTACTCTGAAAGTTAATCTTATCCCAAATCTCCATAATATCCAAAATAACATAGGATTTCATGCTATAGTTTTATATGCTATTTAATAACTGTTTCCTATTAATATACACACCCATTCTTGTTGTCTTCCATCATTTAAAAAATAAAAGCATGATACCTACTTTAAAAACAATTGCTTTTATCAAAACAATGTGGTATATATAGCTGCACTCATACAGAAATCAACTCAATGATTATATAAAAACTTTGCCTTTACTTGCTTGATTCCTACTTTGAGGATAAAAAGCAAATGCAATTTACAACTAGGATTCCTATAGTCACAAACTGTAGGGTTTTCCACCCATATTTGTGAAAAATTAACAACAAAATCCTGTAGAAGGTGAGCACAGGCAACCATCTGATCTCATGAGTCATCAGTCTCCCCTCCAACATTTGCCACTGCAGAACACTGCAGTGGCAAATTACAACACCGGAGGCCCAGTTCTGTTTCTTCCATTTTACAAGATCCTCTCTAAATTGCTACTGGTTGACACACTATACCTGGTAATTTCATCATTCCAGAAATAATGGGGGCTTTGGGGGCAGGTATGAGGTGTTATATAAGAGCTAAATACCAAAGTTTCAAGACAATATTATTTACATATAAAATCCTGGGGCACTTAATTTTGTACACAGTTTACCTTCTTAGAAAAAGGCATCATAAATCTGTTTGATATTCTTATGGTTGGCCAAAAAGTTATAGAATAAGTAGAATTCCAGCTAATGACATTTCCTTGTATTTAGAGAATATAGTACTATATCATGTTGTAAAACACTTCCCTGTTTTTTTTTTTTAATCTACCCACTTAGCAACTCGATTAGAAAGGTTTATATAGCAGATGACTATGTATAACTAGTTTCTCATTTTTATCTTGTCAACAAAACCCTAAATTGGCTCCAATTTTGGTAAGCCCATCAAGGTAATTCCAGTTTCTCTGAGAGTAACTGTTTTGGAAATGAGCATGTAATGATGTTCTAACCAATAACAGGTATGGGAAAGTCTGCTCCAGGCAAAGCTTGTGGAAATAATTTATTTAGTCTTTTAAATAAAACAAGCCATGAGAAACACTTTTTTTTTGTGTTCATCTGCATGGGATGTACAGCCAACTTGGGACCTTGTAGGGAGCTAATCTAAGCAGACAGGCCACCTTGCATCTGGGTCCTTGTTGCTTTCACTGGTCTACTAAATTAACCAATATAACAAGAAAGCAAAGAGTTTCAAGAAGAAACTTTGTATGTCATATACATATTTCATATTGCTATTTAAAAAAAGAAGAATGGGGATGCCTTGGTTGCTCAGTGGGTTAAGCATCTGACTCTTGATTTCAACTCAGGTCTTGGTCTCAGGATCGTGAATTCAAGCTCTGCACGGAGTTTCATGTTGGGCATGGAGCCTACTTAAAAATAAATAAATAGACCAAAAGGTTAAGAATAAAGGCAAACATAAGGTCATTACTTAAATAGTTTATAAAAATTACTGAGGTGGACAATAAGGAAATGTGTGGACAAAAGTGGGAACCAAAGAGTACAGAAGTATAGGAAAATCACAGATGGCAAACTGGACTAACAAAAGCAGGAAAAAATTATTCCTATTGGAATATAACTTTTTGAGGACAAGTATACATATACTCCTCCATTTATCAAAAATAAAGGCATTCCTGTAAAAGAGATAGTAAATATAAAAGCTAGAGTGGACACTTAAATGGCCACAGAATTCAAACTGTATCAGCTACATACACTCTAGGTTTTTTGACAGGCTTGACCATGAACAATTTTTAGAGCATTTCTAGACATCCACATGCAGAAGAATGAAACTAGACCACTCTCTTTCACCATACACAAAGATAAACTCAAAATGGATGAAAGATCTAAATGTGAGACAAGATTCCATCAAAATCCTAGAGAAGAACACAGGCAACACCCTTTTTGAACTAGGCCATAGTAACTTCTTGCAAGATACATCCACGAAGGCAAAAGAAACAAAAGCAAAAATGAACTATTGGGACTTCATCAAGATAAGAAGCTTTTGCACAGCAAAGGATACAGTCAACAAAACTCAAAGACAACCTACAGAATGGGAGAAGATATTTGCAAATGACATATCAGATAAAGGGCTAGTTTCCAAGATCTATAAAGAACTTATTTAACTCAACACCAAAGAAACAATCCAATCATGAAATGGGCAAAAGACATGAACAGAAATCTCACGGAGGAAGACATAGACATGGCCAACATGCATATGAGAAAATGCTCTGCATCACTTGCCATCAGGGAAATACAAATCAAAACCACAATGAGATACCACCTCACACCAGTGAGAATGGGGAAAATTAACAAGGCAGGAAACCACAAATGTTGGAGAGGATGCGGAGAAAAGGGAACCCTCTTACACTGTTGGTGGGAATGTGAACTGGTGCAGCCACTCTGGAAAACTGTGTGGAGGTTCCTCAAAGAGTTAAAAATAGACCTGCCCTACGACCCAGCAATTGCACTGTTGGGGATTTACCCCAAAGATACAAATGCAATGAAACGCCGGGACACCTGCACCCCGATGTTTATAGCAGCAATGGCCACGATAGCCAAACTGTGGAAGGAGCCTCGGTGTCCAACGAAAGATGAATGGATAAAGAAGATGTGGTTTATGTATACAATGGAATATTACTCAGCTATTAGAAATGACAAATACCCACCATTTGCTTCAACGTGGATGGAACTGGAGGGTATTATGCTGAGTGAAGTAAGTCAGTCAGTGAAGGACAAACATTATATGTTCTCATTCATTTGGGGAATATAAATAATAGTGAAAGGGAATATAAGGGAAGGGAGAAGAAATGTGTGGGAAATATCAGAAAGGGAGACAGAACGTAAAGACTGCTAACTCTGGGAAACGAACTAGGGGTGGTGGAAGGGGAGAAGGGCGGGGGGTGGGAGTGAATGGGTGACGGGCACTGGGGGTTATTCTATATGTTAGTAAATTGAACACCAATAAAAAAAAAAAGGAAAAAACAACAACAACAACAAAAAATTTTTAGAGCATTTCTAGAAAATAAGCAATTAAATTCCTTTCGCTTCAAATTTTTATAAGTAAAATTGTACTATTTTGAGTGTGATAGTCCAAAATTTTAGCTAAAAAACAAAATATTGCATTTACTGTATAAGTTCTATGGTATGAATTTATAGGCTAGAAACCTATGATCAATGGTAAGCCATTATATGAATGTATTTGAGTATTTCTGCTTCCAAGGAGCACTCCCTCCAGAAAGCAAAGTGCCTTGCACAGAAGTAACTTGATAAAATGTCTGAAATTAAAAAGATAATATCAACTACGACTCATTACGCACATATTACACTCCAGGCATTATGTTAAAAATGGACATATCTCATTTAACACTTAACGAAGAGTCTTACGACATTGGTGTTGTTTGATTAGGAAGCAGTTTTGGAGACTTAAGCCACCCACTCAAGATGACAGAATTATAAAGTGGTAAAGCCTAGATTTAGTCTGATTTTAACACCTAAGCATTTTACAACAAATAATTCAAAGGATCTTATTTTAGCCAATAGCTCTATTACCTTTTCTTTTTAAAACCAAGAGTGCTTGTTTTTCATTAGTAACTGACTGTATGTTAGAATTACAAAGGTTGGGGCACCTGGGTGGCTCAGTGGTTGGGGGGTCTGCCTTTGGCTCAGGTCGTGATCCCGGGATCCTGGGATGGAGTCCCGTATCAGGCTTTCCGCAGGGACCTGCTTCTCCCTTTGTCTAGGTCTCTGCCTCTCTCTCTCTCTGTGTCCCTCATGAATAAATGAATAAAATTAAAAACAATCACAAAGGTTAATATGAAGGCAAAAGGGAAGAGATTAAAAAAAAAAAGGGTGACAGATCACTCACAAACTAAAGTATAAGTAGTAGAACAACCAAGAATTGACTGCTCCTAAAATATCCATCTCCTTAAAAAACTAAGATTCTCTCTCTCTTTTTTTTTTTTAAATTAAGATTTATCTACTTATTTGAGAGAGAGAACCGTTAGGGAGGGCAGGGAAAGAAGGAGAAGGAGAAAGGGAGAGAAACAGACTCCTTACTGAGCACAAAGGCCAACATGGAGTTTGATTCCACCATCCCAAGATCATGACCTGAGCCAAAATCAAGTTGGATGCTTAACCAACTGAGCCATCCATGTGTCCCAAAAAACCAGGATTCATAAAGAACAGTACATAATGCCATATTTTATTAATGACAAGCTTTAAAATACTAACCTAACGAATTCATTATAATAGCGGAAGGAAGGAAGGAAGGAAGGAAAACTATCAATGAAGTGTACAATAAAGGGGCACATCTAATTGGAAAATGAGTATCTTTGGAGCAAATGAGAATATTAATGAAAACAGACCCAATTTTGCAACTGTTAATAACAAATAGTAGTAGAAAACTTGCTGGTTAATTGACTATAATAAATTTGGAACAATGAAGCTACATATGTAGTACCTGAGTGAGAAATTCCTCTTATTTTTCTTATTTCTTAGATAAACTGGAGTGTAATAAAGTCCCTTGGTTTATATCCTAACTTTTTTAGGATGTAAAAGCCAAGAAGAGAGTCAAATGATATAAATATAGTAAAAAAAAAGGGATCCCTGGGTGGCGCAGCGGTTTGGCGCCTGCCTTTGGCCCAGGGCGCGATCCTGGAGACCCGGGATCGAATCCCACGTCAGGCTCCCGGTGCATGGAGCCTGCTTCTTCCTCTGCCTATGTCTCTGCCTCTCTCTGCCTCTGTGTGTGTGTGTGACTGTCATAAATAAATAAAAATAAAAATAAAATATAGTAAAAAAAAAAGCATTTATTACATACTTTTCTTTAAAATTTATTTTCAAAAGCAAAATGCTTACCATTTTTAAAATACTCAAAGGAAAGTCTCATTTCTTAAATAGACTTATTTCCTCACAAATAATCTTTGACATACTTGTAATTAATACTATAATACATTTTCACATATTGTTATTTGTAAGTATCATCTTAAACTATTTCATTAAAGAGATACCATAGCTTGCCTAATAATTCTCCTTACTGGGTACTGAGACAGCTTCCCATTTTTTGCTATTCTTATCCTTTATACTTTGTTAGTATACTTTTATTGATTTTTAACTTACTGAGTGAGTAGGAGAAGCCAAACTAAGGCAACCAACTAAGTATCCACAAGGATACTCTTTATGCTAATTTCTCATAGCAGCAATTCTTATACATACACACTCCCATCTGGAAGTGATATCATATTTCATCTAATCTAAGATACTATCAATTATAACATACTCTTCTATTACACTCAAAAAATTACAGGACAGACATTAATTTCACAGTTGTTAAAATACAGGGCAAAAAAGTATTTCCTAGAAGCAATAATATATGGTATTAGACTAAATACAGTACAATAATATTTATACAGGAGGCCAGACTTGGCAACCTTCATTAGAATAAAGACTAAGAAATAGAAAAATAGACTTCTAAACTGCTAAAATGACAATCTACAGGTTTCAAGAAACCTTCATATTGTCTTACTGACACAACTTATGCACAAGTAAAAATTATTACATAATATTTTAGATCACTGAAGATTAAAAGCAACAAAATACCAAAAATTAGAATTATCTTTAAGATCTAACAACAAAATGAAGTATTCGTTTATTTGAAATCCTATACTCTACCTTCCAAACTCCAATGTATTTAATAATAATAATGAAATTTCTTTTGTTAAAAAGTCTGCAAGACCAAGTTCACAGTATAAAACACTGTCCTTAGAAAATTTTCTTCTGAAAGGATCCTTAACCTTCATGGCCTTTGAGCGCTGTCAGTGGCTTTTTTGGCTTTTCTTTTTTTTTTTTAAGATTTTATTTATTTATTCATGAGAAACAGAGAGAGAGAGAGAGAGAGAGAGAGAGAGGCAGAGACACAGGCAGAGACACAGGCAGAGGGAGAAGCAGGCTCCATGCAGGGAGCCTGACGTGGGACTCGATCCCGGGATTCCAGGATCATGCCCTGGGCCAAGGTAGGTACTAAACTGCTGAGCCACCCACGGATCTCCTTTTTCAGCTTTTGGATAGTTGTCTCACATAAACTGCTGACAGAGTGACTATACCAATTTAAAAAAAATGTCAGCAGTCATGTATGAGAATTTTCCCCTTCCAAAGTAATCAACCTAGAAATTTTGCTACTTAAAAAAAACAAAAACGAAAACAAAACAAAACAAAAAACAAAAACAAAAAAAACTCTTGCTCAAAATACTTAGAATCTTCTCTTGAAAACTGCCTACAATTACCATATCACTTTTTTCAATGTTAATGAGAAATTTTCTGGATTGCTTTGCAAAGCAAATATATCACAAACAGCCAAAGTGGCCAAATATAAGCAAAACACATATCTGAGAACAATGTACTTAGGAGAGTCAGCATCAACAGTGTTGCAGTAAAAATGCAATACAAATTGCATTTGTATTTAATACATCTGCATTGCATTTAATACAAATTGTATTTGTATTAGAAAGTGATATTTATATATTCAAATGTCCTGTCATTTACTTCATGGATGGAATAGAAGAGATAGAAGGTTTACAAACTGTGCAGACACATTAGCCTAATGTTTAAAAGAAGTATCATCATAAACAGTTTCACCTTCAACTCAGGAATTCATAAAATCTCTGCAATGAAAATATTACCTAGAGAATAAAGAATGCACAGAAGTGGGGAAAAATGCTGCCTAATATAGGTGACAAAACACTTCACAACATGGATATAAAGGTATGACTTTAGTCAAAAGTTCATAGACATTTCCAATTCAGAGGGCAGGAAGTCTGCATTTCTAATGGTTTGTCTAGTATTCCATGATTAACTAACGACCAGGGTTTATTTAAGTAAAGTGGCTGTGGGGAGAAAAGGATTTAACCAGAGACAGAAATTTTCAACAGTATGGTTTGCTAAGGAATTAACTTCCAGTTCCTCCTGGGACATGCTCACAGTCTTCAATATTGTTCTTTGTCATACTTGTTACTATAGTCATTAAAAATCTGTGAACAGAGTTGTTCATTGTTCGTCTCCACCACCAGATTGTAAATGCCAGGGAAACAGGGACCATACCTGTTTCATTCGTTGAGTACTCCAATTACATAGTAAAGCCCCCTGACACATAGTAGGCAATTACTAAATATTGCTCAGTAACAATATTGGCAAAGGTTGTGTGGGAAATAAGCATGCTCAACCACTAAGTGAAAATTGATATAACCCCTTTCAGGTGCACCGATACACATTTTGGCCTAATGCCCAAAGGCCAAGATCTAAAAAAACCAATATAGCTGACACCAAAACTGAAACCAAATATCATCCCCATGGAATGACCATCCAATATAAAAACTTTTGTTATATAAAAACTTTTAACCTGCTCAGCAGGTTATTCTCTGCCTTCGGCTCTGGTCGTCCCAGAGTCCTGGGATTGAGCCCCACATTGGGCTCCCTGCTCAGCAGGGAGCCTGCTTCTCCCTGTACCTATATCTCTTCCCCTGCTTGTGCTCTCACTTGTCTCTCTCTCAAATAAATAAAATTTTAAAAAACAAAAACAACAACTAGGAAGGCACATGATGAGATGAGCACCAGGTATTATATGTTGGCAAATTGAATTTAAATATTAAAAACAAAAACAAAAACAAAAAATAAAAAAAGAAAGAAGTTGAAAATCTTGAAATTTTAATGGCTAAAGGCTACTAATGTTAGAACACCAACCAAATCATTCCACAAAGAATAGATAAAAATCTCTATTGTTCTGCCTGGCACTACTACTTAAAATTCTATAAACATTTATTAGCTCAAAAAGGCTATATGACACAGGCATAAATGGACAACTAACTTTTGACAAAAGTGCAAAGGCAATTCAGTGGAGAAAATTAGTTTTTTAATAAGTGGTAGTGGAACAAGTCTATATACAAATGCAGAAAAAAGGTACTTCAATCCATACGTTGTATCATATATAAAAATAAACTAAAAATGGATAGTAGACCTAAATGTAAACCTAAAACCATAAAACTTCCTTTGTGATCTTGGACTTGGTGGATTAGATATAATATTGAAAACATAATCCATAAAAGAACAAATTGATAAATTGTACTTTATGAAAATTAAAAACTTAGCTCTTCAAAATATCATTAGAACAAAAAGCCAAGGGATGCCTGGGTGGCTCAGTGGTTGAGCATCCACCATTGGCTCAGGCCATGATCCCGGTGTCCTGGTCCACACTGGGCTCCCTGTGAGGAGCCTGCTTCTCCCTCTGCCTATTTCTCTACCTCTCTCTGTGTCTCTCATGAATAAATAAATAAAATCTTTAAAAAAAAAAAAAAGAACAAAAAGCCAAGTTCCAGACTGGACAAAAATATTTGCAAAGCATAAATGTATTAAAGGACATATCTGGAATATATTTTAAAACTCCCAAAACTGGATTAAAAAAATTAAAATGATGTGCAAGAGATTTGAACATATACCTCACCTAGAAAATATATGGATGGGGGTTGCCTGGGTTGCTGAGCAGTTGAACATCTCCCTTTGGCCCCAGGTCATGATTCTGGAGTGCCAGGATTGAGTCCCTCATCAGGTTCCCTGAGGGAGCCTGCTTCTCCCTCTGCCTGTGTCTCTCTCTCTCATGAATAAGTAAAATCTTTATTTTTTATTTTTTTTAGAGATTTTATTTATTTATTTATTTATTTATTTATTTATTTATCCCAAATAAAATCTTTTTTTAAAAAAGGAGAATATATGGATAGTAAATAACTACATGAAAGATGCTTAACATCATTAGAAAGATGCAAATTAAAACCAAAATAAAATGCTACTCCACACATAAAAGAAGGGCTAAACTTAAAAAGACTGACAGGAAATATTAATAAGGATATAGAATCAGAACTATCATATATACTGGTGGTAGGAATGTAAAATGGTACAACCACATTGGAAAACAATTTGGCATTTTTTTAAAAAGTTAACACATACTACATATGATCCAGCTGTTCTACTCCTTGGTATTTACGTGTTAAGAAATGAAAGCTTATAGGAGCGCCTGGGTAGCTCAGTTGGTAGAGCAGGAGACTCTTGATCTAAGGGTTTTAAGTTTGAGCCCCATATTGGGTGTAGAAATTACTTCAAAATAATAAGATCTTTTTAAAAAACACTTTAAAATAAAAACTTAAAAAAAAAAAAAAAAAGGAAAGAAAGCTCATATCCAAAGACTTCGATATGGATGTTCATAGCAGCTTTATTCCTAACAGCCAAAGTGGAAAGACAATTCTAGTATCTATCAACAGATGAATGGACAAATTGTGGTATACTCATACAATGGTATAACAGCAATGAAAAAAATGAAACATTGAAATGCTGAACAATCTGGAAGAACTCCAAAATAATTATGCTAAGTAAAAGGCAGATGGAAAAAAAATGGTTCTATTTAGGTAAAATTCTAGAAAATGCAAACTAACCTACAGTGTCAGAAAAAAGAGGAGTGGTTGCTTGGAAATGGGTAGTGGGGAAGTATGGAAGGTAGGGATTACAAGGAAGCAGGAGGAGAAACCTTTTGGAGTGATGACATTTCACTATAATGATTGCAGTGATGGTTTCACAGGTACGTGTGCATACATCAAAACATCAAACTGTACACTTTATGTGCAAGTATGTCAATTATATCTATAAAACTTTTTTAAAAAAGCACAAAGTATTAGCAATATGACTACGGTAAGGTATAAAAGTTTATATACTACACATCACATTCATTTTTTTTACTTATCAACTAACAGTTATAAAAGACTACGTGGGTTATGAAACTCATAAGAGAATCTTAAGCCCAGGAGCATCACAGGGGGAATTGTTTTTTTTTTTAAAGGTTTTATTTTATTTTTTAAGATTTTATTTATTTATTCATAGACAGAGAGAGAGGCAGAGACACAGGCAGAGGGAGAAGCAGGCTCCATGCAGGGAGCCCGATGTGGGACTCGATCCCGGGTCTGCAGGATCACACCCCAGGCTGCAGGCGGCGCCAAACCGCTGGGCCACCAGGGCTGCCCCAGAGGGGGAAAAGACAGGCTTTTGTCTGTTTGTTTAGAATAAGTTTATGTGGCGGCTCTTGATAAGACTGTTCTGAGCACACTTCAAAACTGTAAAGTTCAGCAAGTCCTGGGAACCTTTAACAGCTCAGGAGTACAGAAGTCAGATATGTCTTTTTTTTTTTTTTTTTTTAAGATTTATTTATTTATTCATGAGAGACACAGAGAGAGAGGCAGAGACCTAGGTAGAGGGAGAAGCAGGCTCCTCGCAAGGAGCCCGATGTGGGACTTGATCCCGGATTCTGGGATCACGCCCTGAGCCAAAGGCAGACGATCAACCATTGAGCCACTCAGGCGTCCCAGATACATTTTTAAAGTTCTTCCCCGTCTATGCTTTCAGAACAGGACTTAATGGCAATATCTTGGATGAGGATTTGGGAAATCTTAACTCTATCTTGAATGAATTTTTGAAATATGAGGTATAGAAATGTTTGTCTTCAAGGTGCAGGCTAAGCTCTAATATCTTGGATATCAAAGTTGCTATGGTTCAATGACTCATTTGGAAGATAAAGGTTGAGGGAGAGTTATTGTCTATTGTTTTATACTGCTCTAATTTGGAAGTAGAAATAGTTCACAATAAAGAACTGATAGACTGTTTATCTGTTTCTTTATAGGTATTTCCCCCCACCCTCATTATCCAACAGCATCTTTGGGTGAGGATGAGATCATATTTAAAACACACACACACACCCCCCACTGAACAACAGCAAGTACTATATAAATCTGCATTCAAGCACTGTAGGTACATTACACTGAGACCTGAGCAGGTTCTGTATTTTAAGTGTCTGCTTTGGACCACATTAAATAATTTGGTGTTGGGACCCCTGGGTGGCTCAGTGGTTGAGCACCTGCCTTTGGCTCAGGTCATGATCCTTGAGTCCCGGGATCGAGTCCCACATCGGGCTCCCTGCATGGAGCCTGCTTCTCCCTCTGCTCTCTCTCTCTCTCTCTCTCTCTGTCTCTCTCTCTCTCTGTGTGTCTCTCTCGTGAATAAATAAGTAAAAACTTAAAAAAAAAATTTGGTGTCAGCCAGCCTGCTTTTTGATTTAATGATATTTTCGTTTCTTAAAACAAATGAGACAGAAGACTCTGAGCAGAAGTATATTTAAAACAATTTGTAGATGATGTAACTCAGCTGAATAACCTCCCCCCACACTGCCTAATTCTGCATTACCTAAGACTAGTAGGACTTACAGATTACTAGAAAAACCCATTTCTCACTAGAAAATATGTAATTATTCGCACATTTTAGCTATCACTCTCAATGGTCTTATTAACTGGCATTCTGAAAGCACTTACATAATTGTTATGGTACATAAAATTGGCGACTTTCATAATTACTAACAATCATAGCATTTTACTTTTTAAATAATACACATTGGCAATTTCAACATTTTGTTCTTTCAATTGTACACATTAAAACTTCAATTTATATATAGCATTTCAATGCATAAATCACATAAGCAGCACTTCAAATGATATCCAGAACACTTAACATTATTTGAAAGTAACAAGAAGTCCAAATGTCATACTTTGTTCTTATACTGACATTGCTACACTGATTAGATATAATGGATAGCCTATGCTATCACAAGATGGCAGATCACTCATAATTCAGGGATGCTAGAAATGTTCAAGGCATTTAGCTATTCAGCGTCCCAAAGACTCAAGCTAAATGATTTGGCAGATTTCAGGACAATACTAAGGATAAATCTGAACTTCTGTGCATTGCTAATTTGGAGAGTAATTTGACCATACCCACCAAATTTCCAAATGTACATATCCTTTGACCTAGTTCTTGCATTTCTAGGAATTTCCTTTATGTATACAAAATGTCCTGTTATCAGAGGCACCGGGGTGGCTCAGTTGGTAAAGCAGCTACCTTTGGATCAGGTCTTGATCCAGGATCCTGGGATGGAGTCCTGCATTGGGCTCCCTGCTCAACAGGGAGCCTGCTTCTGCTCCTCCCCCCACTCATGCATGCGTGCTCTCTCTGTCTTAAGTAATAAAATCCTTTTAAAAAAATCTTTTACTAAAAAAAAAAAAAAAGTCCTATTATCAAAATATTATAGCCCATTTCTTATACCATAGTTTGGAAATGAACATTACTATAGAGACTAGCTAAATAACTTGTGGTAGTATAAGAGGCTGTAATATGTAATACTCAGCAGTATTAAGACAGATTCTCTGGAAAGATATGTCCTGGATTCAAATCCTGAGTCCTGGGCAGCTCAGTTGGCTCGGCAGTTTAGCGCCGCCTTCAGCTCAGGGACTGACCCTGAAGACCCGGGATCGAGTCCCACGTTGGGCTCCCTGCGTGGAGCCTGCTTCTCCCTCTGCCTGTGTCTCTGCCTCTCTCTCTCTCTGTCTCTTTTGAACAAATAAATAAATAAAAATCTTAAAAAAAAAATCATGAGTCCTATTACTTATGAGCCATGTGACATTGTTGGGCATTTAACCACTCCATGCCTAAACTGCTTCATTTGTTAAATGGGGATTAATATAGCACCTATCTCATAAGGTTGCTGTGAGGCTTCCATGAATGAATACAAGTAAAACATTAAGAAAAGTGCCTGGATCACTAATAAACTCTAATAAATGTTACATACAATGATAATGACACTGTTATTTAAAAGAATGCTGTAGCTTTAACTGCACGAATGTGGAAAGATCTCAAAAATAACATTGCTAAGTAAAAATGCAATGTCCAGAATAATATGAAAAGGTACTACCTTTATGGAAAAAAGGAAAAAGGATTGGGGAGGAGAAAACACACACATATAAGCACAAAATTTTTTGCTGCATTTGTACATGTATTATTCATTCAATTTGATTAAAAATATTACTGAATGATTCAATGAGTGCTAAAACAATTAAGCCAAGTAATAAAAACTACTATCTATACCTAACTGAACAAAGAGTATAGTAACTATATAATAATGGCAAATACTTATACAGATCTTACTCTGTGCCAATAGTATTCTAATCACTTTCCTTACATAATTCATTTAATCCTCACAACATTTAATGATGTAAATACTCTTATTATCTTTATTTTAAAGGTGAGAAAATTGCAGAAAGATAAAAGGAACTTCCCCCAAAGTCACACTGCTAGGAAGTAGCAGAGCCAGCATGTGACCCCGCTTGTCTCCAGTACTTATGTCTTTAACCTACTTGCTATGTTGCCTTTCAATATACTTGAGAATTACTTTTTTATTTACATATATTCCAATTCTTTTCAAAAAGAAATTTGTATACTTTGCAATAAAGAACATATATATTTATATATCTGTATATACCATAAGTTAATAATACTGGTAACAAAAGAAAACAAAAAGCATTGAGGTGAGAAATATAGATGCTTTAAACAAGCAACAAGTTAAACTCTAAAGCATCTGTCATTTTCTTTGTCTTTTTTAATATTTTCTTTATTTGAGAGAGAGAGGGAGAGAAGAGGGGGAGAAAGAGAGAGAGAGAGAGAGCGCACCAGCAGGGCGAAGGGCAGAGAGAGAGAAGCAGACTCCTCATTGAACAGGGAGCCTGACATGGGACTCGATCTCCGGACTCCAGGACCATGACCTGAGGTGTCAGCATATGCTCAACCAACTGAGCCACCCAGACGCCCCAAATCTGCCATTTTCTATCACAGCCTTGAACGATGTATTAATTTCAGCCTCTTAAAAGGACTGAAATAAAGTAGTAAATAATTCTCAATACTTTTAATTTTGCCTCTTTAAAGACAGTATTATGTGAGGGGCAGTTGGCTGGCTCAGTGGGTAGAGCATACGACTCGATCTCGGGGTTGTGAGTTCAAGCACCACATTGCCCTTAGAGCTTACTTTAAAAAAAAAAAAGATAGTATTACCTGAAGCTTTCCTAAGCAGATTTGCTCATGTAACTAGTTTTTTTTTTTTTTTTAAATTAACTAAACTGAAATGTGGACTTTTCCTTATTCTGTCATATGATTAAGTCAGGTGATACACCCCATATTCGTGCAATATGCTCTGTATCTCCCAGGCATAAAGGATTTCTGGAAAACCTAATATCCACACCAAATCTGATCTGGTAATGTCTATCATTTCCCTGCACATTTTTTAAAAGATGTATTTATTTATTTTGACAGAGAGCACAAGCAGAGGGAGCAGCAGGCAGAGAGAGAGAGAAGCAGCAGGGAGCTTGATGTGGGCCTCTACCATGACCTCAGCCAAGGCAGCTGCTTAACCAACTGAGCCACTCAGGCACCCCTCCCTGAACATTTTTAATGACAATTTCTTATTGGATACACAATGGTTATCATATACACACAATTAAGGGGAACTTATGGCATTATCAGGGTAATTTAAACACTTTCCCCTCAGACATCAAAGTAAGTAAGTCAAAAATGTATTTCAGATAATTGCCATTTCTGGTATTTCAGGCAGTGTTTTCCCCTTATTAATTCCTTCTTTGCCCTGTCAGAATGTTTTTTAAAATGTCAATGGTTTTGTTTTTTGTAATTACAGAAACATTACATGTTCATTGTAAAAATAAAAACATGTAATATTAAAAAGTGTAAGGAAGAAAGTAAAAATCACTTGAAATGTCCATCCAACCACTGAAATGGCCACTAAACATTTTGGTGACTATCCTTTCCTGCAATTCATCTAATATAGACATGGGTAAACAGGTAGTTTTACATGCAATGCTATTGTAGATACTCTTTTTTTCTTCCCTCCTTTTTTCTTTTGCTTATTTCTTCCAGCCGTTAACAGCTGTTTAAGCATATACAAAACTCAAAGTATTTTTTCAGCCATTTTACAAAAATGGGATCTCATTACATACATTTCTTTAACTTTGTCTTTGTCACTTAAGATACATGATTGAGGGGTGCCTGGGTGGCTCAGTCAGTTAAGCGTCTGCCTTCAGCTCAGTTCACGATTCCACAGTCTTGGGATCAAGCCCCGCATCAGGCTCTGTGCCTGCTTCTCCTTCTCACTCTGCCTGCCACTCACCCTGCTTGTACTCGCTCTGTGTCAAATAAATATAAATCTTAAAAAAAAAAAAAAGATACATGATGGAGATCCTTTCAACTCATCAGTATAGATTTAAGTCCTATTTTTTAATAACTTCAAAAATATTCAAGATATGCTTGTGTCATGATTTATACAATACTCCTATTGATAGGTATTCCCTTTGTTCCCAGGTTTTTGCTACTATAAAACATTGCTGCAAAAATATTCACATAAGTGCTTGCATATCTTTATTTCTTTTTTTTAAAAAGTGTATTTATTTGAGAGAGAGAGAGAAAATGTTTGCTTGCACATACACATGAATTGGGAGAGGGGGAGAGAGAGAAGCAGACTCCCCACTGAGCAGGGAGCCCAATGCGGGACTCAATGCCTGAGCCAAAGGCAGATGTTTAACCCACTGAGCCACCCAGGTTCCTCCAGTTTGTCTTTATTTCTAAGAAAAAGATTCCACAGAGTGAGACTGCTGGATGGAAGAATGTATATTTCCAATTTTAACAGATACTGTCTGATTGTTTTCTAAAAAAATCGTAACAGTTCACATCTCCATGAGCATCCTATTAGAAAATCCTATACCACAGATCCCTACTAGCAGTAAGGTTTACCACTTAATTTTTGTTAGTCAGAAAAGAATACTTCATTGTTAGCATATTGATTACTAAAGAGTCTCTATGTCTTTTTTTACATTTATTCAATGTTTGGATTTCTCTTCTATGAAGCTCTGGTCATATGCTTATCCATGTTTCTACTATACGAACTTTTACTTATTATTAACATAATAATTCTTACAAATGGTAACTCTTTAGCTGTTATACATATTTCAAACACTTTTTTCCCAATCTGTATTATTTTGTCCTTTATCTTTGCCACTGAAAACTACCACATCTAGGGGGCACCTGGTTGGCTAAGTCATGATCCCAGAGTCCTGGGATAGAGGCCAGCACCCAGCTCCCTGCTCTGCAGGGAGCCTACTTCTCCCTCTCCCTCTGCCAAGCTGCTCCCCCTGCTTGTTTGTTCTTTCTCTCTTCTCTCTCTGTCAAAATAAATAAATAAAATAGTTTTTAAAAAGTCAAAAAAAAATTTTACTGTGCTCATATAAGCCTAAAAATATATCTGCACTGATAAAAAATTTGAATAATTTAGTTATCTGACACATTTACAATTAAGATATTCAATATTCAGATAATTAAGAAATCATTATTTAAATATCTTAATTCTCCATATCAAATTGAAAAAAATTCTGCTGCCCAAAGCAAACTATTGATTATAAAAATTCAAATACACAAAAGGTAGAGTAATAAATTCTAAATCTTTAATCTCTTAATCTAGATATAATCATTTATTTTGATGCATTTCCTTCCAGCTTTTCATATACATATATATAAAATCACTACTACACAGTATTTTTATCATGCTCTTTTTTCAGTTTTACAAATATTTTCAGAATTAGTCTTCTCCATTTTACTTCTAAACACTCCTTTTTAAAAATTTAAACAAATATAACTAAAACAAAACATGAAATCCGGCATTTTTCATTGCTCAAACACATTTGGAACTCTTCTGCATCAGACCTGGCACTATTCATTTTATTTTCAATGAAATATGCTTATTTTTCAGAAAAGAAACAAAACATTGTATGTTGTAGGTATAATTTTTTAAAAAGGTTTATCACCAAAAGAACAATAGTTTTTACAATTGATAGCATTAGGATTCAAAACTTAAAATGTTTTGACACCAAAAAAATAGCACTGGTTAAATCTGAAAATACCTATGAATATCAATTTTTAAAAACGGCCTAACTGTGGTTGTAGAATTTATTAAATAGAACTAACTACTAACTACAAACAAACATAAAGGAGAGTTTTAAATAAATTAGTCATGGTTATTTTTACTCAGCGCAAATAATTTTTTAAATGGCTTTGAGGGACACCTGGGTAGCTCAGTGGTTGATCCTCTGCCTTTGGCTCAGGTCGTGATCCCAGGGTCCTGAGACTGAATCCTGCATCAGGCTCCCCACAGGGAGTCTGTTTCTCCCTCTGCTTATGTCTCTGCCTCTCTCTGTGTGTATCTCATGAATAAATAAATAAATAAATAAAATCTTAACAAATAAATAAAAATGGCTTTGATAGTTTCAAGTAAAATGAATCTATACCATGAAAATATACATCCATTCCAGTTGTTTTTGTAAATACACACAAAAAAATATGTGTATATATGTATTCACTATATACAGAATATGTATACACTATATGCATAAAAGAACACACTTATACAAACCAGAGTCACTTTTGTTTCACAATAGGAAAAAACTATTTGTAAGACTTTTAAAATCTCTACAGAAGGAAATTAAATGGAAAACACTGACCAGTTTATTTTACCAAAATACAGAAGTTGAATTAAATTCAATAATCTCTGAATAAAATCTTCCCTTAGAACAAATGAGTAATGATTTTTTCAGGATTAAGGTGAAACATAAACTCATGATAACTGTATTTCAATTATTGTTTAATTTACTGGTATTTTCCGATATAAAACCACTAATCTTTGTGAATCATCAATTTACAATTTTTTTTACTCCAGTTCATCTCCCCATTTTATCTCTACATTCCCCTTTATATGAGGACAAAAATGAGATATAAAGGAATTTAAAATAAAAGGCAAAATTTGTAAACATAAGCATAAACAAGTCTCTGTTCTATAGAGCTGTATAATTTTAATATATTTCTATAACCTAATGTAGGAATAAAAATTTAGAAATGGAAGAACTACCTCCTTAAGTTAATTCCACATATTAATAATCATAAACTTTGGAAAGTCTATAAAAAATATTAAGTCACTGGGACACCTGGTGGCTCAGCGGTTGAGCATCTGCCTTTGGCCCAGGGCGTGATTCTGGGGTTCTGGGATCGAGTTCCACATCAGGCTCCTTGCACGAAGCCTGCTTCTCCCTCTGCCTATGTCTCTGCCTCTCTCTGTCTCTCATGAATAAATAAAATCTTAAAAAAAAAAAATTACGCCACTGCAATTGCCAAAATAACAAGACTTATGTTGAGATTTCTAGCTTATATTGATAAATCTGTTTTAGAATCTTTGCCAAAAGTACATTTTTCTGACTCCTCTATTTCTTGGTAATAGCCTCATTTCAAATTCTACTCATTTCTCCATACCCCATACCTGTTCCTCAATTTATTTATTTATTTATGATAGTCACACACACACACAGAGAGAGAGAGAGGCAGAGACATAGGCAGAGGGAGAAGCAGGCTCCATGCACCGAGAGCCCGACATGGGACTCGATCCCAGGTCTCCAGGATCGCGCCCCGGGCCAAAGGCAGGCGCTAAACCGCTGCGCCACCCAGGGATCCCCTGTTCCTCAATTTTATAGGCTGCCTCAAGTCTCCTTTAAAAATTCAGTATATAGGGCAGCCCGGGTGGCTCAGTGGTTTAGTGCTGCCTTCAGCCCAGGGCGTGATCCTGGAGACCCGTGATAGAGTCCCACATCGGGTTCCCTGCATGGAGCCTGCTTCTCCCTCTGCCTGTGTCTCTGCCTCTCTCTCTCTTTCTCTCTGTTGCTCATGAATAAATAATAAAATTTTAAAAATTCCATATATAAAACCAACTAGATATGAATAAAGTTAACAAAAATTTACAAAGTATATACTAGGTCCCCCACCCCCTGCATTCATGATCTAATTTAATAGCACCTATGGGATAACATTGACTATGAGAAAACTTAAGCTTACATTAACTGTCCAAGGTCACACAGCCTAAATAAGTGGTAGGGCCAGAACCTAAACCTCAGGACTATCATGACTAGGAAATGTATTCTAATATAGTCTATACTATATTGCTTTACATGAATACCACTTAGTTTTTAAAATACTTTTACATAGATTACCTGGGGTTTATCTCACTTGAACTCACAATACTGTTGAGAGGAAGATTCCCAAGTATTAAATCCTAAGCCTCCACTCCCAACTTTACTTTAAAAAAGAATATAACTAATGTGGCAAGGCTGAATGATTATCCTCTGATTTTCATTCTACTGCTCTATCAACTTGTAGCCTATACACAACCACATTAATGACAACTCACTCTTCTTCCCATCCCTTCCATTTATGATAACCATACCTATTAGTAAACATATATGCTGTGAAAATAAGCTGGTCACTGTATTAATAAAGTCTAGATGTTTATGTCTATTCTTTTGACCATGATTTGGATGGATATTATTACCAATTTATATTTGAAAACTAATACCTAGTATACAACCTTAGAAGGAGCTATGATTTGTAAGAAGTTTATAACTAGTTTGATCTTCCTAATTGTCAAACATTCATTCAAAAAACAAATTACTTCAGCACCCTGGTTCTAAAGACATAGCAGCAGAGGCACAATTCTTGAACTCCTAGGAGCTTTATGGTTTACCGAGGAACAGCCAGCCAACAGTAATCATACAATCTGCTAGAAGTAAAAACAGGAAAATAGAAAATAATGTGTGTGCTAGAGGACTAAGTGGCTAGTTCTGCCAATAGGGGGACAAAGCATTCTTGGTGGTGGTGATAATCTATAAAGGCAGAGAAATGTTAAGAAAGATGTCAGAGTAAGCCCACAAGAGGTGTCAAGGACCTTAACACAAAAACTCTTGTGGGTCATTTGCTGTTGGGACTACAACACAATTCCCTAATGAATGTTAAGGTTTCTCAGTGTAATACTCATAAACTGATAAAAAGCTAGCTTCAGGGACGCCTGTGGGGCTCAGTCGGTCAAGCCTCAGTTTAGGCTCAGATCACGATCTTAGTGTTGTGGGATTGAGCTCCCCCACTCCTCTGGCTCTGTGCTCAGCATGGAGTCTGCTTATCCCTCTTTCTGTGCACCTCCCTTACCTCTCTCTATCTGTAAAACAAACAAAATCTAAAAAAAAAAAAAAGCTAGTTTCAGAAATGGCTTCCTAGCTTCAAATCACTTGTTTGTGTATAAATTATGCTAAATAACATTAAAGCTCTTTTTCACATTCAACTTTAGTAGCGATTTAGTCACCAATTCCTGCTGCTAATTTCATTAGTGGTATAAGCTACTCTTTCAGAGTTCCCTAAATTGGGGAAATTGTGAAGTAAAACTGCAGACTCATTCACAACCTCTTTCATACTGACATTTTCCCCTCTAGTACTCAATGCTCTTTAGCTGGTTTTCTCTTTCCTACTTTGGTCTCACCCAGACAGGACTGGTTTGGACTTCCAGGGCTCTTAAAAAAAATGTGTCGTCTTTGGTGGAATGTCACCTGGTCAATGAAGGAACACTGCTTATGTTTTTCTCCCTAGAGATTGTACAACTTCACTCTGGAGCAAATTAATGGATGAAACTATGTTTATACTGGTAGCAGGCATAACTACATAAGCATACCAATAAATTAGGACAATATCAGAAATTGCTGAAACTGTAAATCCAGGATACTGGTCTTGTTTATTACTTAGGGGAAGCAAGAAACATTTTTAAAGTTATGTTTTCTAGCGAGGAGCATCAATAGCTCAGTTTTTCTATTTTGAACTTACTATAAAAATATTTTGTTAAATTAATATTACACGAGAAACTTAACTTTTTGTTCCCCTTAACAAAATCAGTTTATTGTAGAGAATTTGGATGATACAGAAAAACAAAAACAAATAAGTCATATCCACTACTCAAAGATAAAGATTCCATTTTCCTCACTTTTCAGCCAGCTTTCTAATGGATACTCTTATTACATTAGCTAGAAAGCTACCAGGTTTAATAGAGAATCCATGACTTTCCAGATTTTTTAAAAGTGTAATTTAAATTTTAAAAATCAAATTTGTAATTTCTGTAAGGCATTTCAATGTAAAAGAACCAGGGGACTTTCTGAGTTTGCAGTATAAATAAAAGAGTTTAACCTCAAAACTGAAAAACACTCTTCCCTTAAAGCATATTGTTTGGGGTCAAAACATTGGTTACAACATTACACATGAAATGGGAGTACACTGGGCTGGGCAAAAACCTAAGCAAAATAATGTTCACAATACACTATTCATCTAAATCTGAAGAAATCAGATAGGGAAACCTAAGGAGGATGTGCTAGTTACTATAAATTTACCACCGGTCAGGGACTTGATTGGGAATGGCAATTAAGCAGGATTTTAGGTAGACACGACAATAGAGAATGTCAAAGGCTGAAAATATGAAGTAAGCGATATCTCGACTTAGCCTTCTTACTTCTAAATTTAAGGTCAATTACAATTGATTTCATTATATTTCCTGCTCAATCGGTTTCTTAAGAATTACTTCCCTGTCGGGGAAACCCAGTCACTTTTCCATAAGCTAGTCTGGGTCTCCTGCAGAGCACGAAACCGCAACACCATCATCTTTCAACGCCTCCCCATTCAATGGAGACTGTCGCATTACCCACACCTCCTGTTTTGAAGCTAGTGTATCTTTATTATTTCAACCGTTTTCTCCCTTCCTGTAGCGTAAAATCAGACAACAGAAAGGTAAAACGGCTGCCTCTACTCTTTCAGGCCCAACCAAAGTATATGAACATCTACAGAACGCCTCACACAGGGATGCCAGATTGAAAACTCAGAATTACTGAGAAAGCACATTCGGAGCAAGCTTTAACAGTGACTCCGCAGTGAGGGCCCCATCAGTGAGAGTCTCTCCCAAGCCTGTCTCACCGGAGACGCCTCTGCCTCCAGGGTGTTTCCTACCTCCCAGCTTCCCAGCCCAAGGCTGAAGATAAAGACGGAGCAGGGCCTCTGCAAAAAAAAAAAAAAAAAAAAAAAAAGGGGGGGGGGGGCTTTGGGGAATAGGACCTGGAGACTACCGCGGACCCCGAGAAATGGCTGAACCAAACCCACTACCCGAAGCCCCAACGACTCCGAATAGGCAACCATAGTGGCCGCAGTCACCCCCAACCCTGGGAAAGGTGGACAGCTCACCCCTAAGTGGCGGGGGCGACCCCAGTGGGGGAAGCGAGGGTCAGGAGAACTGGAGAAAAGAGGTCCTAGCCAGTGCAGGATGACAGCAGGGAGGAAGCCCCGGACAACGGAGGCCACCGTTCACACTTTCCCTTCTCTTCCTCTTCCCACCCCTTCTCCTATTCCCACCAGTCGCCGGTTACCGGTCACCGCTCACCTGCCGGGGCGCGAGGTGCACAAACAGTACCGACCACGGACCAGAGGCTCTGTCACTGCGGGAGGGGAAGTCTTCAGCTGCAGCGGGGGGCGGGCCTAGGCAGTCACGTGACCTCGAGCTCCGCCCAGCCGCCCCCGGGGCGAGCGTGCCGCATCCTCGGCGCCTATCTTTTTGCGAGTCCTTCAAACATTCATCTCCTTGCGATGAGGTCGGAGGAAGAACACAAAAAACAAAACCAGAAAACTTTCACAAAGATTGTGTCGTAAAGTGTAATACAGAAGGCGTGCGTGAGTGAAACGGGTTAAAGTGCATTTCCAAGGAAGTGACGTTTCGGCTGGGATCCAGGGACCGGAAGTGGCGAAGGCGTTCTGCCGCCGGTAAAATCCCAGGCTTCAGCCCAGGCGATCACGTGACCTCAAAACTTGGATCGTGCCGGACTGCAGCCAAGTTATCCGGCCGATTGCTCGTTACGTTGGTCTTAAAAAAAAAAAAAAAAAAAAAAGTCTCATTTGTTTGAGTCTTCCACAGATGTCTTTACATTTAGAAAAACCATCTTTATAAAACCGTACTAGGAGGCGGGAGCGTTTGAAGGTCATTCTGGAAATTACCAACTGGAAGAACAGGACAGGGCCGGGGAAGGTTGCTCTTGCTGACATGGGAGAAGAGAGGGAAGGGTGGAAAAATCCGGATTTTACCGCCGGGGCCTACCGGGCACGCCCCACGAGGAGGTGTCGTAAGGGATGGGAGGAGAAAGGTGACGCCAGAAGCCACAGCCCAGTAGGAAAATGGAGGTCCTGAGGTGGAGGGGGAGGGGCGCGCGGAGGGCAGCAGTGCGGCTGCGCGCGAGGCGGCCGGCGCGCCGGCGCGCAGAGGGGGCGGGGTGAAAGGTCACAGCGCGGCGGCGGGTCTGGCGGCGGCGGCGGCGGCGGGAGCGGGAGCGGGAGCGGGCTGCCCGGGGCGCACGTGTGGAGGAGCGGCGGCCCAGCGCGGCGGCGGGACGCACCCCCGCCCCCTCCGGAGACGCAGGGCTGCGCTTGGCTCTCGCGGCCTCCGTCACCCGCTCAGCTCCCTGCCCTAGGCGGGGAGGCCGGCTGGTGGGGGTTGAGCGGCCCGAGCTGCGGGCGCGGAGAGCTCAGGTCGGCGACGACAACGGCGTTGGTAGCGGCGGTAACGACGGCCTCAGCAGGCGGGGAAGATGAAAGGGTGAGGAAGGGCAGCCGGGCAGGGCCCGGCGGGCGAGGGCGAGGGCGAGGGGCTGCGGAGAAGGGGAGAGAGTCTGGGCCGAGACGCGGCGGACGGAGGCTTCGGGGCGCCTCTGCTCGGCGGAGGGGGCGGGTGCTCGGCGCGGGGCTGTTGGCGGGCTCCGGGGCCAGCAGCGGCAAGACCCGGGACGCCCAGCACCGGGGCCCCGAGGACGCGTGTGGGTCGAGCGGAGACTAGCAGCCGGCGGGGGGGGGGGGGGGGGGGGGGGGGGGGGGGGGCACGGCTGGGCCACTCCCGCCCGCCTCTCCGCTCCCCTCCGCTCCAAGCCGAGTGGTCGGGCTGCCCTCTTGAGATCCAGGCTCACCCTGGGACCTGCGATCTTTGACACCTTCCAGCCGTGTTCACGCTTGGGAGCAGCGCAGAACCTTCTGGAGGGAGAAGGAATTGGAATAAAGAGCATGGAGATGAGTATGAAGAGCTAGTGACTCAACTGGATTTGGGTTGGGTCAGGGCGCGTGGAGGAGGGGGAGAGAGCGTGAGCTCTGTAGTCTTGGGGTGCCAAAATGTTTAAGGAAGTGTTGTTGATCAGTAGGTGGAGCTATTGCTCCAGTGGTGTGCTCTTGCCCCTGTGCGGTGGGGGGGTGGGGGGGGCCCTTGGTTCCTACTACCAAGCTTTTTTCAGGTGATAGCAAAACTAATATTTCTTTTTTCACAGTTTCCTTCTTGGATAAAATCAGGGACTATTTTGGCTCAACTCTTTTCCACTTGGATAAGGTGTCCCCTTACTGTTAAAATTATATACAGTTAAAATATTAATTACATAACACGACGTCTTAAAATAATTTCCTAAATTAACCGTTTTGGACCTCTCCTTTTATCAGCGTTAAAAGCTCTCTGGAAGAAAACAAAACAAAACAAAAAAAGCTTTCAGAGATGTCTGAGGGTTTTTGTTTGTTTTTTGTTTTTTGTTTTTTTTCTATTATAGCAAGTCAAAGACTTGGAACTGTGTTTTGAGTTAGTGAAGCCTTTCAGATGTTCAGCCTTTTGAGAATAAAAGCCAGTCTCTGAAATAATCTCATGCCGCCTAAAACAAGGCCCTCGGTGTGTGTACGTGATTGGGGTTGAAGAGGTCCAAGAAAGGTTAATTGGCTGTAGGTCTGTAATGTGATTCCTTAACTCTGATTTTGCTTTAAATATTGGACATTCAGTCTACTGTTGAATTGTCTGTTTCACGTTAAAGCTCAGAAATGAAATTTTCATAGTACATGCACTACAGAACATCGAGTTCTAAAGAGTTCCAGTCGGGATACTCTTTAAAGTATGGGAAGTATTTGTAGCACTTGAATCACGATCTGGGAAGTTTGACTATTATTATATATGACCCAACATAATTTAGTGGGGTTTTTCTTTTTTCCCTTGAGCATGGATGCTTTCTCTTACTGGTTTTTGTATTCTTAATCAGCACACAGTGTTTCTCATCTTGTTCTGTTAGAATACTAAAAATGAGGCTGAATAGTTCTTACAGTTGAGGCTCTACATGGGTTTATAAAGGAGGGCTTCCAAGAAGTTATTCTGGGTGTTTAGATCCAAAATCTTTGGTCTAGCTCAGTCTTGCTAGGGTGTAATGTTCTTTCGGATACCTACCTTGGCAATAGAAATGGGGTCAAACAGTGGTATTATTCACAATCTACCTTCAGTTAATACACTCATGAGGCAATTATCTTTTTATTTAAACTGTGATTTATATGTAACAACACGATGGTGGCAAATCCCCAGAAACAAGTAACTGGCCAAATCTAGAGGAAATTAATAGTTACTGAATTTATGCCGCAAGCCAGCAACCATCCCTAAAATGAAGAGTCCTTACGTCTAGTTCCTATCATTTTTTATCGGGAATTTAAAGTTATGTTCCTAATGTTAAAAACTTTTAAGATGATTTCACAGGAATAGTCCCTTTAACTTCCCAGATGAAAAATTACTAGATAAAATGGGACTTTAAATTTTTTTAAATTTCTAACTCTTGTATTTAAGGCACGGAACAAATGAAGACAATTGACATTATTTAAAAGATTCTGAGGTCCTGGGATCCCTGGGTGGCTCAGCGGTTTAGCCCCTGCCTTCGGCCCAGGGCATGATCCTGGAGTCCTGGGATTGAGTCCCACGTCGGGCTCCCTGCATGGAGCCTGCTTCTCCTTCTGCCTCTGCCTCTGTCTCTGTCTCTCTCTCTGTCTCATGAATAAATAAGTCCTTTAAAAAAATAAATAAAAATAAAAGATTCTGAGGTCCTTAAGTTCAAAGACTTGTAACACATAGTGTGGTTAGCGTTATAGTCCTGACTCTTGATTTGGAAAGGCCTATGAAAATGAAACCGTGGTCCTGAGTATTTACTAGAAACATGAAGAACATCTACCTCTAAGTCGATCTATTTAAATGTTTTACGTCATTGCCTATATTCCCCATCATTTTCAAACTTTTTAAATGTACTATTTTATCAGATTTTTCCATGTATTTATATTTATACTTTGTTTTTATTAGTAGTAGCAGTAGGACATTTAATAGTGTTGGCATGTACTTGCCTTTCCACCATAGCAGATAAATTTCCAGTTTTTCATTACTGCATGTATTTATATGCATGGTCTAGAACTTTTGAGGGTATATTACAAGATGTTATTTCCTTTGCACTGAAGCTGCTTGTTTTTATGGACCAGGAATGTTGTAGGTTGAATTTGTGGGTAGTAAGCTGATCATTTTTATCTAGTATTCCTCTCTAGGGAAGGTGATATTCAGGCAAAAAGTTACAGCCATGACTGAGATGGCAATATAGTATGATAGAAAGTAAAACTGAATCCGTTTACCTTTGAATTGTAGCAAAGAGGTGTAAATTAGTTCTAATAAAAATGTCTTTAGGATGCCTGGATGGTCAGTCTGTTGAGCTTTTGACTCTGGATCTCAGCTCAAGTCTTGATCTCCTGGTTGGGAGTTCAGACGCATGTCGAGCTTTAAGCTGGGTGAGGAGCTTACTTTAAAAAATAATAGTCTTGGGATCCCTGGGTGGCACAGCGGTTTGACGCCTGCCTTTGGCCCAGGGCGCGATCCTGGAGACCCGGGATCGAGTCCCACATCGGGCTCCCGGTGCATGGAGCCTGCTTCTCCCTCTGCCTGTGTCTCTGCCTCTCTCTCTCTCTCTCTCTCTCTCTCTGTGACTATCATAAATAAATTAAAAAAATAAATAAAAATAAATAAAGTCTTTAACAAGATGTGAATACATGTAATGTAAAGATGGGGAAGTAGATAACAATATAAATACAGTATATAGGACAGTCTAGTTATTAAAATAGAAGATTCTGCAGTGAAAAGAAACTATGTTGAAGAACTAAGAATAATGGTTATCTCTGACAGCATATGACAGAAGGAGCACGAGAGTTTTCTGAAGTGCTAGAAATACTCTCTTCTTTGGGTATTGCTTGCATAGATGTATAACTACGTAAGAAAAGTTATCAAGCTGTGAACAAGATCTGTGCTCTTTACTGTACAAATTCTGTACTTCAATAAAACAGTTTTTTTTTTTTTTTAAGGTTGTATTGCTGTTTTTGTAGGGGGGACAGACGGTGAGACTGAAGGAGAGTTCAAGAGCTTTTGTAAATCTCCAATTCATACTCCTTCTGTAAAGCCAATAATTTGTGGGGCATGGATTGAGATACTGTATTTTAAAAATACTTTGTAATGTTCCCTTGCTTTGTTGAAATGAATTCACACAAAATATAACCTACCTGTACCATGATTTTTTTTTTTTTTTTTTTTTTAGAAAATCAGTATAATGATGTAACCAATATAAAGGAGAACTAAGCTATGTTTATATCAATATGTAAATGATCGGGTACAACTATACCATAAATCATAATATCTAGATGTTTGTATCTGTCTGTAAATAAAACCATTATATAATTTAGAAAGTAGATCTGCTACCAAGATAGGTGTGTGCCGTGGTGACTAATGCTGTGTTGCCATCGATGTGATTTTTTTCCCAAAACTGTGGACAGCTGTTGGTAAAGTTCTGAACAAAGAATAATCATAAATTTCTGGGTTGAAAAAGATTTTTAAAGGTTATCCATATAAAGCATTATTTTTCAGAGCCAGTGTTTTTCCAGACCAAACTAATCATCTATATTAAATTTCACTTGGCTATGTTTTCCATTTTGGCCTGTGGAAATCCTTTTGACTTCTGATTTTCTCTTATGCATATTAGCTATGGCCTCTAGCCTCTGTGCCATCTGAAAAGATACAACTTCTCAATTTATTTGAATGGTTGTCCTTTTTTTTTTTTAAGCACAGTCTGCAGAAACCATTTAAATACCAGTTGTAACCAATGGAAACTTTTTCATCACAGAAATGAATACTGTATGTATTACAGTTTAATTACTAGAAAATATGTAATTTTCATGTCATTAACACTGCTTTCTCTTGATCTGAACTCTCCTATCAGTTCTATATATATATATACATCTCCTAACTTATTGGAAAAATGTTAATCCTGTCCTGTCCAATACAGTAATGACTAGCTATAGTAGGCTGTTGAGCAGTTGAAATGTGGCTTGTGTTACTGAGGAAGTGAATTTTAATTACATTTTCAATTTTAAAAATTGATATTAAGAGTCAGTTGGACAATTTTCACATGTTTCGAACAACCTGAATATGTGAATCTACTATAAAGTTTATGAAATGTAAATATAGATAAAATATTTCAAAGGAAAATTAGCATCTGAATTGAGATTTGCCGTGTAATACACACTGGATTTATTCTTTTTTTTTTTTTTTTAAGATTTTATTTATTTGAGAGAGAGAAAGAGCATGAGCTGGGGGAGAGGCAGACTCCCTGCTGAGCAGGGACCCCCCCCCCAATGTGGGGCTCATCCCAGAAACCCTGGGTGCCTGGCTGGCTTAGTCAGAGGAGCATGCGACCCTTGATCTCAGGTTGTGAGTTCAAGCTCCATGTTGGATGTAGAGATTACCAAAAATAAGTAAACTTTAAAAAGGCTTAGTATGAAATAAATATTTTTTAAAAAGATGAAATTAATAATTTTTATTTTGATTACCTTTTGAAATGATTTCATCTGTTTCTTTTTGGCTTGTTAATGTAGATACTAAAATATTTAAATTATGTATGTGACTTGGATTGTACCTGTTTTGGACGGTGCTGTGCTAGACCCTGAAAAAAAATTGGTGTAAAACATGATCTCTTTCCTTAGGATCCAATTCCCAGAAGGTGTTTCTAAATAGTAAATTTGCAAGCCAACAGATAGTGCGTGTCTGGTTATACCTCTGTGGTGAAGGATTCTGAGGAACTCTTGGTCTTAGATTAAAATACGGTAATTCAGTTACCTTGTTTACCATAAAGGAGAAAGCATAGTTGGAAATATTCGCTTGTCTTTGCTCAGCTAGTGCAACCTGTATTCTGCCTCTATCATTGCTAAAGCTGTTAATGGAAAACCTTATTTTCTAAGTCCAGAGGCTTCTCTCAGTGCTCAATAATGCTGCAGTGAATGCTTGTTTACAAAACTACTTGACACACATCTTTCTTTTGAATAATTCCCTAGAAGTGAATTTTTTTGGATCAGAAGGTACTGGCATTTTAAAATCTCTGATCTTTGTTGCCAAATGACCTCTAGAAAGATAGTAGCAATTCATACTGCCAACAATGTATGAGAGTGCCCTTTTTTCTTCTCCAAGGGCTGATGGGGAAGGGTAGGGACACTTAAACCTTAAAGAAATGAAGGAAGACATTACAGCTTCCATTTCAGCCATTGGTAGTATAATTTACCTTCTGGGATGAGTGGAATACATTGAACATTTATTTGTAAAATGGTAGAAATAACAGTTTCTTTACAAGTTGGGTTTGAGGACATAATCACATAATAGCTTAACTCCTAGCTTTATAGTTTTACTTGCTGGTTAGATGGTGAATGGTATCCACACCCACACCCACACCCCCGTTTTTTGTTACTGTTGGGTTTGATTACTTGGTGAAGTTGGACATTTTCCAGTTTCACTAGCCATTTGTATGTCTGTTACTTACCTGTTACTTGTGTAACTTAACAGTTTTTAAGTTGGATATTAAGTGTGTGGACTTCAAATTGCAAAACAACTAAAGGTAATTTTTTCAGAAAATGGGGTTGAGACATTCAAATTGAAAAGATTTTATTTATTTATTTGAGAGAGAGAATGCACACAAGTTGGGCGAGGGACAAGCAGACTCCCTGTTGAGCTTGGAGCTCCACTCAGGGCTTGATCTCACAACCCTAAGATCATGACCCCGGCTGAAATCAAGAGTCAGTTGCTTAACAGACTGAGCCACTCAGTATAATTTATCTTCTTAAAGGAGACTTTAACACAAAAAGCATTGAACTAAAAGCAACCACATTTTGTAGTTCAGCTGTGACAATCCAGCTAACTAATGTTAGTTAGCAGTGTGGTCACTAATAGGTTTTTTTGACCTCCGGGCCTTCGTTTGTCTTTAGAAAGCACAGCTTAAACTTGAACTGGAACAGCCAAAAGTTGAAATTCATGTGCTCATTTTAATCTGCTAATAGTACTTAATCAGTATTTAATCTGCTGATAGCTTTGATGAGTTCTCAGATTCCAAAAAAAAAAAAAAAAAGAATGATGTCATTGATTATTAATATCAACCATGACTGCTGTGGCATGTGTGTCACATGTTTGCCATCCCTGGTCTCTTATTATCTCTCTCTCTGATACCAAGAAACAAAACTTTGGAATCCTATTTGAACTGTTCTCTTTTAAGGTGCTTTCTTCATTGCTTTTATGTCTGTCTGTTGAGACCTGCTCTCCCATCCTTCCCCCTAATGGCACTTTTACTTTTTATAGCTACCTAGTACATGTCTTTCAGGCAATGGATTCTCACTTAATACTATAAAAGCTCTAAGATAGCATCCATAATGTACTAATGTATCTTTAGGTATAGCATCTTTAGTCTGCTAATGAAATAACATTATGGAGGTGAACCAAGAAGGACAGAAAGCTTGGTGGGTTCTAGAATCTTTGAAGTTTTATATGGCCAAAAAACAAGGTAGAGGAGAGAGAGCTACACCAGTGGCCACAGCTAGGTGATGAGAGTTTTATATGTAGTGCTATTCTAATTTCATTTGGGAGGTTATGTATAGCTATTGAAAGATCTTAAGCATTAGAAGTGAAGTGATCAGGGGATCCCTGGTGGCTCAGTGGTTTAGCGCCTGCCTTTGGCCTGGGGTGTAATCCTGGAGTTCAGGGATCGAGTCCCACATTGAGCTCCCTGCATGGAGCCTGCTTCTCCCTCTGCCTTTGTTTCTGTGCCTCTCTCTCTCTCTCTTTCTCTCTCTCCCCCCCACCCCCTGTCTCTCATGAATAAATAAAATCTTTTTTTTTTTTTTTAAGAGATCAGATTTGTGTTTTCAAAATATTATTCTGACTGCATTGTGATGGCTTTGCCTCCTTAGCTCTAGGTTTTTTTTTTTTTCTTCCTTCATTAGGCTATTCAAATTTGTGTTGAAAGGATGATTTGAAGCATACTGCTTAGAGGGGGGTATAGGAACAGTTTATGAAGATATTTGGGGAGCAGAATTAACAGGAATTAAAGTGGGATATAAGAGTACATAAAAAACTAAATTTTTGTATTGGATGGGACTATTCATAAAGATAGAGGATACAGGTGGATGTTCTAACTTCCTGAGGAGGATAGTGAGTTCATTGTGTTGAATGTGAGATTTCTGTAGAGATAACTAGTAAGCAGTTTGAAATGTGTGCTTGGATTCCGAAATTGAGAAGTAAAAGCAACATTTAGGTGGTAGTAAGGGAAAAACCTTGGCTGGGAAGGAGCTCTCCTAATTGAACATATGGATGGATGACCATGGAAAATTTTTTCAAATAATTTATTTTTAGGTTATGACCTTAAGTAGATTATATCTAATGTGTGTTTAGCATTTCTGGTATCCAAGCAAATAATTGTTGAGATTTTTGTGCAGTTGACGCTTGGACTCACACAGCTTGCAGAGCTAATCCATCCACCACCACTTTTTTGATAACTGCTAAACTTCTAGAACAGTGATTCTCAACCAGGGTCACACCTTCCATCCCTGGATATCTGGTAATGTCTAGAGGCATTTTGGGTTGTCACAGTGTGGGGTGGGGCATTTAGATGCTAGAGATGTTACTAAATATCCTACAGTGCTCTGGAAAGCCCCTCACAAAGAATTATGCAGCGCTTAATATCGGTAGTACTAGGACTAAGAAACCCTAAAATCTAGATGAGATGAGAAAGAGCCCATCAGTTAAATTAAGGGTCTAGAGAGTCTTGGAGTAATTCATCAATTCCTTGAAATATTTGAGGTCCTGCTCTAAGTCTTACAGTTCAGTAGAAGAGGTAGGGTATAAAAAATAAATGCTTACAGCAGCACAGAGGTGCTCTGCCTTGGAAGGGTACTAACAATATGATACAGTTCAGATGAGGTGGAAATCTCAGCAGGATGACAAGTTAAGGCCTCATGAGCAATTAGTATTTAAGCTGTGCTTTGATAAATTCTCAGTGGACTTACTTTTAAGTTAAGGGAATTTAAACTTTAGAGGAATCACTCTTTGATGTAATTTACTTGAAGGCAAGAGTTTAGAACCAAATTTACTGCTAGCTAAGAAAAAATAACGTACTCTAAGCCCCTGGAAATTTTTTATCAAAGGGTCACGGGCATACTTTGATCCTTGCTAAAATACTTAAGTTTTATGCAAATCTTCTTTATCATTAGTATACGTTAGATAAGTGTTCTAGGTTTGGTATTTCTCTCTTAATAACCTTGAGTAAAGATGACTCCTTTGAGGGGAGTCATGGTATGGCTGATCTTGCAGTATAATGAAAATTTGTAGATTTAGGCCTGGTTCTGGCTTTATTGGTAATTGGCTGTATAACCACAGGTCCATTTGTCTGGGTTTCAGTTCTGTCATCTGAAATGAAGAGGGATGGACCCAGAGGCTTCTAAGGTCCCTTCCAGATCAAACACTATGCACAAGAAGTTGCCACGCAGTTAAAATTTTGTGCTACGGTGTATTAAACTTTAAACTTTCTCTCTACAGTATTTCATTTTCTCCTTTTGCAGTATAACTTAAAAAGTCAGACTTTGTAGAGAAAGACCAACTTTTGTGTAGTCATACCTCCATCTTGTGGCCCTTCAGAATATTACCACTAAATTTTGTTTTTATAATTATGGCTATAATTGACATTAACTTTTAATAGCTAAACATTTGAGGGCTTATTATCTGATGTTGCTGTGCTAAATCTTAAACGTGTGTTATCATTGTATCACAGTGCTTATTTTAAGCCACAGGTAAAGGTTTTCTGCTACCATATTCTAAGCGTGAAGTTGATAGATTTGACTGAGTAACATTAATCTTGTGGTGCTGATACAAAATAAATAACTAATGGGCTCTATAAAGTAGAAGGCAAGTAGCTGTGTTCAGATCTAAGAACTTGGTATACATGGTCACTTTTGCAATATCAGTTTTCCCCTTTGACATCCTCATTCTAAAATCTTTGGTATGAAGAAACTTTGGGATTTATTATAGATTTGAAAAACAAGGAAAAAAGACATGCCATATGAATTTACTTGAGCCAAGAGAATAATTAATTTCTTTAATTACTACTGTATTCAGTTTTTTACAGGTAGGGTTGTAAGTGGATACCAACAGGAACCTGGGACCAGGCAGATAAGATAAAAGAATTTTTAAAAAAGAGCAGAAATGTAGGCTTTATGTAAAAGCTTCTGATATAAATATTTGCAGTCGGGGATCCCTGGGTGGCGCAGCGGTTTGGCGCCTGCCTTTGGCCCAGGGCGCGATCCTGGAGACCCAGGATCGAATCCCACGTCGGGCTCCCAGTGCATGGAGCCTGCTTCTCCCTCTGCCTGTGTCTCTGCCTCTCTCTCTCTCTCTCTCTCTCTCTGTGTGTGTGTGACTATCATAAATAAAAATTTTAAAAAAAAATATTTGCAGTCAACTTAAAAACAGTTGAGTCTAATAGATGTGGCAAATACTAATGCTAAATTAAGATAATTGTTAAATTGCATTAAAATCTGGAGCACTAGGGTGGCTCTGTGGGTTAAGCATCTGACTCTTGATTTTGGCTCAGGTCATGATCTCAGGCGTGAGAGATCAAGCCCCATGTCTTACTCAGTATGGAGTCAGCTTGGATTCTCTCTTTCCCTCTGCTCCTGCTCCTCTTCCTGCTCCCATGTGTCCTCTGAATCAATAAATAAACCTTTAAAAAAGAATAAATTACAATGAAATCTAATCTGAAGTAAACAGTGTAGTGATTAATAATCAGTTTTCAAGAGTCAGGCCAATTTGAGTTTAAGACTTAGCTCTCAACACTAGCTATGCCATAAACCTTAAAGCTGTAGTGTAATATATAGTGTGTTACTTCCATAGGGAAAATGATTTAACATTTTATATGAAATCTCTATGCCCATCTTTAGCCTCTCTTTCCCTCCAGAGTTCTTGGATATGGAAATGTACCCATATGCAGTGGGAAGTTTATTTATTTAGGTGGATGCTAAATTTGTGTGGTTAACATAAGAGGCTTTAATTGTTAAAGATTCCATGGTGGGATGTGGAAGTCTGAGTTTTTAACTGACAAAGTGATTCTGGTATATAGGCAGATTTGGAATCCATTCTTCCATTCTTAGATTTTGTGACAATGCTTTTCCAGACTTTTTCCTTAACTCTTTTGAAAATTGTTTCTTGGGTTTCTTTATGGGCTCCTCTTTGTTTACCCTAAAATTCAAGTGTTTCTTTTAGTAGTTGTGTTTTTAGATGTTCTAATTCACTGTGATTTTCTTGATAACGTGATATGTTCACATAATCAGAGATACATATTATGCAATATTTGTATTACAGGAAATAGCTCTCAGAGTGATGTGTTAGAAAAGGGAATTCTTCCCTCATGAGTTAAATTAATGCAAAAAACTCTGGATGCATTCCCCCTACTATCTAATTGTTTTCAGCTACCTAACACCAACATAGCTTTTAGTCACATTAGGTAGCATTTAAACTACATTGTATAAATAATTTTTTAAATGATCATTCTTACCTAAAATGCATTTGACTGTAGTTTTAATGGGGGGAAAAAAAAAAGTGTCAGGACATGTAGCCATTTACACCAAAGACAACGACTATATAACAGGCTGCCCTGTGACTGAAGTTAGAAGAGGAGGTCTGTACCAGAATGGAAGGCTCATTCTTGTCTAGATCTGGTTCAACTTCTTTTCTGCAAACCGAAGGCTTGGTACAGCTGGAAATTGAGGGATTGTCAATTGTTAAAGGTTTGAAATTCTTGCCTTTTGTGTTTTTCAGATAGTAGAGATTAAATTAAGTCTGGCATCAAAGTGCTTTCTACCATGAGTTTCAATATCAAAAATAGCATGTCTTTGTCCTTTTTCAGCCAAAGTTGCTACAAAACTTAAATGCAAAGTGCTACAACTTGTAGTACCTTATGTAATAAGTAATGTATGTTTGTTTTATTTTTTTGTTGTGGAAATTTTCAAACACCTATGAAAGTAAATAGTGCATTGAGCCCTCGGTGCATTCAGTTCCAATAGGTGGTATTAATTTTCATGGTTTTTCATCTTTGCCTGATCATTACTTTCCCTTTTTGCGGTTACTTCAAAGGAAGTTCTTGATATGCTATCCTATTCTATCTGTTAATACTACAGTATAAGTCTTTATCATGGAAGACCTTAAAAAAACAAACATAATACTCTTAAACCTAATACCATCTTATGATCTGATACTCAGTTTGTATTTGCTTTTTCTCATTTGTCTTATAAATATCTTTTTCAAATCAAAATTCAAAAAGAGGTCCACACATTTTAATTGGCTGAAATGCCTCATCATCTCTTAATCTGACAGTTTCTCCTCCTTTTTTAAAAAACTAACTTTAAAATCGTTTTGTAGTTTTTAGATTTACATTTGTGAAGATGGTACAGAGAATTTCCAGTTCCACTATTAGTAACAGGTTACATTAGTGTGATATGCTGTTAGAATGAAAAGGCAAGCCATAAACTGGGCAAAAATAATTGCAAGTTATATGTCTGTTAAAGAACTTGTATCCAGAGTATATAAAGAACTCTTACAATTCGATAAAATAAGTAATCCAATATAAAAACAGGAATTCTTATTAGTTAATGTAAACATTTTAGGTTTATTCGCAGGCCTAAAACATGGGCAAAAATCTTGGACATTTTATCAAAGAAGATGGACAAATGGCTAATAACCATGCAGAAGGATGCTTGACATTAGTCATTAGAGAAATGCAAATCCAATTTGATTATCACTTCATACTACTAAAATGGTTATAAATAGAAAGACAGTGAAAAGTGTTGGTGAAGGGGCACTTGGGTGGTTCAGTCTGGTTAAGCGTCCAACTCTTGATTTTGACTCAAGTTGTGATCTCAGGGTCCTGGGATGGAGCCCTGCATCAGTCTTCATGCTCAGCAGAGAGTCTGCTTGAGGATTCTCTCTCCCTCTGCCCCTCCCCCCTGCTCTCATGTGCACACACACTCTCTCAAATCTTTTTGAAAAAAGTGTTGGTGAGGATGTGGAGAAACTAGAACCCTAATGCATTATTGGTAGGAATGCAAATGGTGCAGCCACTTTGGCAAACAGTTTAGCAATTTATTAGTTTTCCATTACTGCTATAACAAATTACTACAAACTTAATGGCTTGAAAACAAATCTATTAGCTTAGTTCTTGAGATCAAAAATCTGAACTGGTTTTTACTGAGCTAAAATTGAGGTGTTGGTAGATACAACAATTTTAAATAGTACCCTCCCCCCAAAAACAATTCATGTCTACTTGGAACGTCAGCACATGGCCTTATTTAGAAACAGGGTCTTTGCAGATGTAATTAAGATGGCCATATTCCATTAGAGTGGACTTTAAATCTGATGACTAGTGTCCTTAAAGGAAGAGGAAGGAGGACATGCACACAGAACACCAAGTGAAGGTGGAGGCAGACATTAGAGTGATTACCACAAGCCAAGAAGTATCTGAGGACACTAGGAGCTGGCAGAGGCAAGGAAGGATTCTATTCCAGATTCAGAGAGCATGGCTCTGCTGACCTGATTTTTGACTTCCAGCCTCTAAAACTTTCAGAGAATAAATTTCTGCTCTAAGCTACTCTGATAATTCTTTAAGGCAGATCTGTGAAACTAATACAAGATGTTTCTTCTAGATGTTCTAGATGAGATTCGTTTCCTTAGTTTTCAGCTTTTTAAAAAATATTTTATTTATTTATTCATGAAAGACACACAGAGATAGGCAGAGGAAGAAGCAGGCTCCCTAGGGGGAGCCCGATTTCAGGACTCAGTCCAAGGATCTAGGGATCACAACCTGAGCCAAAGGCTGGCCCTTAACCACTGAGCAACCCAGGCATCCCAGTTTTCAGCTTCTATAGGCCACATGCATTCCTTATTTCGAAGGAATAACTAAAGAGAAAAGCTAAAAGAAAAACTAAAGCTTATGTTCACACACAGACTTGTATACAGTATTCATAACAGCATTATTTATAATGGCCATTGAAGTTAATATTAATACTGTAAAAATCAGGTGGTGAATGGATAAACAAAATGTGGTATATCCTTACAATGAAATCTTGTTCAGTTGCTGACGTGTTACCTCATGGATGAACCTCAGAAGCATTATGCTGCGTGAAAGAAGTGTAGTGCAAAAGATCACATTTATTTTATGATTCTATTTATATGACATGTCCAGAAAAGACAAATCTATAGAAAGAAAGTAGATTTAGTGGCAGACTTTGGGTAGGAATTTACTTCAGATTTGCACAAGAGATTTTGGGGGTGTGATGTGAATGTTCTAAAACTGAATTGAGGTGATGGTTACACAACTCTGTAAATAGTCTAAAAACACTTAAAACAAACTCAGATTGTTTGCAGTTGTACTAGTTTACAATAAACATTGTATCCAGGGCAGCCCAGGTAGCTCAGCGGTTTAGCTCCGCCTTCAGCCCAGGGTGTGATCCTGGAGACCTAAGATCGAGTCCCACGTTGGCTCCCCGCATAGAGTCTGCTTCTCCCTCTACCTGTGTCTGTGCCTCTCTTGGTCTCTCCTCTGTGTCTCTCATGAATAAATAAATAAAATCTTAAAAAAAAAAAAAAAAAGAACATTGTATCCATAATAAATACACTTAAAACCCAGTTAGAGAACCCAGTTTCCTTTAAATGGGCAAAAGATTTGAACAGCTCCTTTACCAAAGAATGGGAAACAAATAAATGAAAACATGTTCAACATCATTTGTTATTTAGGGACATGCAAATTAAAACCACAATGAAATATCTTTACACACCTCTTAGGATGGCATAAATTTTTAAAGGTTAATAGTGCATATGCTGAATGCAGAACAACTAGAATTCTTACACATATATGACCCAGCATTACATCTCTTAGGTATTTACTCAAGAAATTTTAAAAACTTATGTTCACACAAGAACCTATAGAGAAATGTGTATAAAACTGTAGATTTTGGAGATTTCAGCAAAAGGATAAACTGGTAATATCCATACTATGGAATACTACTTAGCAATAACAAGGAAAGACTGGTTGATACAACAGTGTGGTAAATCTCAAAGACATTATGTTGAATGAATGAAGCCAAGCAAATGGCCTTGTATTATGTAATTCCATTTATTTTATTTTTTTTTTAAGAATTATTTATTTATTTATTTATGATAGACATAGAGTGAGAGAGAGAGAGAGAGAGAGAGAGAGAGGCAGAGTGTGTCACAGGCAGAGAGAGAAGCAGGCTCCATGCCGGGAGCCTGACGTGGGACTCGCTCCCGGGACTCCAGAATTGCGCCCTGGGCCAAAGGCAGGTGCTAAACCGCTGAGCCACCCAGGGATCCCCTGTAATTCCATTTATGTGACATTCTGGAAAAGACAAAGATAGGAGAAACAGAAAACAGATTGTTTGCCTGGGAGTGGGGGTAGTTGAACTACAGAGGGTCATGAGGGAGATTTGGGGACTTGATGGAACCATTCTGTATCTTGTTCTAAATCTTGATAATTATCATTATACATGTTTGTCAAAACTCAGAACTATAGAGCAAGAAAAGTGAATTTAATTTTATATTAACTTGAAAACATAGAAGCTAAGAATGAAAATTGATTCCCCCCCCCAAAAAAAAAAGTCCTGAAAAATAGAGGAACAACCAAGAGTACATGTAGAAAATTTGTAAGCTGGTAGATTTGAATAGACTACATCAATAATTGTATTAAGTATGGACAGACCAAATGCTCCAATTGTCATTGCTTGCTTTGGCAGCACATTACACTAAAATTGGAATGATTAGCATGATTCAGTGTGATGACATTTTCCCTTTTTTTCTTTCATGCTCTTTTTTTTTTAATTTTTAAAGATTTCATTATTTATTTTTGATAGCCCATGTTTCAGCAGGGGGTCTGAGGAGAGAGGGAGGGCTAGGGATAAGTAGACTCCATGCAGCAGAGCTTGAAGCCAGAAGCAGGGTTCATCCCATGATCCTGAGATCATGACCTGAGCCAAAAACCAAACCAAGAGTCACTTGCTCAACAGACAGCCACCCAGGCACCCCTGGTACTATTTTAATAAATAAAAGTAATACATGCACATTTGTAATATTTAGAATGAAGAATTGTGTAATAAAAAATACTCCAGTTGTCAGATTAAAGGAACAAAACTTAAGTATATGCTGTTTACAAAAGACTAAATACAAAGAGAAGTTGAAAGTAAAAGGTGGTAAAAGATACATGATGCTGCATTGATTAGAAGAAAGTAGTATGTCTATTGATGAACGAAGTAGATTTTAAGATAGGGAATATTATAGCATAAAGAAAGACATTTCAAAGTGATAAAAGGACCAACTCATTAACAGTCCCAAATATTTATGTTCTTAATAATATAACTTGAAAATACATAAAGTGAACATGGACAAAACTGAAGAGTAAGAAGGAATACTTCCAAACTTTGTTCAAGGTCAAACATAATCCTGATTGATAAAGCCTAGCAGATGTATTACAAAGAGAGAAAACCAGATTCCTCAGAATAAGCTTTCTTGAGGTAACATTCAAATAAAAGAGGTAAGAGTAACCTGCAGCCCAGGTTGGAGAGGCTATCAACAGAGAAAGCCGCAGGTGAAGCAGATTTGGGGAGGAAGATCAGAGATCTGGTTTTGGATATGCTTAATCTGAGGTGTCTACTACAGACGCTTTGAAGGTGGCAGCGTTAAAGCCATAAGATTATGAGATTGAGGTCAACTAAGAGAATAAGTGTAGATAGAGAAGACAGCCAAGTACCATCTTGATGTGCATGCCCCTCATAAAATTGATTCTTCTTCCTCTCCAATCCCAACTTCCACATTTACACAAAGCACACTTGTAGTTTTATGGTTTTATTTTTTTTAATTTTTTTTTTAGTTTTATGGTTTTATTAACACAACTGTGACGTGCATGTAAGCTGTCTATATTCATTTTCTTTGCTGCGCAGCCTGGCATTGGCATTGGTAGCTCTGATGGCCAGCTGGTTACTCTTTCTACAATGGCTTGCTTTCTGGAGGAGACATTGTGAGCAGTCCCTGCACAGTAAAATTTATTGGATGTTAATAGCACTTCAAGCTTCTTGACATTATGGACTAGGAACTTCGGGAAGTCACTGGACAGCATGTGCCTTGTTTTCCTGTTGTTCTTGTAACCAGTATTGGGCATCAAGTTCTGGCCCTTGAATCTTCTGCACACCCTGTTGTCAATGCCTGAGTTTTGGCCTGTTGTGCTTAATTTTGACATAGCAGTTTAACTGGTGTGCCATGAACTTCTTGGTCCACTTGTTAATGATCGTGGACTTTACCAGAGGTCTGAGGGTGGCCATGATGCCCAGTAGAGGAAGAGACGGCTGTCCCCTTAGTAGGAGCCCCAAGGAAGAGAGCCACAAAGTACACTTAATTTTACCAAATCAAACTGCCTGTAATTTGGGGAATACACTGTTGCTATTTTGTTCATATTCTACCTTCTACTTAGAATTCATTTCTTTCCTTCTCACAGCACAAACTTAGTCACCCTTCACATCTGTTCCCAGGATCACTTTCATTCTAGTACTATTTTTGTACTTCATGTGCATGTGCTATTACTAAGACATTATATTTATATATATATAATTATATGTATGTATGTAATTGTGTGTTGATACATATGTAATCAGACACTATTTCCTACTAGGTATAAACTCCTTTGCATTCCAGGTGTTAGCGCATAGGTGTTCATATATTTATTGAAATAGACCTGATTTATGCTTTGAATAGGCAACTATTCATAAGAACTTTGAAAATTATAGATTCACAGATAGAACTCTTGGACACCCTGTTTAATTTTGTAATGGAGACTTTGGAATTCCTTTTGACTTACTGTAGATTTTTTTTAACTTCTAAAAGCTTGTTGGTTGTTTGTAATCATGTTCTCATTTTCTTGACATTTCTACTTAGCACTCTATGTTTATGCCTTTGATATTTACACGTTCTTTGCTAAATTATATTTACAAGTTGCTATTACTCTGATATATTTAGAATATCTACATCTTAAAATAATTCAGAAGTGATCAAGATGACAGAAGTATTCCATTTCAATCAGACATATCATGTTCGTGAAAATGAAAACTGTATTGAAGGTGAATTTTGCTGACAAAGATATTTAATAGATACTTCTTGAACAGCTTCCAAACAGTATTCATAGTATCCCAATTTTGTTTTGAAATCTATATGTGTATATACATAGAAAATATAGAAAGAGTATATGTAGAACCTATTTCTGGTAGTAGTCTTATAGGATATTTTCACTTCCTAAGTCATTTCTATGGTGATAAACTTTTTTTTTTTTTTAAATCAAGACCTGTGGGGTTTCTTTTGTTTTGTTTTGTTTTTTAATTAGGCAGGGAAAGATTAAGCTGCCTATTCCGTAATTGATTTAATACAGTGTTCTTTATTTAGCCTTGATCTGCCTACTCTAATGGAAACTTTTTTAGTCGTGAATTTTTATTAGATTTAACCTTGCACATTGTATCATAACCATCTTTTCCTTCTCTTAAAGTTTAAAAATACTTGGTTATTGTCTTTTTAAGAATTCTAAAGATACTAGAAGCCTGGCAATAACCTAGAGATCTTTTTAGTTTTTATTGATTTTTAAGTAATCTCTGCCCCAGCATGGATCTCAAACTCACAACCCCAAGATCAAGAGTTGTGTGCTCTTCCAACTGAGCCAGTCAGGCGCCCCACCTGGAAATCATTTTTAAACTTTTTTTTTTATTTTTTTGAGATCTTTATTTGAGAGAGCGCACGGGAACCGTGGGGCGGGGGGAGTGCTGTTAAGAGAGGGAGAAGCAGAATTCCCCACGGAGAAAGGAGCTTGACATTGATCTCCATCCCAGGACCCTGGAATCATAATCTGAGCTGAAGGCAGATGCTTAATTGACTGAGCTATCCAGGCACCCCCATTCTTAAACTTTTAAAAACCCACGTTGTTTCACTTATAATTTAGAAACTTGACTTCCCTAGGTTAAGTTTTTCTTTATTGTTGTTGTTTTTTTTTTAAAGATTTTATTTATTTATTCATGAGAGACACAGAGAGAGAGAGAGAGAGAGGCACAGGCAGAGGGAGAAGCAGGCTCCATGCAGGAAGCCTGATGTGGGACTCGATCCCGGGTCTCCAGGACCACGCCCTAGGCTGAAGGCTGGTGCTTAATCGCTGAGCCACCCGGGCATCCCTTTATTGTTGTTTATAATTTGACTTTATAATGTAGTTTTTCAGTGACTTTTAAAATATAGAATCTCTTTTTTAATTGCAATGGATAATTTTTAAGTACTGTGCTCTAAATATAATAAATACTATATTTTATTTCAAATAAATTACTGTACCCAATTTGGGGTGCTATACCCAGTTAAAAAGTAGTAGTATGCCAAGTAAAATAAGCCAGACAGATAAAGACAAACACTGCATGGCATACTTATATGTGACATTTTTAAAAAAAGTCAAGCTCATGGAAACAGTATATAAGTGGTTGCCAGGGTGAGGGGAATAGGAAAAGTGCAGACTTCAGCTGTAAGATTAATAAGGTCTGAGGATCTAATGTATATAATTGAAAATTGCTAAGAGAGTAGAACATAAATGTTCTTACCCACCGCCCCCCCAAAAAAATGCAAGGCCATAGATGTGTTAATTAACTAAATGGTAGGAATCCTTTTTCTAAAAAAGGAATAGGCAGTGTAGGTGAGATGTGATCCCTGTACTGCTTTCTTTTCTTTTCTTTTCTTTTTTCTTTTCTTTTCTTTTCTTTTCTTTTCTTTTCTTTTCTTTTCTTTTCTTTTCTTTTCTTTTCTTTTCTTTTTTCTTTTCTTTTTTTTTTTAAGATTTGTTTCAGAGGGGTGAGAGGGGCCAAGAGAGAGGTAGAGAGAAAGTGCTAAGCCAACTCAGTGCTCAGCAAGGAGCCTGTTGTGGGGCTTGATTTCATGACCCTGAAATTGTTGATGTGAGCAGAAACCAAGAGTCAGAGGCTTATTAACCAACTCTGCCACCCAGGCACCCTGTGTTCCCTGTATTTTAAGGGTTCTGTATTTTACAGCATAACAATATCTGCCGATAAAAGTCTGTGAGTGGTAGATGGTGGATAAGTGAACCTAAGTAGCTATTTAACCAGAAAGGTTTTGGGTAAAATGTTATTTACTTCAGCCTTAAGGGAAAGCCAGAGTGTGCTTTAATGAAGAGGAGAGTTGTTCTGTGAGATATAATCTAGTTAAAGAGGACCCGAATCTCACAAAAGGAATTCATTTTAATTGTGAAATAATACTTGAGAGACCGTGTTTACCTGTATTTAATGTATCTACAAATCGAAAGAAAATATAACAAAGAAATCTTTATATTTTTTACTATGATTTTTGCATCTTAAGAACTTGTGTGGCTACTAAGAAACTGTGTACTCAGATTTTAAGAAAATATACAAGATAATGAAAGGGTAGTTGGTCACAGTAAGTAATAAAAAAACAGCATAAAAATGAAATAATGGAGTCAGGAAGGCTAAAGTTCCAAATGAGTATAATCGTTTATATTCTATTTTCTGATCATCTGAATTGTGACGTTTCAGAGAATTACCTACCATTCTTTTTTTTATTTTATTTTTAAAAATATTTTAAGTAACCTCTGCACCCAAGAAGGGGCTTGAATTTACAACCCTGTTATCAAGAGTCCAATGCTCTATTGAACTGAGCCAGGCAGGCGCCACCCCCAATTTTGATCACAGATTTTTTTGTATGTGCTTTAAAGGATTTTTTAAATTAATAAAAGCTATTTTATATGTTTATATATTGTATATATTTGGAGTGTGTGTGTTCCCCCCTCCCCCGCCCCCGAAATGTGTCATGCATGCTTTATTTAACGAGTTCCCTGATGGGGACTATGTAGGTTTTTCTTTTTTACCATTATAAAAGTGTGATGATTAACATTTTCGTTTAGTCATTCTCCAGCAGTTTTTTCAAAACCTTCTGCATATGATGCAAATGATTGATTAAGGTGCGTTGTTTGCATTTCCCTGCTATTTACTAATGCCATTATGATCTGGAACTAGCACCCAGTGAGTAAGACTCACCTTTTCTAGCTACTTGGATGACGACAGATTATTTTGTTTCTCTCTCTCTTTTTTTTTTTTTTTTTTTTTTTAAGATTTTATATATTTATTTGAGAGAGCGCAAGCAGGGTAAGAAACCAAGGGAGAAGCATACTCCTCCTTCAACAGGGAGCCAGACGAGGGGCTCAGTCCCTGGACTTCCAAGATTATGACCTGAGCCGAAGGACGCCACTTAACTGACTGAGTCACCCAGGCGCCCCGTTTTATTTTTCAACTCATTTTTTAGTTTGATGTTTTCTCTGAAGGATTTTATAACCTACTGTTGTGATTTTTAAGAAAGACAGTAATGTATGCAAGCAACTCGACTAATGATATTGCTAGTGTTAATAGGGGAAAAAGTTGTATATTTGTTCAGATTTGTCTTTCACATTTGATCAATCTTTAGTTTATGGTAGTGATATTGACTTGAGCTATTAAAAAATCCTTTTGTTGATGGCATTATAGGCAACACAGCTTTGTTACTATGAGTCTGAATCTTTTAAGCCTTAATTCCTTGTCCCATGGAACAAATTGTTTTGATTACATATGGTTTATGTTGCATTCTTGGTAAGTAGTTTTCAAACAGCACCCTGCCCTGTCTGGGTTCCTTTGTTTAATTTCCAGAGATTTCTTTCTTTTTTTCTTTTTTTCAAGATGTTATTTTTATTAATTTGTGAGAGACTCAGAGAGAGAGGCAGAGACAGAGGGAGATGCAGGCTCCTTGAAGGGAACTCAACATGGGACTCAGTCCCTGGACCCAGGATCACGCTCTGAGCAGAAGACTGATGCTCAACCACTGAGCCACTCAGGTGTTCCTGTTTCCAGAGATTCTGCTCCTGAAAGTGGCATGAGACCAGGAATCTGGATTGGGGGGGGGGGGGGTGTTTTTTGTTTTTTAAGATTTTATTTATTCATGAGAGACACAGAGAGAGAGAGAGAGAGAGAGAGGCAGACAGGCAGAGGGAGAAGCAGGCTCCATGCTGGGAGCCCGATGCATGCGGGACTTGATCCCTGGTCTCCAGGACCAACACCCCCACCCCCACCCCCACCCCCACCCCCGGGCTGCCCGGAATCTGGATTTTGAATACCACCCCAAGTGACTGATATGAGTGGTTCCTAGTTTAATTAATACAATATACATAATTTTTGTCCGTTTGGATTATTTTCTTAATAAATTTCTAAAGTAGGATTACTTCCATAAAGAAGATGTAACTTTCAGGCTTTTTTTTTTTTTTAAGATTTTATTTATTCATGAGAGACACACAGAGGCAGAGACACAGGCAGAGGGAGAAGCAGGCTCTATGCAGGGAGCCCGACATGGGACTCGATCCCCGGTCTCCAGGATCACGACCTGGGCTGAAGGCGGCGCTAAACCGCTGAGCCACCGGGCTGCCCCCTTTCAGGCTTTTTGATACATAGTACTAGATTGTCTTCCAGAGATACTCTATTTACATTTTCACCATTTTCATTTGCCACCCCCTTGCCAATATTTGGTATCATCAGTCCTTTTGATCAGTAATAGATGTCTAAATTTTTCTGAACTGTAAACTACAAGGAAAATTCTGGGATTTATATAGAATATTAGTCTGGCCTTTTTAGTAATTGTTTACTGTATTTATCTCTAAATGTATAAAATTATATGAAAGCTGTGAATTGAATCTGGATGGAATGGCCAGCAGAATCTTATAAATGGTAATCTGCAGAGGATTATAAAGTCATTATGAAAGGCTGGATTTATCAGTCATGAAGAAAAAAAAAGCTTTAGTACTCTTCTAAATGTGTTCATCTTAACAGATGAAGCTAATTATATTTTATTGAGTACATTTTGGTTTGTTCCAGTAGCCGGATCGAGCTGGGAGATGTGACACCACACAATATTAAACAGTTGAAGAGATTAAACCAGGTCATCTTTCCAGTCAGCTACAATGACAAGTTCTACAAGGATGTGCTGGAGGTTGGCGAGCTAGCAAAACTTGGTATTATACAGTTTTTCTCCCTTCATTTGTTTGTTGGTGTTCTTGACCCTAGTTTTTAACATTAGAGCAGAATTAAATGATTTAATCCCCTTATTTTACAAGTAGGAAATGGGGGGTGATTCAGATTCTTAGCAAAATCTCAGAGAAACCAAGACGATATTTGAGTTTTAAAAGAAAATGCTAAATATCTTCTCTTATTTATTAGTGTGTCTTTTACTAGAAGAGGCTTAAATCCCTAAAAAGAAGTAGGAAATTTTTGAAGCTGTCGATATTCAAAGTAGCTGATAAAATTTAATGGCAATAACAGTTATTTAGTTCTTATAGAAGGGGGGAGATTGAATAAAATGTGTTATTCTGTCTTTGAACTTTATATTTTTATGTTTTCCATGGCAGCCTATTTCAATGATATTGCAGTAGGTGCAGTATGCTGTAGGGTGGATCATTCACAGAATCAGAAGAGACTTTACATCATGACACTAGGATGTCTGGCACCATACCGAAGGCTAGGAATAGGTAAATTTATTTTTTTTTTATTTGTTTAAAGAAGCATAAATACATAGTTACTGTTTCTGACCCAGTGAGTCAGACTGTTTGTATTGGGAATATTGAGAAAGAGTTGCTGAATTATATAAGGTAGGAAATAACTTTAATATATTTCGGCTAGAAGCGCTATATAGATTTGTTATCAATGTCCCTTTTGCTTTTTTTGTTTTCCTTTTACCTGTAAAAATATATAAAATACATAAAAAACTTTTATATACAGGTAAAATATATATCTGTATATAAAAGTTGTTTTTCTGCTAGGAGTTTAAAACATCTGTAGATAACGTTGAGAGAAAAAATTTTTAAAAATCAGGTTGTCTAGTGTTTACCTCAGATTCTCTTAGGACCCAATAAATGTTAAGATGGCAATTAGATATATAATGTAAAGATTGATTTTTATGAGATTACTTATTTGTTTGTCTTGTCTTGTTAATAGGAACTAAAATGTTAAATCATGTCTTAAACATCTGTGAAAAAGATGGCACTTTTGACAACATCTATCTGTAAGTAAAATAATATTTAATGTCCTTAAAGATTTTAATAGATTGGCAATAAAAATCTTTACTAGAAACTTTAAAATCTGGTTAGTTATTTCATTGTCTTTTGGAAAAACCATGGAAGTTTAATGGTTATGTTTTGTTTTGTTTCAATAATAGATATGGAATCTGACTTAAAACATTCTCATTTTGCTTTATTATGTTGGAATGGGAGCTCCAAAATCACAGAGATGAAACCAAGATTAAAACTCAAGTGTTCAGAATTGGCGAATTAGTATCATTAATACTACTTTTCTCATGCTGTTTGCTCTCTGGGTTTTGTTTAAGGTTCTTAGTGCTATGTTCATTAGTAGTAGAATTCAGTAGTTAAAATCAGAGAGTACCTAGCTGATATTTCTATCTTAAGAGAACTCAAATTAAGAACCAAGGCTATATCACAAGGGTATTAAGATTGTTCTCATTTTAACTTTGTCGGTGGGAGAGATTATATAATGCTGTTTTAAGGAGCAATTGAGAAAGCTCAAATTATTTATTATCAAAATCTGGCATTTTTTAAAATAAATCCGTGAGGATATATTCAGGCATTTGAAACTCTAGTTATATTATTTTTCTGTATTTTTTCCTACATGTGTAAATATGGCTTTTGAATTATCCCTATGGTTATTTACCCATTTTTAATTACAGGAATCTTTTTTTCCCCTTGAAATGAAAAATATTATGCTAGCCTAAGGTACTTTGTCCTTTGCTGATTGTAAAAGTAAACACTATTTCTGAGTCTCCTAACCTCAACCAGCTGTCATGCAAATGTAGCAGGTTAATAGTATACATTTGTCATCAAAGGTTTTTCTGAGATGAATACTGACCTTTGTTGATTACCAGTAATTATGAGAAGAATCTAACAAATGTGTGCAGTATTCCAGCTCTAACCAATTGGAAGCTATTTGTGGAGAATACACAAAAGCTGACAAAATCTTATTTATTTTTTTTCTGATACCCTTCTATATCTCAGGCATGTCCAGATCAGCAATGAGTCGGCAATTGACTTCTACAGGAAGTTTGGCTTTGAGATTATTGAGACAAAGAAGAACTACTATAAGAGGATAGAGCCCGCAGATGCTCATGTGTTGCAGAAAAACCTCAAAGTCCCTTCTGGCCAGAATGCAGATGTGCAAAAGACAGACAACTGAACAAATTAGAAATGAACTTTCTTGCACTTGCTTGTCGCCAAATAAAAGAGAGGCCCATTGATTTTTTTTCCCCCCTCTTTCTTTTCCCCCTCCTTCCTTATTCTTGTTTGTCCTCCCTTCTTTCTTTTTCTTTCCTCTGAAAAAGGTTTAATACTTCCAAGGACTTTCAAAATTAATCATGTTTGGATTGTTTTTAGTTTTCTTATTTTTGTGAGGTGGTTTGATTGTAGAAAAGAGGAGGTATAGATATGTTTGGTTTCACAGTTAAGATATATATGGTCCCAAAAAATTGGGTGTCAGTGTCAATTTTTTTTTTATGTCCTGCTTTCACATTGAAGGGCAGAGTCTACAAAAATGTTGTATATATCAAAAGACAAAAAGAAATAGCAGCAATATCTTGTTCTCTAATTCAAAGACAAGTTTAGTGTGTTTGTGGTACTTTGGGTTTTTCAAGACTGTGGGATACTAATCCCTAGACATTGCCTTCACTCCACCTTTTGTCCTTCTGAGTGTTATCTCAGGAGTTGGACCATTGTTATCCTTGTAAGAAATACTAAGCTTATCTTGTTTTTTTTTAAGCAATTATTTCTTTATTCCTTGCTGAGGGTGGGTGGGACAGTTTGGGTAGATAGTGTTTTACTTTGGTCTCAGTATTTGAGTTAAACTGCTTTTTGCTAATGAATGGGCTGGTTGGTAGCAGGTTTATTTTTCCTGCTGTTGATTGTTCTTAGTGGCATTAACTTTTAGAGTGTGGCTGGTGAGATTAATTTTTTTTAATATCCCAGCTAGAGATATGGCCTTTAACTGACCTAAAGAGGTTTGTTGTGATTTACTTTTTCCCCCCTGTCCTTTTTCATCAGTAAACTCACAATAGTTAGTCTAACCTTAAAAATGGGAGTTGATGTCCTTATAGGTCAGTACCCCTAAATAAACCTGAAGCAGGTATTGTCTCTTGGACATACTAGAAAACACCTAAAAGGAAGCTTAGAAGAACTCGTGGCACAATAAATGCATTTAATGTCAGCTAATGCAGACTGTTAAAAGTGTGGCCACTGAGCATTTGATTATATAGGAAAATATATCTAGACAGTATTTTTGAGAATAACATAGCTGTGCTATTGCTTATCTGTTGGAGAACATCCCAGATTTGCTTATTTTCTGTGCCTATGATACTGAGTTTAAGGATTTGGGGGAGGGGAAATTGTTCAACATTTTGCTTCTATTGTTGGAAAAGTAGAAGTTCAGAAGTGTTAATAATGTAAATGTCACTGTGACCTCCTCTACTGACAGGACTGGTTTATGCCAGATCATTTTCTGGCACATAGGGAGTGGCTTGGACGGGTTGGTAACTTTTTGTAAGATAGGAGACATCTGAAATTTTCATGTTTTCTTCTATAGTCCCATATCCAATATTTAAAATTTTCTAGATTGCCAATACCAATGGCCCATGAAATGTTCTCATTAGACTTTAAAACAATGCAGAGGGCTTGGATTTTCTTGTCATTTGACTTTAAAAGGAAATTTGATTCATAATATTTATCCTCATGTAAATTGTGGTAATAGAAGTCTCATCTCTCCAAATATGTTAAATGACAAAATTATTTCACACAATGTTTATGCACATTTTATAATCCTAAGTTCTATTTTGAGAATGTGAAAGTACAAAGTACAGTAGATTTCAGCAGTCTTGAGTGCCAAGAGTAATACAGGAAAAGGAAGATAGTTGAATGAGTTTATAGAATTTGAATCTTAAGGTAGTAAAAATGTAGAAGGACCATGCTGGTTTCTTGGGTATCAGTTTCTTAAGCAGTCCAAATATAAGCTTAGAAGAGAAAGTTTAGTATTAAGCACCTTTACCTTCATGGATAAGCTTCAGCTTGCTCTTGCCAAGAGAAGAGTGCTTGAGTTACACAGAAGGCATACTTAGTTTGAAGAATTCAGCCTTTTTGTAAACTTCCAGATATCAAAATAGATTTTGATATATAAATGAGTTTTCTGAGATGACACTGCCTCTATTTCTATAACCATTTCACCTGGACTATCTAATCAGTCCTATGAATGTATCCCTAAATGTGGTTATTGAAAACTGAATAGCTGCCTCATGACAATTAAGTACATTATTTAAGGAGGGGAAAAAAGTTAAATTTTGAATTGAGTATGTAGGCTCCATATTGTTACAGTTTCTTTTTCCACATTAGACAATGACTTTATGTCTAAATTGTGTATGTTTGAAAAAGTTAGTTGTCCTACATCAAACTTGTTTGGAAAGGATTAATTGTCCTACATCAAACTTGTATTAAGTAATTCCATCCATTTAAGGAAGAGGAGGATGTAAGAAGCAGTAGAAGCTGGGCACTAGTTCATATGCCTGTGAGTCAGTAGAGACTCAAGTAATGTCCCTTGTTGAGTTGGTTATTTTGGAACATAAAAATTGTTGAGGTAAAACAATTCTATTAACTGGAAGATCAGAGGATATATCGATCATATTTTTTAGGACAGATGGTTTTTACTATGGGGTAAATAGGTAAAAAAAGTCCTTATGGTAATTGCATTTAGGTCCTAAAGAAAAGAATCTGCAGAGAAATCTATGCAATATATAATTTGTCCAAATTA